>NC_140587.1:141098175-141701468 GCF_964204655.1 Triturus cristatus | reverse complement strand
GTACATCCCAACTTCGCAAGACATCACACGATTAATACATCACCGCAATCTAATACATCACACACATTTCCTTTCATACTCACGCTACTACTGTTTCCGCCGCACCGTCAATGAACATCTGCCGGTCTCCGCCACTCTTCGCAGTTGTTCACTCCGCATCAGAAGTCTCTATTCTTCCTACACTACAACTAATTTCTCTCTTTTCCCCTCACCTATAGAGGTAAACCATCCTCTGATACCATTTGATTATGCCAACCTGCACCCTTTATCTATCCTACTAGGTTGGCGCCGATGGTCTTTAATTTACCTACTAAAAGTGGTTGAGGGGAGCAAGACAAATCAGGGTTATACTGTCAATATATACATACCTTAAAGGACCACAGACTCAGAACTTCAGTTTTATCGATTTATTATAAGGCCAAAAGCAATTGGATATAGACACAACGAAGAATCAGATTATATAGGTATAGAAAGATCAAAACAGAGCCGAGTCTACGAATATAGGTTATACGACCCAAAAGGCATAGGATGATAAACTCCAAAATCAGAATGCGACAAAGAATAGATGCGGAGTCCAGATCCTTTTTCATTAGGAAGTAACAAAAGCTTTCCCTGCACTATTCTAAATGAAGACCCTACCTAATTCCCTTCCATCATTTCCAAAGGTGTCAGCACGTGTTGACTTCCTAAGAAGTACTCACGTCAAATGGGTTGATTAGCTTAAGGCTTTGGAGCTCGCTCTAAGAGGCTCCTTCTCCTCCGAAAGCTAGCAGAAGTCTGGTTTCACTGTCCCTGCGCATCCTACAAAAACATGGGATTCGACTGATAATACGTCATCAGAAAATTTCCATTGCAACTTTGTCAGTGTGGTGATTTTCCAGCCAGGGGCATGATGAACCTTCTTTGTTCGGATGGCCTTGGTTCCCAGATAGGCCAGACACGGAAGGCATCCTCCCTTCTCGCCTTTCAGCCATCTTCAAAGACATTCCGGGTATCTCCTACAATCTGAAAATAATGAATTTGCATTCCGGCACCTGCATTAGGTTGAGAACACTCTGTTTTTCGAACACAACATGTATTTAATTATTTATTTCACGAGAGACCAAGGAGATGTGAAACTATAAACAATCTGCGTTTTCGGGCCTAGACGTGGGCAACTTATACTAAACACAAATACATTATATGAGTATAATATCATCCTTTACCTTATACATTCAGGACTTACAATGCATACATGGTCCTACTTAAATGTATCCACTACACTTATTGTTAAATGGTTCCACTAAATACATCTTAATAATCATAAAACACTGCAAACGATAAGAATACGCATGAGTGCGTTTTAACCATGAGTATAGTGCACCCATACAATATAGAGTGCTAAAAGCGCTCTATCACACTTCCGGAGCTAATGGTCCACAGGTTAGAGGCACAATACTTTCTTTTAAAATTTGTCCCGGGCGCTGGCAACCCACGCTATGCGGCTGCACCACATTGTTCTCACCTCAAATTACGTTAGGGCATCTGGGAATGCTCTGGTAGGAAATTGTGAGCACAGCGTCCCAGAACAAAAATTATTGCGTGAATTTGGAAGCTGTACCGCCCTTTTCTGTCCTGCTCTGGGTTTTTCCCCACAATGCACTAGGCAATCTATGAGCCCCCCAAGGACGCTTTAGTATTTTTGTGTTGCCAGAGTGCAAGTTTGGATTTTGAATGGAGGGGTCTACCAAAAGTGTTCCCCACCCAAAGTCATACCAGAATATGAGGTGTTTTAAGAGTTGCCAGGAAAACGTGTGGCAAGATATTCGGGCTAGAAATAACAATTCTGGTTGGTGGTTCATTCTGCAATTCTGCTAAATGCAAGATATAGTCCCATGGATGGGGAATAACCTTGTAGAGCCAGAATTCCCAGTCAAACAGTCTGGCCCTCATTACAAGTTTGTTTAATAGGGCGTGCTATTTACAACACAAGCTATTCTGAGTTTTGAGTAGGAAAACAAGGTATGACATGTTGAATTGGTTTTTAGAACACTGAATTACGCATGTTCTCACCCACGCATACAAGGCCCTTCACAACCCCAGACTAAAATACCTGAACAACCGCCTCTCCTTCCCCGCAGTCAAAAGACACCTCCGATCAGCTGACCTTGCTCCGGCCTCAGTCCCACACATCTACAAGACCAGATCGAGAGGAAAGTCTTTCTTCAACCTCACAGCCAAGGCCTGGAACGACCTCCCCCTCCACCTCCAGCAAGCCCTCACAAAGCCCCAGGTCAGAAAGGACCCCAAGACCTGGCTCTTCGGACGACCCCACCACTCAACAGAGCCGCTCCCCTCCTCGCCAGCACCATGAGACCCTCACGGGTGAGTAGTTGCGCTTTACCAACCCTGATTGATTGATATTTTGCCTTTTTTTGCCCAGGGCTTATCCTCCCAATAAAGTTCGGCAGGTTTGACCTGCAGGACTTTATCAGGGTAAAACTAGGTGGGTGTGATAACTACGCACTTTCCATGCAGCATCTCCAGCCCCTACCCGCACAGCACATGAGCGGTGCCAGACGGCGGCAGTAGGGCGGAAAGGATAGCGTGCGGCCCGCGTCCTATCTAAATATACAGTGGAGAGAGGGACCCGCTGCAGCAATAATACCCGGACCGGAGAAAAAGCAAGCAAAGGTCCAGAAACGTAGTGGAGGTCTGGCGCGGCCTGCACTCCTGTGGGTGCCGGTGATGTAGGGGAGTGGAGTAGCTAACCGTTTCCCCGCCCGCAAGTCTGGAGGTGATCCTCCTGCCCCGCATGCAGTGCCTCGTTACACCCCCCCGCGAGGGAATTAAATGAACGCGCAGCTGGCGCGCGGTGTGGGACTGCAAAAGTACGAAAGCGGAGCCCACCCTCAGTGCATCACACCGGCTCTACTCTTCCCCCCTCCCGCGCAGCAGGAGAAGTGAGCGAGGCTGCCGCGGGAGGGAGGGAGATGCCCAGGGAACTGTATGCGGCCAGCGCCGCTCCAACAATAAATAAATAAACGAAACCCTTACCGCAGCGTTGCGATGGCGGTCCTGCCGGACCGGGCTGCGAGCGGGTGGGAGTCCCGGGCGGTGGCCTCCTGGGCAGGACCCGCTCTCATTAAGGGGAAAAGCGCGTAGCCCGCAGGACACAGAAGCAGCTCTGAACGAGCCCTGCTGTCGGCCGGTAATACACTTCACCGGCGAAAGAGACGCCAAGCCTGCAAGGCGCCAACATCAAAGTGCCCAGAACCGTGGAGAACTCCGGGACAGCCATCGAAGAGGCTCGCAGCCTATGTGCAGCTGCTGGGGCCGATCGGAGTGCTGCAGAACAATGTGTAGAGCAACACTGCCATCTAGTGGCCAGCTCCAGCAACTGCACGGGAAGAAATGTGTACAGCATGTTCAAAGTCTGCAACCAAGGGGAAGACATGGAGGCAGACGACAGTGTGCCAGAGGGATGCAGCGCCATCCCACAGCGACAAGGAGGAAGAAAAACGGGTCAAGCCACATCCACCCCAGCGAGGACTGCGCTGTCGCCGCATCATGTGGAGCAAACCCTCGAGAGAGTTAAAGGACTCAGCGCAGATGTACCCCGGACGTGGAAGGTACACAGCAGCGCCTACAGGAGAGGAACCCACTGAAGAGGATGGGCGCAGCAAGTATACGACACTGATGGGTAAGGATGCAGAGGCACACCCAGTGGCGCCAAGAAGCCACCCCAACAAGAGATCACACGGTATAAGGAGCAACGCTACACTGAAGATGTACCACGACGGTACGAAGATTAGCATGCACCAGCGCCTGACAAGGCAGCAAACACAGGTAGTCACATGACGTGACGCACCTCGTGAACACAGGTAGTCACACGACGTGACGCGCCTTGTGAAGCCGACCAGCCAAATGGTCTCACCACAAAAGCCAACCCACCAGAGGTTGCGAAAGGAGGTGACCGACGCACGGGTCAGAGTGAATATCACACCAACCGGTGACCAGCCAAGTGGTCAACACAAAGAAGCCAACCCACCAGGGGTTGCACAAGGAGGTGACCGATGCAAGGGTCAGTGAAACTACGAAACAAAGGTCTGACGAAAGATCGAAGGTATCCTGCCAGAGATCGGCAGAATGGACCGTCAAGTGGTCCGAGAAGTTCAAGAACGAAGAGGACCAAGAGTATGGCCCCATGAACTTCAACAACCAAAGTAACTGGTGAAAAGGAGAAGACGAAGAGAAGGTCACGACCCTAACTCGGAATGCTGAGAAAGATGGAGAGAGTGTCCTCGGACGAGGACAAGACCAGGGGGAACACGTGCAGAGTGCGCGCGCAGCATGGAGAAGCCTGGCCAGACCAAAAGGAGAACAGAAACGGTCAGGAGTAGGTCGTGAAGCGAAGGGATGAAGAAGATATCGAAGTGGCATGTTTGCCACTACAAGAAAAGAACAAAGAAGATATCGGAGTGGCACATTTGCCACTACAAGGGAAAAGAAGAAAGAAGATATCGGAGTGGCACGTTTGCCACTACAAGAATAGAAGAAAGAAGATATCGGAGTGGCACGTTTGCCACTACAAGAAAAGAAGAAAGAAGATATCGGAGTGGCACGTTTGTCACTACAAGAAAAGAAGAAAGACGACATCGGAGTGGCACGTTTGCCACTACAAGAAAAGGGGAAAGAAAGAGATCTGAGTAGCACGGTTGCCACTGCAAGAAAAGAAGAAGAAGTCAGAGTGACACGACACCCTCACGGAGAACAGAATCGAGGAAAGAGAAGAGTGTGGAACGACTAATCACACCCCGAAGATAAGGAAGGCGACAAGTGTCAGAACACTGTGCGTAAGTCCTGAGAACACCCTTGGCACGGAGAGAAGACCATCTGCTTGACGATGCTTTCAGCACACCTGGGATCTGCAGAGGTGATTCATTCCTCTGGTTTTCACTGCACTTTACTTTGGACTTCGGTAAGCACTGTCTCTAATCATCCATAATGAACTTGCAAGAGACCAGATGGGACATATCTACTTGTTTGTGATGTTAAAGCAGAGTTAAGGTGTACTGTGCGACTGTGTTCTTCAGTACGTGCACTCATGACATAATCAGCTTAAGGCCACCCTTTTACATATATTTAACTTAAAGTGAAAGATATTAGCACGCAAATACTCTGTTTCTTCAAAGCGCCGCTTACTGTTACAGGCCTGGGTCTCCATTCTTTGCGCAAGTTTGTCTGTGGTCCCCAAGCGCCTCCCTAGCAAAGGTTGTACATCACTTCTAGTCCGACACCGTGGCCATTATAGTTCAGGCTGTGTATCAACAACGTCATCTTGCCAAGTGTTCCACTTAGGCGGTTAACGGAGCAGCCATCTTGGATTAGGCTGTTTGTCAGGTATTATTGGACTCACATGTTGGTCACCTTGGATTGGGCATGTCACTAGCAATGATTGAAATACTTCAACTTTTATTGCGTCTTCTTGATGGCCATTTTGGATTTGAGAAATCGTCACATGTGCAGAACACAATTTAATTACATTATTTTTGAATTTTTAAGTAAAATCAACAACCATTTACTTTTAGCTACGCATCTCAGGTATTACATGGAATACCAGTGTTATCTTCAGATCTCAGGTATTTTTGCAGATACCGGTGTGTTTGTTGTTGTTGTTCTCGGTTTTGTTTTGTTTGTTTAATTGTGTCATGCTTTATTTGATCTAGATGGATATCATGCAGACTGTAAGTGCTCCTCCATTTTTTCTAGTTCACTTCTTTCTTTATTAAGCTGAAGAAACTCCAGCCACAGCACAATGCAGTTCCCTCAGACTCTGAAACAGTATTCTCTCTCACAGTTCCCTTTGTGAACATTAAAATTCTACAGGAGCATACCACAATACCTAACGGGAAGAAGAGAAATAACCAACTATAATAACATAACAATAACCCTTCATTAAAGGACATATTAACCATTGCCAAAACGTGTGAACGCTACATGGCATGTGTAGAAACCATCAAAAATAGAGAAGGTTCTTCATGAACTAGGTGACGGTTACCAAATTCAAGTTATTAACGCTAGACAGTCTAAAAAAGACGATCCCAACGATTCAAAGAAAGGTCATAGCACATGGTTTAGATGTGGTAGTTTCAATCATTTATTTAATTTTAAAGGATATCCAGGGTGGAAAGCCTCATGTAAAAATGGAGGGGAAAAAGGCCAT
This sequence comes from Triturus cristatus, assembly GCF_964204655.1. Lineage (NCBI taxonomy): Eukaryota > Metazoa > Chordata > Amphibia > Caudata > Salamandridae > Triturus > Triturus cristatus. The sequence goes on along the minus strand of NC_140587.1, from coordinate 141,695,263 downwards.
TTTACCAACAGTTGCAGGTCTACCACTATTAAGAAAAGAGTGGGAGAAGTTGAGTGTCGTGAGAAAGTACAAGTTAATTAATGACGGAAGTGAGCCCTTTCATGAGGTATACATTGATGGTGCTCCTGTTAAAATGCTTTTCGACTCAGGAGTTAAAATTACATTGATTCCGAAGGTTTCTTAGGACTTTAAATTGACAAAGCTGAAAGGGTATGGAGGAGAAGGGATTAAACTGCTGTGTTACTTCAACAGTTGCACTGAATTTCATGCTGGATTTGCTGCAGGAAAGATTTGTGTTTCTGTAAAAGGTGATTCTATCACTAGCGGGTTCAATCAGAGAGATTTGGTGGTATTTCTCGATCCTGAGTCTCCAACCTTAAAATAAAAAAAAAAATCTGAACCCCATTCAGGTTTCACCATCGGCTTTGTGTTATGAAGACGCCTTTCATAATGTTTTTAAGAATAGGTTAATCTTCATTTCATTAAACAAATTAAATTCCATATTCAAAGTATTCAGGGTGAGGAATGTCCCACTTAAGCTGAAGGATGACATGGCCCAAGAAATAGACAACTAAAGTGCAATGGGATGTTAGATTTGGCTTTTTCAGCGAGTTTACCCCCAGACTTTTTGACCTCCTGTTTTTGGACCTATTTTTCGTTGGTTTTAGGACTCTGGGCACTTTACCACTGCTATTCAGTGCAAAAATGCATATGCTCTCAATTTAAATTGTGTATGATTGGCTTACCGTGGTGGGCATATTTGATTTATTAGTAAGTCCCTATTACCGTGCACTGTGTGCCCAGGGCCTGTAAATCAAATGCTGCTAGTGGGCTTGCAGCACTGGTTGTGCCACCCACACAAGTAGCCTTTCAAAGGTGTCTCAGACCTACCACTACAGTGTCAGCACACAGTTTTAACTACCCTGTCAACCTAGCAAGCGCACCCACTTGCCAGGCCCTAACCTTCCCTTTTCTTACATATAAACCACCCCTCCGCTAGACCCATGGTAGCCCTGTGGGCAGAGTGCATTGTATGTGAAAGATAGGACATGTGCTGGTGTGTTCTACATGTCCTGATAGTAAAATAAAGCCAGGTTCGTTTTTCACTATTGAAAGGCTATTTGTCCCATAGGTTAACAGGGGTGCTGCCTGGTAAAATCTTACATGCATAACTTTCCACTGGGACTACACTGAGAAATGGAGTTTAGGCCTCCTGAACTTACAATTAAAAGATACATCTTTTAGTGAAGATGATTTTTATATTGTGTCTGAAAATGCCATTTTTAGAAAGTGAAAGGAACAAATGATGGACGTAATGCTGAACAATGCACACATTCACCCCCAGTCACAAAGATCTGGTTTTAATCCATGGTTCTTTTGCTCACAACGCCACGCCAGTTTGGACTCAGCCATATGCAAATCAGTCTTGACCCTCTTCTCCATTGGAACAGTCCAGCCCGAACTGCCAAGCCAGATCCTCCTACCTGGACTAGGAAAAAGCATCCTGGGACCGGTCTCGGGGAATCACCCCTGATCAGCCAGGCTTGCCTGAATCCAGTGGTGCAGTGAGAAAGTGGGCATTTTCTTGTTTAACCATCCTGTGTGCCTCTGCCATTTGTGTATTACTGACTGGGTTTGGAGTGACAGGAGCTTGGGTTGTATATTCACTCTAGACAGACACAAGAGGGAGGTTAGGTGTGTCCTGCCTCTTCTGGGTGACTCATAGCCAGGCTGAACTGGCTGCATTTAGAGTATTGGGAGGAGTTGTCGCTTGCACCTGAATGGACTATGGCTGCCTCTCACAAAGCTGTCTCCCCCTCCTGGAGTGAACCAGGTGGAGATTGGCGCAGTGCGGCCTGGCCTGGCAGACGAACTGGTGTGTGGCATGCGGCAGAGCGCGAGGCAGTGCTGAAAAGCGAGTGGAAAGTGGTTGGAGCTGCAGTGCAGCAAATGGTTGTGTAGCCTGGGCGGTTTGAAAAGAGGCTCTGATGACATCCTCAACACCTGCCAGCGCTCCTGACTTCAAACTGATGAAGTTCGAGCTGCAACTGCTGTGACTTCAAGGAGCCGACGACTCCTGCACCGACTTCTGGAGCCAACGCTTGCTGATGCAGCTCCTACGGAGCTCCCCACAAGGTCCGACGCCCTACATCTCTAAAGGCACTGTTTTACAGGCCTCCCCAACACCGTAGGTGGTCCGTGTCGCAGTGACTGGCGGGAACTGTTGGATTTGTTCGTTCACCACACCGTGATAACCCCAAACTGAGCTATCGACCTCAAGGAACTGTATTTAAAGCCTGTGTTTGCATTACTTGTATCTTGATCACTGTGTGTTGGATTGTTGATCATAATCCTCTACCAAATAGAACAGAAATGTTGAGTTTGTTGGGCAATTCCAAATATTTTTCTTCCCTTGACTTAACTTCAGCTTATCATCAGATCGCATTATATACTTTGTCACAAGAATTGCCATCTTTTGTCACTCCCTTTGGTGCCTTTAAACATGTTGGCACGCCTTTAAAAAAAAAAAACTTGATTGTGTCTATAGTCACAATCCGGTCAGCACTCCCTGACATAGGAAGTGGTCGACAACTAATAAACCACATTAGGATGATGTTGACAACTCGTTTACAATCGTCATATACAAAAAATATAAGACATTACCATTTTGAACCCCACCCCCTGTGTGGATGAACCACATCCCTTGTCATCCAAATTGCCCAGCCGCCCCAATTGAATCATATATATTCTGCTTATACCCTCCACTGTCCCGCAACCCCTGGTGTCCATGCTGATGCATCCGTCCCTTCAGGCTTGAAGGCTACAGCCACAGGCCCCGGTACTCAGCCCATCTCCTCCAGATTTTGGAGTGCTTCTGCAGGCACCCCCTGGCCTTGAAGACTGGCTGGTCCATGCCCATACAAAAATCCAGCCCCTTTTTCCAGGCCGACAACAATGGTGGGGCAGTTGCCTTCCACAATCTTGCAATATCCCTTTAGCCAGCGTAAGCCACCAACAGTAGTAGATGACATTTGTAGAGGTTGCCTCCGATACCCTCCATGATGTGTAAGATACTCAATCTTGGTGAGACAGGGACATCCCACCCCAGGACCCTTGAGAGGCATGCCATGACCCCTCACCAGAACTTAGTGATTACCGAGCAGTGCCATATTGTATGTATTAGGGAACCCTCCGTGTGCCCACAATGCAGGCACTCCAGGGACACCACTAGGCCCGCCTTCCACAGTCTCTGCCTTGTGTAGTAGACCCGATGCAAATACTTGAATTTAATCAGACGCAATCTAGTAGCTATTGCTGCACTCCGCAGGGAAGCTAGCGCCTCTGCCCAATTAACTCCGTCTAGTTGATCCAGGTTCAGTGTCCATGCCTCTCTTAGTTTGTCTAGTGTGGGGGGACTATTCGTAACCAGGGACTGATATATTTTTGCTATTTTGTGTTCCCTTAGGTCCCCCATAAACACTTTTGCTTCGATTGGGTTGTACTCAGGGAGGGCATCCAGCTCGGCAATGCTGGGAGAAATAGCATGTCTAAATTGGAGGTACCTAAAGAAGTGGGTTCGAGGCACATTATATTCTTTTTGGAGGTCTTGGAACGATTTCAGGGTTGATCCTCTCATGACATCCCCCAATGTAGAGATACCTATATTATCCATGCCCCGGAGGCCCACCAGCATGGTCAACTGTTCCAATCTCCCATTGTGACACAGCGGGGTCTCCCCGGTTACCCTGCCCCACCATTCCATCTTACAGAGGGATTGTTTCCAATGCTTAAAGACCACTTGTGTCGCAGGCGGCAAAGCTCGGAGCATTGGGCCAGAGTTTAGAATGGTATGAAGGGTCGCATCCCCCATTTGCCCCTGCTCCACTGCGTATGCAGGGTCCCGTATGTCCTCGTACCACCACTCATTGAGCATCAGTAGGTGCAAGCCCATGTAGTAGGAATGGATGTCAGCTGTGGCAAGTCCCCCGCAATACGTCGACTGGAAACAGGTTCGAAGAGCCACCCTGGTTCATCCCCCACCCCAAACAAACAGTCCCAGTACCGCATTTACATGTCTGAATCAGGTTTGTAATATCGGGTACGGATGATTCTGCAGCTGGTAGAGCAGAGAGGGAGAGAAACCATTTTAAAAACAGCTGATCTACCATATATGGAGAGGGGCATGTGCAACCACGTTTTCATCTCCTCCCTCACCCATGCCCAGATTGGAGCAATATTCATATCCCACGATGTGGATTGCAAGGCCGATAAAAAGACCCCCAGATACATCACCCCAGCCGTTACCTTCACCACCTCCGATGCCCAAGAGTCCAGTCTGTAGGCCTCTTCAGCGACCATAGGGTAAACTTAGGGGATTCATGAAGAGGCCCGAGGACTCACCGAAGACCTGCATGATACGGAGCAATTTCGGGTACGTCCTATTAAGGTTTGTTAAGAAAAACAGCACATCATCAGCATACAATGCAATGCGGTTAGATATCCCATTCGACCATTCAAAGCCCGTACTTGGGTGTCTATTCCCACCCATGCCGCCAGGGGCTCCATTGCTAGGGCGAATAGATATAGAAACAAGGGGCATCCCTGTCTGGGACAATTTCGAATCGGAAATGTATGGTAAGTGGATCCTGCCACTCTCACAGACGCCGTACGATCTGAATAGAGCAACTTAAGATATGATAAGTAGCGGGCCCCAAATTCAAGCAGCTGAGGAGAGCAAATCGGTATACCCAGCTGGGGAAGTCAAATACCTTTTCCATATCTGCTAGTAGCACCGCAGCCGGTCCCTGTAGTAATAACGGAAGCGTAGTATGGATCAATTCTTCTTTAATTAAAGTAATCTGCATACAAGTAAGAGGGTGCTAGCATCCTCAACAACGGCACATCTAGAATCCACCCCTACATTCCATAGCTATCATTTATGTACTATTCTCTGACATCATATCATTCTATGATGGACATTCCACACGTGACATAGTAATGTTCCCAACCACTATACTACACATCCCCCTTTCTAATAATAATAAACACATTAATGCTTCAAATACAAATACAACAAAATGAAACATTTTAATCACAGACAAAGTCTTGTAAAAATTTAGGTGTAACCACATGTCTTCCACACTTGGTAGACACCTGATTATTTTCCTTGCTAAGACACGAATTCATAGTAGGAACAGAAAGAGTTGGGGAAGAAGTATCTTGAACAATGGTGTCCTGTTCCCTACCACCCTCCGACTCACTGTTACCAGACCTTCTTTCAACGTCACTGCTTATAGAGGCATCTTGTCCCGACTCAGTAATAGAATCAGAACCCGAAATGGGGCTCAACCACCAATAATCATAACCCCTTCCCCTCTCTTTGGATATTTGATTCGTTCCAGACAATCTAGCCAAAGCAACCCGACTCATGTGATGCACACCACCATCATCTAACATGACAGTATTGCGCATCACCTTGACAATAGTTTTGGGTTCTGAAAAACGAGGTTGTAACTTACCAACTTTTTTAGCTGTTTTAATTCTTACAACTTGCCCAACATTTAGGGAAACTTCTTTAGTACCATGTTTCTCATCAAAATATAATTTATTCTTCTCTTGCGAGATACATATATTTTCTCTGACCTTGGTACTGTCCCACTTGTATTCTTTTGACCTACCCATCCATATGGGGTTAATTTTACAATACGGAAATCTTCCTCTCATTAATCCAAATGGACACTCCCCACATGTATCATGCACAGTTATCCTGTAAGACCAAATCATTTTGTCTAGTTCCGTATTCCAGTTTTTTTTACATTTGTTAGCAAGTTGCAATGTCCCTTTTATGATCCTGTTGACTCTTTCCACCACTGAATTCCCCCTGGGATGATACAAAGCTGCAAATCTTTGCTTAATCCCAGTAGAATTCATGAACGTTTTCATTGTTTCTGATTTGAATTGTACTCCATTGTCTGTTAAGATAGAACCAGGTAGTCCTTCTCTTAAAAAACACTCGTCAAGAAATGTAATGACAATATCCGTGTCAATACGTTCAACCACTTTTACCTCAATCCATCTTGAGAACAAATCAACCAAGACTAAAATGTGTTTATATACACCATCTTGCCACATAATTGGTCCCATAATGTCTAAGGCTACTTCTTCCCATGGTAATTTGGGACACGCTATTGAAGACATAGGGGGGTTAAAAGTTTTCTGACTTTTATCAGCACACTCACAACTTGCACAATCCCGTATGCGTCTTTCTATTTCTATGTCTATTCCAGGCCACCAGTATAAAGCTTTAACATTTCTTTTTGTCCTAGAAATTCCAGGGTGACCCTCATGTCCTATTTCAACTATTTTTTGACGTACTGCTTTAGGAGGAATGAGTTTTTCGCCCCGACATAAAAACTTTCCATCAAAACTCAACTCATCTCTGACTTCCCAAAATGGTCTGATTTGAGGGTTTAACTTAGCTTCTGAAGACCAACCATTGTTAACTTTCTCTAACACACTTCTAAGAACCTCCTCTTTAGAAAACTCTCGCTCCCACTCATCCATAGATAAGCCTTCAGTATCCGAGAATATTCCTGCAACACAACAGTCATTCCATGAACTATGATCAATCTCTTTGAGAGGTAATGATAACCAGCTTAAGAAATCAGCAATTACGTTCCTAACTCCAGGGACATATTCAACTTCATAAATATAATCCTGTAATCTCATGGACAACCTTGCAATTCTTGCCGAGGCTCTACACAGTCCTTCTGTTGTTAGCAGTTTTGTTAAAGGCTTGTGATCTGATCTGAGAATAAACTTTTTTCCCCAGATAAATTTTCGAAAATGCTCCATAGCCCATACGCATGCTAGAGTCTCACGTTCGATCACCGAATACTTCTCCTCACACGGAGATAGTGAACGTGAGGCAAAAGCTATTACCACTTCTGACCCTTGAGTAGAAACTTGAGACAGCACAGCTCCTAACCCAGTGCCACTTGCATCAGTGGTGAGAAGCGTATCAGCTAATGGGTCAAAACCTTGTAAAGTGGGTGCATTAGTAATAGCTTCTTTTATTTCCATGAATGCTCTCTGACACCCCTCACTCCACATAAATGAACTCTTGTTTTTCATTAACACACGCATTTCATATGTCTTCTGAGAAAACTGGTTGACAAACTTTGAATAAAATTCTGCCAATCCTAAAAAAGATCTAAGTTCATCTTTAGATTTTGGTGCAGGAGCATTGACAATGACATCTACCAGTTTTGCTTTTGGTTTGATTCCTTCATTGGAAATTTCATGACCTAAATACGTGACCGATTTCTCCGAAAACTTACACTTGCTTAATTCAGCAACCAACCCATTAGTTTCTAGAATTCCTAATACTCTTCTGAGAACATCATCATGATGTGACTTGTTCTCACCCATGATCAGGATGTCATCCTGAAAGAATATAACTTCTGGCATATGACCAAAAAGTTTAGACATTAGCCTTTGGAAAACTGCAGCCGCAGACGCTAAGCCAAAAGGCATTCGTTTAAATCTGAAGCACCCAAAAGGTGTGCAAAATGTTGTCAAATGTCTGCTATCATGGTCTAATACTACTTGATGGTAAGCAGCTGACAAGTCCAAAGTGGAGAACCACTTTGCTTTTCGTGTAAGTGACAACATTTCGTCAATTCTGGGGAGTGGATATTGATCAACCAATATATGATTATTCAAATATCTCAAATCCACACATAAACGGGCTTTTCCATTGGCCTTGCGGGCAACGACCAATGGAGAAACCCACTCTGCAGCTTCGACTGGTTCAATTACGTTTGTAGTTAATAACTTATCAAGTTCAGTTTTAACTTCGTCTCGTATGATCACGGGTACGTTGCGTGCTTTGTGTATTTTTGGAACAGCACTCTCCTTGAGTCTAATTCTATGTGTAAAGCCCTTAAGTTTCCCCATTTGCCCTGAGAAAACTGACTGGAACTCATTTAGGACCCATTTTTTAGTGTCTTCACCATCACACGAGATCAATACCTGCTCTTTACTATTAGGATCAAGAATGATATACAGGCTTTTTTGGTCTTTCCAACCTAAGACGGACGGTCCTTCTTTGGCAATGTATAATTTACATGTTGCATGTCTGCCTTTGAATCTAAAAACTAGCAATCTAAAACCTAGAATATCAATTCTCTCTCCCGTATAACTTTCTGGGTTAATGTCTGGTGGTTCAAGCCAATTACCTATTTGTGAAACAAATTGTTCCTCCCATACCCGTTGAGCAACGATTGTATAGGGAGAACCAGAATCAGCTGCTAATTGAACAGATACTCCACCTAACGACATTTGACAAAATGGTTTAGAGGAAGAGTTATCAGATATGTTAAGAACAACATTTTTCTTTTTGTTACTTAGCAAACATACATCTTCTTCACTAGAAGTAGAGTTAAGATCCAGATCAGGTTCTTGAATACAGGAAACTTTCCCTTTTGATTTCACATATTTTTTTTTCCGGCATACTTTAGCGAAATGACCAATAATACCACATACAACACATTTTGTTGATCTTGCTGGGCACTTCTGATAATTGGCGGAATGAAATTGGCTACCACACCTGTAACAAATTAAATTACTTTCTTTCTTACTCTCTACATTGTCTTTCTTATTATCACTCATCTTAACTTCTTTAAATGATTTGTAAGTACTTTTACTATCCGAGATTTTACCCACAATTTCAGTTTCTTTTTTTTCACTAGCCAATGTAGCTTTAGCGCAACGATCCGAAAGTTCGGCCTTTTTGACCATTGTTATAATGTCTTTCAATGAACTTTCCCCTTCAACCCATAACTTATCTTGTATGCTTTTGTTCTTTGCATACATGACGATTTGATCGCGTACAAATTCATCATGAAGTTGAGCAAATTTACATTTTATAGCAATTAGTTTTAAAGCTGCAACATAGTCTTCAATACTTTCATGTTTCTCTTGTTTCCGCTGAAAAAATGAATGTCTAGTAACTGCTATGCATACATTAGGCGAAAAATGGTCATCCAGATCCAGAATAGCCGCTTTGAATACATCTATATCACCACCTCTGTCTTGTTTCTGTAACTGGTTGTATACACGTAGACCTTCTGGACCAAGGCATAACATTAAGATTCTTTTTTTTCTCTCAGGTGAAAAGGTACCACTGACATCCTCTAAATTTGCAACGTAGTTGATAAAGTATTCTTTCCAATCAATCCATGCAACTGTAGGCTCACCTGGGATCGGTAGAAACTCTCTAGGAGATTTAATTTGCATGGGATGACCAGTAATATCCCCTGAGGATACATTAGAATTCGTCGTGGTAGGCATTTATCCAAGTTATTTTTCCGTCACAAGTAACCAAGACTGTATGTTCTTAAAAAAAAATTTAATTTAATATTAACTTTCTTTTTTTTTTTTTTTTTTTTACCCCTGCACAACACCCTCTAGAATTTTCGCCGCTTTGTATTTTAAAAGTAAGTACCTTTTTCGCTGTTCTGCGCTTGAAAACGCTGCTCCGATGCTGCCGGCGTTGCTAGGGTAACGATAATGGCCGTGTCAGTGACTTGCGTGGTCTGACGTTCCTACGTGCTTAGAGCAACGTCAGAATGCCGCGTTGCCGTCACACGCTTCGTTTGTACGAAGATGGCGTTCGGGGAAGTTGAAGGTTGCGGGATTCGAAATATTCCCGGAGCGTGCAGGAAACGGTAACTCAAACTGTAAGTACAGCTGAGTACCCTTTAACTCACGACTTCCACTATTCTCCCGAAGTCCACACCATCTGTTCTTGTCGATCCTTCGGTAGAAGAACTTTACAACACGCCTTCACTTTTTCTTCGGTTACACATTACGATGTGACATCTGCAATGAATTTGTTTGAACACGTGGAAAGTACTCGCCAGATCGTCGCCAAAATTGTAGTAATAACGGAAGCGTAGTATGGATCAATTCTTCTTTAATTAAAGTAATCTGCATACAAGTAAGAGGGTGCTGGCATCCTCAACAACGGCACATCTAGAATCCACCCCTACATTCCATAGCTATCATTTATGTACTATTCTCTGACATCATATCATTCTATGATGGACATTCCACACGTGACATAGTAATGTTCCCAACCACTATACTACAGTCCCTCATAGGCATCGATAGCTGTGATTGTGCTGTGGGTCTTGCGGATGTTATGGAGCGTGGCTCTCTGGGGCATAAATCCGGCCTGGTCCAGATGGACTAAATGCACTATATGTGGCTGTAGGCGATTAGCGAGTGCCATAGCCAATATTTTGGCATCAACATTTATTAAGGAGATGGGAGGATATGATTTGTGCTGTTCCCCAGGCAGCCCAGGTTTATGAAATACCACTACCTCTAGGCAGTCTACCCCTTGGGAGACTGCCTCGCTCCAGTTTCTCCTCCACTATCGCAAGAAAGTAGGGTCCTAACTTGGAAAAGTATTTCTTGAAGAATTCACAAGGGAATCCATTGAGGCCAGGCGCCTTACCTGAATTCAGGTCTCCCAAAGCGGCACTTAATTCTTCCACTGTGAGGGGGGCGTCTACCACTGCTCTTCATTTATCGGACAGGGCCCGTGGCAGGAGATCATCTATAAAGCGCTGTATCGCGTCTTCCAATATGAGTTCCTTGGGGGCATATAACTCTGCGAGGTAACCCGCAAAGCTTGGCAATCAATGTGTGATCACTGAGCACCTGCCCATCAGAGCTGACTATACTGGGGATAGACTGGGGCTACACTGATAGATCCTACTGCGAGATGCCAGCCATACCAGGCGGGCCTCATCCAACAGTTCACTAGCGTGAGTCTGCTGCATTTGTAATAACTGGCGACGCACCAGGCCCCCATTTTCCCCCCCGACTGCGCTGCTCGAGCTCTATCAGCAGAGCTTCAGACCTCAGAAGCGACACCCAACAAAGTTTATGTGAAGCCACGCAGTAGGAGATGTCGATGCCTCAAAGTGGTGGCTTCATAGCCTCCCACAGAGTCTCGACCACATCTACCGACCCTACATTAGACTCTAAGTATCGCTCAATCTCTTGATGCATGCTTGTCTGGTATTGCTCATCCTGTAGTTGCCAGGGGGAGAGGCGCCAATTAAAAGGTTACTTTTCCGGGCCCATCTGAAGTCCTAGCACCACTGGAGAGTGGTCCAACACACTCACTGGTAGGATCTCTTTGGACCTCACTCTATGGGCAGCACTGGAGGGCATAAAATGTCGTCTAAATGAGAATAAGAGTCGTATGTCCCAGAGTAGTAGGTGTACCCCTGTTCCCTTGGGTGGTGTCTCCTCCATGTATCTGTCCAGCTCAATCCTTCGACCAAGGTGCCGAGTTTTGTAGCTTGGTGTATGCGTGTTTTCCCTGTTGCTCGCCTTATGTCCCTAATTGGGTCTATGACATCATTCCAGTCTCCACCCACCACCGCTAATCCCGCTGGCATTTCCGACCAAAGAGTCATTAGACGCTCAACGAAGGACCACGATCGGGGCAGGGAGGGGCGTATACACTACCCAGGACCAATCGCTCCCCATGCAGGGTTCCCATGACAAAGACATATCTACCCTGTGTATCTGTCCACGTTTTCTCATGCTGATACGTGCTGCGGTGGACCAATATGGCAACTCCCCTGGACCCCCTTGTGAAGCCCTAGTGGAAGACCTGGGCGAATCCATATCTGAGAAGGCACTGTAATTTGTTTCCCAATAAATGGGTTTCCTGGAGCATCAGAATGTCCGCTTGGTACCTTTTGGCTTGTTGGAGTATAGTGCCACACTTTATCTTGTCTAATACTCCTCTCACATTACAGCTGACCATCCGGAGCACGCCCTCAGGATTACATAATTTATTTATGGGATCCGCCATGGGTGGCCTAGTGACCATGAATGCAAGTAGTGTGTAGTGATAGCTGGGTGGGCAATTGCAATGAGAATACTCGGCGCATAAAAAAACAGATAAACTTTCCCCAACTCCCCCCCATACCTCATAACAGATGAAGTACCTGTCGTGGCTGGAGTGTGGTGCCGATGCCAACGGAAGCAACCCAAACCCGCCAATGAATCCCCATATCCAGCCCATGAACATCAGGCATTCCCCTCAACTATAAACAGACTGGTAATGGTACCAGCCCCTCGTATGTGTCCCCACGAACTGTATTTACTCATTACAAGACCTCCTCTCTAGTGAATAAGAAGCAGCAGTCTGGGGGGGCGGGGGGGGGGGGCTCTGCGTGACTTAGAGCGTCGTCTTGATCTCGATCTTCTGCTTCCTTTTATCTTAGGCTTTGGTTGTCTGTTGAGTACATCACTTGAAGATGAATCCGATTCCATCCGGGGTGGTGTGTTGGGCTGGGTTTTCACAATTTCGTCCATCCAGGTAAAGAGTTCTTCAGGTGTCTCAAAGAACAATGTATGAGACTGGTACAGCACTCTCAACCTAGCCTGATACAGCAGTGCGTAAGGGAGTTTCAGGTCCCGTAGGCGGGCTTTGGCTGCTGAGAAGAATTGTCTCCTCTGCTGAACCAGGCGCGTATAGTCTGGAAATATCAGGATACAGCTGGCAGCATAGATAAGAGACTCCTTTAGCCTGGCCTGCTTTAAAATCAGGACTTTTCCGAGGGCAGCTTGGAGCACTACGGACACAGGCTGCCCCGCACTGACAATGGACACTTTACTCTGTGAATGGAGCTCTTAGGATCGTAGTCTCGTCTACCACAACGAGTACCCCAGAACCTAGTTTTTACAAGTGTGACTCGCGCAATTGAGAGAAAACGTTTGAACTTGGAATGTTATCCGCTGCACCTAGGATAGCCTTGAAGCTTGCGCTGTCCAAATTCACCAGTACACCACAGGGATCGGAACCTGTCCTGAATCTACTTATTACAAACGAATCTGTTACGGTTGAAACCTCGCGTCAGAGCCTCTACCGAGCCTCCAGCCCTTGGCCGCTGCCCTGAATCAGTCTTGGCCTACAAGCTCCACGCTGCCGTATTTCCACTGGCCACACCTCCAAAAGGCCTCGTCCACTGTGGTCTCGCTCGTTCGTTTCCTGGCGCTCCCACTCACCGCCGTTACCGCCCTCAGCAACCGCAATATCAGCGAAGGTCTTCCACGACTTTATGGGACTGATGGGGTAGGATAAATACATAAATAAGGGGCTGTGGGAGCTCGCCTAGAGCACGTCCGCCATGTTGGACCGCTAGGCCACGCCCCTCAGAACAACTTTTAGTTTAATTTCTGCAGCATCTGTTTCTCAAAGGTCAATAGAAAGTGTATTGAAAGGAGTTCAGGAGTTAAGAATCTATCAAAGATGATCTGTTGGTATATGGAAAACCATGATGAGTGACTGCTGGAGCCCTTTGCAGACTGGGAGCCCGTCGTCTTTCTCTAAAGCTAGAGAAATGCAACCTCAGGGTATCCTTGTATGAAGCTGGCTCTTTGTATAGTATACCAAAAAGAGGTATACAGTGCAAGGAGTCCAGGTATCCCTTAGAAGTGGACAAGGGCTTTCTCTAGCAATCCAAAGGTGCTCTCTTAGGGAGTAGTGTGGTCGAGCAGCCTCAAGCTTATCTGAGATTAGTCTTAGACGTTTGGTGCATACACACAGTCAGTAAATAATGCACACGACTCAATAAGGAGACCCGCGCCAATTTATTAAAAGAACCGTTATCTTTATATACATTTAGGCACCAAGATCATCAAAATCAGGTACGTACGTTTCGATACATGAATTTTTACACGTTTGAAAAATCAACACTTAGTGCAATTTTCGAAGCGGTAATGTTATCCCATGCAGGGCGGGCTTTACAGCGGTGAAACCGATGCACTTGCACTGGGCGTAGACCTGGAAGGGGGGGCACTGACCTGGGGGGGGGGCACTGACCTCGGGGGGGCACTGACATCAGGGGGGCCCTGTATTTTTACAATAACTTAGGATATAAAAGAACCTGCTGCAGAGTTCCTTGTGGTTCAGCTTTTACACAGCAATAAGAATGTCAAGATGACTCCTGTGATTAACATTCCGGCTAGAGAAAGAGATTGGAGTTTTGGCTAGTGGCAGTTTTGACTCACCATAAAGTACGCAGAGGATTAATATGCCTGCTGTAAAGAACACATCTGTATTTTATGTGGATAGCTGAGTGGATTAGTAAATCTAGCCTTTCCCAGTGCTTTAAAACAAATAAAATGTAGGTCAGAGAGGGGCTATGGAAAGATGTGGGGCATTTTTGTTGGGTGGTAGTGAGGGAATCCGAGGAGGAGGTCATTGAGAATGGGGTGCCAAAAAGCATTTTCGCAAACGGCACCAACAGCGCTAAAGCTGACCCTGATCCCAGGGAGGGAAGGCATATACTGCATACAGGCACCTTACTGCAACTTACAGGACCAATCTTCCGGACTTCAGGTGAGTATGGGGCAGGGTCTAAGGGAGCACCAACAGGTCACCTCGGGCAGTACTGGGGCTGTTGGATGCAGAGTTGTAATGCAGCACTGGGTGCCCCATTGAAGTCAATGGGGATCAGCCCGGTTAATAGGAGGCTGCAGGATGGGACTGGATGGCCAGTCCTGGTGAACCAACAAGGAGGCTCAGGTCTCACGACGCTCGAGAACACCTTTGGTCCTCTTCTCCTTGGGCCAGGGCAGCTGAGTGCAGAGGAGTTCTGAGACATCAGGTTTTTGTCATCAGAAACACTCGCGGTAGAGTGGGCCAGGCCTGCACTAAGAGGCTGCAGGTGGCGTCAGGAAGTCCACTGTTGGCAAGCCCAAGGTGGACATCATCTTTGGAGGGTCAGGAGACAATGCTGGCACTGTTGGCCCACTTCAACTCGGGCTAGGGGGCATGGGTACAATGGTGCTTTCCGGTGTCAAGTTGCCGGCGGTCCAGAGTCCTCACAGTTCTTTGGAGTGCTGGCAGGATGCAGGGAAGCAGCTCTGCTACTCCACTGGAGTTCCTGGGTCTTTATTGAAGGTAGACAGCCCTCTCAGACTTTTGGAAGCACAGCAGCTTCAGGACAAGACGACTTTAGCACAATTTGGTGGGAAAAGCAGACAGGCCAGCATGGTTGGTACCAAGTCAGTTGCTTCTCCACAGTCCTTGCTTCTCGTGGCTCTTCAATGTCCTGCTTATCCTTAGGTCTGCAGGAATCTGATTTCCTGGTGCAAGGGGCTCCCCTAAATACTAGATTTAGGGATGTTAGGGGAATGTAGGGTATCCCATGCAGGGCCGGGCTTAGGACAGTGACATTGATGCGCCCGCACTAGATATTGACTTGGAACTGACCTCAGGGGACCCTGTATTTTTTACAATAACCTAGGATATAAAAGCACCTGCTGCAGAGTTCCTTGTGGTTCAGCATTTACACATAGCAATAAAAATGTCAAGATGACTCTTGTGATTAATATTCCTGCTAGAGAAAGAGATTGGAGTTTTGGCTAGTGGCAGTTTTGACTCACCATAAAGTACGCAGAGGGTTAATATGCATGCAGACCACAAACTTGAGAGAGATATTCACAGGCAAAGGTATTGATTTGGCTTTGTGTAGAATACGTAAATAGGTGGTGGCTCTTCAGGAATTTGAGTTCAGTTTGATCTATATTCCTGGTATGAAGAACTCATTGGCAGATTGCTTTTGAGGATTGTGTGGAAACGATGAGGTGGATGAAATGGGGGACATTTTTGACAGTGTCTTATAGTGAGGAATAAAAATTGATGAAGTGACGTATGGCATAATTTATGAGGACGAGTCTAAAAGAGATGAAAAATCATCACATTTAACAATAAGTGATAGTTTTAATGAATTCTGGGTGTAAAGAGGAGAACACAATTCTGGGGAGAAAGATGGAGTTTGATGATTGGGAGAGCCAAGGTGATAAATTTACAGATAGGTCATTGGATCAAGATTAAACTTCTGGAAACTTATGAAAGTGATTAAATTGGCAAAAAATGCTGTGAAAACTAAAGATCACGGAATTTGGATCGAAGGTACAGTTGTTAAATACAATCCACTTCATGTGAACCTAAAGGAAAAACAATATCTTCACAATATGCAGTAAGGAGAGGTTGTCTTCATGAAGAAGTACCATAGTGCTTGAGAGACTCTCTAGACAAGACCTTGGAACTACAAGCAAAGGATAGGTTGAGCAAAAGCTCTAGCGAATGCAAAGAACCTTGTTATTTAAAATACTATATTTAATCAGGTGAGGAAGTGTGCTATCTTAAAAATTATTTCATAGCTTTGATCTAATTATAGTTTGATAAATGCTGGTCATTTTTAAGTCGAGCCTAGAGCAGCGCATGCGCTGCTTGCTCGACTTTTAGTAAGGGGGTTTTCAAAGTGCTACCAGAGGCTTTTTGCTGGCCTCAACCTTGCGTGCATGTGCACGTGAACGCGCGCAGCCGCCATCTGTCTTTTCTCTGTCACGGGTAATTAAGTGCATCGCGATCACTTTAACAGTCATGATTCCTCGTTTAAAGTACCTCTGCGTATATTTGCAATTCTAAGTTTGTACTGATAAGAGAAACAGCTTTAGGTGATTTTACTATTTGTTTTGTACTGATCAAGACATTACAGACGACTGCTTGGCACACAGGCTAGCAGCATTGACCCCGCCATCCAGCATAGTGTGTTCCCTGTGACATGCCGCTTCACACTGTTCAGCCCCACGCCAACAACTAAAATGCATCGCAACGAGCGTTGCCACGTTTCCCACAAAAAAACTGGTCATTTGTTTACATTTTAAGATTGTGCATAAGCCTGGACATGGTACTTGAATACCATTTTGTATAAAACCGCTATGATAATTTTTTTAAACACATCTTTCTTACATTGATTACGAGCCAGGAAGGTAGCACTAGAACACCTTTTCTGCTTGTATTTGCTATTTTAAGTATGTACTAATAAATGGTACGGCTTTAGGTGGTTTTTCTACTTTATGTACCATCCGAGACATTAAAATACTAGTCATTCCAGTAAAAACAAACCGAGTCAGATGGCAACTCTAGTCTGGACTCCCAACATAATCCTCATGCCTCGCTCGCCGTCCTGGGGAAGCCTGTAGTGTTGAGAGAAAAGGGATGTGGCCTGACTATATCAGGCTCATGCCAACACTCGCACTCTGGTGACCGTGTGGTAACCACAGATAATAAATACAACTGCTTGGCATACAGGCTGGCAGGTGGGACTTGACCAATGGGCATGGTGTTTTCCCTGTACTCGCTAGTTCACAACATTAGGCCTGCAGCAACACAGTAAAATGCCCTTCAGATAGGGTTGCCACTTTTCCCACAGAATAATGCTGGGCATTTGTATACATTTTAAGACTTTGCATGCGCCAGGACTAGATACTTTAATAGAATTTTGTATAAAATCGTTGTGATTAATTTTTTATCATGGCTTTTCTGTCTTTGTTTCATTTTATTATCAGTCATTGATCATTAAGGTAGCTCTAGAACACATTTTAACATATGTTCTTACATTTACTGTTTAAAGTATATACTGACAAGGGGAAAAATACAGGCTTTGAGTGATTTTTTAATTTTTTTACTGTCTGGGGCATTAAATTCTGGTCATGCTGGTTAAGAAAACAGCCAGATGGCAACCCCACCTGCATATGTTGCTCCACCTCATGGACAGAGCCAGACTCCACGACATTTACTTCAGGTGCATCACCCTTCAACGGACCTAACCATAGTATCACAGCTCTGGGCAAGTTTTTCTTGCCACTCCATAACTACAGTACCATCCCAGAGACCTAACTGCGATTACTGCATCCAACGGACCCATCCACAGTTCCACAGCTCTTGCTGCCTCTTCCGATAGGCAGTTTTCAACTACAGCTGTATCCCAGGTCTGTGCTTTTTTGAGGGTCCTGTTCTTCAGTGGCAAACATTTATGTATAGATTTTACAACCAAACTGCGTTCTTTATTAATCGCGAGGCTATTTTCACTAGATTATGCCAGATTGTCCATCTGCACTGTTTCAACTTTCCCTACAAGAAATTTAATTTAAACTCAGGAACAGGTCCTCCTTCTATCAGGGTTCTACTTCATTTTGCTGACCACAGCCCGCAAAAATGTCTAACTTTGCTACCTATGGACAGATTAAGAACTCTATAGCAAGCACTTCAATCCCTTGAGAAGGGATAATCTTTACAACCACAAATTTGCGGTTGGTTTCACTCAGATACTCAGATACAGTTTACATCGCGGGCATTACAACACAAGTTGTTACAATGACTTGCACTGGATGGCGCTCTAAACTAAGGAATAGTATGATTTACTAATCCAACACCTTCCCCACTGTTACATAGGCTGGAGTTGGAATAGTGAATCATACTATTCCTGAGTCTAGTGCCCTCCAGCGCAAGTCGTTGTAACTACTTGCGTTGTAACAAACGCAATGTAAAATACTGCGCTGTGAATGTATGCATTGTTACGTCATACATTCGTGGACTCATCCACATTCACACAGCCACTGCAAGGGTTTCTTGTGATACTTCATGACTTCATGTCTATTTGTGACCTAAGCACAATCCAACCAAACTGGATTTGCTTCTCTAGGCACTAAATGACTGCAGCTCTATCCAACACACCCAGCATCAGTCCCACAGCTCACTGTGGACTTTCCTTGGCACTTAGTAACTATACCTCCATCTTATGGACTTAACTCCTGGTCCATCACTTGCGCTGCCGTTTCCCTATCCTTTCCCAGACACTCTATGAATGTAGTTACAGACCAGAGAGTCAATCTCAATCCTACTGCTTTAGCAATTTTTCCTGATGACACACAATGACAACATACATCCAGTGTCATCAAACTATGGTCCGCCCAAATCAAAATCAGACAGGCAGACACACCATAGTCTTAGCAGGGAGTGGACTCAGTCGCAGCTACAACAATATTCCCTCTCCCCCAAGAATTAAATCGGACCGTTAGACCTGAGTATTTACTCCAGGTCATGAAAAGGTGTCACAGTCCTCTAATTAAGAGTTTTCATCAAACTGCCCTACAACACTAAAGACATAATTATGGAATACAGTGTTCTTTTGTTCATCTTTCGTCCCTTGTAAAGCGCTCTGATACCCGCAAGGGTCATGTTCGCGCTATATAAAACCTCCAAAATAAAATAAAAATAAATAAATAAATACACATCCAGTGGCCAACCATAATCAGACAGCTCTTAAGGCAGCTTCCTCAAGCCATGGTTATAGCCTCACTCTCCCTCCATAGCTCTTGCATGTTATAACAGTTGACCGGTACAGGCTTGCTGCAACATTGGGCCCCACACTGGCGCATATTATCACTGTGAATTCTCTGCAGTACACTGTCTCACAGGGCAACACTCTAATCACTGGACTCTGCTTTACACTCCATCACAAGGCTCTCATTCACTTACTACCACTTTTAACAGTGTCTGTCAGTGCTTCGAAAAGGCCTTTTGGTGGCCTAAGCCTAATAACAGCGGCTCTTAACTTTTGGACTTCTTCGGACCCATGCTGAATCACTACTGTAAGGGGGACCCCGGTCTAAACAGTTTCTATGATTCGAACATCAAAACAATGCACACAAAAAACAGAAGCATTAGGAAAAATGTATTTAATTCACAAGCACAAAAATCCAATGATTAATTTTAATGGGAAGGTTAGAGCTTTTCAAATTTTGGTTTAATTTATAAAAGACGTGATATGCTAGACTCTAGTTTATCCCTTTTTCTTTTGTCTCTTAATGCATGCTGTCTTTTTGCTGACACCTACCGATACTTGAATTAGGGCCATTGATCATCCATACTAGATTCTGTCTGCTTCACTTGCTCTGCGCCCACGAATCAAGCTTAATTTACCAATCTAATTTTTAGCCTCTAATTTCAAATTCTTTCGATTTTGAATTTTACATTTTGCTTTTATGTGTATATGTACTTTATTAATCTGTTTATATTATTTCATTTTCCAAACAGTTGCAGGCCCCCTAAGTAGGTGTTGCGAACACCATTTTAAGAACAGATGCCCAATATAAAAAAATATCTATTCCTGCTGTATTGCTACTTTCAAGGAAATACACATTGAATTATTGTTTCATAAGCACACAGGGGGATATGAAACAGATTTACTCCGCTCTCAGGTTGTCTTCCTTTGGTTTTTCTCCTAACCAGTGTATCACAGCTTGCACATGAACTCCACGGATAGGGAAGAACATTTGTAATTTGAACTGGCCGGTGACTTTAATGTAGTGTCTATTTACTTTTGTAACTATACATTTATTTTGGATACTGCATATGTTGTGTAGAGGACAAAAGTGTGTGAAATTATGTGAAAAGCACACTTTAAAAACATGAAAAAATGTAATGAGAACCAGTTGCAGTTCTCTTTCCAGTCCTTATGCAGATTGTGTGTCACCTTCAGTAAAACTTTACCTTCGATATTATTTATTTATTTATTTTATCTATAGGTTTTATATAGCGCTAGGTAGACCCGAAGGTATCAGAGTGCTTTACATATAATGCAAGATCTTTTGATTAAAGTGTAGACATATATACAGAAAGTAGTTAGGTAGTCAAGGCAGTTACAATATAAGGACATTAGAACAGCATAAGTTAATGGAGTGAATGACAGAGTAGACAGCTGAAACGACCAATCGACCGCCGCAACGGGTCTAGTCGAATTGGGTGTGAGCTTTGGGAACATGTATATCCCCATGTTTATGGTCCACAAGAAGTCTTTAAACAACGATAGATGTAAGTTTTCGGTAGCCATGAATTAAAAATGAAGAAATGCATGGGATCTATGGTTTAGAACATCGTGGGTGTTCATTGTGGGATTATGTTAGATGTTTGCTTTTTGGTCCACTGACTTTCCACCCATCGTGTCTGTATTGCCCTTTTCCCTTCACTGTTTCATTTATATTGTTATTGTATGCATTTGTTTGCACATTGTTGATAGTAAAATGCTGTTGTGGCTTCCAATGGCATGTTTCTCTGGCTTTTTGTGTTCAGTGTTTTTACTTGTATTATTTTAGTATGAGGTTGATTTTTAACCTGTCGGCTTATGTTGATATTTAAAAATCGATTAAGAAATTAAATTCCAAGCACAACCTTAGGTTTGATATAACACATCTTTTAAACGTCCACCACCACCACGTCCACCACCACCACGTCCACCACCACCACGTCCACCACCACCACATCCACCACCACCACCACCACCACCACCACGACCACCAACCGTGACAGGCAAAGTGTCACTGGAGGGCAGGGGTAATAGGAGTGTCAACCCCGGCTGCACATGGGACATTTGAGGACGCATTGGGTGCAAGAAGACGGGAATAGGGGCTAGAAGTATTACACCAGACCCAAGATACATTTTGAAGAGGCGCAATGTCACAGGGGCTCCTGTAAAAGCACTCGCAGCATCTCTACCTCACAGTGGCATAGTTGCATGAGCCACTCACTCAAAACAAGCATTGGCATAGCCAATAGGCATCGCCTTTGGGACCTTAAAAGTGTTTAGCCATGCAACACTTGATGTTGTTGCACCAAGGATATTGTGCTGGATAACTAAACACTTATAAGGTCCCAAAGGTGAGACCTATTGGCTATGCCAATTCTTGTTTTATATTTCTTTTAGGTTTGTTTTTTCTGGACCTTGTATATTTGTATCTTTATGTTTGTTATTTGTTTCATTAGGGGGAAGGTGTAGGGTAATCTTTGTATGTAGGTAAACTTTCTGCATCAAAGGTTCAGAGAGAGTTATGAATAGATTAGAAAGGAGATTGAGGTGAAGTGGATTCTTCATTAAAATCTTCACAAAACACAATCTCACTGGATTGGGTATTCTTTACTACACACAACAGAAGAGACGGTTGCCAAAGAGACATGTACATAGAGCTAAGTAGACTACCCAAAAGAAGAACCCTGCAGACAGTGCAGAGCACTACATGGAGGAGAACAATAAAATATCGCTCAAGTTACAGCGCATTAGTGATTGGAGTAAAAGCAAGATAACAGAAAATTATAAAGACCTAAGGAAACAATAGTGCACAAAGGATAAAAAAAAAACTGATAAAAATTCAAGCAAGCTAAGAAGAGCTGAAAGATCATAGGGACGAAAAAGTGAGGGTGTTTAATGGCAGGCAGGTCAGCTTTACTTCAGTGACGCGGATGGATGATGTTCAAGAAGCAGTGGAATAGGCCAGAAGTAAGATGGAACCAACGGTTAAGTAAACGTTTCTTTAAAGGAATCAGGGAAAACAGCAGAAGAAAGTCAAAGAGTGCAATAGCAATCAGGACACTGGTAAAGCACCCTCCACGTGTAGATCGCAGATCCTCTAGTCACCTACCGCAAGAACACCTTGATGAAACACGCCTAGGTGTTTGAGGGAGGATCCAGGAATCCCAAAAATTCAAGGTGGCTGTACTGAAAAGGAACAGCCTCCTTGAAGTGGAGACCAATTCCTCCAAAGTGAACAGAGTTGAACTGGTGAAGTTCTCAACAGGTTTATTGTTAGGGGAACAATCCGAGCCGTCAACCTCGCGGCTGCTCCAGCGCTCAGTTTGAAAAGCTAACATTCCTCTTTAGAGCAGATCTTACCCCAATGCATTCTATTGAGGAAGATGACATTGCAATATTCCAGCTAAGCTAAAGCCAGTTAAAGGCTGGCTTTGGTCTTGTAAAAAAGGGAGTTGTGTGGTAACTCCATACACCTCCCTTTTTTACAAACACAAAGCCAGCCTCCACCCACTAGAAAAACTACATAAAAAAACCACAAAGGGTACTTTAACAAACAACTCCTAACCGAATCATGAAGGCGCAGGAACATACGAACACTAGTATATACGAAGAAACACAAGCCCAATTCTCTTCATCAGAAAGTGTAAAAAACAAACTCCCAACACTATATTGAGAGCTTCAAAATACTTAAGTGCCTGTACAAGTCTAGCTTCTTACTTCTAACCGACCTCCCTTTCATCACTCCCCTTGCCATCTTTTCTATTACACAGTGTACCCATTCTTTCATTACCTCTTACCACACCCACTCTGTTCAAGTGCCAGACACGTGACTCTGCTGTCTTGACAGCTTTATTAAACAGTTTGACCACTCTTATGGGACTTGAGAACTTCACTCCCTGAACAATCCCAGGTTTTCTGATTCTCACATTTGTCATCTTCACACCTCTTCTATCATCAAACCATGTATTTCTCTCATTCATCTCTACCACTTCTCTCTCACACCCTTTCTCATGTTCACCACCCTTCCTCTCACATTTCGCATTCACCCACGAAGGAGACATCAAACTTTTTGGCTTCCTCCCTTTGAATAACTGAAATGGAGTTGTACCTGTTACCGAGTGTGGAGTTAAATGATACACTTCAACTCTCATACACACCTCCCCTTTCCACTTCAACCCACAACGTCTAGCAATCGGGATAGTTTCCTAAAACACTCTATTGAAACACTCAACCGTCCCACTGGCTTTGGATGAGTGAACAGCCCTGAACTGGTGAAGTTCTCAATAGGTTTATTAAGTTAGAAGAACTCTCCCAGCCATCTTTCTCGCAGCTCCTGCTCCACCTTTGAGCCCATCCTGGGGATTACCGTGCAGTCACTGGTACTGGCTCCTTACATTTCTGACTGGATGATGCAGAGTGATTTTTTCCCCTCCGGGTAACAAAGGACACAGTAACAAGCGAGGAAGCCAAGTGTGAACACATTTCTGTCGCGACAGGCAGCCCGTGTTCAGCCTGGTAGGATGACATGATGACAAAGGAAGGCGGACAGGATACAGAAAAGAGATTCGGAATGCTGGGACTGGATCGGGTAAGGCAGATGCAGGCGTAACGTTTCAAAGCATTGACATGATAATAAACAGAGTAACACAAATTAAGCGAGATTCTTTCTAACATCAAATACATGTTATACGTTTTACAAATAAAGCAACAAAATACGCATATTTACGGTAAGACCTATTGGCTTTGCCAGAGCTTGTTCAGATATGTGAAGGGTCTGATTTTAAAAATACTAAAGAAAAGAGAAAAAAACAGGTTGGAGTCAGAGGAAGATGCCGAGTGCAGGTGATCGATTTTGGAAGAAAAGTAAGCAGAGAAGTCAGCAGTCATGAGAAGAAAATGGGTAGGAAGTTCATGATTTAGCTAATTAGAGGGGTGAAGAGACTCTACGGGTGGGGGAGGCAAAGAGCAGAGCTCAGTCAGTCATATTTCTTTTTTCAGAAGGAAGCAAGGGGCCATAATCTGTAGGAACACAGTAGTGTGGTTAAATACAGATTCTCTTACGTTTAAAATGTCCAGAGCCCTTTTCTCTGGATCCCTGGGCAGGGAAAGCATAATGCACACTTCTAGTGTTTCACTAACCAATAATACAGGAGCAGCTTGGTCAGCGGCAGCGCGCTTTGAGAGCTCACAGGCCAGGTGTCAGCACTGTATGCTTCCGCACCAATACAGAAGAGGCACAGCATGGTCAGCAACAGCTCTAGCTTTCAGGCCAGGTGTCGGCACTGTATGCTTCCGCACCATTACAGAAGAGGCACAGCATGGTTAGCAACAGCTCTAGCTTTCCAAGCTCTCAGGCCAGGTGTCAGCACTGTATGCTTCCGCTCCGCACTCATGCAGAAGAGGTGCAGCATTGTCAGCAGCAGCTCTAGCTTTCCAAGCTCTCAGGCCAGGTGTCAGCACTGTATGCTTCCGCTCCGCACTCATACAGAAGAGGCACAGCATGGTCAGCAACAGCTCTAGCTTTCCAAGCTCTCAGGCCAGGTGTCAGCACTGTATGCTTCCGCTCCGCACTCATACAGTAGAGGTGCAGCATGGTCAGCAACAGCTCTAGCTTTCCAAGCTCTCAGGCCAGGTGTCAGCACTGTATGCTTCCGCAACATTACAGAAGAGGCACAGCATGGTCAGCACCAGCTCTAGCTTTCCAAGCTCTCAGGCCAGGTGTCAGCACTGTATGCTTCCGCTCCGCACTCATGCAGAAGAGGTGCAGCATGGTCAGCAGCAGCTCTAGCTTTCCAAGCTCTCAGGCCAGGTGTCAGCACTGTATGCTTCCGCTCCGCACTCATACAGAAGAGGTGCAGCATGGTCAGCAGCAGCTCTAGCTTTCCAAGCTCTCAGGCCAGGTGTCAGCACTGTATGCTTCCGCTCCGCACTCATACAGAAGAGGTGCAGCATGGTCAGCAGCAGCTCTAGCTTTCCAAGCTCTCAGGCCAGGTGTCAGCACTGTATGCTTCCGCACCAATACAGAAGAGGCACAGCATGGTCAGCAGCAGCTCTAGCTTTCCAAGCTCTCAGGCCAGGTGTCAGCACTGTATGCTTCCGCTCCGCACTCATACAGAAGAGGTGCAGCATGGTCAGCAACAGCTCTAGCTTTCCAAGCTCTCAGGCCAGGTGTCAGCACTGTATGCTTCCGCTCCGCACTCATACAGAAGAGGTGCAGCATGGTCAGCAGCAGCTCTAGCTTTCCAAGCTCTCAGGCCAGGTGTAAGCACTGTATGCTTCCGCACCGCACTCATACAGAAGAGGTGCAGCATGGTCAGCAGCAGCTCTAGCTTTCCAAGCTCTCAGGCCAGGTGTCAGCACTGTATGCTTCCGCTCCGCACTCATACAGAAGAGGTGCAGCATGGTCAGCAGCAGCTCTAGCTTTCCAAGCTCTCAGGCCAGGTGTCAGCACTGTATGCTTCCGCTCCGCACTCATACAGAAGAGGTGCAGCATGGTCAGCAACAGCTCTAGCTTTCCAAGCTCTCAGGCCAGGTGTCAGCACTGTATGCTTCCGCACCAATACAGAAGAGGCACAGCATGGTCAGCAGCAGCTCTAGCTTTCCAAGCTCTCAGGCCAGGTGTCAGCACTGTATGCTTCCGCTCCGCACTCATACAGAAGAGGTGCAGCATGGTCAGCAACAGCTCTAGCTTTCCAAGCTCTCAGGCCAGGTGTCAGCACTGTATGCTTCCGCACCAATACAGAAGAAGAACAGCATGGTCAGCAGCAGCTCTAGATTTCCAAGCTCTCAGGCCAGGTGTCAGCACTGTATGCTTCCGCTCCGCACTCATACAGAAGAGGTGCAGCATGGTCAGCAGCAGCTCTAGCTTTCCAAGCTCTCAGGCCAGGTGTCAGCACTGTATGCTTCCACTCCGCACTCATACAGAAGAGGTGCAGCATGGTCAGCAGCAGCTCTAGCTTTCCAAGCTCTCAGGCCAGGTGTCATCAGTGTATGCTTCTGTACACATACAGAAGAGGCACAGCATGGTCAGCAGCAGCTCTTGCTTAATGAGCACACAGAATATGTGTCGGCACTGTATGCTTCCGCACCAAAACAGAAGAGGCACAGCATGGTCAGCAGCAGCTCTAGCTTTATGAGCACACAGAATATGTGTCAGCAGTGTATGCTTCCATACACATACAGAAGAGGTGCAGCATGGGCAGCAGCAGCTCTAGCTTTATGAGCACACAGAATATGTGTCACAAGTGTATGCTTCCATACAGATACAGAAGATGCCCAGCATGGTCAGCAACAGCGCTAGTTTTATGAGCACACAGAATATGTGTCAGCAGTGTAAGTCTGCACCAATACAGAAGAGGCACAGCATGGTCAGCAGCCCTCGCATTTGCAAGCGCACAGGCCAGGTGTCAGCACTGTATGCTTCCGCACCAATACAGAAGAGGCACAGCATGGTCAGCAACAGCTCTAGCTTTATGAGCACACAGAATATGTGTCAGCAGTGTATGCTTCCATATACATACAGAAGAGGCACAGCATGGTCAGCAGCACTAGCATCTGCAAGCGCACAGGCCAGGTGTCAGCACTGTATGCTTCCGCACCAATACAGAAGAGGCATAGCATGGTCAGCAACAGCTCTAGCTTTCCAAGCTCTCAGACCAGGTGTCAGCACTGTATGCTTCCGCTCCGCACTCATAGAGAAGAGGCACAGCATGGTCAGCAGCACTAGCATTTGCAAGCGCACAGACATGTGTCAGCAGTGTATGCTTCCATACACATACAGAAGAGGCACAGCATGGTCAGCAGCCCTAGCATTTGCACAGGCCAGGTGTTAACACTGTATGCTTCCGCACCAATACAAAAGAGGCACAGCATGGTCAGCAACAGCTCTAGCTTTCCAAGCTCTCAGGCCAGGTGCCAGCACTGTATGCTTCTGCTCCGCACTCATACAGACGAGGCACAGCATGGTCAGCAACAGCTCTAGCTTTATGAGCACACAGAATATGTGTCACAAGTGTATGCTTCCATACACATACAGAAGATGCCCAGCATGGTCAGCAACAGCGCTAGTTTTATGAGCACACAGAATATGTGTCAGCAGTGTAAGTCTGCACCAATACAGAAGAGGCACAGCATGGTCAGCAGCCCTCGCATTTGCAAGCGCACAGGCCAGGTGTCAGCACTGTATGCTTCCGCACCAATACAGAAGAGGCACAGCATGGTCAGCAACAGCTCTAGCTTTATGAGCACACAGAATATGTGTCAGCAGTGTATGCTTCCATATACATACAGAAGAGGCACAGCATGGTCAGCAGCACTAGCATCTGCAAGCGCACAGGCCAGGTGTCAGCACTGTATGCTTCCGCACCAATACAGAAGAGGCATAGCATGGTCAGCAACAGCTCTAGCTTTCCAAGCTCTCAGACCAGGTGTCAGCACTGTATGCTTCCGCTCCGCACTCATAGAGAAGAGGCACAGCATGGTCAGCAGCACTAGCATTTGCAAGCGCACAGACATGTGTCAGCAGTGTATGCTTCCATACACATACAGAAGAGGCACAGCATGGTCAGCAGCACTAGCATTTGCACAGGCCAGGTGTCAACACTGTATGCTTCCGCACCAATACAAAAGAGGCACAGCATGGTCAGCAACAGCTCTAGCTTTCCAAGCTCTCAGGCCAGGTGCCAGCACTGTATGCTTCTGCTCCGCACTCATACAGACGAGGCACAGCATGGTCAGCAACAGCTCTAGCTTTATGACCACACAGAATATGTGTCAGCAGTGTATGCTTCCATACACATACAGAAGAGGCACAGCATGGTCAGCAACACCTCTAGCTTTGAGAGCTCACAGTCACAGACCAGGTGTCATCAGTGTATGCTTCCGCACTCATACATAAGAGGCACAGCATGGTCAGCAGCAGCTCTTGCTTAACGAGCGCACATACATGTGTCAGCAGTACAAATACATACGGCACAGTATGGCCAGTAGTGTTGACTTTCTCAGCACATTGAACTGGTGTCAGCAATGTAGGTTTCCACACACATACACAAGAGGTGCAGCATGGTCAGCAGCAGCCTAGGTGACAGCAGTGTGCACACTCAGAAGAGGTACAGCCTGTGCAGCAAAGCACCAGACCCCTGGTGTACCTCAGGGTGGGAGAGGTACCATGTGCAGAGACCCCTAGAGTAGTAGTGTGTGAGAGGTGCCAGGTGCAGGGACCCCTGGGGTAGGTGGAAGTGTGTGAGTGATGCTGGGAATAGAGACTCCTGGTGTACCTCAGTGTGGAAGGTACACCAATTCCCGAGTCTCCTAGTGTACCTCAGTGTGAAAGAGGCACCATGTGTGGAGACCTCATGGGTAGCAGTGTGTGAGAGATGACAGGTGTGGAGACACCTGAGGAAGCTCAGTGTAGGAGACACACCAAGTCCCAAGATCCATAGTGTACCTCAGTGTGGGAGAGATACCAGGTGCAGGGACTCCTAGAGTAGTAGTGTGTGAGAGGTGCCAGGAGCAGGGACCCCTGGTTAGGAATGGAGACCCTGGTGTACCTTAGTGTAGGAGATACACCAAGACCCAACACTTCTAGTGTACCTCGATGTGAAAGAGGCACCATGTGCAGAGACCCCGGGGGAGGCAGTGTTCGAGAGATGCTATGAGTGGAGACCTCTAGCGCACCTTAGGGCGGGAGAGGTGCCAGATCCTGACACCCCCAATGGTAGCTCAGCATGGGAGTGGCGCCACGTGCTGAGGCCACTTGGGTAGCGCAGTGTGAGATTGGCCCACAACCAACATGGTATCTCAGTACGGGGTGCTCCAAAGAGGCACAAATAACCACTAGAATAACATCCTCCATGTAGTGTTTCGCCAGGAGTGAGCGTAAAACAGCCATTATGGCTGATGTCAAACACTAGAGCAACTGGTTTGGGTTCTCATTTGATTGCAATGATGCACCTACTGAATAAACAGCCACCTAGTGGCTACTGGTTAGTTCCTCCACTTGCTCTGGGAGGAAGCATGGGCCATCCTATCTAGGACTGCGTCTGCATGTCAGGCTATGAAAATGGAGTCTTCACAATCCCTCCGGCTGCTGTATGCTGTGCCACCTCAACTAGAAGACAGTCTAGTAGGTTTACGGCAATGCTGATCCATCTTGATTTCTTTGTGGGGGAGCAATCCAATATCTGGGACCCAGTGTTGAAGGGCTCCTTCTTCGCATTCTCTGTTGTCACCATATCCGTAATAAGATGCATTAGCCTCAGCTTTTATTCATCGTGTATGTGCCTAGGACTGTTCCTACTGATGGCCTTTTGTCCCATAAACATGATTTTGAATCAATTATGACCCTCGGCTGTAAGCCAATGGAATGATCAGCATCCCTCAGTTACACAATAATTTTTACGGATTGGGCTACATGAAGCTTATTGATCAGATTTGTGTAAATGACAGCATAGTCACTATTCGCATCGCTCGAAGGAGTGAGCCACTGGGCCTTAGCCAGGTCCATAAAATGATGGTTCAGGTCCTCTTGAGGATTTTATCCAGAGATCAACTGCACTTCTTTCTACCCAACTTCATTGAGTTGCAGTGGTGATCGACTGTAGCTATGATCTCTTGCTGGCAAATGGTGCAGCCCTTCACAGGTATGAGGTTTAGCAAGATCCGATTATTTGGGAATATAGAATCCTGAATATTGTTGGGACAGAATAAAGTTACAATACCCAGATAGAAAATATCGAAAGGTAAGTGCACGGAGGGAGGTAAGGATTTACTATTCTTAATTTCACAGACAGACCTTAAAGATATATATATGAACAATGCTGATGCCAACCCCTTAAATGAACCGAACGATACTCGATCCCCACAGGACAGACTGTCTACTCTTATCAACATAGACCCCTGTGCTGGTCTCAGCCCATTTAAAGGAAAATCCAACTTCACTCCCATGATGCCAAAAGACGCCGTGGACATCTTCCAGGAGATGGTTACTAATGATCTGAAAAATCTCTATAGGACGATCAGTAACAAAAAAGCCAAGACAAACCAACAAGAGGCACAATACAAAAATCTAATGGCCAAACTTAACAACAAATCGGGTGTGACTGTTTGCACATCCGATAAAGGAGGTAATGTAGTCATATGGCCCAACAAAGAATATGAAGCTGAAGCAAGGAGGCAGCTTTCTGACAGCAATTGTTACGAAAGAATTAATGCAAAAAGCTACAATACTGCCAAGGAGTCTTTGAAGAAAATGTTATACTCTTATAAAAGACAGGGTTTGATTTCAAACAACGAATTCATGTTTCTTCACAAAGAATTTCCAACTATCCCCACGCTTCGTCTCATACCGAAAATCCATAAAGGAGTAAAGCCGGTACCAGGCAGACCCATCATCTCGGCCGTTGACAGTATCAGCGAGAACACCAGTAGGTCCATTAGTCCAGAACTTATCTACCTACATCAAAGATACAGGTGATTTCATCAGGAAATTAAGCAACATACAATGGCAACAAGGGTTTCTGCTGGTGACTCTTGATATCGAGTCACTATATACGAGCATTGAACATGTTACCGGCATGGCTGCCACTTAACATTATTTGGATTGTAGACCAATTAAATTCCACAACCACAATGTAATGTTATTGGAATTAATCGAGTGGGCTCTATGCAACAACCATTTTATGTTTGGCAATGATCTATATTCCCAAAAGAGAGGAGTCGCCATGGGAGCCTGCTTTTCCCCCAGCTATGCCTGTCT
The DNA here is from genome assembly GCF_964204655.1 of Triturus cristatus. NCBI lineage: Eukaryota > Metazoa > Chordata > Amphibia > Caudata > Salamandridae > Triturus > Triturus cristatus. The sequence goes on along the minus strand of NC_140587.1, from coordinate 141,664,252 downwards.
TCATGTTGGCTGGTGGGAGGAGCGGGTTCTCATGGGGACTCATGCCAGTGTATTTAACTCTCACATTGTCACGTGGCTCAGATTTATTGATGATGTTTTTATGGTCTGGAACGGGGATTTTATGAGTGTGATGAATTTTATTGAGATTTTAAACAACAATACTTTTAATCTTAAATTCACGTCGCACATTGACAATAGCTCGGTAGAATTTCTTGATACCAAAGTGACGATCATCAATAACAAAATTGAAACTACCCTCTACAGAAAACCCACTGCTGGCAATTCCATCTTGCATGCCAGCAGTGCCCACCCCCAGCATCTTATAAAAAGTATTCCCTACGGGGAACTCCTCCGTATTAAACGAATTTGTAGTACATCGGAGGAAAGGATAAGATGCTCGGAGGAAGCTATTTTCAGAATGAAAGAAAGAGGATATAGTGAGAGGATTCTGAGGGAGGCTTATAAAAAAGTGCAAACTCTATCTAGAGATACACTATTGATTGACAAATCCAGCACCCCTCATCCCAAAGCATCTGATCTTGGGACATATGATCCACTTTCAGATGCACCACGTCTGATCACCACCTACAACAAACAACACCATAAAATCAGAGCCATTATTACCAAAAATTGGCCCATCTTGCTCACTGACGGTGTATTGACCCCTATATTACCTCCAAAACCTGTCATCACCTTCAGAAGGGCCAAAACAATGGGGGTTGATCTCATGAGAACCAGCAAGGACACAACCCCCAAAAGCACTTGGCTCAAACCCAAAAATGGATTTTTTAAATGTACCAGTTGTAGGGCTTGCAAGTTTGGGCTAAACACTACTGATTACCTTGTTCCCTTTAGCCCTAATATTAGACAAATCAAGGGTCATTTTACTTGCAGATCAGAATATGTGGTGTATGTCCTCAACTGCACGTGCGGATTAAATTACATAGGCAGTACGAAACTTCAAGCCCATGTAAGAATCCTTCAGCACTTAAAAGCTATTGTCAACAACGATTCCAGTTATCCGGTAGCGCGACATTTTAAAAGTTGCCATAACAATGATCTTAATTGTCTTAAATACTATGTTATTGATCATGTTCCTGCACTTCGCAGAGGGGGCAACAGAGAAAAGTCTTTAAGACAGCTCGAAATAAGGTATATCCTTGAGTTCGATAGCAAGGCCCCCTCAGGACTCAACAACACTGAAGATCTTCATAATTGTATCTTCTAACTGACATTCTATTTTTAGGTGATATTTATTAGCGCCCGTTCCAGATCTTGAGATGATAATAACAAACATCTATTAACATCTGTTCTATTTTGACCATTAGCTCCCCAATTTTAGTCTTCTTATCTATCAGCACAAACTCTAGTAGGACACTGTTCAATGTTACTCATTTCATGATTACTTGAGTATGATCAACACTGATCCATGACTGACGAATTAATTTGCTTTTATATCCTTCTTTCCTTCTTTCTTTCTCTTTTCTCTTCTTTGTCCGTTTTTTATTTCTCCCTTCTTCTTTCTTCTTTCTTCCCTCTCTCGTCTTCTCGTTTTTCCTTTTCTCACCAGTATTGTCACAGTGCTTTCATGTATATAAGGATATTCAGTTTGGCTGTTAACCTATGTGATGAAGGCCACCTGCTGGCCGAAACGCGTAATGACGTGCTATGCCGCTGTTGTCTAAATAAATCTCTGTGAAGCACGACCGGTGTCTGTTTGCTTTCCTCCTCGCCTGCTTGGAAGTGGATGAATGCGCCAGGAACCTGCATATATATATATATATATATATATATATATATATATATATATATATATATATATATATATATATATATATATATATATATATATATATATATATATATATATATATATATATATAGATATAGATATATATCTCAATCTCATCAAGGTGGGTATAGTGGAGTTGGGTATAGAAAATCTATAGAAACGTACCTTTAAATATTTTGTGCCGTGATATTGATGTAACAATATTCTGTCCTGTCAATGCAAGATATTACCAGCCGCCACATCAGGATCTGGTAAGGTGCAGAAGGTCTCTAACGATATCGCAGGAATGACCACTGCATCATCGCACTGCAGTCCTCAGTACCAGGAACACCATTATTATCAGTGCAATTGGGACCAGTGATGAAGTCAGGGGCAAGTAACGTTTTTTGTACCCCGGAGCTGTGTCGTGCTTTCTGTCTACCTGGAGAGAGCATTTGGTTCATGTTTTGCCAGCAAGCTGTCGCTGGCTTCACGACACGCCCTCTCGTTCAGGAGTAACGTGGTTAAAACAGCACCTTTGGACTCTGCATTGTACTGCAATCACACGCTACCCCCCCAGCAGTTTGATGGACTACTGAAGCTGGATTTCTGCAACGGGGAGAGAGGAGGTAAATTGATTACCTGATAAGGGATCCTTTAATGGCTGTTGCATCCCCCTGGGCACTCAAGCTGGTGTGGGGCCCGATATCCAATTTTTATTGGGACATCACTTGGTGTTGGGCTTGCCGTCATTACTTAAGAGGCAACCCTAGAGGACTCCAACTTCCAGCATACAATGCGCCTGGCAGGATGTATGCGAGAGGTTTGACACACCCTTGAGATGGAGGAGGGGCAAGTAATCACCTGACAGGGAGTGGTCATTATAACATCAGCGTTTGACCCCCAAGGATAACAAGCAGCCCATGAAACCGGCACTGAGGAAAGCCAATCAAGGCTGAAACGCGTCTGCCAAAAGCGTTTCATGGACCTGTGACACCACGCGCAAGAAATCCAATAAAGCCGTTTTTTGTACCCCGGAGCTGTGTCGTGCTTTCTGTCTACCTGGAGAGAGCATTTGGTTCATGTTTTGCCAGCAAGCTGTCGCTGGCTTCACGACACGCCCTCTCGTTCAGGAGTAACGTGGTTAAAACAGCACCTTTGGACTCTGCATTGTACTGCAATCACACGCTACCCCCCCAGCAGTTTGATGGACTACTGAAGCTGGATTTCTGCAACGGGGAGAGAGGAGGTAAATTGATTACCTGATAAGGGATCCTTTAATGGCTGTTGCATCCCCCTGGGCACTCAAGCTGGTGTGGGGCCCGATATCCAATATTTATTGGGACATCACTTGGTGTTGGGCTTGCCGTCATTACTTAAGAGGCAACCCTAGAGGACTCCAACTTCCAGCATGCAATGCGCCTGGCAGGATGTATGCGAGAGGTTTGACACACCCTTGAGATGGAGGAGGGGCAAGTAATCACCTGACAGGGAGTGGTCATTATAACATCAGCGTTTGACCCCCAAGGATAACAAGCAGCCCATGAAACCGGCACTGAGGAAAGCCAATCAAGGCTGAAACGCGTCTGCCAAAAGCGTTTCATGGACCTGTGACACCACGCGCAAGAAATCCAATAAAGCCGTTTTTTGTACCCCGGAGCTGTGTCGTGCTTTCTGTCTACCTGGAGAGAGCATTTGGTTCATATATATATATATATATATATATATATATATATATATATATATATATATATATATATATATATATATATATATATATATATATATATATATATATATATATATATATAGATATATTCAAACCAAATCCTTTAGCCTCCTAAAGATGGTAACGCACTCCAAGCCAGTAGATTTTTCAAATTGCTTTATTCCACCATTTTTGACAAACCGGTTTCGGTCATGACGACCTTTCTCAATGTCAAAAGTCCATTTGCAATCAATCTTTTTAAATACAGAGATGTCAAAGGAAATAGAAAGAGGATTACTATGTATCGATACATAAACATAAAAGAGGGGCCTTAGTGCTTGTATTGCCGCACAGTGGCCATTTTGTAGTGGTTATTTACACAGCATTGTAACAATAAATTCATTGGTAGAAAAAAAAAAAAAAAAAAAAAAAAAAAATATATAGATATATATATATATATATAGATATAGATATATATCTCAATCTCATCAAGGTGGGTATAGTGGAGTTGGGTATAGAAAATCTATAGAAACGTACCTTTAAATATTTTGTGCCGTGATATTGATGTAACAATATTCTGTCCTGTCAATGCAAGATATTACCAGCCGCCACATCAGGATCTGGTAAGGTGCAGAAGGTCTCTAACGATATCGCAGGAATGACCACTGCATCATCGCACTGCAGTCCTCAGTACCAGGAACACCATTATTATCAGTGCAATTGGGACCAGTGATGAAGTCAGGGGCAAGTAACGCTTTTATGAGAGATTTTGGCAGAACTACGGTAAGGCTGTGGGTTAGTAAGGGTGGGTGCAGAGGCCACCTCTGAAGTGCACCCTGGAGTCATGAGCTGCAGATTATGGGTTAGGACTCTGCTTGGAGATTTTAGCACGCGAGGGCTGCTTTATCAACCCCAGATAATTTACCAAAATGAGTGTAAATAACTAGTGGAATGAGGAAGAAGACAGCAGGTAGTTGCAGTATCCTACCCTTGAGGACTGTGTGACTACAGAGCGACACTCCATTCTCTTCCCCGGGTTAAGAGTAATTAGCATTACCTATTGAAAACAGCTGATGAGGAACTATTTTGGTACATATTATCCTTATGTTTGGATATAAAGCATGCGTTTCACAGCTACTTATGACCAATAGGCTTTATACATAGGCACTTCCTATTACAAATAAGCCAGAGACTCACATAGGCTCCAAAGAAAGCTGTAGACCCACTGTTCTTTGTTTTTGTTTTTTTCGAGCGGTGGAAACATGTTGACCAGTCCAAATGGAAGGATACTAATAGCCCCCATCCCTTACAGTTAACACTTGACATTTCCTGCTTAAATCCAGTCAATGTACCCAGTGATAAATCACAGGGTTTGAATGACTTAATTACTGGTTTTCTCTGGCAGCAGCAGATGGAGTCTCGTGAATAAACAAAAACAAACCTTGCCAGACCAATGGGGTTATAGCCCTCTTGCACTCGCATGAGTTCAAGAGTGGGAATGGCAAACGATGAAGCATGCCGCAATCCTGTGGGTGAGGGTCTTGCACCTCCCAGTATCACATTTCTCCCAAAACTGGTTCTTTCTGATGTGGCTAGCTGTATTCTTCTACTAAGGAGTGTGTAGGCTATGGTGTAAATGAAAGACATAGGCACATACAAATATACAGGAGGAACAAGATCACATCTAAGAATCTGATTAAAACTATAAACACGGGGAAGAGGTTATGAACATTTGGGCTGTTTAATTCCTGGCAATGTTGGGTTGGAAACCTGATTTAAACAGCATGGGAATTCTGGGTAAAAAATTGTTGAGGAGATCCCAAATGGAGCCCCCCTTCAAAAAAGTTATTTTAGAGAAATACGGATGCACAATTTCTCCACGGAGAGGTAAAAAAAAGACTTTCCCGAATTGAATGATTTGCCACCGTTAAAGTGCTTAATGCATCTGAGTTCTGAAATATATGAAGGATGGGTTATGTCTGGTACTTGAAGGGATATCAGTCCATACCTTCGGAGAAAAACCTGAAATGGATCGGGTAAGGGTGGAGGAGCTTCGGCTCATGGAATTACTTCCAATTGAAGATGGCTGGAGCTGCACAGGGTCTCTGTTGGCCAATTTGCTTCTCAGATAATGGGAGACAGGCAGATCTGTAAGTAAAGTGGGCTTGACCTGGGAACAAACTAAGCTCTTTAAGTGTAGCTGTGAAATGTTCCAGTGCTTGTGGCAGTCACGCGGCTGCACGAAAGACCTCTCTTACAAGGGCTATTCATATGGCAGGGAGGCTGATGAGGCTGGAGAACATGTAGTCAAGCCCTGAGATTACCAATCAATAAAATATTCTTTTGAAACTAAGTTTCTAAATTAATTTTAATGAGTCGTACTGGAAGTTGAACTCTAGGTAATTCTCTTGACTTCCCTGTTTTTAAAATATGTGTCCTGTAATATCACAATTGATTAATTTTTTATGGATTTATAGCGCATAGGCACCTAGAGTTATCGATGAGTTTTACATGCTAACAAAACAGCAACAATTCTATGTCAGGACTGGAGGCTCCGATTATGCTTCTCATTTCTTTACTGTTTATTCACAGCAGCCAATAAAAAGAAAAGTTATAAACACTACATTACCCATGAACACCTCAATGTCACATGATGAACCACAGAGTATAACCCTATATAAACTCTGACTAAGGTAAGTGTCCTCTTTCTTTGCTGCTCTGTTGCCAGTTAGGTGCATTCCCCCTATACTGAGATTGTTTGATGTTGTGACTAGCTTTGGCTTGTGTATCGCATCTTGTAATAATTTTTCAATTGTATAATTTTCAATGTATTAGATTAAGGCTACGATTGTTTCAGGATCATTAAGCTGATCGTTAATGTGATTGTTAGTTTACCAATAATTTCGCCGAGTTGTTAATTTTCTATATGAGAGTTTCTTGAGCCGCATTTGACTGCCGATTCAACCGCGTTTCGTTTGTCCTGGGTGCGCTCTGCCTCCCCGACCCGGCGTCTCACGCCTGTGTTGTCTTCGGTGGAGAGGGTGAAAGGCAGCGAAGACCAGCGCTGGTCTGACGTGCTGTCCTCTTTTGTTTTCCAAGAGCGGCCTGCATCGCACCTGCGCGGCGGCCATTTTGCCTGTTTTTCTTCAGCAATTACAGGCTTGCACGAGAGCAGCGTTTCTCTGCTCGACTTCTCACTTGGCTCGTGTGCATCTAATCTGCTCCCGGTGAAGCTTAGCAAGTGTTGATAGTGGGGCTGTTTAATCTGCATACAGTGGTATTGGCAAGCCCTCCCTCCACCTCATATTTGATATACTCTTAATGTTGGCTTGCTTGGGGTTGCTCCACTCACCCTGGACCCTTATATTCTATTCAAGCATTTCTGTGTGGGTTTACCCCCTCGTGTTCTGAAACATACAGTCCTCCTGTGGTAAATATATAACTGCACTTCAGTGCTCCATCATGTCAGAATACTTCTATGAGGAGGAATATTTTGACGAAGAGCCCTCTGGGTCCATGGAACAAGACCTCGTGGAGGCACTTGACGCAGGGGTACAGCACTCAGTAAATAAAGGCCTGGTGAGAGCCATATAGCCCCTGAAGCATCAGCTGTGTGGATATGCCCAACAGCAAGGCTGGCTCCCCAGCACTGGTAATTGCCCCAAATCCAATGGGAAGGGGGGTCAGAAAGCCCCACGCTGCAGATTTTGCAAAATTAGCCAAAGCTATGGCAGGTGACCAGGACTATATCGCCCCTCCTACAGAGGCGGCAATCATTGAACCGCACCACAATGATGACAAGGAAACCTCCGCAGACCATACATCCGATCAGGAAGAGGCCCCTAGAACTTCCAAACAATCAAATAAGGAGCGCCACGTAGACACCCCTACCCAACCCAAGCTCCTAACATTCGAACCAGCAGAGATCGTCCATCCCAACTCTACTCCGTGGCTCCCGCCTCAAGAGGTGACATTACGTCCAATCCCTACCTTCAGCAAGCATTCGACAAGGAAGTAAGGGCATGGCTGCGATCAGAATGCCTAAGACCAGACCTGCCAGGTAAAGTGGCAGAGACTCCAGAGGTAGATCTCTCTATGCTTACATACCTGCAAAAATACTCTAAAGATCCTAAAAAGGGTATAGACGGGGCATTGTGATCATGCCAGTACAAACTAGTAGATATAAAAAGGCCCCTTGACAAAAATTCTGGAGTTGGGGTTTAGAGCCAAGGAGTCTGCTATGGCAATCGACCCAGAAGAATTATTTGAATGGGCGCAAAGGGCGGTGTGCCAATTAGGAAATGCGAACTGCGCAATGTCCAGCAAAAGAAGACGCTCAATCCTGTTAAAGCTGGACCCCAAGTTAGCAGAACTTTCTTCCTCTGAATCAGGACCCCTAGCTCAGGGCCTCCTATTTGGCCAACCCTTCCTCAAAGAACTTACAAAATTTGTCGCCACCTTCAGTGGGTTGGACAAGGCACAGGGTTCCCTCAGACGTGCCTTCCGGGCCGGTTTTTGGCGATGCCAGATGATACCGAAGGCGCCCCACGTGGCGAATACCAACAACAACAAAGGGGTTACCAGGACCCCAACTACAATAACAACTCCTCCATCTACCTGACCCAGCGTGCCAAAAATACATTCCGGAAGGGCAGATTCTGAGGAAAAGAGGGTGGACAACAGGATGTTGGAAATTCAGGTGAGACTGCTCCTATGCTCAGAAGTAATGTGGGGGGTCAGGATCCAGTTTTTTCTACACATATGGCACACAATCTCGCAAGATGCATGGATCCAAGAGACAGTGCAGGGTTACAAGCTAGAACTGTACAGCTCTCCCAGTCAGAGTTCTCCTGCCCCTCAAATGTATTTTTCCCAACAAGAGCAGGACTTTATCTCTGAAGAAATATGTTCCCTACTGAGTAAAGGGGCCTTAGTGGCCACAGACCCTCCCCCGAGCCTTTACCAACAATATCTTCCTAGTCGAGAAGAAGGGGGGGTGGATCTAGGCTCGTTTTAAATCTCAAGGAGTTCAATGGATGGGTAGTATATCAACACTTCAAGATGGAGGGCATCCATCTTCTTCGCGATCTTCTTCAGGAAGGGGATGGGATAGTCCGTCTGGACCTGAAAGACACGTATCTGTCCGTTACCATCTACGCATGACAGCGACGGCTTTCTGCAGTTCCACTGGCAAGAAGTTTGTTACGAGTACAAAGTCCTCCCCTTCAGTCTTTCGTCAGCACCATGGTGCTTTATGAAACTCCTTCGTCCAGTGGTAGAGTCCTTGAGAGCAAGGGGTGTTCGACTAATCATTTATTTAGACAACATCGTTATCATGGCTTGTTGCCCTCAGCTAGTGGTGACCCATCTCGAATGGTCGATCAACCTATTGCATAGTCTGGGATTTATTGTGAATCCTCAGAAATCAACTCTCTCTCGGCGCAATTGATAGAGTTTCTGGGATTCCAGATCAATTACCGGAGCTGCCAGCTTCTCCTCCCAAATCAGAAGGTCAGATCAATCAAGAGAGAGTTGAGGTTGATTCAGAACAAGCAGATTGTATCATTGAGATCAGTAGCCCAGGTGGTCGGGCTACTGGCCTCTTCGATTCAAGCGATCTTCCCGGCCCACCTTCACTATCGGGCACTCCAAAGGATAAAGATTCAGCATCTCCGGACAGGCCTCGGGTATGCAGAACAGATCCCTCTTTCCGAGGAGGCGATGTTGTGGTGGCTAGACCATATGGAGGCTTGGCACGGCAGAGCCATCTTTGGATCCACTCCGGAAGTAGTGATCAAATCCGATGCCAGCCATTGGGGTTTAGGGAGCCCATTGCGGCCAGATTTCCACTGGGGGTCTCAGGAGGAACTCTCTTTACATATCAACTGTCTGGAGCTGCTGTCAGGCTCCTTTGCGATCCGCAGTCTTTCACTTCGGAAGACTGACAGTTGTATCTTGCTTCGCATTGACAACGTGTCAGCAGTATAATAAGTGAACAAACTGGGGGGGGGCGAGGTCCCGGATTCTAGCGGAGATCGCCATGGATTTTTGGCACTAGTGTCTTCAACACAGAATTTCACTTGTAGCGGAATATCTCCCAGGTTGTAACAACGAGGAGGCCGATTGGCATTCCAGATATATTCAGGACTTCGGCGACTGGAGACTCCACCCCCGGGTTTCTAGGCACTGAACCACCTTTGGGGCCCCTTGCGGTTGGACCTGCTTGCTGCACGTCTCAGCAGACAACTTCCAGCCTTTTACAGTTGCCGTCCAGATCCAGAGTCGATCGCCAAGGATGTGTTTCTTCAGAGCTGGACAGCAGCTCTGTGCTATGCTTTTCCTCCGTTTAGGATGCTTTTCCTCCGTTTAGCAATCGGAGTTAATACTGATCACCCCACTCTGGAGAGCGTAAGCATGATTACAAGTTCTTCTGGCGATGTCATGTGCTGCACTGATCCTCCTTCCACATCGGTGGAACCTGTTGCTGGACCCTCAGAAAGCTCCACATCCGTTGATAGAATCGGAGCAACTCTTTCTTGTAGCCTGTCGTGTTTCAGGGACAGATGGAAGGTCCCAGGCCTTTCAAGAGACGCAGACAGGTTTATTAGCAAAGCCTGGTCAGCTAATACCCACAAGCGATACTCATCAGCTTGGAAACAATGGTGTGGCTGGTGCTCTCAACGGGATGTTGATCCTGCTAAAGCACATATTTCCTTGATTGTGATTTTTTGGGCCTCCATCGCTTCTTCTGGTTTAGCTTACAGGACTGTAAACAATTTACAGTCAGCCATCTCAGCAGGGCATGATCCAGTGGCTGGCAAACCAGTAGGAGAGCAATTCCTGGAATGGAAACTGCTCAGGGGTATACGGATGGTCAAGCCTCCTTGTCCTAAGTATTCTGTATTATGGAATGGGTCTATTGTCCTGAGATTCTTAGAGGCCTGGCCTTCCAATCGGTATTTATCAAGAAAGCAACTGTCTGCCAAGTTGACCATGTTGCTGTGTCTGGTTTCCTGCAAGCGAGTCTCACATGTCCGAACTTCAGATCTAGAGTGGCGTAGATTTTCCCCAGAGAGAGTTACATTTGTTATCACAAAACAAACTAAGTGCAATACCTCTTCAGTATCATACCCAGCTTTCCCAGAAAACCCGAAGCTGTGTGTTGTGCAATGTTGCACCCCTTTGCTGCTAGGCCTCCCCCCCGTGCTAAGCCTTTTTGGGGCTATTTGGGGTAGTTTGCGCTTAGGCCTCTGTAACTTTTTGGCCACATAAGGTATCCACGCCAAATTTACATCCTTTTTTTCCCCAACATCATGGGGATTCTAAAGGTACCCAGGGTTTATGGATTCCCCTGAAGGGGACCCAGAAATTAGCCAAAATACAGCAAAATGTTGTTTTGGTTGGGAAAAATATGAAAAAGGGGCTACAGATGAAAGTGTCTGTTTTTTTCCCTGCAAATGGTATCAAAAAAAGGGGTTGTAGTGCTGAAATCACCATCTTCCCAGCTTTCAGGGACAAGCAGACTTTTTTCAGAAAACCAAAACTTTTTTACAGAGTTTTGGCATTTTTCTGGGACATAGCCTATTTTTGCTATTGTTTGTGCTTTCAACCTCCTTCCAGTTAATGGTAGAAATGGGTATGAAAGCAATAATGGATCCTAGAAAGCTATACATTTTAGAAAAGCAGACAAAATGCGGAATTCAGCAAGGGGTCATTTGGTAGATCCTGCAAGGTTTCTTAATAGAAATTAACAGTTACATTTATGAAAAATTGAAAATTACTTGAAAAAAACAGCCATTTGTGTCAACGTTTTCAACTGTAACTTCTTCTAATTATGACAGCTCTTTGAAAGCAATATACCGTTTCATCCGCTGGACCTTTCTGGTTGTGGGGATATAGAGGACTTGTAGGTTCACCAAGAACCCAACGAACCCAGAGCCAATAACTGAGCAGCGACTTGCAATGTTTTTTTTATTATATAGCAATCATTCTGGAAAAATGTATACATGGAAAAATGGGTATGAAAGACACCTATGATTTCTGAAATGGGAACAAAATATAGAGTTTAGAAACAGTAGATATTTGCACATTTCCGAAATCGGGAATACCCATACTAGCATGAGAATTACAGGTAACTTTTCAAAATGAATTCTTTTTTACACATTGTCTTTCATCTGGAAGGCATAAATGCATCGAAAGTCAATAGGTAATAACAGTTGCTCTACAATTCTGTGTTACCCCAAGTCTCCGGATAAAAATGGTACCTCACTTGTGTGGGTAGGCCAGGTTCCCACGACACAAAACGGCTCAAAACGCAACTTGAATGCAAAAACAACAGTTGATGGACAGAATGCAAAACAATGTCATACATTCACCCCAGTACAGAGATCTGTGCCTAAATCCATCGTTTTTTTGCTCACCATGCCGTTCCAGTTTGAACCCAGCCATATGCAAATCAGTCTTGACCCTGTGCCTCATGGGAACAGTCCAGCCCGAACTGCCAAGCCAGGTCCTCCCTGGACTGGAAACAAGCATCCTAGGACCGGTTTCAGGGTTTCACTCCTCTTCAGCCAGGATAGCTTGATTCCAGTGGCATGAAGAGCACGGGACTCACGTCTGAGCATACCCGTCCCACTCGGGGTGACAAATGCAAAAAGAGTTGATGGACAGAATGCAGAACAATGTCATACATTCACCCCAGTACAGAGATCTGGGCCTAAATCCATCGTTTCTTTGCTCACCATTCCGTTCCAGTTGTGCACACACCACGATTTCACAATGAAAAATTACCCTTTTTTTGCAAAGTGCCTAGCTGTAGTTTTTGAACCCTAGGTCTGCCAAAACCTAGCTAACCTATACATTTTTGAAAACTAGACACCCATGGGTATCCAGGATGTGGTGACTGGACTGGCTCTCACCAGGTTCTGTTAGGCAGAATCCCTTGCAAACCAAGAAAAATGTTTTTTTTTAAAACACATTTTCCTCACATTTCTGTGGTGGAAAGTTCTGGAATCTGCATAGATCCACAAAATTCCACCCACCCAGTGTTCCCCTAAGTCTTCCGAGAAAAATGGTACCTCATTTGTGTGGGTAGGCCTAATGCCCGCGACAGGAAACAGCGCAAAACGCAACGTGGACACACCACATTTTCACAGTGAAAAATGACCCTTTTTTTGCAAAGTGCCTAGCTGTAGTTTTTTAACCCTAGCTCTGCCGACACCTAAGAACACCTAGCAAACCTATACATTTTTTAAAACTAGACACCCAGGGAAATCCAGGATGGGGTGACTTGACCAGCTCTCAACAGGTTCTCTTACCCAGAATCCCTTGCAAACCTTAAAAATTGTCAAAAAAACAAATTTTCCTCACATTTCTGTGGTGGCAAGTTCTGGAATCTGCCTGGATCCACGAAATTCCAAAACCAAACAGGTGTGCAGTTCCTCGGGAAGGGAGGGGGGGGGAAGAGAGATTAGTCTCTATAGAATGCCCTCTCACACCTAGCAAGGTGTCATGCTTCATCATAGGGCTGTGCTCCTCGTCGGGCCGGTGCTGCAATGCCTGACGGGCTCCCGCGAAGGGGCTCTCTTTCGGAGATCTTTTTAGAGACAGCTGTATGGGTGCGTGGGGGTAGGTGCAACAAGTGTAGTGAGTGGTGGTGTGGTGGGTTAAAATAGGTATGGTATTACCAATCAAGGAACAATTTTATTCTGGTGGTATACCAGCCTAATTAAAATAGGTGAACCCTAAAGGGATTATAATGCTCCCCAGGGAAGTAAAAAGGTCGACATGTTTCTTGACCTGTGCCCAAACGGGTCGGTGGAAATTCTTCAGGAGCAGGTGAGAGAGTGCTCAAAATAATCTCTACTACATAATGGGTGACAGTAAAATGTGTACATCACCAAAGAGGGTCCATGGGGTCCCAAAGGGGAGTGGACCCACTGTTGCGAGACCCCCTGGGATACAGATATTGCTGTACGGGTTTGCCAATGAAGCCAAATTAGCTTGCCGAGGGTTGGGCGTGCATATAGCCGTGCTCCTACTGAGGCTCTGGCTTCCTCACATTTCTGTGGTGGAAAGTTCTGGAATCTGCCTGGATCCACGAAAGTCCATCCACCCCGCGTTCCCCAAAGTCTTTCAAGCAAAATGGTACCTCACTTGTGTGGGAAGGCCTAGTGCCCACGTCAGCAAACAGCGCAAAACGCAACGTGGACACACCACATTTTCACAGTGAAAAATGAACCTTTTTTTGCAAAGTGCCAAGCTGTAGTTTTTTTAACCCTAGCTCTGCCGGCACCTAGGGAAACCTAGCAAACCTATACATTTTTGAAAACTAGACACCCAGGGGAATCCAGGATGGGGTGACTTGACTGACTCTCTCCAGGTTCTGTTACCCAGAATCCCTTACAAACGTAAAGAATTGTAAAACAAAACACATTTTCCTCACATTTCTGTGGTTGAAAGTTCTGGAAGCTGCGTGGATCCACAAAATTTTAACCACCCCGCGTTCCCCAAAGTCTTCTGAGAACAAGCATTTGCAATGCAATAGGTCTCGCATTCACATGATTTTGAGCTATTGGCATTGTAAATTACAATGCCTTTTATTTATGTTTTGGGTTTTAAAACATAAATACAAGGCATTGTTATTTACAATATTAATAGCTTAAAAATGCAATGAACCTCACCATATATACCAATAGAAAGGGCCCTTTAGATGTATTAGGTGAAAGAGCAAACACCCCGATTGACGCAGATGAAAGCACCTCAGAATACTGAACGAACAGCAACTTCACCTGAAAGCAGACATCGTTTGGCGCGTGTCTAGATTAGCATTTGACTTCCAAAAAATTATACATCTTGAAAAAGCAGGAATATCCACATTAACCATGAGAAGGAAGCATACTTAAGGGAGCATGAGGGAGAGGGAAGACCTCAGGGCGGAGGTGAAGAGGACTGGGAAACAGAGGCGAGAGTGGACGTACGCAAGACACTTTACTTCCAGCTTGGAAAAAAACACAGTAACTTACCCCGTGTCCATTTGGTGTCTGAGATGAGCCAAACATGCACTGACTGCACTCAATGTGAATGCTCCGTTGGTTAATGCACATTCGTGAACATCTATTGGTCAGGAACCTGCATATCGCTGGATCGAGTGCGGACGTAAAAGTATTCGGCAATAACAACATCTGAATCATATAAGTTTTATCATTGATTTCCCTTTATCACAGCCTCCAAAATCTGCTCACTTGAGTTATGGTTGGACTTCAGTCTTTCAAAGTAAAAGAAATATTGGTACCACCAATACATTTCTTTGACAACTAGAGCTAGTTCTGCCAAAGTTTGAGCATACATAACCCGATAAGTGCAAAGTATAAGCTTCACTTTGGCACTTACAGACCTGTGCCAACTGCGTGGGGTGTGAAATTGGAGGACTGGGTCAAGAATAAAACAGATGCGAACCTTTTCTCCCACTTGACAAGGCACACATAGGTTTTTTTTGTTTTTTAAATACCTTCAGATATGTAAAAGCAGAAAGAAGACTAAGGGAGCTCAATAAAAAAAACATTTATAAACAAATTTAAAAAGCAAAGAGCGTATAAATAAAGAAAAATATAGCACATGTAGACAATCCTTTCTCTTATGTTGATCACTGACAGGTAGGTGGGTAACGTTCAACACCAAATGAAAATAGAGGGGATTAAACACACAAGAGGCTGGTGGAGACCGAGAACCCGGGTCACCCCTATACGGGGAGCAGTCAGCCAGTCCTAATCTTGTGTTTCAGGCTGCCCGCGCCTGATGGCTTGGTGCTTTGCCCTATCCATAAGAGAACCAATGTGCGATGTAGAACTGGTCAACTGGACCACACGCTGCTAAGCAGTAGAAAGTTGAACAAGCATTTACAATGCAATGGTCTCAGCAATATTATAGGTAGAGCTATTGGTATTGCTCATTATTTTTTTATCATTTTTGTATCCCTAAATAAATGGCATTGTCTTTTCTATTGGCATTAGTTTTTTTGTGCATATGTGATACCTATTGCCAGAGAGAGAGAGTGAGGTAGTGAGATAGAGAGAGAGTGAGGTATTGAAAGAGTGAGTGAGGTAGTGAGAGAGTGAGGTAGATAGAGAGTGAGGTAGTGAAAGAGTGAGTTAGTGAGTGAGGTATTTTCTGACGTAGTGAGATCGAGAAACAGTGAGTGATGTTGTGAGATAGCGAAAGATTGAGGTAGTGAAAGAGAGAGTGAGGTAGTAAGGGATGTTGTGAGGTATTAAGATAGAAACAGAGAGTGATGTAGTGAAGTAGTGAGATAGAGTGATGTAGTGAAAGAGTGAGTGTAGGTGGCCCCACCACTTTTATCCATGGCCCCTTGTGCGCCCCCTAAAAATCTCTCCTCGAGATGCCACTGCAGAAAGTGTCTGGGGGTGGATGAAAGAGGCATGAGGTGGATTCAAGACTACGCGGTGTGGGCAGTCCTTACTCCGAGCTTTGATAGCAACACTTGGGCACCTGCGGTTATTATTTTACAAATTAAGCACTAGAGTACGTCCCATCACGCAGTCTCTTGCGGCTCCCCCACTCGAGCACTGCACCGTGACCGCACGTTTTGTGCCATTGCACAATTTCACAATATTTACGTTCCCAGCGTTCGTCAGATATATGTCATTATGTGTAAGGAGTTAATCTGTTTTAATGACAAACGCATTTCTCGTGTGTTTTGCTATGTGCTGCAACTGCGACAGAAGTCATTATGTATGGTGATATTGCCCTTAGCCCCGCCCACTTGCCACACCTCTATTTTAGTGAGTACCTGCACTTATTTGTTCCCATTTAAAGCACTGGTGGTACGGCTCATAGGGTGGTACAGGAGCATGCTAACTGAAAAGCAAAACAGCACACGCCTTTAAAGCTCGTTGCACTCAGTGGTTTAAAAAACACTCATAGGTTCTAAGCTAACAATTATCATCTAACTAACTCAGACTTCTATCCTTCTGAGGACAATAACCTGAGTGCCATCAAATTGGGTAACATCAACATCTGTTATGTATAGCGCCTGGAAGGTGTAATATCAAGCACAGCGCACTATGTTAAAACGGGTTCGTATTGCGCTCAGCTCTTCTGGCATCAGTTTCCCCAGTGGCAGAGATTCTACAAGGGTCCGTTTTTCCATCTCACCTCCTTTGGACAGCGAGGCCCTCACCACGCCCACTGAGGGACGCGTGCATTTTCCCGGTTGGGACCTCAGACTCTCCCCTGGGATCGGCGATTTCAGGCCCTCGGAGGCTCTTCGCTGTTCTCAACCCCTCATTGCCTGCTTATATCGGCGGACCCTCACCTTCCCATAGAATTGGAGTCCTCAGACCGGAAAACGGAAAGCGGCGAGAAACACTAGTGAGCGGGCGAGGGGGAGCTGAAGGAAGAGAACGAAGGAGAGATGGAAAGATCGGGAGACGACGACAGCGTGAAAGGAGGGGTAAAGAAGGAAAGAAAACTAGAGGGGCATCAAGAAAGTAAAGACATGAAAGGAAAGAAGGTAAAGGCATGAAAGGGAACGGCGAGAAGGAAGCGTCCTGGGTTGAGACTAGAGGGGGAAAGAAAAAGAGGTGAATGGAGGCAGGGCGAGGAGTGCGCGCTTGGACACTGAAGGGGGACTGGTAATGAATGGCCGGAGGCGGAAAGGGAGGGGCGAGTGAAGAGGCGGTCAAAAAAGGGACGGAGAGAGGTGAACAGGGATGGCAGGGCTGAACAAGGCAGAGCAAAAGGCAAGCACACCACTGCCTTTCTCCGAGGCAAAGCAGAAATGCCTTGGAGAAACGCAGCGGCGGTTTCAGATTCGGGGGCGTTTTTCTTTTTCTCTCCTCTTGCCATTGGCAAGAGGAGAGAAAAACACGCCTAAAAAAGGGCGTTGCTAAAAAGTGGAAAGAACAGCAAGAAACACCCCCCCGAATCTGAAAAAGACGGAGCCTATTTGGAGGGTCGGCTCTCTCCTCCAATGGCTGGCCTCCGTTTAGGAAGCCAGCCAATGGAGGAGAGGCAAAAAGAGAGGCGGGCTAAGGAGCCACTCTCAGAAACATTAAATCTCCGACTTCTGGTTCTGCCTTCAGCAGACCGCACGGTCCTCGACCTAAAAAGGAGCGTCTCCCCTGAAACCATATCCACAGCATGCGTTAATAACTAAATCCGGATATATCGCCGACCCCCGTGCACAGAATGCGGTAGGCGCTCTCTGCTGTGGAGTTCTCGCCATATACTGTCAGGAGCAAACTTCAAGCGTGCTCACATCAATCACTCCTGGCTTGGCCAGTGCTTACTTTTGTGGTAAGCACTGGCTAGTCGTGCCTAGACTGCTACATTATAGCGCCATGTAGGAGCGGTCAGGACTCATCCCATTCAAAAAGTGTAGTGCCCTGATTTCATGGATGTAGCGCAGTGAATTCCACAACTGTGACGCGATCCTTCTGCAGATACATATCTTTTACTATATGAGGGGGGGCTTCATGGTGCACATATATAGCGCCAGTTCCCCTGGTGCTGCACTTCCGCCTCCTCTGTACTGCCCTCTTACCTGTGCAGCTTGTCGAGCCAAGGATGAGGGCCCGCTGGAGGGGCTGGGCAGGGTCAACTCTCACGGTGTGATCAGCGGTGGCCCCTCTTGTAAGCTGCAAGAATGAAGGCCAACATCCCAGCATGCACAATCACCCCACTCCCTCTCTCAGGCCCGAGTGCATTCACCTTCAAAGAAGGCGCCATGGTTGACCCTCGGCAGATCCGACCCGGTGAGCTTTGATGCGCTGTCCCTGCCGGTGATTCCCAGCGCGGCATGAGATTCAGGGACTGGAACAGCAGGCAGAACAGGTTTCACCCTCAGGGTGCCCTAGAGTCCACACAGTGCTTGTGCCCGGATATCACTGCACTGTGGTGAACCAAGGCTTTCTTGTGCGCAGGGCCGGACTGTCCATAGCGGGCACCGGGCGTTTCCCCGGTAGGCTGCTAGG
Organism: Triturus cristatus; assembly: GCF_964204655.1. Taxonomy (NCBI): domain Eukaryota; kingdom Metazoa; phylum Chordata; class Amphibia; order Caudata; family Salamandridae; genus Triturus; species Triturus cristatus. The sequence continues at coordinate 141,645,780 of NC_140587.1, read as the reverse complement.
GTGGGGGCCGGTTTTGCGCCCCTGGGGGGCCCTTTTTGTTACCGGGGGTCGGCAATATCGGCCCCCGGTAACAAATTCGGCCGAAACCGTCCCTCGCAATCTGCTCAGCTGCACTCCCCCCTCCCTTGGCGGCTGAGCAGTATGCCAGGGCCGGTTTCTGTTCCCAGTCCGGCCCTGCTTGTGCGAGGGTTCAAAGGGATGGACAGCGGAGGTGGAGGGGCACAGAGGGCGCCCAGAGGCTGATCACAGACTTATTAATATTCAAGGAGCAAGCACCCGCCGGAGCGATGACTCACACTGCGATCTTGTGCAAGTGATGGTGTGGCGGCAGCAGATAAGGAGGCGTTCAGACCCGAGCGGTCTCAGGATACGAGGGCAGAGGGAGGACGGTAGGGCAGGTAGAGTCAGAGCAGAGGGCAAAGGGCAGCTCACACCAGGACACACTGGGAGTAGTCTCACATTACACTGGAAAGAACTGGTGACACGAGAACACCGAGGCCAGTCAGATTTACACTCCCATCTAGGGGGGAGGGGTCCTTGAATAATCCCGTAGTCTACCTTCGCAAATGAAAGAGTAGGCAGCGGAGACAGACAGATCAACGGACCCTTTCGAGCAGGACCAACACCATCTGTTCAAGCCAAAGAACCGTACATCTAAGAGTTAAAGCCCCGCTTCCTCATCAGCACCCCTCTCCCCCCACCCTAGATGCTGGTTGTGGTTAATGTGTTCGTTTACAAGCCCTGAGGATTCCTTCCACTTCTCAGGATAATGAATACAAGGGTGTGGGGGTTGGAGCCCTCTTAAATTCCCACACGTGCTAATGTGCTTTCAAGCTGCCCACAGAGCAGGGTTAGGCTACTCCGGTGCCTTTGAGCTCCCAGATGGCAAGTCAAGGGGTGGACACATTGGGGCCGCGAAAATGAAAGCAACCGCGCTAAGGCCATGCTAATTAGAAACAGATGACCCCTCCACCCCCCCCCCCCAAAGATAAGAAATTGCTTCACGACAGCGGTGAAGCAGACGATCCAGACCGGATGGGCGTCCAAAAGGGAGGAAGGACAGTGACCAAAAAGCATCCTTTTCAATGGGAAGCCAGCGTTTAGCATAAACGCTGCAGCGACCTGATGAAAATGATGGGTGGGGCTTCAAGTCTCCTTCTAAAATCTCCTCTCTCATTATATGTCTCACCGAGCGAGCAGTGCTGCAACGCTAGGCAAGACCTAAAATTGGCACCTCACTTGTGTGGGTAGGCCTAGTGCCCGCGACAGGAAACGGCGCAAAACGCAATGTTGACACCACATTTTCACAGTGAAAAATGACCCTTTTTTTGCAAAGTGTCTAGCTGTAGTTTTTTAACCCTAGCTCTGCCGAAACCTAGCTAACCTATTCATTTTTGAAAACTAGACACCCAGGGGAATCCAGGATGGGGTGACTTGACTGGCTCTCAACAGGTTCTGTTGCCCAGAATCCCTTGCAAACCTAAAAAATGGTCCAAAAGAACACATTTTCATCACATTTCTGTGGTGGAAAGTTCTGGAATCTGCGTGGATCCACAAAATTCCACCCACCCTGCATTCCCCAAAGTCTTCCGAGAAAAATGGTACCTCACTTGTGTGGGTAGGCCTAGTGCCCACAACAGGAAATGGCGCAAAACACGTTTTCACATTGAAAAATTACCCTTTTTTTGCAAAGTGTCTGGTTGTAGATTTTGAACCCTAGCTCTGCCGGCACCAAGGGAAACCTAACAAACCTATACATGTTTGCAGCAGAGGGATCTCGAGCCCCTGTCCTCATGACAGAATGGTTCTGTCATGAGCACAGGAGCACCGGTGCTCATGACGGAACCATTCAGTCATGAGCACAGAAGGGGTTAAAAGAGTATGAGGTAATTACTGCTGAATTTTGTTCATACATGAAAGGCCAATTATTAATTGCACTGCAAAAACCTTTTCGCCCAGTGACTCCAGCCACCTTGTCGAGATGGGTGCGCTGGATCATGGGCAAAGCAGGCATGGATGTGTCAACATTTTTAGCCCACTCGGCTCGACGTGCTATGGAATTGAAATAAATCAAAACCCTAATTTAGATTTAGGCCCCAATTATTCTGTTTTACCTGTCACTTGCCCACAAACTGTGAAATATTATGTAAAAAAAAAGAAAAACAGTATAAGGCAGTCTAAACGTATGGTTAAACATGCATGCTACATAGCACATTTGTATCTGGAAATAACCTACATCCTGCTTTAAAAAAAAAGTCTAAAATGCGGTCTGGCTTAAGTGTTTTTTCCTTACTATTGTATTCTGGCTGGGAAACTTCCTGTCAGGAAATTTAGAGCAGCAGAATGTTTCCATTGTAGTCTGTAAGTGTGGCGTGAGAAGTCACGAACACAAGGAAAACCTGCAGGAAATGTATGTAATCAGGAAGCTTTTTCTATTGTGAACATTGTATTAAATATGGACTAATACCAAAATTAGTATTATAAGACTAGATTCGAAGTGTATGTATGTTGAGACTGATTTGTGCATCTCTCATATCACGTCACTCTCCCAGCTGAACTAGCCTGGCATGTACAATAAACCTTTTAGTACTCCCTTGTTGCAGATGTGGTGATTAAATGATTTGCACTGCTTAAAGGATTTATTTCCCGACATCGTGGCAGAGCCAGCCAAGAGATCCTCTTTGCTCCGGCCTGCCGCTGGGGAGGTTCCGCTTCGGACAACTAATTTAGTCATGCACAATTTGAGGAGGATGACCGATGCCCGTTGAGACGAAAGATGTTTTTTGGACGACAGGGGTGCCGGTCTGGGTGACTTCTGCAGTGGCCAAATAAGGTAGGAAAAAAGGGCAATCGTCGAATCCTTGTGTATTGATCCACAAGTGTTACAAACAATGATGTGTATTTAGTTAATCCTGGCAGACCTTTGTTTAGGAATCGTCAGAGAGGAAGAGAGATAATTAAATGTGTTTTGTTGATCCTGACAGACCTTTTGTTTAGGAATCGTCAGAGAAATAGATGTTTATTTAGTTAAATTTGGCAGACTATTTTTTCTTTCCTTTGGGGAATTATTAGAGAAATAGGAATTATATAAGAAGTTTATCCTGACAGTGTGAATTAGGAAAACGTCAGAGAAAGAGAAAAAGTTGACATTTTGAATTAATATGTTGTTTTTCTAAACAAAATATATATATATACATAATGTAGATTTATGATTGTTATATCATGTGTAATAGATTACGAGTTCCCTTGCATTATCAGAGGTACCAACTGTTTTTATTTTTAGTGTTAACTCCATTAGGACAGGAGCCTTTAAGAATAGTAAAAGTGTTTGGTAGATTAAAAGGAAAATTGTGAGGTCATGCCTTTCTTTAAGAAATCTTCCCAGGAGAGAGAGGGACTCCTTTAGGCCATATGATTTCCACATTTCCAGGAGCCTCTGATACAATGAAAAGACATTGTCAGGAATGGGCAGAAGGCCCTGGTTCCATTGCCACCAGATGGCTCTTTTGATAATACAGTGATAGCCCATGTAATATCATATCTTAGGAACATATAAAGGAGATAAGAGAACAAAAAGATGAGCATCATTGGACATGTGGAAAATATTCATTCAGGATTCCCATGTAGAAGACACAGCACCACCCCCGACATATTCTGAGATAATTAAAGGGCACTTATGCCGTCAGGGTATGTATCCATCATTGTCAGTGGAAGATAAGGAATCCACTACCTACCTAAATAGATCAGTGGACAGTGATGTTCCAGTATTAAGCTAGAAAGATCCGATATTAATACCCTTGACTGACATAAACAAAGTTATACCAAAGGTTGATGACCTATTAAAAATGGGGGAGGATGATCTTGCTCAAACAATTAATAAAGATCCTCTTAAACCTGAAAAAGTATATGAGGGAACAGTGTCCTTAACAGGAGACATTTCAGTAACATTAAGACAAGACAACATTGGAAAATTGCTGGAACAAAAGTCAAAAGACATATTAGAATGGGCTAGCAAGATTCCTCAAAACTGAAGTTGGGGAAATGGATATTATACTAGCACCCCACAGGTGAAGTTTGATTTAGGGGCACAATCTAAAATATATCAGGAAGTGGATAAGGGTTATCGTGACATGACCACTAGTGTAAAGGGAATACAGAATACAATTAAGAGATTAAGCCTTGTTGCTGATGACTGTTCAAATATATGTAATTCCACATCATTTAAACCAGATGAAAAGCAAGTTGTAAGGGACATAGGATATGATCTAGAAATCAAGAATGTGACAGGAAAGGATGAGAAAGACAAAGAAGAAATAAACTCAGTGGAGAGTGAAATTAGAAGGGTTCTTGGCCGGGAACACATAGAATTGTGGCAAGAGGCTGACAACAGTAATGCTGAAATAAATAGAAGAAGATTAGAGGGACAAAGTGCCTTTAGAGAACAAATAAGAGGCGAGTAGGTGTTTCCCAGTAGTACAGCAAGGTCTGGGCATCCATTTTGAGCAGAGGGTATGATAGAGTTAGGACAAAGTTCCCCTCCGGCTGAAGTAAGATCCCTTCATGTACGAAATATGCAGGGAATTACAAGTTTTATAAAGAGAAAAGAAAGGAAAGGAAACAGTGACTTGACACCCAATGAACTAGTAGTAAAGGGAGAAAATAGTTGGTATGATGTTGTCCCATTTACTAGTAACCTTGCAGGATGGACAGCAGGTACGGTGCAACAGATGAGTGTGGCCAAGAGCAGGATCCTTTGACCCGGAATTGATAAACATGAATTTATGTATTTTTCAAGGTTATGGGGACCCAGAGTGGGATTATGAGTACATGCAACAAAGTCTGTGTGTGTGGAAGAAATATGTTTTAAGGTCTGAGACACCTTATGAGGGACTTGGTGGCAGGAATACCGCTGTAATGCAGATGCCACTGGTGTATAAGACACAGGGAGCACAGCCTGTCTATGTTCCATAGCAACACATGGATAAAGAGAATGACGATTCTCCAATTATTATGCAGAGAGAATCTTGATTTCATTAAAGACAAACGGAGGCTAGCATTATGCAAATACTTTTATTTGCTGCCCAAACATGCAGCCCTTTAAAGAATGTAATTACATCACAATAAATAGAACATTAGTAACATGACAAGTAGACTGTGCAGGCTCCAATCATCCTCGTGGGCTGCGATGACACAGCTAAAGAACTTGAAATTCCAGTAAATCCAGTTAGTCTTTAACATTGTTATCTGAGAGGAAAGAAAAAAATTGAATAGTGAAAGAATAAAGACCAGAATAATTATTGTACATTAATGTATAATAATAATAACACATTAAAAGCATAAACATTAATCAACCCAAACCTCTCGGGGAGAGGAGGGTGGGATAATGCTAGCCTCCGTTTGTCTTTAATGAAATCAAGATTCTCTCTGCATAATAATTGGAGAATTGTCATTTCATTACAAGACCGGAGGCTATCATTATGCATGTTTAAATCCATGAAGAGCTACACTGCTAACGTGCTCTATTGGTCTCAAGTAAAACTTAGAGAAAGTACTTGCGTTAGACCAATCTGCTGCTTTAAGTAGCTCGGCGAGAGATCCTCCTCCACAAAACACTTTGCTAGCCAATGCACCTCTGGAAGAGTGAGCTCCGAATCTAGACAGGTCCACTCCAGCCTCGTGCATGATCGAGCGGATCCATCTTGATAGGGTAGCTGATGAAACAGGTTGAAAAGGTTTGACATATCATAAAAGAAGTTGGTCGCAACCAATAGGTCTAAAAGAAGAAATCTTGTTTTCATAGCATTTCATACAATTCACAACACATTGTTTTTCACATTCATGAAAGGTAGGATAGAAGATGGATTCTGACATTGTTTTCGTTCTTTTCCAGATATCAAAATGTACGCCTTCGCAGGAGTAAAATCTGTTAGAATGTTCTAGTGCTCTAATGTCGGATACCCTTCTAAAGGAAATCAGACACAGGAGAGTCGCCAGATTCATTGATAATCTTTTAAGGGAGAGTGAGTTGTTGTTAGGCCAAGAAATGAAGAGATTAAAAATAAGGTTAACATCCCAAAGGGATTGATAACGGGCATTAGGGGGTCTCCTTAGATGGATACCTTTCATAGCTCTTTTGTTAAGGGAGTTGCTACCAATTGCAAGATTATTAGTGAGAGAATGACCAGAAGAAATTGCTGATCTGTAACAATTGATGGTTCTAAAGGAGAGACCTAAATCGAAATGATAAGCAAGATAATTAGCTACGTGTTGTAGAGGACACTGAACGGGATCCAGATCCCTTTCCAGGCACCAACCAGACCATTTTCCCCAAACGCCCTTGTATCTCTTTCTGGTTCCTGGTGCCCATGAATCTTCCAGTAAGCTTTTAGCTTCTCCCGAAAGGTCAGGATATCTGCATGAATCCCTGATATCCTCCAGGCAAGAAGGTTAATCTTCCCCTCTAAGACTAAAGGATGTTCTTCTCCATCTGGACCCAGGAGTAGGCCTAAGGATGATGGGATCAGCCGAGGAAAGTCCACCGCTAATTCCATTACCCCCGGAAACCAAATCTGGGATTTCCAAAAGGGAGTTATCAGAATGATTGAGCAAGGGTTGAGTCTGACCTTCCACAATATTCTCTGAATCATTGAGAAGGGGGGAAGGGCGTAAGCCTTGATCCCTTCCCAAGAGTGGACAAAGGCATCTACTCCCGAGGCATTCGGGTCCGGTCTCCAACTGAAGTATCTCTGTACTTGGTGAGTCAATCTGCTGGCAAACAGATCTAATTAGATTGGTCCCCAAAGCATTTGGATCAGAGAAAAGTTCTCGGGATTCAATTTCCAGCCGTTTGAATCGTGAAGGAAACGAGAATTCCAATCTGCCCTCAAATTTTGTGATCCGGGGATGAATTCTGCTCTCAAGGTTATTTTTTGGTTCCAACAAAAATACCATATTCGCTTGGCAATATCTGAGAGATTCTTGGATCTCGCTCCACCAAGGCGATTTATATAAGAGACAGCTGAGAAGTTGTCCAAACGGATTAGGGTATTTGAGTTCTTTAGATGCTCTTTGAAGCTCATAAGCGCATTCAGAGCTGCTAATATTTCTAGAGAATTTATGTGGAGAGATTGTTCTTCTAAGGACCATCTCCCTCCCGTCTCTAAATTGTTTAGGCGGGCAACCCCTTTTTTTTTTTTTTAATCCGTGGTTGCTCGCATCTGATTCTAAGGTAAAATCTGGAACATTTCTGAAAATAGCTTTCCCGTTCCAGGATTGGAGATTTTTCAACCACCAATGAAGATCCTCTCTCGCGTCTTCCGAAAGAGCTAGAGAGTCTTCGTACCAAAGGCCCTTTCTCAGGCCCAGTGCTTTTAATTTTTGGAGACCCCTGTAATGAAGAGGACCTGGTGAAATAGCCTGAATAGAGGAGGAGAGGAGTCCTAAAACTCTGGCCAGATCTTTTAGCCGGATAGAATCATTGGTAAGGGAAACCTGTTTTTTTATTTTGGTAACCTTCTTGTGGGGAAGGATTAGGTTTGAATGAATAGTGTTTACATTGAGACCAAGGAATTCTAGTTCCTGTAAAGGGGTCAGAATAGATTTCTCCATGTTTATAATGAAGCCCAGGTCTCGAAGGAGGTCCATGGTAATTTTTAGATGTTTCGTGATTTCTAACTTGTCTTCAGACATGATGAGGATATCGTCTAGATAGATTATTAGACGAATCCCTCTCTCTCTGAGGTGGCGGACTACCGGACGTAGCACCTTGGTGAAACACCAAGGGGCTGATGATAGTCCGAAGGGAAGACACTGGAACTCGAAAAGAGTTCCTTTCCAAGTAAATCAATGGTACTTGCGATATTCTTCGTCCATGGGGATGGTAAAATAGACATCCTTCAGGTCCAACTTTACCAGCCAATCTCTTGTTTGCAAGATGTCCCTCAGAAGGTGGATACCCTCCATCTTGAAGTGTCTGTATGTTAGAAATTTGTTTAGATATTTGAGGTTTATGACGGGATGCCAACCTTTGTCCTTATTTTTTACAAGGAAAATAGTACTTAAGAAACTCTTTGAGATTTCTGAAAGAGGAATTTTTACAATAGCTCCTTTGTCTAACATTTGGTGAATTTCCATTTCTATTAATTTTGAGTTCTCCTTGTCTAGAGCAATCTCGTTTGGAATCTTTTTATGGAAGGGTTCTAACCAAAAGTCTATCTTGAAGCCACTTACAGTTTCTAAAACCCATGGATCGTGGGTGATTCAAAACCAATTGTTTACAAAATGTTTCAGTCTTCCTGCCACTTTGGAAGGGAAGGAGGGATTTAGACTTACCTTGGAAAGGTTGGTTGGAGAAACTTGATCTGCCACCACGGGCTCTTGAACCCCTTCCTCCCTGGGGATAGAAGTTTGAGCGGGACCCTCTGTAAGGGCGAGTCTCTCTTGTCTCTTGTGGATAAAATTGGGACCTGAAGTAACCACGGCTGGCAGCTTGACCCTTCTGCCAGTCCTTCCAAAAAGTGGTCGTCCCCCAAAAACTCTTTGTATGTTAGATTGTGCCTTACTAAAAGCATTGAAGGTGGCCACGTATTTTCCCAATGATTTAACGAAATTATCGCCGAATAACATGCCTTTGGCGTCGCACGTCTTCTTTAGCGGACAGATCCGCGAGTTTAGGATTCATTATAAGGAGGACTGCCTTCCTCCGTTTAGTAATCAGATTGGCGTTGGAGTTGCCAATAAGACATATTGCGCATTGCGCCCATCCTCGTAATAGATCAGTATCTATTGGGGTATTGTTAGATCTAGCCTCTTCAGTCATGTCCAGAATTTTTGATAGTGGTCCCATTACATCAAGGAGCTTGTCTTGAGCTTGCTTGAGGCATTTTTCAATTCCCTTCCTAGGGTCCCTTCCTGATTTAAAGAGGAAGGTGATCAGCTCGGGGTCAAGGTTGGGTGTGCTGCAGATCTTATCCTCCGTGGAGGGTCAAGGGCACTCATTTCACAGTAGGTTGCGTGTATTTGTATCAAGAGGTTTTCTGACCCATTGGGATAAGTATTTACCTACGTGGTCCATAGGCCACCATTCAGTGCTGCGAGGGTGGCGAATGGTTGTAGGATTAAACATCTTTTCTCCGTGGGGGTCTTTAACATTAAGAGAAGATGTGGAGGGTTGGTCTAAATCCTCATCGAGGTCCTCAAATGTATCTTTAGGGTCAAAAATAAATTCATCCAAGTCCTCATAGTCTGTGGTTTGGTTATAAAAATCATTATAGTAATCATTTGTCCCGTAAAGGGTACCGCCTTCTATAATGCCGCCATGGACACCCCTTCTCTCTGCCCCAAGGAATTGGGGTCTCTCTATTGTGCTGCTATGAGCACCAAAATCTTTTGTAGTGCGGGGGATACAGAATTCCATTGCATTGGTAAATGCTTCCGAAGTATGTTTTCGTTTCTGGGTAACCTTGCCCCTTTTTTGAGGTCCAGAGGTAGAGGGGGATTCCCCATCGGAGAGAGAGAAATAGATCTCCTCGGGAGGGGAAGGCCTCTTCCTCTTAGAAAGAACAGCATCCGTGGTTGCTCGCATCTGATTCTAAGGTAAAATCTGGAACATTTCTGAAAATAGCTTTCCCGTTCCAGGATTGGAGATTTTTCAACCACCAATGAAGATCCTCTCTCGCGTCTTCCGAAAGAGCTAGAGAGTCTTCGTACCAAAGGCCCTTTCTCAGGCCCAGTGCTTTTAATTTTTGGAGACCCCTGTAATGAAGAGGACCTGGTGAAATAGCCTGAATAGAGGAGGAGAGGAGTCCTAAAACTCTGGCCAGATCTTTTAGCCGGATAGAATCATTGGTAAGGGAAACCTGTTTTTTTATTTTGGTAACCTTCTTGTGGGGAAGGATTAGGTTTGAATGAATAGTGTTTACATTGAGACCAAGGAATTCTAGTTCCTGTAAAGGGGTCAGAATAGATTTCTCCATGTTTATAATGAAGCCCAGGTCTCGAAGGAGGTCCATGGTAATTTTTAGATGTTTCGTGATTTCTAACTTGTCTTGAGACATGATGAGGATATCGTCTAGATAGATTATTAGACGAATCCCTCTCTCTCTGAGGTGGCGGACTACCGGACGTAGCACCTTGGTGAAACACCAAGGGGCTGATGATAGTCCGAAGGGAAGACACTGGAACTCAAAAAGAGTTCCTTTCCAAGTAAATCAATGGTACTTGCGATATTCTTCGTCCATGGGGATGGTAAAATAGACATCCTTCAGGTCCAACTTTACCAGCCAATCTCTTGTTTGCAAGATGTCCCTCAGAAGGTGGATACCCTCCATCTTGAAGTGTCTGTATGTTAGAAATTTGTTTAGATATTTGAGGTTTATGACGGGATGCCAACCTTTGTCCTTATTTTTTACAAGGAAAATAGTACTTAAGAAACTCTTTGAGATTTCTGAAAGAGGAATTTTTACAATAGCTCCTTTGTCTAACATTTGGTGAATTTCCATTTCTATTAATTTTGAGTTCTCCTTGTCTAGAGCAATCTCGTTTGGAATCTTTTTATGGAAGGGTTCTAACCAAAAGTCTATCTTGAAGCCACTTACAGTTTCTAAAACCCATGGATCGTGGGTGATTCAAAACCAATTGTTTACAAAATGTTTCAGTCTTCCTGCCACTTTGGAAGGGAAGGAGGGATTTAGACTTACCTTGGAAAGGTTGGTTGGAGAAACTTGATCTGCCACCACGGGCTCTTGAACCCCTTCCTCCCTGGGGATAGAAGTTTGAGCGGGACCCTCTGTAAGGGCGAGTCTCTCTTGTCTCTTGTGGATAAAATTGGGACCTGAAGTAACCACGGCTGGCAGCTTGACCCTTCTGCCAGTCCTTCCAAAAAGTGGTCGTCCCCCAAAAACTCTTTGTATGTTAGATTGTGCCTTACTAAAAGCATTGAAGGTGGCCACGTATTTTCCCAATGATTTAACGAAATTATCGCCGAATAACATGCCTTTGGCGTCGCACGTCTTCTTTAGCGGACAGATCCGCGAGTTTAGGATTCATTCTAAGGAGGACTGCCTTCCTCCGTTTAGTAATCAGATTGGCGTTGGAGTTGCTAATAAGACATATTGCGCATTGCGCCATCCTCGTAATAGATCAGTATCTATTGGGGTATTGTTAGATCTAGCCTCTTCAGTCATGTCCAGAATTTTTGATAGTGGTCCCATTACATCAAGGAGCTTGTCTTGAGCTTGCTTGAGGCATTTTTCAATTCCCTTCCTAGGGTCCCTTCCTGATTTAAAGAGGAAGGTGATCAGCTCGGGGTCAAGGTTGGGTGTGCTGCAGATCTTATCCTCCGTGGAGGGTCAAGGGCACTCATTTCACAGTAGGTTGCGTGTATTTGTATCAAGAGGTTTTCTGACCCATTGGGATAAGTATTTACCTACGTGGTCCATAGGCCACCATTCAGTGCTGCGAGGGTGGCGAATGGTTGTAGGATTAAACATCTCTTCTCCGTGGGGGTCTTTAACATTAAGAGAAGATGTGGAGGGTTGGTCTAAATCCTCATCGAGGTCCTCAAATGTATCTTTAGGGTCAAAAATAAATTCATCCAAGTCCTCATAGTCTGTGGTTTGGTTATAAAAATCATTATAGTAATCATTTGTCCCGTAAAGGGTACCGCCTTCTATAATGCCGCCATGGACACCCCTTGTCTCTGCCCCAAGCAATTGGGGTCTCTCTATTGTGCTGCTATGAGCACCAAAATCTTTTGTAGTGCGGGGATACAGAATTCCATTGCATTGGTAAATGCTTCCGAAGTATGTTTTCGTTTCTGGGTAACCTTGCCCCTTTTTTGAGGTCCAGAGGTAGAGGGGGATTCCCCATCAGAGAGAGAGAAATAGATCTCCTCGGGAGGGGAAGGCCTCTTCCTCTTAGAAAGAACAGCATCGACTGCCTCTCTGATTGAAGATTTTAGTTCTTCCCCAATAAACCTCTTGAGGTTGTCATCCAATGCTTCCTTAGGGGAGTGTTGGGTGACGTTGCCATCGGATTCCATAATAAAATAATTTAGTGAGGTTGAAAAAATATTCTTATAATGCCTAAATAAAGGCTTAATGGATAAAATCCTTTTGAGGAGTTAAAACCCAAAAGGTATATGCAGGGTTAATCATTTCAAATGTATTTGTTAAGATGCCTTACCAACAGACTTGTTGCTGATTAATATTGCAGCTTTTCTGGGAACAAAACGAGTACAAAGCGGTAAAAGAAGCTATCGTTAAATATGGAAAGATCCAGCAGGTGGCGATCTTTGTTTAGAAGTCTTTCTGTAGAATAGCAGAAAAAACGGGTCGAGAAAGGTTTCCGTTATGCTCACGAAGAAAGTGTAACTATGGGAACCAATCTGAGCAGTATGATAGAGGAAGCAGAGCGAGGGTCTGAGGCACGTTCCTCTGTCTCCCAGCAAGTTGCTAGGAGACGCGGGAATCGAGGAAGACGAGTTATGGTTTGAGCGATAATTCTTCGAAATGATTGTCGCTCATGGAAGACAAACGCTTATTAGTAAGAGTTATTTATTTTATTTATTTATGTCAAAAAAATGCCTGCCTCGTTTTGAGCAGTGTTTTTTCAATGGGGCGCTTGTCAAATATAAATAAATAACGATCGTGAATGCATGTGATCGCTAGGGGGATAAGCTTACGATCGCTTGAGCACATTACCAAAATAGGTTAGATAAGTAATGTTGATTAGAGGAGGTAATCCTGCCATAAATTGGACAGGAGAGAGCTGAAAGGAAGGATGTTAAGTACATAGTGAAAATACAAGTACATAGTAGAAATACATAATACATCCTATAATCGTCAATATAGATGTATAATAATATAAGAAGTAAAATATAATATCAAAAGGCAGGTAAATCCAATCAATCAAGAGGTAGACAAACCAAGAAATAAATGGTACTTAGCTGTGTCAGGGCAGCGAACAAAAGAGGATGATTGGAGCCAGCACAGTCTACTTGTCATGTTAATAATGTTCTATTTATTGTGATGTAATAACATTCTTTAAAGGGCTGCATGTTTGGGCAGCAAATAAAAGCATTTGCATAATGATAGCCTCCGGTCTTGTAATGAAATCTAAAAAATGGTTTGCCTGTATTACATGAAGGAGCAGGGAAATGGATAAAAGCATTTGAAAATGCAACAGCTGGGATACCTTTAGCTTTTGGGAATGTAAAGAGCCTGTGGAGCTCCATCATAGGGGATGAGGTGGACAGTATAATGAGAAGTGCAGGGATACAAGGAGTAACTATTACTAAAGGAAAACATGATGGGTCTGCTTCTGGAGAAGTCCGCTCTAGGGTGTGGACTGAATTAATGAATAGGTATTCAGACCGACCAGATATTGGGGCATTGATGACACAAACTATCTCTTCAAGACAGTCCTGTGCAGACTACATAACAATGATGAAGAAAAAGTGGGAAGCAGATGTAGGACCTGTAGACATGGGAGGTAGTTGTAGATTATTCTACAATGTTTTAAAACAGGGGCTACCAGGAGACATACAAGACCATTTAGATCAGGTTGTGGCTTTATATGCAACACCCTGGGCAGATATACAAGCACAAATTATACATTTTTGTAGAAAAAAGAAAGAAAAGGATAGGAGAAATAAACACCCCAGTGACAGAGCCCAAGCCAAACTGGTGACACAAAAAATACAGAAAAATGAGAAGGAAAAGACAGGAAAAGAAATGACTGTGCAGGTCCCTGTTGCAAACCGGGAGGAAGGAAGGGGTCAAAGAGAGGGGCGACAGATGCAAGGAAGAAGACATTTTAAATGCCATTACTGCGGTAACATTGGACATTTTATTGCGGAATGCCGCTTTAAGAAGAGTGATGAAGCACAGGGAGTGATAGGAATAGGGAGAGGAAGGGGAAGACAAAATGTGAACACGTCCGGGCCAGCGCCTCAATATGGTCCTTATCAGTATGCCCCCTATCCTCAACAACAAATAACTCCACTACCACAGGTTGATATGCCACAACAGCAATTTGCTAATGTACCTGGTCAAGGGGTACCAGCACCTGTTGTGGAGACAGGAGGCCAGCATCAGGTGCAGACTACTAGACTACTGCATTGGTGAGCACAGGGAGTCAAGGACAAGGGGGAGTGCTTGTTCAAGGCGGAAATCCCTTTTATCATACAGCCTGATGGGACGCACCAGGGAATCCCAATAGTTCTGTGGTAGCTAAGACTCTAGACCCAGAGGAAGAACCAATGGTAGAAACGATTATAATGGGAAGGAGGTATGCTTTTTTTGGTTGATACAGGGGTAACAAAATCTTGCCTCTCAGAAGGAAATGTTCCATTGTCCTCTGCCACCATGGATACGCAGGGCTTCTCTGGTGAAGTACAGCGCATTCCATACACAACACATGTGCCCATAGAGGTGGCAGGAGTGCGAATGCAAGAGCATCTTCTTGATTCTCCAAACTCATCAGTAAATTTATTAGGAAGGGATATTATGTCTAAATTAAACATGACAACAAGGTTTTCCTCTGATGGGTCCATGACATGTGAAATACCAGGGCAAGCGAAATGTGGGATACGTCTACTAAGAATACCAGAGGAAAATGTGGTTGGAATGGCAGAGCCAGTACATTAAAAATTGCTAGCAGATGCAGTACTTACAGTTCTGAAGACAGAGGAAATACTTTTAGGGAGATGGATGGAATTGCCACCAAGACTAATTTTCAGGAGACAAGCTGGTGGTGATGAACTGGGACAGGGGAATACCCTTTACCTTGAGTGCCTGGAAATGTCCATTAGGTGGGGCGCTCTGATGGCATCAGATAATGATGGAAGGTCATTATTTTTCTTATGCCTGGTCTGAGACCACAGCACATTTCTGATTCAGAACTCTTTTCAGACGATCCCACCAGGACTGAGATAGTTTATACACACACTGCACCCTTGTTAGTGCGTGTTTACCGTGCACAGACCACGTTACCAGTTGTGCCGTCCCCCTCCAATGATATTGAAGCACTTGCAGCAGTCCCGCCTTGTCTCTGGACATCAGTTCCAGATGAGGTAGGACTAATTCTATCTGCAAAGCCATTTAAGATAAAGTTGAAGCCAGGTGCACAATTGCCACATGTAAAACAGTTTCCACTGTCTAAAGAAGCAAAATAAGGTATTAGAGGGACAATACAACGACTGAAGGATCAGGGAGTCCTGTATTCCTGTCCATCACCTTGTAACACCGCAATTTATCTTGTAAGAAAATCTACAGGTAATACTTGGAAGATAGTTCAAGATTTTCGCCCCCTTAATGCCATAGTATTAGCAGAGAACCTCATAGTGCCAGACCCATCTGTGATATTGACTAATATAACAAGTGACAGTAAATGGTTTTCTGTAGTGGATTTAAAGAATGCTTTTTTTTAGCATACCTTTACATCCCGAGTCATTATTTGACAGCCTTCAGTTTTGATGGTGAACAAATCCAATATTCTCAACTCCCACAAGGCTATTGTGAGTCTCCATCTGTGTTTAATAGAGTATTGAGAGATGATTTGTTAAATTTCCAGTCAGACAGTACAGTCTTCCAATATATAGATGATTTATTAATATGAAGTAAAACAGAATCTGAATGCCTTTTGGACACTGTCAGTATCCTAACGCTACTTGCTACTAAAGGATACAAAGTGGACAGGAAAAAATTACAGTTTGTGCAAAAAGAAGTGCTGTATTTGGGCCAAGTGTTGTCTGCAGAAGGCAAAAAGATAGCAGGTTCTAGAATACAAACTTTACGTGATCAGCCTCAGCCCAAGACAGTAAAAGACATGCAGAAATTTCTAGGCCTTTGTAATTTTGTACGTTAGTGGGTATTTGAATTTGCTACCATCATACAACCACTATTATATGCAATGAAGAAAGCTAAAACTGACTACACAGGCATACAGTGGAGTGGTGACAGTGTAAGTGCATTTCAGACATTGAAAGAAGCAATTGCGTCAGCCCCAGTGCTAGCAAATCCAGACTATACAAAGAGATTTTTTTCTGTTTTCTGCTGCCACAGAGGATTCCATGATATCAGTCCTTACTCAAAAATACCCAATGGGTCACAAACCGGTTGCCTATTTCAGTGGACTATTAGATCCAGTAATGAAAGGTCACTTTCCTTATGAGCGAGCGTTTGCAGCAGCAGCTTTTGCAGTAGAAAAGAGTAGTACTATTACAGCAGGATGCGCTGTAACATTCTATGTTGAGCACTCTCCATTCGCTGTGCTGCAGAAAAGTAAAAGTACATTGACCACTCAAAGAGCGACAGGTTATGAAGTAATACTATCAAACCCTTCTCTCTGCATTGAGCGAGTACACTCCGTCAAACCTGAAACTTTTTTAGTGCACCCACTAGAGCCCAATGATCATGACTGTAGTGCAACATTGGAGGAGGACGATCACCTGGCACATGAGGACCCCTTGTCTGATGGCCGACAATTGTTTATTGATGGTTCCTCATGGATAGACCAGGAGACAGGTAAAAGACATACAAGTGCAGCTGTTGTTGAGGCTATTGTTACACCTACTGATTATACCTTACACACATTACACCGCTTTCCCTTGACATCCCAAGACTCAGCCCAAGTGGCTGAATTAAAAGCATTGATAACGGCCCTACAGGCTTGTCGGTAACAATATGCACTGATTCAGCATATGTAGCTTCCACAGTTCACTCAGGGCTGAAGAGATGGGAAAGGTGAGGGTTTCTTAAATCTGATGGGACACCAGTAGCGCACCAACATCTTTTTGCTGACCTTATTGCTGCATTGCAAATACCATGTCACGTAGCAGTGGTTAAGTGCCAGGCATATACAAAAAGAACAGGTTTGGTGTCTAAGGGAAATGAAGCTGCTGATACAGCAGCAAAGGAAGCTAGTTTATATGCAAAGAAAACATGCAGAATGCACACTTTAGATGCGGATGATGAGGTTGAGATACAACACTATGAGAATATTTCTACAGAGGCATTATTAGACATTCAAAATGCAGCACCACAACATGAGAAAAATCTCTGGTAATCAAGGAGGGGAGTGACTGGATTTCCAGATCTTCTTTATAGAGCAGCAACTTCAGGTAAAGTTATAATGCCCCAGTCACTACTTATAACAGCCCTTCGACAACTTAATTTACCAACACACAATTCTAAAAGTGTCATGATGGATGAATTAATTAAAAGTTGGTTTATCCCTAATCTAGGACCATTAGTTGATGTATTTCTAGCTTCATGTCATGTGCGTTATCAGTACTCTAATAGAGGTCACCAAAAATGTCTTCATCCTCCATTCCAAGACCAATAGGTCCTTTCATATTTACACATAGACTTTGTAGATATGATCCAAAAATGTAATGGATATAAGTATTTGTTAGTAGTGGTGTGTCCATTTCCTCGATGGATTGAAACAGGACCCTGCTCCAGGTGTGATGCTGACCAGGCAGCCAAATTCCTGGTGAGAGAGGTCATACCGAGGTGGGGGGTTCCGGCGGCGATACGCAGAGATAATGGAAAACACTTTGATAACACATTATTTCAGCAAATTACTACACTATTAGGAGTGGAACACCAGTTTACCACCCAGAGAGTAATGGAATTGTTGAGGATGAATGGCTTATTGAAAAGCAAAGTGTCTGGACTATTCGGCCCCGCACTGGGCAAGATGGCAGCCGCTGCTGTGGCTGTGTAAGCTGACTTACCCTTACCTACGGATGCATACTCCCTCTCCTCAACTTTAAACCCCGGTAAAAATCTCGATTAAGCCCCTCGGGGAAAAAAACTCTGAATCGGATGATTTGGCAATCCTGGCTTCGAAATCGGTGGATATCGCCGTTTTTGCCATTTCTGCTGGCGCCCTGGAAAACTCTCGGCACCGTAGCCTTATCTGCACGTACTGTGTATCTGCTTGGCGATATGCCGCCGAAGGTCGGAACGCGAGGATCAAAGTACCGCGGCCCCCCCTCAGGGAATTCAGCTATTGTTGAAGATCAACAATCTACCTCTAATTCAGCTGTGAAGACTAGTGCAGGAAAACGTGGCCCCGTAAGTATTCCAGCTGGGGGTCAAAGTAAGAATAATGTTAAAACTGTCCCCGCTATATTCAGAATTCATGGTGAAAAGCAACATGACGGAAAGGGGAAAGACAATTCCGAAACGCCCAAAAAAACGCTGGCTTTAACCTTACCTCAGGCGATGCCGCAGGAGCCTTCGATTTTGACAGTTCCGTTGGCAGCTGGAGGACTCCCGAGTCATGGGGTAGATGAAATAACTGAGGTTGCTGTCAAGGGGATATTGGTGCCTGCCAGCGAAGTTTCTTTGGCTGATAGTAACTCTGTGGACAAATCTACGCTTCCAGTGTGTCAGCCCAGTTGCATTATGGATCCTGTAGTTCTTTCTGAGAAGTGTTTGAGTAAGGACATCTCCGGACACAAAGTGTGTCAACCCAGTTGCATTACGGACCTTGTAGTCCTCTCTGAGAACTGCCCGAGTAACTGCTTCTCTACTGATCCGATATGCTCAGCAAAACTCAGTGTTGATGCACCGGTGGCTTATAAAGATGAGGAAGTGGGTGATAAGTTTTATTCCCTTTCTGACTACTCCTATTCTTCCGATGATGCGTCAGGTGTTGGCGCAGATACAGTGATGGCAGTAGCTTACATGGGGATGAGGAGAGCGATAGAACATTGTTGAGTCAAGAGCGCACCACCACCATGTCTGATTCCAAGGCATCAGTGAACTCAAATCAGGATGGAGCAGGTTTAATGACATGGGATTATTCATTTTCTCCAGTTTTGAACAGCAATATGAATTCAGCAGAGGTTCTATCTGTTGATAATGGAAAGGGTATGGATCCTCACAAAGATGAAATTACGCTCCCAATTATATATCAAACTATCATGGCCCTCAGAGAAGAAACCAGATCTGAGAGTCTAAGAACTCAGGGGGCCTATCGCAAACTTCAAAACTCCATCAGAAGAGTTGCCAAGTCATGTTCCGATTTTTCTACCAGAATGGGGGAGGCTGAAACTCGAATCTCTTAATTAGAAGATGAGCTAACTGCCCAAAAAACACTTACAGAAACCTTCAAATCCTTGAAGGACGATACGGTGTGGAAATTAACAGATTTAGAAAATCGCAATCGGCGGAACAATCTCCGCAGTCTTGATATTCCTGAAGGGAAAGAAGGTGGTGATGTTCGTCAATTTGTGGTGGATCTTTTTACTGCAGCATTTCCAGAACTTCAACAATGGGATTGGCAAGTACAATTTCAAAGAGCCCACCGCTTCCCCTTAAATATCCGCAAGAAAAGCGGTGCACTAACTGACCTCGTGCAATTCTTATTTCATTTAATAATTTTCTAGCTAGAGAAGCTGTATATGACCTAGCTAGACCGGATAAAAAACGCAAGGCCATGGGGTGTGATTTTTTTGTACGACCTGACTTTTGCCAGGTTACTGTAGAGAAGCGATGGCTCTTGCGACAATTGATCTCTGGCTTTCAAGCTAAAGGTGCTCAGGCTTTTCTTCTAAGTCCCGCGAAGTTAAAAGTAATTTTTCAACGGCAAACTCATTTTTTTCTGTCCGAGATTT
Source organism: Triturus cristatus (assembly GCF_964204655.1). NCBI lineage: Eukaryota > Metazoa > Chordata > Amphibia > Caudata > Salamandridae > Triturus > Triturus cristatus. The sequence goes on along the minus strand of NC_140587.1, from coordinate 141,626,150 downwards.
TGGCTCGTGAATTTTTGTCTACCATTTAACTCTATCCGGGGGTATCTATTACTAATTCTATAAATTTAGCATTGAGGAGTGGGCGGCGTTTCGTAGGTGGAGGCTTGTGTTATGCTTGACATCACCAGGGACTGAGTTCCCTAAGCCTCGTGTTTTGGTGGGTGGGAAGGGGGATGGCCCCTTGGGTTGGGTGGGGTGCTTGGGTTGGGGGTGAGGGGGGGGCACAAGGTTTGTTTGATTTACTAAATCTATTTAATTTGTCTGTACATCCCTATGTATACAAAGAAATAATTATCATAATGATTATTCTAGCAATATTTACAATTTTTTGCTGATCACTTAGTATCGGGTCAGTTGCATATTTTGTCATTTCATGAGAATGGCTAGAGAAAAGATGTCTATTTGTACCATCAATATTTCTGGGCTAAATGACCGCAAAAAAAGGAAACTTTTTGCTAAAATAATTAGGCAATTACATATTGAAATATTATGTGTACAGGAAACACATATTTCTTGGTGTAATCGAAATTGGCTCAGAGATCTGGGCCTTGATTTATTAGCCTGTACACATCACGGCACAAATACCCGTGGATTTGCAATTTTAGCAAAGTTTGGGTCTATTGTCTGTCGACGAAAGAGGATCAATTCGGTCGTTGGGTCATCCTTCTAGCAGATATTTGTGGTTCTCTTTTCACAATCTGTTCTATATATGGGCCTAATTCTGACGATCCAGAAATTTTGAATAAACTTTATGTAGAATTAGCTACTTGGCCATCTCCGTTGGTTATTTGTGGAGATTTTAATATTCATCTAGAGCATAATTTTAATTTAACAGGTGGTATACCATATTCTGGCCGCAAGCATAAAACATTTAAGGCTTTACAGGGCCTGATTGTAGAATATGACCTGGTGGACATATGGTATAGACATAGATCTGGCGAGCCTGGATATACTTTTTTCTCTAATCCACACAAAAAACTAGTACGGCTTGATTATTTCTTCTGTTCAAAACCATTAGCTGACAAGGTCATTATTAGTCTACATCCAAGACTAATCTCCGATCATAATTCATTAATGATTGAGATCCCATTATATAATCTTCCTAGGAATTTGAACACCTGGACATTTGATAAAAAACTTTTATTAGAAGTGACCTATTGTCAACACATAGTCAAATGGATTTCGGAATTTTTCAATATAAATAAAAGTACCGCTCCTGAAACTTTGGTCTGGGACGCATTTAAAGCTGCCCTACGTGGGGAAACACTTAGTTTCTCACTATATCTTCAAAAGGAGACTAAAGCTCTGATTAAATCCTGGATTGATGAACTAACAACCTCAGAAATTGAACTTCTTAAAAAGATAAATACAGCTCAAAATATTGACGAAAGTTTAAATTTAATCTCGGCTATTAAGTCCAAAATACATTTACATTTTGCTGAAGGGATTGTATCAAATTATATTAAACATCGCTCAGATATTTTTGAACTCGGTGAACAAACGGGGAAACTTCTGGCCAAGCGTATTAAACAAAGAGCTGTGGCGAATGATTTTTGTCGGTTAAAGGATCAGCAAGACCAAATTGTTGATACCCCATCGGGCGTATTAAATGTATTCCATAATTTTTATTGCCAACTTTATACGGCTGATAAAGAAGCCTCTAATGAAAGTATTATGGGATATTTAAATGGTATAACCACGGAACAAAATGAGATTCTTAGTTCTCCAATTACCTGGGATGAGATTGAGACTGCAATTCTATCTCTCGCATCTGGTAAAGCAGTTGGGTCAGATGGCATCCCCCTTGAGTTTTTTTCGGAAATTTCGACAAACGTTGAAACCTTTTTAAATTTAAATATTTCAGCTTGCCCAACGTGGATTAACCCCTGAATCTTGGCATAAGACTATGATCATAGTATTTAAGAAGAAGGGGAAACCGGAACTCAATCCAGGTTCTTATCGACCGATCACACTGATCACGGCTGACAGCAAGATATATGCCAAAATAATTGCTACTAGGCTTTGTTCTATTATTATTCCATTAGTATCCTCTAGACAACATGGGTTTATCCCTGGTAGAGATACCTCTGACCATATACGGAGAACAATTGCCCTTTTTGATTGGGCACAAGTCACGGGATCTCCGCTAGGGATGATCCTATTAGACGCGGAGAAAGCGTTTGACCGGGTCTCTTGGCAATTCCTGTGGTCTGTTTTACATTGGAAGGGATTTTCCTCTGAATTTATTCAATCTATTCAAGCCTTATATACATCACCTGCAGCCGTCATTCGTATATCCGGTCAAATTTCACAAACATTTAATATCACCAGAGGTACCCGACAGGGCTGTCCTTGTTCTCCATTATTGCTTTCTCTTTATATTGATCCTTTTTTAGAGAAACTTGAAAGGGAAACAAATATAGAACCAGTAACTTTACATAACATTTCTTATAAAACATTGGCCTATGCCGATGACATTGCTATATTTACTAGTAATTTACGGCAAGTTCTTCCTATTGTGAATATTTGTGCAAAACGATTTGGGGATCTCTCTGGCTACAAACTGAATCTGGATAAAACACAATGTTTACATTCAGATAGATCCTGTCCCGTTGATATCACAACCTCAGAGGCTACTTATTTGGGGGTCAAAATCACATCCGATGTAGAACGTATCCCTGAACTTAATATACTACCCGCTATTCAAAATATTAGCACTACTTTGGAAAGACTTAATCATCTGCATCTATCATTATATGACCACTGTAATGTTATTAAAATGACTATTTTTCCCAAAATTTTATATTTTTTTAGAACTATTCCATTAATTTTTTCGTCCTCTCTCTATGCCAAAATTGAACAGACTTGTTTTCGCTTCTTATGGAGCTATCGAAAACCTAGAAGAGCAAAAAAATGGATGATTCTCCCAAGATTAAGAGGTGGTTGGGTATACCGAATTTTTTTCTTCATCATTTGGCTGCTTTATTTCAACATATGGAGATACTTGTGACTGCAACAACAGCTAGGTTTGACTCCAACAATCCTTCAATTTATGAGATGCTTTTAGGAGAACATGCCCGACAAAGACTAGTCAAGACCCTGGAACCTAGTTATTACAAGAAAACTAGATTCAAAACACTCAAATCTGCATATTCTGTATGGCAGAGAATTCGGAAGCTTTTTAATATTCCTAATATCAACCTGTACACTCCTTTTTCAGCTTATGGCTCATTACCCTTAACATTCCAAGATAAGATTACGTTTAGATGGGCAGATGTGGGTATTCAGGTCATTGGGGATATTTGCCAAAATGGTAGTTTGAAGTCATTTATACTCTTACAGAAGGAATTTGGCCTCCCTACATTTTTTTTACAAATTCGTCGTTTTCTTTGTGCTAAACTACAAATGGGCCAGGGAATTTGGATCCAATTAATATAGTTGAAGTGCTTTCACGACAATTACGCATCGGGTCAATATATCAGATACTGTTGGCCGAATTTTCTGATGGTTTAATAATACAATGTGTCCGTTGGGAACGGAAATTAGATAAAACATGTACTAATTTGGTTAAACCATTAGAGTTGGCTAATTCTGTTGTTATGTCTGGCAGTCTGAAATCGCAACATTTCATGTCAGTCTTTGATCTGTATTATTCCCCTACCAAAATTTCTAAATGGACCCAATCTAAGGGGAATTCCGGTCATTCGTGTAATCGCTGTGGATTGTATGGGGCTGATTCCATACATATGTTTTTTTTATGTCCATGCTTAAACAATTTTTTTCAGGACATAATGGGCTTCCTAAATTTAATCTTATTAACTCGTTACATTTACTCCTGAGCTGGTTATTTTTGGTGTTGAAAGTGAAGAGGAAACAATATCTCGGGAAAATGCTGAAATTAGTTTTCTTTTTATATCTATGTCTATTGTGAGATTATGTATAACCACTAACTGGATCAATCCTGATGCTCCTACCTTTTGTAATTGGAGATCAAGGTTACTGTCACTATATAATTTAGAATTATCTGTCTATAAAAAACGCGCCCCCAAGAAACAATGTTGGGAGCAAAAAATCGGGTCCCCGATTACTAAGTGGCTAGATGCTATTGTATAGTTCAGCTTCGTATTTTTCATTTTTTATATAATTGAAAACTCATCCTTCTTTTTCTTTTTTTTCACTTCTGATTTGTATGTGATGTACAAACTTTGTAATTTTATGTTGTGTGTATAGTAAATCAATAAAACCCAAAAATGTAAAAAAAAAATGAAAGGCAAAGTGTCAAAAATTTGTGAAACACTGAAAAAGAATTGGCTTTACTGCCTTCCCTTTGCTCTGCATGCATTGAGAAATGCCACTCCAAAGGATCATCATTTGACCTATCAGCGAGTCGTAACAGGTGGGCATTATTTTTCCTTTTAACAAAATCAAATGATTCGTTCTGATACTAAGTCTGCATCAGAAAGTGTTTGGCAAAAAATGAATGCATACATGTCTGCCATAACAAATGCTGTACAGGTTTATTCTAAACAGGTTCAGCTGCAACAGGCAGAGAGTACTGCACCACCCATGCCCTTGTCTACAGCCATCAGCAATGGTTCCTGGGTCTTCGTGCGCAACTTTGTGAGAACATGGAAAGACCACGTTTCTAGGCCCCTACCAAGTAACACAGAGCACACCAAAAGCAGTTAAAGGAGAGGGGATGTGGAACTGGGTGCACGTAAAGGACATTATTCCATTTTTGGCCTCACTCCCACAGAGAGGGGAGGAGGCAATGGTCCAAGAACAAATTATACAATGAAGAGACAGTTAAATGATATGTTTCGTAGCATAATAATGAGTTCAATGGTTATGATTATTACCCTGATAATTTGCTATTGTATTATGTGTTATGTAGATGCAAATGGTCCCACCCATAGGGAAGAAGTATTACGCTTTCGTACTGTGGAAATATGGATTTTTCTGGTCAGTTATGTCCCCTATCTTGGACCCCAACGGTTCTATGTGCATGTTACAAGTACATGTATGTTTCCTCCAGTTCCAGTTATGAAGACGCAAATACATGTGCGTCCACCGTCAACATGTCCTCTGTCAGATCCGCCATGAATAGGCCGGATATTCCATTCCTAAATATGAAAGGCCACCGGCTTTATATGGCTCAGTTACTCCATTTTGCAGTCCAGGCAAGTAGGCCCTGATTCTGTCATCAAACTCTTCTTGCCTTCTGCCTCTGAAAGCTCCAGTCTGAGCCTGCATCTGTGACCATGAACTTTGTCTCATTCTCTGCGCGGCTCACGAAGCCTGACATCAGCCTATTCTCTGCCAAGAACTGTATTTCACCTTCGAATTATCTGCTTCCCCCTCAGCCGATGCATTCCTGCCTAGTAGTTAAGTAAACATTCTTCCAGTTACCGAGCAAAAGGCTCGGCTTCTCTGCCCTCATGCAAGTAATTCATAGCCCTGTTACCATGGAATATTTCTACCCCCTCGCATTTAGTGTAGACACTTAGACGCTTGTACACGCACGCACAGTCAGTATAGAATAGATTCTGTCCGAGAGTCCTTCTTTCGTGGATAACATAGTTCTTTAAACATAGGATGTTAGATATGATTTGGGATTAGGTTGACTTGACCCCCCAGACTTCTTGTCTCCACATGTAGAGCTAAATGTCAAGTCCCCTTCACCCCCTAGTTACACGTCAATTACACGTCATGTTGCTGCGCGCGCATCTATGCCAAGTATTATCTTATAGATCCACCTATATGTGACATCATAACCAATTATGTTCCTTTTTACTCCTTATTACACCCATTTTTTGGTTACGCAGATAAATCGTCATTTTCCCTATCAATTGTTACGCCTACTGCATTCGCTTCATTGTAATGTATGATCTATAAAAGTCATTTCATGTCAATAATGTATGTACTTCACTTCCTGAACCCCCGTGGTGATGGAACTTGGAGCAACCGATTATAATCGATCATTGGAATAAAGCCCATTCCGAACCTCTAATACCACGGATTCTGCCTCTCATTTTACTGAGCTATTTTATTATGTTTCTGTATCAAATTAAGTCCCGGTAAAGGAATTTTATTTACCACATGAATGGCGCCCGAACAGGGACACTTTCTCATCTCACGCGCCGGCGGTGAGTTGCAGGCCCGGTCTCCTGCCACAGCTGGACGGACAATAACGCGTACCAGCAGGATTTCCTGTAGCTCCCTCCGGTCAAGCGGGGGCGACTGAGGCTGCGATCAACACCCAGACGAGGCGGTGAGAAGTGCGAAGTATCCCGACCAGAGCCTAGCTGAGAGAGCAAGATCCGAGGTATACAGAGACCCACCAGTTCGAAGTCAAGCCCAGTTTCCGACGAATCGAGTCCAGTCCAGTCCGGTTCAAGTTCAAGTTACCGAGGCCTTCCGTTTCCGAAGCTACCCGGTGAGTACCATTACTGGGGAGGCATTTCTGACGTGCACATAGGATGTGCCGGTCAAGACGGGTTTGGGTACACAAATCCGGTCTGCACTGTTTTAGCAGTGTATCTGTACTGTTTAGCAGTATATCAAGTATTCCGAAGTATCTAGTTATTGTCAAGAATTATGCTTGGTGATTAGTTATGCAGACGATCATCATTGTTGTTTCAGTTAAAGGTTTAATGTTAAATGTTAAATGTTTTAAGTACGTTCTGCATATTGTGGTATGAATGACTGTTCATTATCGTGTTTATTGTATTAAGTCTGTTCAAAATCAAGTATCAGGTCAGTTGGTCAAAATCAAGTATAAGGTCAGTTCTCAATATGCCGTTCTTTTCGAAACTAAGACAGATCACTACAAGAAAAGGGGTACTCGAAGAAGCCGTTCCTATTCCTCCTAGGGACACTCCAGGGTACTTCATGTATCATAAACATGGCTTAGACGCTATATTATTTCTTGATTTATGGGTAGACTACACCAAGGAATTACCAGAAAGTCAGAGGTGGCCCACAGCGGGAACCTGGGATGCAGAGTGCATCATGAAAGTCGAGGAAGAGTTATGGAAAAGGAAGGTCAGACAGTCACAGAAAGACGCCGTTGAGTTATGGCGTAAAGAATCTCATAGACGCACAGAAAAAGCACGTAGACAGGAAGAAAAGAATAAAGAGAGTTCAAATAAAGTTCGAGAGAATCCATTAATTGAGGAAGGTATCCGAGTGAAATCAGAACAAGTAGATAGGCAAAGAAATGCCCTTATGAATGGTATGTATCCCCTCCTGGCCGAAGGATTACCTAAGGCTACTCCAGAAAAACCGAAAGACTTGCCACCCCCATTGTTCCCAATAAAGGTACATCCTAAGGGGCATCCTAGAACCGCAGAAGATGTTTTTCTTTCCTCATATTTAGATGACGCAGCTCCCGAGTATGCTAATTCCGCCCCACATAGACCGCATACCAGGGAGATCCAACGCCAAGATCCAGTACCCGTATCCCTACAGCAACAAATCGAGTCACAAGTTCCGGCAAGCACATCTGTTTCTGCATCTGTTCCTACAGCTACTTCTATAGCTGTGTCCACACCTATAGTTGCTGTGTCACGTTCAACGAATCCTTTCACACCCGACACCCCAGATGGGGCTACAGGAGGTGCTAGTAACATTTTTTCTACGCCACCCAGAATAAATAAACTTACTTTTCAAGAGTCAGCTCATTCACGTACACCCAAACTCATAAATGCCCGTACGCTTAAGGAACTTCTTGTAGATTGTAGATATGACCCTGTGCCCGGCAAAGAGGACGAAATGACCCTGGCATCATTGCGTATCAGACGAGCCGCAGTGTATTTAGGGAAGTTACCAGGAATGACTGCGCATCTAGATAAAATATACCATTTTGTCCAAACAGGGCGAGATCCAGAATGTATTAACAGAGCTATGGAATACCAGAAAGTGGAGATACAGGGGGAACTGTTACGTTTCCTCATAAATTGTGTGATCAGAAATCAAGACCGACCGGGGGTAAACCCGGAAGCAATGCAAATTCTTACCAGATGGAGCCAGAATATATCAGAAGGGAGACATGATAAGCAAAATTGTATAATAGCCATGTGCCGAAAGATCCGTAAAGAAATAGAACGCCTACACGAAGAGAGATTAGAGGTAGACGAGTTCGAACAAAGCGAGGAAGAAGGGTCAGGACTGCCCACAGGACAGTCAGACACCATAGCCTATGTAGGAAGAGGAAGATCTTGTAATAGTAATAGATGTCTTATTGACCCGATACGTCCGATATGTCCAGATAATAACAGGAATTTCCAAATACCTATAATTAATATAAGGTCTAACGAGCATTCGTTCCAAACCGCCGACAAACTACTCCGAGAACGAAGGGGTTATCATTTTCTCGATTCTATGGATGAACAAGATTTAGCCAGGGCAGCTGTCCATTGGGTGGACAGTCCCGGAAAATATAGTGATGATACAGTAGTACGCACATTTTTGAATCTCACCCCAGATGAACAGAGGTTAGTTGGGATTTATATGATTCAACAACTCATTATACTATATCGGAGTCAGCGTTCGGACCCTGGTCCCTTACCTGACATATTGACTGAATTGCTTATGAATAAATGGAGAGGTGCAGGTACTAAATTAATTAAAGAAATTCTAGAATCAAGAAAGCAGTATATTCTTTTTGTATGCGCAGAGCGTGTCTCATTACCCGTCAAGGAAAGAACCACGTATTACATGGATAGACAGAATCCCTTACGAGAAGTGCACCCAATAAAAGGCGAGGACAACGAGTTTAAGCGCGTATTTGTATATACGCCCATATCAAAAATAGAATTGTTACAAATGAAGAAAGTGGTACCCAGTCATGACAAAGATCCAGCGGGTTTTCACCGAGAAATTAAAGACATGTTACTCATGGGAGAGTATACCTATCCCGACATTATGACAATATTAAAGGTATTGATGCCTGCTGGTATTTATGAGAAACTCAAGGAAAAAGAGTGGGAGGTAGGAGACCAAAAGATAGAATGGTCAGTGTTAGAAGCGGAAGAAAAGGCCCGAACTGCAGGAGCAGGACTTGGGGATAAAACTAAAGCACTACCAGGTTTATTAGTACAGGTACTGCCACGTTTATTAACTACGAAAAAGGAAGATTGGGGTACAATTTCAGCCTGTAAACAGAAGCAAGATGAAGACACTAGTGATTACTATGCCCGATTTGAAAAATGTTTTGGTATAAATAGTGGCATAAAAGCAAGTAGCGAATCATACCCACATCTGTTTGTAACAAAATTAGTAGAAAATGCCCTGCCCCCAGTAAAGAATAGAGTATTAAAATTCGAGAGTACCTGGCAAGGTAACACTCCATCACAAATGTTACAAATGTTACAGTACCATCACAATAGAATTAGAGAGGAACAAGAACATGAACACAGACGCATGAAAGACACGAAAATGAAAATGCTAGTTTCCCAGACAGTTCCAGCTGAAGGACATAAAAAGGGTATGACACATTCCGATTCAGCAGGACCTGTAAAAGGGACATGCAATTATTGTAAAAAGCCAGGTCATTACGTACACGACTGTCCAGTTTTAAAACATAATATCGCCATAGGTAAAACACAAGAAAGATCACGGCCACTCAGACAAGATCAGAATGAACAAGGAGCTCTGCAGCATGCCCAGGCCATGCCAGCCGCACAACAACCAATACAGTTTGTGCCAGCTGCACCACCGTTGCCTGTTGCTGCCACACAGACAACAACACGACAAATGTATCAGACCGCCCAGTATGAATATCCTGAGTATCAGCGTTACGCATGAACTAGCCTAGAGAGGGAAGTTGACTTACCCCTTATTGAAATACCTGTAGATCAAGAAGGACCTTATGTACATAGTGAATTATTAGGCCAAGATAGAAAATTTTTACTCGATACAGGGGCAAGTCGAACAACTATAAAACGTAGTGAAGTTCCAGGGGCACCCCTCTCAGGCTCACAGAATATTTCCCTTGGTTTTTCAGGAAAACCTATTGTTAATGAAGTGTCACAACCTCTGCCACTTACGATAGGACCTCTGACCCGAACTACAGATTTATTGCTTACTAAATCATGTCCAGAAAACTTGCTAGGAATAAAAACACTGAAAGCTCTAGGAGCCATAATATGTTGTTCTCCGGAAGGTGTAAGGTTGTTTTTACGTGATTTTAAAGGTCACTATGTGTCTAGAGACATGGATCCCCGACTGCAGACTTTACCTACACATCTATGGGCACGAGGCCCTACTGATGTTGGTTGCATGAATATTACACCATATCGAGTCACATTAAAGGCAGGAGTGGTGCTACCACGAATGCGACAATACAAGTTACCACCAGATGCTGTAGTGGCTTTACTACAAATCATTGACGAGCTCATTACCCAAGGAGTAGTTGTAGAAACAGACTCCAATGTATGTAATTCACCGATAATTCCGATTCTTAAAAGAACAGATCCAAAGGCCCCGCCAGTATATCGATTGGTTATTGATCTGCGCGAATTAAACAAGTGCATTGTGCCACAATTCCCTGTGGTCCCAGATATCTCGTCATTACTGACAGCCATTGATTCCGAAGCAACATTCTTTACTGTAATTGATCTCAAGAATGCTTTTTTCAGCGTCCCAATAGATCCGGAGAGCCAATATTTGTTCGGATTTAGTTTAAATGGACGTAGCTTTAAATTCTCACGCGCACCTCAAGGATTTACAGAAAGCCCCAGCATCTATAGCCAAGCACTGAAACGAGAACTAGATAGTATCCACATGCCAGTTAACACTGCTCTGCTCCAATACGTCGATGATCTGCTGATCACCGCAAGAAGCGAACCGGAATGTGAAAAAGCATCACTGACAGTTTTAAAATTTCTAGCCGAAAAGGGGCACAAGGTGTCCCCTTCTAAGCTGCAATTCTGTGTCCAGCGAGTTGTTTATCTTGGACACTCGCTGTCCAAGGAGGGAAGGCAGCTTACACCGGACCGCATTCAGTTAATAGCTAACATGCCAACACCCAAGACACAAAAGGAGGTGCGGGCTTTCATAGGTCTCACTTCATATTGCAGGCAGTGGATCCCTCAGTACGCATTTCTAGCAAAACCACTCATTCAGTTAACCACACAGGAGGCAGCCACATCGACTGTTTTCCCTTGGACTCAGGAACATACACAAGCTTTTGAAAGCCTAAAGAAAGCTTTATGTCAAGCACCTGTCTTAGCAACACCATGTTACAGAAAACAGTTTACACTCTTTGTTACAGAACGCGAAGGTACTGCCTTGTCAGTACTCACACAGGAACAAGCAGGAGCACACAAACCATGTGCTTATTTTTCTAGTACATTAGATCCCGTAGCTCAGGCTTTGCCTGCATGCCTGAAATCAGTGGCAGCGACAGCTTTAGCAATCAGACAAAGCGATGCCATAGTGTTAGGACATCCATTGACAGTTCAAGTACCACACGCAGTAGAGGTTCTTGTAAACAGAACGCAAACACAACACTTGACTATAGCGCGACTTACAGGGTACGAACTTACATTGTTTCAGCCACATATAGAAATCAGACGCTGTAACACATTGAATCCTGCCACACTTTTGCCAGTAACCGGAACAGACCCACTAGCTCATGAATGTATTGAAGTTATTACTATAACGACAAAACCCAGACAAGACTTAACCGATGTCCCATTGTCAGATCCAGACCTGACGTTGTATGTAGATGGTTCATGTATGAGAACAAGTACAGGAGAGTTAGTGGCTGCTTACGCAGTCACCACAGATACTAAAGTCATTGAAACTAATCGTATAAATACTTTGTCAGCTCAAGCCGCAGAGCTCATCGCTCTGACACAAGCCTGTATTCAAGCCACAAATAAAAAAGTCAACATATACACTGATTCACGTTATGCATTCGGAGTTGTACATGACTTCGGCGTGCTGTGGAGAGAGAGAGGTTATTTAACTTCCCACGGTGCCCACATTCAGCACGGACCCCTCATTCATGCCTTATTAGATGCAATACATCTACCCACTGCAATATCAATTATGAAATGTAAGGCTCACACGAAGGTTACTGATATCATTTCTCAAGGCAATGATCTAGCCGACAGAACAGCTAAACAGACTGCTCAAACTCAAACCCCCGACATGATAAAGACAATAGTCCCGACACCGACACAGTGTATGACAGTTAAAGATCCTACTCTTGACGTAATTGACATACAGACACATGCTACACCAGACGAAATAAAGAAATGGACTGAATTAGGAGGGATCCAAACGGACCAAGGATGGATGATGAAGGAAAAGTCTGTATGGTTCCTTCCTGATTCAATGGTCCAAGTTATAATTAACACTATACATAGTCCAGCACATCTAGGAGAAAAAGCTATGCTAGACAGCATTCAACACATTTGGTTCAATAAACATTTACGAGCAGCAGCCAAACAAAAGGTCCGTACCTGTATGATCTGTTGCCAGTTCAACCCAGGAAAAAGCGTTCCCGTAGAACAGGGTGGATTTCATCCTCCTGATCACCCTTTTGAAGCCCTCCAGATGGATTATATCCAGATGGAACGATGTCGAGGATTCAAATATGTTCTCGTAGTTGTCTGCGCTCTGTCCCGTTGGACGGAGGCATACCCGGTTTCAGATTACACTGCCCCGACTACTGCCAAACAGTTAGTTCGAGAATTCTTCCCACGATACGGTTTACCACGTGTTGTCTACTCAGATAACGGCCAGCCGTTCTCATCCGAATTAATGAAACATGTTTCACTTCTGTTAGGATATCAGTGGAAATTCCACTGTGTCCGACACCCCGAGGCAGCAGGTCTCGTAGAAAGACATAATCAGATACTGAAAATCAGATTGTCCAAAATATGCAGAGAGAAAGGTGTCGACTGGATAGTAGCGTTACCAGTTGCACTCTTTTACATGAGAATGGTAGCACACTCTCGAACAGGGCTATCCCCGTATGAGGTGATCTTTGGCAGACCACCAAATATGTGGGGGACGCCTATACCACGCAAAATAACTGATGTTGACTGTAATATGCTGACAGATTACTTGGCTTCCTTGATGTCTGCACTACAATCTTGTCGTTCACAGGTAGCTGCAGCCTTTCCCGACAACACTGAGGTGAAACCCCATGACGTAGTTCCGGGTGATCTCGTATTTGTGAGAAATTTCGACCGAAAGACTCAGCTGGAGCCCAGGTGGAAGACACCCAAGTTGGTTCTGCTCACTACAAGGACAGCCGTGAAGATCGAGGGCCGCAAGGGCTGGATTCATTCAAGTCATATCAAGAAATTTCATGGACTATCCTCGGATATAGACATTGTGCCCTGCACTCCCTCACAGACTGATTCAAAACTTCCTTTGGTTGAAAAGACTAAAACCGAACTCTATAAAGTAAAATTGAGGCCTAGAACGTCAGACAATTTGATTGTTTAAGTCCTCTCCAAGGTGAAGCGGTTGAATTTGTCTCTGACATGTATCCTCTAGACCTGAATCATGGACAGTCGCGGAAAATGTTGAAACGACAGGCGTATTGTAAATCACTGCGTAGCCATTGCATAGTGACATTAATAATCTTGTTTTTCTTGAGTCTTTTAATAATTACTGCAAGTATATTGTTGCACATATATTACCCTATTGCCAGAAACGTTTACAATGTTACCGCAGAACATTCTTTTAGTGACTTACCTCCGCATGAATTGTCTTATAGACTTGCGCTGCGCAATAACACTTTCATTAGTATGTTACATCATTCCCATCAGACTAGTAATGCAACTAATTGTTGGGTGTGTGGCCGGCTCCCTCCCTATCAGAATTATGAAGGAGTCCTGCCTTTCTTTCCACATCCGTTTACACATAATGGCTCCTGTGGAGCATGGTTTAGTTTAATCAATTCCATAGACTCAGATACAGCCGTTTACCAAGACCAGTGGGTGTGGGGAAATCTGAACCTAGTTTTATTCAAAGTCTGTTACCCTGACAAGGAGGGTCGCCCCAAAGGAACAGGAACTGATCTAGAAAATGAAGTATATGGATTAGGTAACTTCACTCCTAATCTCATGGTTCTAAATGTCGAATCCGAAGTTGAACTAGTTTTACCAACCATGTCAGTATTCCCAGCGAAAGGTGAATTGTGTGTAAGAAAAGTTGGTTCCATACATATGGGCCATAGTAAATGCACTACTATAGTAGAATTCAGTGATCAAGGCAAATCTTCATTTAGAGCTTCTCGCCACTCCTACTTTATATGTGGTCAGACCGCATATATGCGTCTACCTCTAGACTGGGATGGTACCTGCTACATTGCATTTCTTTTGCCACCTGTTTTCCTAGCTCCTCCTGATTATTACAGAAATATTCGTTTAGTACACAACAGAGAGCGGAGAGATCTCCCAATTGTCGATTACACTGAAACAGCATGGGAAAAATACACAGATTTCAATAAAGGTCTCTTTCCTTATATTGGTACTGTTACAAATAGTAAGCTGATACGTAGATTAACTAGAACCCTTGAAGCAGTAGTGAATGAGACTATTTCCGCCTTAGGCAATTTAACAGAAGAGCAGTCTGCTATGCGGATTGTTGTGCTTCAAAATCGTCTTGTCCTTGACGTCATCCTGGCTGATAGGGGCGGAGCTTGTAGGGTCATCGGATCAAGCTGCTGCGTATTCATACCAGAAAATTCGCCATCAGTATATAAAGCCATAACTCGCCTTCATAAGATTGTAAACCAGATACACCAGAACCCAGGCACTTGGACTTGGTCCAGTTGGTTTTGGAGTGTGATATCAGCCTGGGGATGGAGAGTTCTATCCTTCCTAGGTATTGGCCTTCTCATACTATTCAGTTGCTGTCTATGTCTACAATGTGGACCAGCGATCTGTGGTCTGTGTGCCACATCGTGTATTCCACCACCAAGATTTCATTCGTCACGGAAGAAGAAAGAAGAACAAATGATGCTATATGAACAGATCAATGGATTAATGAAGATTGATATCTCTTAACGGGCAAGTAGGGGACAAGGAGGGAATGTGGAAATATGGATTTTTCTGGTCAGTTATGTCCCCTATCTTGGACCCCAACGGTTCTATGTGCATGTTACAAGTACATGTATGTTTCCTCCAGTTCCAGTTATGAAGACGCAAATACATGTGCGTCCACCGTCAACATGTCCTCTGTCAGATCCGCCATGAATAGGCCGGATATTCCATTCCTAAATATGAAAGGCCACCGGCTTTATATGGCTCAGTTACTCCATTTTGCAGTCCAGGCAAGTAGGCCCTGATTCTGTCATCAAACTCTTCTTGCCTTCTGCCTCTGAAAGCTCCAGTCTGAGCCTGCATCTGTGACCATGAACTTTGTCTCATTCTCTGCGCGGCTCACGAAGCCTGACATCAGCCTATTCTCTGCCAAGAACTGTATTTCACCTTCGAATTATCTGCTTCCCCCTCAGCCGATGCATTCCTGCCTAGTAGTTAAGTAAACATTCTTCCAGTTACCGAGCAAAAGGCTCGGCTTCTCTGCCCTCATGCAAGTAATTCATAGCCCTGTTACCATGGAATATTTCTACCCCCTCGCATTTAGTGTAGACACTTAGACGCTTGTACACGCACGCACAGTCAGTATAGAATAGATTCTGTCCGAGAGTCCTTCTTTCGTGGATAACATAGTTCTTTAAACATAGGATGTTAGATATGATTTGGGATTAGGTTGACTTGACCCCCCAGACTTCTTGTCTCCAC
Source organism: Triturus cristatus (assembly GCF_964204655.1). Lineage (NCBI taxonomy): Eukaryota > Metazoa > Chordata > Amphibia > Caudata > Salamandridae > Triturus > Triturus cristatus. The sequence goes on along the minus strand of NC_140587.1, from coordinate 141,610,377 downwards.
ATGTAGAGCTAAATGTCAAGTCCCCTTCACCCCCTAGTTACACGTCAATTACACGTCATGTTGCTGCGCGCGCATCTATGCCAAGTATTATCTTATAGATCCACCTATATGTGACATCATAACCAATTATGTTCCTTTTTACTCCTTATTACACCCATTTTTTGGTTACGCAGATAAATCGTCATTTTCCCTATCAATTGTTACGCCTACTGCATTCGCTTCATTGTAATGTATGATCTATAAAAGTCATTTCATGTCAATAATGTATGTACTTCACTTCCTGAACCCCCGTGGTGATGGAACTTGGAGCAACCGATTATAATCGATCATTGGAATAAAGCCCATTCCGAACCTCTAATACCACGGATTCTGCCTCTCATTTTACTGAGCTATTTTATGATGTTTCTGTATCAAATTAAGTCCCGGTAAAGGAATTTTATTTACCACAGTACAGCTGTTTTCAATGAAACAGATATACATCCTTTGCATGATTCTAGACTTGATAATCTGTGGTACAAAAGCATGCATGATATAGGCACCAATACACAAAATGATAGCTGTTATGTATGTTCTCTTATTCCCCATGCCATAGAAACACCACCTTTAGTGTATCCTAAAGAGGTGCCTGTTAATATGACAAAGTGTTTATTGCATCTTTTCTTGTGTAGGATAAAAGCACAGTTACAGCCAACATGTTAGCCCTATGACTGCCAGAGTTAATACAACTAGATTTGATACAACCCCTGATATTTTGCAAATTTTGACAGATAAAACAGAGATAACAAAAGAGATATCCAGAATGAAAGGAGCAGGGCAGAAATATAGTTATGCAAATTGGGAGGAAGCAGTATTGGAACGAGGTATTCTAGGGAGATCTAATCCACCATCCAACAGTAATAATTATTCTGCCAAACCACTGCCCCCAGATTACGCAGCCAGGCCAGTATCAAGTATTGAAGCATCAGTATTTGCAAACAATAAATGGTTTACTGGAGCTAGGTTTTCATGTAGGGCCATCTCTTTATGGAATGGCACAGAAACAAAAAATCATTTGAGATTTGATAATATAAAAGCATCCTGTCAGCAAGTATGGTATGAAAACATACAGAGATATACATTGACTGGAACTAAACGTCATCCTAAACTGACTGTGAAACTAATGATATTTTCTCTTTGCGCTCAGGGAAATGGGATTGTTAAAGGACGGAATCTCAATTGCAGTTCAAATATTTACAATGCCGATATGCAGGGCGGTACCTCCAGCCTTATTGTTTTTTTTCTGGCAGTGTGGAGCTCGAATATACACTCAATTACCCCCTGACTGGAGCGGAATCTGCTCTCCAGTGACTTTGCATCTATGGTAATACCAGCAAAAGAAATAAAAGATTTGCATTTGCATTCCAAGAGTAAAGCATCAACTTTGCTGCATCATCACAGAAGAACAAGCATTACAATGCAATAGGTCTCGCATTTTCAAAACTTTGACCTATTGGTATTGTAAATGACAATCTCTTTTATTATTGCAGGTTTTATTTAAACATAAATAAAAGGCATTGTCATTTACAATGGCAATAGCACAAAATCTCGTAAATGCGAGACCTATTGCATTATAAATGCTTGTTTTCTCTGCCACCATGTGATATTGGCTCCTCACCAGGTGACCGTGTGAAAGGAGCCGATATTGTGTGTCACACGGTGGCACTGTGTGCAGTGGCGTAGGAAGAGGGTTATGCGGGCTGCCCCGGGTGTCCTCACTGAGGGGGGTGACAAAATGGTAAAAATATGTGTTTTAAACACATATGTTTGCCATTTTGTCAAGCCGTGGGAGACAAGAAAGCACTGAGGAAGGGGGGGGGGGATGACAAAAAGGCTTGACAAAATGACAGAAATATGTGTTTTAAACACATTTTTGCCATTTTGTCAAGCCGGGGGTGACAAGAAATGTCCCGCACCAAGTACCACCTGAACTTGCTACGCCACTGACAGTGATCTTCTGCTGTACAATATGGTTAAAAGAGTTTGGCAGAGCAAATAGCTCTCCAATCGGCGATGTGGTAGGCGTCTTTTGTACGACCTAGTGTACTATTTTTCCCCCCAGAAATTAACACTAATCACTGTCCTTTAGTGCTAAATGGGGAGGAGGATGAGAAGTCAATCTAGTGGCTGAATTGCATCGTGTATATAGGCCATGCGTACACGGCGAACGACTACTGACTTGTCTCTTGGGTTACTTATGGCATCTTTGTGTGGGAACCTCATGAATGTTTTTAATTCATGTTCTTAAACTGTTACTTCTTTTTTTTTAAAGAGTTTAAAGGGTCTTTATCATATTTTCCAGGGTGTTTGTTGCACCGTTTGTGTCCCAAATATGTTGATGGCTCGAGTTGTGCTCTGCCTGTTAGAGCCAAGCCAGAGCCCTGGCTCGCTCTCCCTCTGTGCTCTCATTATTAACCTGCGGACTTGTTTTCCACTAATGAGTGCAGGCGCGTATTTGGCATGTACCGAACTTGCCTGTCGTGCCCATAGCAGAGCAGAATGGATGATTCCGCACTGGTGAATGTTGGAAGGGGGTTCTAGCTCTTCCTGGTGGGAGAGGGAAGCTTTAATCACCGTTGGATGAGGAGCACCCAAAATGTAGACATGAAGTAGCTGGTCTCAATACAAAACAATACCATTTGTGCTTAAATGTCATCTATCACAATCATAAAGAGCTTCCAGGTCAAGCTGTGCTGAGTGTGTTCATGTGCAAAACTCTGAGGTGTCTGAAATGTATTGGGTTGGGTGCATTTTTGCCGAATGCAACATCATTGATGTGTTGTGATATCACAATTAATGGATAAAGGACTTTATCGCATGATAGTAAAAAGGTGTTGTGTTCGTGTGGCTGCGCCTTCTCTTTTGCTTCTAAGCGCTCGCTGTTTGACAGAGAGGTGTGTTTTACCTGCTCCCTCGGGTCGCACAGTTACTCAGGTAGCAGGATACCGGTGAAATGCACTCCCTTCCTGCACACCGGCAGCCTCGAGCTCACCATGACATACTAGATAACGCACCAGGGCTTCATGAACCACACCAAACTATTCCCATATAAGTTATTTACTACAAACACACACCTTGCAACCAAAGCTGCACAGCCGCCTGCAGCCACTCTTGACAGGGCCTCGATTGATACCACCCTGGTTACAGTGACGCGTTATACAAGTCCAAGATAACATAGCAAAGACATAATGTAGCGCCTACTCTATAGGTACTATGACACAATTCAATTTGTGGTGCACCTTACATAAATGACTGTGCAATATCATTATCTGGGTGCTCCAAAAGCAGAGGGCTTCGGCGAGGTTACCTCGGCTTCAAGCAGCGATTATTCCATTAAGTCCAGACCGCAGGCCCATCTGCGCCATCAGGCCTCGGTGTGTGATTCCATGACTGTCTGCGGGGCTGCATTAGCAGTTGGAGTGCGATTCCATGAGGGGACCTTCCAGGTCACTTCTCTACGTTACAGTAATGGCTGCTGAGCCTGGCTGGTTGTGGTAGCTGAGAGCCCCCCACACAGGACTGACTTACAATACAAGCTCAGGGCCAGGCGTTCTTGGGGCTGGGGTGTCTTCCCTGCACGGTGTACGGTGTGCCATTACTAGGTCCTTGTTTTTCTGTCTTATTTTGTATATCCCTTCTTGTTTCTTACATCATGTACCAGTGCCTAGCAATATAATGCTCTCTCTTCTCTTTGTATCTCTCTCCCTCTTCCTCCCTAGCTCTCCCTTGGTATTTCTCAGTCACTTTCTCTCTCATCCTATCCAAACTTCGTGTCTGGCTCAGGTGCTCTAGTTATTGCTTTCCCTCTCTCTTGCTCTCTCTCTCTCTGCTTACCTTTCGCCCCCTCTCAGCCACTTTGCATCTCTCTCTCGATCCCTCTCTTCTCCGTCTCCCGTCTTCTCTCTGGCGTGGTCCCCAGCTAACTTGGTCTAGTTCCCTGTTCCGCCCTCCTTCTTTCATGCCTCTCTGGTCACCTCTGCCCTCACCCCCTGTATCTTGCTCTTTGTTTCTCTCCCGTCTCTCTCTCTAATTATCTCTCACTGTATCTGTCTCTCTACTCTTACTCTGTACCGTAATTACTCTGTCCGTCCTCCACCTTTCTTTCCTTCTCTCCCGAGTTCCTCTTCATTTTTGTCTCCCTCGCCCCTCTCGCTGGTCTCGGTCCATAATTCTCTCTCATTCTCTGCCCATCTTTCAGTGTATCGTTTCCTTCCTGTTTGCTTGCATCCAGCTCTCTGCCTTTCTGACTCTCTTGCTGTGCCCGTCGCCTCCCCTGCTCCCGTCTCCGTTTTCCTGTCTCTCAGAGCCTGCCACCGAGTCCCCTCGCAGCCCTTCATTCATTCACTCCACTCTCTGTTTCTTTCAATGACATCATTCCAGTTTCTCTTTGTTGTCCCCCCAACCCTCGCCCGTGGCCCCTCCCTCCCCGAGCAATGGACCTAGATGACTTTGAGAGGGTTGAGCCCTGGGGGAGACTCATCCTATTAGAGCGAAGGGGAGGGGCAGGGCAGGAGTCTGGTCGGGGGACGGGAGAGGCGAGTGCTGTCTGAGGGGGAAGCAGGGAGGCGCGGGACTTTTGCCATAATTTCTGCCTTGATCTATCCAAATGTGGCACCAGAGCCGCAGGTGTGATCCCGTTAATTACACAGTTTATTTCCCAAACCCGCGCAGGGCGTGTGGGGACGAAGGGGGTATTGGAAACGAGAGCGAGACGGTATGGGGCAATGTTATCGGAGGGTAAGAAAATAGGTCAGTGGAACTAGGAAAGGGGCCAGGGATGGATTTTGGAATGGGGAGGAAGGTTCTGCGTGTTCACATGCAGATGAGATGACACACAAACTGATGTAAGCTCCCCTCCTTCCCCCCCATGGAAATCTCCACTCTTCACAGCGGAGACAATGTCGCGAAGTTCATCAATATGGTTCTCTTCCGACAGACTTTTGGCTTATAGATCACCACAGCTGATAATCTAAACTCCCGAGCACGTTGGACACTAATGCATTTATTATGTCAGGTCTTCTAGCTGCTCCCTGCAACCCTGCTCTAGAAGGAGCTTCGAATCGTCTTCTGGGAGACCCAGCGCTACATAAAACAAGCGCTGGCCATCTGTTTTCACTCAGCCGCTTGTTTATATTTGCATCGCGCTTTCACTTTCAGTGAAAGCACCATGCTAAAATAAACACGGGGCTGAGTGACAACATATGGCCCCCATAAAGATAAGAAATTGCTTAGCGACAGCAGCAAAGCAGGCGACCCAGTCCGGATCGGAGGCGAAAGGGCGTCTACAAAAAACCCTCATTTCCAATAGCAGGCCACCGTTTAGCATAAACGGTGATGCCAGCCAATGAAAATGAGGGGAGGGGCTTCAAGTCCCCTTCACAAATCTACTCTCCTACAAAATCTCTCGCCCAGCGAGCAGCGCTTTGCGCTGCAATGCCAGGCGAGACCTAAAAAGGATGGCTGAGTACTTTCAAACTTCAGTGTGGCAGGATGTGCCCAAAGAGTATAGGTTGTTCAAAGACGCCCAAACATTTTTGGGGAGTCTGATACCTACGTTTCAAGCAAAAGCAACTGCTCACTGGGTTCATATCACCCGGAGGGAGTTAATGAAAGCAATAAATGCTACTGAAGATGGCTTTTTTGCAATTAAAGAAGAGCTGCGTTCAATCAGACTTATGGTGATGGAAAACAAATATGTTTTGGACTTAATGACAGCAATCGAAGGAATATGTAAAAAACTTAATTCAGTATGCTATACTTTCATACCGGCGAATGATGACGATGAAGGAAATCTAACTCGGGCCATATTCACTTTGCATAATTTGCATACACAGATGAAGAAAGAAGTGGGTGCTCCAGATGAGTGGTTCACAGGCTGGCTTGATTGGTTGCCGTCCTGGATGTCGGGGTTGTCTCAGGCCTTGTTGCTTATATTAGTTCTGTTGCTATTGATGTGCCTAGTATTTCAGGTTATCTTAGCATGTTGTAAGAGGGTTACAGCTAAAGTGGGAGGTATGTTTCCTATAATAAGAAATAAAGAGATGCAAAATACAGAATTGGAAGAAATGCACAGGGGTAGTGAGGAAGTAGTCGAAGAATCGAATAGAGAGGGGAATGAAAGGAATCAAAACCCTAATTTAGATTCAGACCCTAATTATTCTGTTTTACCTGTCACTTGCCCACAAACTGAAATATTATGTACAAAAAAAGAAAAACAGTATAAAGCAGTTTAAACGTGTGGTTAAACGTGCATGTTAAGTTGCACATTTGTATCTGGAAATAACCTACAGCCTGCTTTCAAAAAAAGGTCTAAAATGCCGTCTTTAATTGATTTTTCCTTACTATTGTATTCTGGCTGAAAAACCTCCTGTCAGAAATTCAGAGCAGCAAGAATGTTTCCATTTGTAAGTGTGACGTGAGAAGTCACGAACACAAGGAGCATGCAGGAAATGTATGTAATCTGGGTGGGACATAACGGAAAAGCAGGAAGCTTTTGCTAGTGTGAACATTGTATTAAATGATTTGTGCTTCTGTCATAGCACGTCACTCTCCCAGCTGAACTAGCCTGCCATGTACAATAAACCTTTTTGTACTCCCTTTTGTTGCAGATGTGGTTATTAAATGATTTGCACTGCTTAAAGGATTTTTTCCCCGACAGCATCTAAGTCTTTCTCTTTAGGAGTCAGCCTTACAGACATTACGATTGCAGCAAATTGGTCAACAGAGACCACTTTAAAATCATTCTACTATAAGCCTATGGTTGATGTGGCATCTGTGGTGGTGGCTAAGCATTGAACAAGCATAATCGGCGCCTCCAGTCCTGACATAGAATACAAAATTTGCAAACATTTGTGACAAGAATTTTCAATTCTATTATGGACACGGAGGCGAGGATTATCCCACCCAAGCTATATGTATTTGCAGTGTATGTGCATGGTACTATTTGCATTTTACGTTGTTGATTGTTATGATTACGGATCAAATATGGAGACCGGAGAAACGGTTTATCTTTTACAATCGGATTGTAAGTACAGCGTGATGGAGTTCAATGCTGTAATGTCTTCGTTCTGCAGTCCGTGGCGAGAATATGTCGCTTTGCCCAAGGAAGCTACGCACTTCGCTGGTTCAAGAACCAGGTTCAGAAGTTGAGCCCTGATGGGCTACAAGTTGTCTCTTCACGAGAAGGTTCTTCTATTGTAAAGGCTGGATCTACAGGATCAAGTTCTTTTTTACTGACTTAACTGTCGGATGATCATTCAAAGAAAGAGGACACGGTTACCTTAGTCAGAGTTTATATAGGGTTATACTCTATGGTTAGTCAAGTTACATTGAGGTGTTCATGGGTTATGTAGTGTTTAAAACGTTTCTTTTATTGGCTGCTGTGAATAAACAGTAAAGAAATGAGAAGCATAATCCTCGCCTCTGTGTCCTTAATAGAATTGAAAATTCTTGTCACGAATGTTAGCAAATTTTTTAATTGTCATACAATAATCAACATGGAGTAAATGGTAGAGGAAATAGAGTCAAGGAGGGGGGAAGGAAGTAAGAAGGGGAAAAAAGCAACAATATGGAAAGTGGAGAAGGTTGACGGGAAGGGAGCCAGGAGCAAGTATGAAAGGCAAGTATGGGAGAAGGTAAAGGACTGGACGAGGGAAAGGGGTTGCAAGAGGGAAGACAAGAGTGGAGGACATGGTCGAAATGGTAAGAGGGCAGTGGGCAGGGTGTAGGGAGCACAGTAAAGGTAACAGGTGAAGGGGTGAAAGGAGGGAAGAGACGAGAGAGGGCGAAGGAAACAACAAGGGGTTAGAGGACAAGGAACAAAGAATACAAGGGTAAATATAGGATTTAAAGACGGATATGAGAGGCAAGTACAGGGGTGGGTAAGGAAAGGCAAAAGAGATGCTGCGGGAAGGAAGAGAGGAGGAGATGCAGAATTAACAGTAGGGCATCACGGGGAAGGAACAAAAGAATACAGAATTAAACAGAGGAAGAGCGGAAGGAGATCTGCGGTGAGGAACAGATGGTGGATAATGGCAATGCCCTACTCCATGGTCTCCCAGACTCCACATTGGCACCACTTAGTGGCATCCTGCACACTGCAGCACATCTCATACAGACCCCGAAGAAATATGATCACATCACACCCATCACGATGGAACTCCATTGGCTTCCCTTGCAAGTAAGCACTATATTCAAAACCAGCTGCATAATTTACAAAGACATCACAATCTGCACCTGGCTCATCTCTGGAGTTCCCAAACACTCACAGCCAATAGGACATCAGACACCAGACTAAAGTGTAAAAAACCAAGAGTCCATTTCTGGATGCATAGATCACCCAGGATCTGGAACAGCATCCCAGTATCCACCAGGACTGTCCCAACGCTGCTCCAATTTAGGAAAGAGTTGAAGACTCACATATTTAAAGAATACTATAGCCTTATAGCCCGCCGTAGCGGGCTATACCGGCTGTTAATGGCCCGCTGCAGCGTTAAAGGCCCGAGCCGAAGGCGAGGGACTTTAACAACAGCAGAGGGACATTAACAGCGGTATAGCCCTGCTACGAAGGGCTATAAGGCTATTAGAACATTCTGCCACTAGAGGGCAGAATGTTCTAACAAAACGAAGCCCTTCAGGGAGCGCGAGGGGATTCAAATCCCCTCCGGCTCCCTGAAGTCTTTGTTCACAGCCAGAGCTGTGAACAAAGACAATCATTGGAATGTTGGAGCTCCGGGCTTATACCATCCAGTATTAGCCCGGAGCGCTCCATTGTCTTCAATGGAGCTGCCAACGTTCCAATGTTCTAATACATCATAATGCACTAACCATCCACAACCCCGCTTCCTCTCCTGCCACCCGTTGACTTTAGAATGGTCTTTGATGATGTACAGTGCTTTGTTGCTTTTTGGCAAGGTTTGCACTACCGAAATACATACAACAGGGCCCAGAGGAGTGTAATGACAGGGGCATAGCTTGGTCAGTAAGATTGAGGGAGGTGAGCTTTTAATTTCCCAACAATCAGACTGGCATATTATGGTAAAATACATTATTTGAGAAACAGAGCATGAGGGGGTTTAAGGGGCAGGGGGAAGGTATGTTATGTTAATAAAGCTTATAAAGCGCACTGCTACCCTGAGATGTCCTGGTGCTGGGAGCTGCCTACTTGGTTGCTGAAAGGTATGACTGATAGTCCTTTCTTCACTGAAAAAAACCTTGGGGTGCCCAAAAGGACCCTGGCAGCTGCATTTTGCACGACTTGTAGTCGGTTGAGATGTCTTTTTTGGATGTTAAGATAAAGGGCATTACAATAATCAAGTCGAGACAAAATGAGCGCAGTGATTACAGTCCTGAGGCTATCCACAGGAAGAAGACATTTGATTTTCCTCATGATCCTGAGAAGATGGAAGCAGGAAGAAACAACTCTGCCAATCTGGTCCCCAAAGGATAGTTTAGAGTCCACGATCACCCCCAAGGTCTTCACCTTAGCGGTAGGAACTGGGGACGGGCCCAATATTTCAGGCCACCAATCGGGTGACCAAAGGTTCAAGGAATTACCGAAGATGATCACCTCCGTTTTCCCTGCATTTAACTTGAGGCAGTTTGCTGACATCCAGCTTGCGATGGCCTGCATGCAGCTGTGACAGTCGCGACCTGTCTCAGCCCCTTTGCCCTTCTGTATTGACAACACTATTTGTGTGTCATCAGCACAGGAGATCAGCTGGAGCCCAAATGATCGTATAAGGACTGTCAGTGGGGACAAATATATATTGAATAATGTAAGGCTAAGCGCCGACCCCTGTGGAACCCCACAGGGCAAAGAGAAAGGCCTCGAACGATCTTTACCCATGTCTACTGTTTGGGTATAGCAGTGTGGATTGCAGTGGTTACTTAAAAAACAATATGTTTTAAAATAACCAAAAGTTTTAAGAACTACAAAACAGAGATGAGTGTGTGTGTGTTTTTGTTTGTGTGTATGTTAACATCGTAGGTGAACTATGACTGCCACCTCACCATACCCGACTGAAACCACCTGTACCCAACTATTTACTAGAGAAACATTTATTAGGGGGAGTAACACCCCAACACCCCCCTGAAGTTATGTCCCTGTATAACAAGAGAGGAGGTGAAGCTCAACAGATATTGACATCAGCTGTATTCGGACAGATGTAGTATGAAAAGATGTCGCTAGAAGTCGACAGAATCATTGCAGGAAAGGTTTTGTCCTTGGAGCGTGTGTTCCAGCAGAGGGTGCCAGTCTCTGAGAAAAACTGATGAAGCGCATAAAAAGGTTTGAAGTGAGGGATTTCCAGAGGAAGGTTGTCTTTCTTTCGGAGGTTTCCAGAGCCACTGGAGATCTTGAATAATTTGACCAGGTGAGGTTGTGATCCTAAATGACCTGCTTAACAAGCTAGAAAGCCCAGCTTAAATTTGATCCTGGCCTTGATGGGATTCAATTAGTCTGGGCGGGATGTGGTCACATCTTTTAGCTGAAGGAGTTGAGAAGCAGCATGCAGGGCAGACGTGCGGACCAGGAGGATAGATTGTGAGATCCCTGCCAGAATCACAAATTGAAAGTGTTCTGTTTTTTCAATTTTGTTGACATGTGAAATCTTAGAGATGGGTCCAGCATAACTCTGAAAGAAGAGACAGATGGCGTGAGTGAAGTAGAGGATTCATTAATGTGTGGATGCTTATGAAGATCTTGGTTGAAGGGTTTTATATGGTAAATCTAGAAAAGAGTAAATTAAATTTTCTTTTTTTTTTCTTTCTTTTTTTTTATAGAATCGATGGTGAAGAAAGTCTTTAAGAACATGTTCAAAATAACTGTTCTCAGAGTGAGTATGTCAGAGAGTGTTGACGTTTTCAAGTAAATGTGCATGTGGTCTGCATGTTGGTGGATAGAGATCACAATGTTATATACCTTTCATGCTTAGGAGTGAAGTGGCTGTAACCCATACTGGAGGTGAAAACGTAGTGTTGACACAACAGTTTTGATGTACATTAGGTAATTCCAACCATTTTGCCAAGAGTTCACTATTTTTAAGTTAAGGTAAGAAAAAATATTTAATCACGAAAGAAGCTCAAACTTTAATCTCTAATATTACAGATCTGTACAATCAGAAAAAACAGTAGAGCAATGGAGACAATGAGGGATGTCCAATCAATGGCTCTATCAAACAGGACTGAACTGAGGGTTCTTTACAGCCACTGGCTTAAGTATACTGAAGATCAACATGTGTTGACACAGTCGGACTGAGAAATAGCTGAGGAAAACCTATTGCACTTGCCTTTGACATCATCAATGGTGGACAGAAGAGGGCCATTATCCCCCACATTCGAAGCAAGTGCAAGGGTGGAGCACAGGAGCACCTGTTCACAGTATGGTTTGCACCCATCACAGCGCAGTTACCGTCTCACTGTATTACAGAGAGGATGTATCCTCACACTGCTGCTGGGACCAGGAACCCTGTTGTCATAAATGTAAGCGAGGAACCATGGAGATCAATGGGACCAGCAATAATCCACACAGGTGTGTGTCACACCTCGTACCATCACAAACAGCAGAAGGAGCCCACCATGAGGGTTGATGAAGTACGAAGATAATGGCCTTGAGGAGGATGTTGCGAGCAGAAGCTGGGGAGGCAGTGGACACAAACTGTGTGATGCACTTGGCCCATTAGAGTTCCGAGGTATTGATAGTTCACTCTGCACTGCACAGCACCTTCTTTTTTTACAATTTAAATTTCTGATCCTTTCCTCATCGTGGGTACTAGTTTTCCAAGCGCCCTCTTGGGACAATAGATGACACCATATTGACTTTAAGAGTCGTTATCTTTCGATGCTCAAAATTAAACTACCAATCACTGTGTTTGCTAAAGACAGAATTATCCTAGATCTTGCTTGGTGCAATCCTACACTATCAGATCTCAGTAATTACTTGGTGCAATCCTGTGTGATTTTAGAAGGACAACTTTCCAGTAACAAGGTGCACTCACAGTCCATGGCACTGAAAGGAGGTTGGGGTACTGACATACCATCACCTAAAAACCTGAAGGTGCTTGGCGGTGTGGAGAGTTGAAGGTATAGGAATCAATATGCAGGACCTGGGGATTTTCCACATACTCAGCAAGTGTTCAAGTGAGATTCTATTTGGGCCTACCTAGGCTTCTTAGGAGTCCAACACTACAATTCGTAGTTGGTTTCCAAATTCCAGGAGGGCATGACCATCAATACAAAGAGAGAAGCCAAATGAACTGTTTTATTCCCAGATTGTGCAAGATCAAATCGGACTTTCTCTAACTTATATTTACTTTCCACTGCAGAGTCCTGTAGCTTAGGTGCCCATTTCGCTACCCATTCAACTCCAAGTTGTAAAAGTTCCCTGCTTTTCCATGCTCATTGATTACAATTGATTTCTTTTCCCTTTTTATTCTTTTAGTGGTTTTCCAACATTGCATTTTTGTCCAACGAATTTGCTTTTCCTACACGTCAGTGTTAACCCAGTACACTTTTCGCTTTCCCTTAACTGGAGTTTTCTTTCGATAACTGCTACAGTCGATCGCTGTAAGCTGGAGTGCTAAACTCCGGAAAGTTCTTAAACTAGCTGTATCAGTGCATGTGGTGCTTTTCACGCTTATCAAGTACTAATGTGGGTAACTGCTCAAACTGAAAAACCTTCTAAAGCAGAACATGGAGCGTGCCACTGCGCATTACTTACTGCTGCAGAGCCACAACATCTTTTCCTTTCCCATCATGTATCATGTCGGAGTTTGCCCCTCAGTCCTGGAATCCCATGCACTATGCTAGATACATACACACATGGATGCATAGTTTATCCAGCCGATGATGCATTCCATGATGTTTCCCCTTCACCCCCATCACCTGCCTTCACCCTTGCATACCTACCCCAATGGAATTAAATTATCGATGTGACATATTTTCACTTGTTAGACATTTTCTTGCAATAACTATGGCGAACAACATTTTTAGAATCAGTATCACTGCTAGTAATAAAGAGCCTTTTCCATGACTGCAGACAGAATCTCCTTCTTGATATACAGTGCACAGGATGCGGGACAAGAGGAAACGTCTTACCCCCAGTCTATCCTGCCTTGAGTAGTACTACTTGAGGGGCAGGCTGAAGTGTGTTAGTTCACAGTGCTGAAAGGCCTGCCTGTCAGGATGAAGTGCTTCCATGCACTCAAGACATTACGGAGTACCTGAATCTTAAGTGCCAACCTGCCTCCTCTGTCACTGCACAAGAATTGGGAAACCCACCAGGGTCCTTCGGTTTAGAGTGATTTGGGACATGATCAACAACAATAAAATGTGGCCAGAATTCACAATATATATAAGCATTCATGCAGATTCTGAATATACCCTGTGTCCATGAGCTTTTATGTTGACACTTTATTTTTTGTATTTACAAGATTTTTCTTTTACTTCTAAGTAGGCTCTGGGGTTTGACCCCCTGATGCTCCCCCAACTTACCCTCACTCCCTGCCTACCCACCCAATGTATTTTTGGCTCTTGATTATCCCAGGACCACCTTTGGTTGCCCCCCTCCATCGAATGAGAGCTACTGCACTAGATTGCTCCGAAGGTTTAAGCTTGCCACCAGCGAGGCCATTTGTCAGGTCTATCCCTACATTTAATGCTGCTCACCACATTTGTAAAGGAGCATTCTTATTGTTTTTTTTTTGGGGGGGTGGGAGGGGGGGGGGATTTCCTTTTCTCAAAGCCACAAAGAATCAAATTGTATTTGTTTTAAGAGCATATGGAAGAGCAAGTGACCAAAAAAAGCCTGTGACTGTTTTTTATCAAAGGGCAGAGACAGCAGCTTTTACAATCACTGCAACTGTCATGGGAACCAAGCAAGTCGAATTGAGACGAGGCAGAACACTGCTCAGCAGCCTGGAAGCCACACAGGTGGCGATAACTGCCTCTACCATCTGGCTACATTGCCAAAGTAGCAAAGAGTTTAAGTTAAATGAAAAAGGAGAATAAGCACCCAGGCAAATTCAGACATATATTTTACATGACAGGATTTGTTTGGTAAATTAAATAATCTTAACAATTCTTTCTGCTAAACCCATTAAAAAAAATAAGGAAGAAAAACACACTGAGTGGGGTTTTACTTACAAAAATCCCAAGATCCTATGTGAATGACATCTCCATAAATATTTCATGTTTAGAGGTTTCAAAAACCACCAGCCCGAAAAGGTGTGGCTCACAATCTGCAGAATAATTCTCTCAAAAATCCAGGTACCCTTGAAGGACAGAGTAGAAGCTTTAGAGACAGCATAGTTAAGTTCAAGTCAACAGCAGAGTACATGGGGGCCCTGCAGAGCAGAGCGAGAGCGGTTATGCTGCACTGGGGTCCACTAATCCCACCCAGAAGACTATTAAATCAGACAGCTTACTAAAATCGATTCTGTACAGTTTAACCATTAGGTTCTGTAGTGCTGTATCTCTATTCTTAAAAAAAAGGTTGAAAAGTCCATTTGAATGCATGGCCTCCAAGGGTCACGTAAAATGGGTCAAAACATCAACCAACTCTATCCATCAGTTTCATAAAAGTAGAATGAAGGAAAACACACTCAAAATGCATTTAGTAGATGCAAGATGTGAATTAAGTACGTAGTTTTGCTCCTCGGGGAGATCAATACAGTTGTGCCTGGCCCTACTATCGGGCAGGCACTATATCCGAGAAGGCTAACGTGCAAAAACTGGTTTTGTCATTTATCAACTTGAATAATAAACACAAGGATGGCATACTCAAAACAGAAGAGTGACTTTAAAATAAAAATGACTATTAGAGTTAATACCACCTAGAGTACGCTAAAGTCCTAAAAGGGCAGAACGACTTAGGAACATTGACTTCACAACTGGATTTGCTAGTCTTGATACTAAACTTTTCCACATTATCATTACCACCTTAACAGCATCACTGAAATCCTATTTTCTACATCAGTTGTCACAGGAGAATAAAGGTGGTAACTGGAGGAGGACAGATGAGGAAATGTGGGGCCGCCACAGGAGGATGGAGCAGTCCCTGCCAGCAGCAGTGATCCGACGGCATGAGGAACAGACATTGCATGTGTTCACCGACAGTGAAGACAGGAGATGTCTACATGAAGCCGTGGAGGTCTGGAGGGTCTAGGGCGTCCAGGGTGCAGCCAGAGTACGTTCACGAGTGCAAAAAGCGGTTGAAGGCATTGTAAGCGGCTTCCAAATCGAAGAGCATTTGTCTGACTTGCGAGTCGTCCAGCTCATCTGAGGCAGACATGCCACTCAGCTTTTGCAGCCTGGGGGTGAATGAGAGAGACAGGACAATGAGACCAGGTGAAGGCAGAATCTAGATAAGATGTCAGCAATGCCAATAGAAACAAACAGAAACAAGAACTGTCCCAAAGCTATAAGACTGTTGCAATCAAGTCAAGCCAAAAAAATATGTTTATTTAGATCATAATCTTTAAACAGGTGCAAAGGAATAATTACGGATTTAAAATATTCTACAGAAAAGAAAATAGTTACAGGTTAAAATATTCTACAGCAAATGTATAAAACTTCCACACACCAGATACATGTCTTAAAAGCAGATACCAATAAAAACACTTTCTTAGGATAGTCCTTACCCTTTGAGAATTATTGTTACATTAAAAACAGCCTTTTCTCTTAGACAAGCTATATAATACATTTATTATAACATTTCTAAAATGTTACTCCTAACTTATTAGGGATCTCTGTACTACCTTTATATAATTCCCTAGAGCAATTGCAATTTCGATAGAAGGCATTTCCGTGAGAAAGTTAACCGCCTGTGCCCGTGTTCTTATATCATATTTTAAAAATATGGGGCACAGACATAATTTACGCTGTTTTAATATAGTTAAGCAATCCAGCCGGATGTGCACTAGATCTCCTTTTGTGCCCAGCCTACACTTGCAACACCCTTTGTGATCTAACATTTTCGATTTGGTTTCTTGGTTTATCAGCCACGGATTAATCCCAATTCGCATCCTTAGTATCTCCTGTCTATACCAACGATTTGGTAAGGTATCCAAATATGGGAACCAGTTTTCCTTTGACCAAGAGTTCATCATGAACTCTACTGATTTTTTCTTAGCCAGATATTCCATATCGGTTCTTCTAGAGACTTCTTGCCCGTTAAACTTCAGATCACTTTTAGTACAGTCTATTAGTTGGGATTCTTGGCACATAACCACCTTTAAACCCTCACAGGCCTGCACCATTTTCTTCCTACAAGTATTTGCCCATTTTAAGTTACTAAATTGGAACTCTTTTCTACACCATTGTGCAACTTTTTGGCCTTTTTCATTTTCCAAGCGTTTCTAAAATGTAATCACTGCAATTTGTGCTTGTACCCCCCAGGTCGTTGTTCCTAATTCAGTTCTTATTGCTTGGACCATTGATGATGGGGGCAGGGACAAGACGGTTTTCAGGCATTTCCCTTCCTCCAGGTCCCAGACTCCCTTACCGCTCAAATAAAGGATTTCTGCACCATAGAGTACTTGCGGGGGTATCATTGCACTGAAAGCCTTTAGTAATGGACGGTGAGACATATCCCCGTAATTCCGATTAAACATTTTTAAACCAGAGATTGATGTGTGTGCTTTCGCTTTTTGGGCTTCCAGGTGTGTATGCCAGTTTAGTGTCTTATCAAACCACATCCCTAGGTATCGTAATTCGTTAACAGATTCCAGTTTAAGATCACCTATTAAACTTGATTGCCTTTTTCCCAAAGCATAAAATGTTTGTCTTGTCTAAGTTGACTGTTAAAAATTTCCTTACACAGTATTCACTAAAAGATTTCAACTTTCTTTGGAGGCCTAATTCAGTCTGGTCTACTATTACCAGATCGTCCGCGTATAGAAGGCAAGGCACCTTTTTTCCATCGAATTTGGGCTTGCACTACCCTCAACCTCTAGACAGGCGGGTAGATCAGACAGAAATATAGAGAATAACTGTGGGGCCAGAACGCAGCCCTGTCTCAGGCCATTTGCAATAGGTATTTTTGGCGTTAATGACCCCTCTGTATCCCGAATTACTTGTGCCCAATTACCTCGGTGTAATTCTTTTATTATAGCCAGCAGGTCTTTTGGTATATTTTTCTTAATAAGAGTTTCCCAGAGGCAGTCCCGGTCTACTGAATCGAACACTGCTCGAAAGTCAACGAAACAGCAGCAAAGCTTA
This sequence comes from Triturus cristatus, assembly GCF_964204655.1. Lineage (NCBI taxonomy): Eukaryota > Metazoa > Chordata > Amphibia > Caudata > Salamandridae > Triturus > Triturus cristatus. The sequence goes on along the minus strand of NC_140587.1, from coordinate 141,593,124 downwards.
CCATTTTGTTCCGTTGACTTCCTCGCCATTGCCCATAATGCAAAGCAGTGGTCTATCGTGGAATGCCCCTCTCTGAATCCTCCCTGTTCAATGGGTATGATTGAGAACTCGTCGACCCAAGCATTTAGTCTATTTAACACAATTTTTGAGAATACCTTTTCTCCTATATCTAGAAGGTTAATCAATCTATAATTTTGTGGTGCATCCATGCTACCTTTTTTATGGATTGGCCTGATTACCGCACCCTTCCAATTCAATGGCATTATGCCTTCTACTAGAATTATTTGAAACATCTGGGAGAGGAATCTTGCCCACCACTTTATCTGTGACTTTAATATTATTGCAGGGAGGTTATCAGGCCCTGCGGCACGGGTTAACTTCAGCTTCCTTATTATGTTTTCTACTTGCTGTTCGTTAAAATGTAATTAGAGTTCTTTCGATATTTCCTGCCAATGTTGGGGCTCTATGTCTCCTTGGGGTTCTCGAGCCCCATACAATTCCCTTAAGTACTTCTCCCAGGCTGTCTCACGAACGACACATTTCATTTCTCCGTCTGTAGGGGCGGATGCTGCTTTTACCAGTTTCCAAAATTGTCTTAGGTTTTCAGCTTCAATTGATTGTAGCAAATTTACCCAACATTTCTCTTTGTACGACCTTTTTGCATCAGTAACCATCTTTTTAAACTCAGTTTTCAGCTTATTAATGATATTTTTGTCTCTCTTGGTTGAACTTTTTCCTTTGGCTTCTTAATACTGTCCTTATCTCCCTTTTTTTGGTTTGACAGTCAATGGAGAACCATTTCAGTCGGCTAACCGGGATTATTGTACCATTTCTTTTATCCTTTTTTAGTTCTATCCTAAGGCACTGAACTACTTGGGCTATCTTCTCCACAAACCATCCCAAGTTTTTACTCCCGAGGTCTCCTAGTTCGACCTTAAGTTGAAAGGACTTTAATTCTTCCTGATACTCCTCTGTTAGTCTTGTCGTCGCACGTTTGGGGTAGTCAACTTCTTGTGGGATCACTTTCTCTCTGGGTTCCATCCTGCCCCCATATATCGTTAATTGCAACGGGTTGTGGTCGCTGCTTTCGCTTTGGTGTAACTTAAATTCCCGCACTAGAGGGAAGTTCCAGGCTAACATAAAAACTTAAATCAATTGGACAGTTTTGTGAACCTATTTTGAAGGTCTTCTTTGCCGGGCAGTCTGTTTTAACTCTGCCATTTAGGCAAAAGAGACCCCTCCCCCCTAAATAATTTACCAATTCCATATCCTGTTTCGAGGGATCACATACTGGGAAGCTGGCATAGTTAATTCCATAAGCATCCAACAGTTCTCTATTCCAGAGGTCGGTCTTCTTTGGGTGCAGCTTATGGTTGAAATCCCCCATAATTAGCAATACATCTGAAGCATACTTTTCTAATAAGGAGTCTATGTCCTCTTTGAAGTTCCCCATCTCAATTACATATATGCATTTATAACAGTCACCATCTCATATTTCTTATCCAGGGTCAGTAGGTCTAATCTACAAGCCATTTACATTTCACTTTTAACAGGGTTACGTCTCTTAATACTTTTGTTGATACGAGAGTCATGATTCCCCCGATGGGCGACCAAATCTTTTTCTCTTGGCCGGTCGATTTAGTTGAAGGTAACCCTCGATGTTAGGGGTTTCGTCGCATACCCAAGTCTCTTGTAGGCAGGCAATTTCCACTTTATTTACTAATTTCTTTATGTGCTCTTGTTTTATCCCATTGCCTAAGCCATTTACGTTCCATGATAAGAGACTTAGACTGTGCGATACCCCCCCCATCCTATTCTACCTCACTTAGACCACCGTCTTCAGCCATTCCCTCCATGTACCTCTCGGAGGGTTCTCCCAGGTAGCTTCTTTGGCTCCAATTACCCCATGAGTCTTCCTTTACTATGTTATTTACCACTATGTTCAGGCGGCTACCCTCTTCTTCATTATCTCTTAGTAGCTTCACCTGTCTCCTCCCTAGACCTGCATGGCACTTAAGGAAATTGCTTCCTGAGTGTACTTTTCCCTTTACTTCCCTCTCTGGGATTAACCTTATTCCCACATGGATTATCTCACTAGCTGCTTTTACAATTGCCGTTTTTACCATGTCCGAGTAAAGTAATACTCTTGTTATTTCCTTGCCATTTGTATTTTCTATGAAGCCCACCTGTCTCAGATCTTTCCCACTCAGACTTGTGCATTTAGAAAAGGAAGTCAGAATTTGTGCCCTATTTAGTGGGTTCATTTTCCTCAATTTCTTTCCCCTTTGACCTGATTGCGCCGGTTCCAGGTACACCCATTTGTTACTATCCACCTCTAATACTTTCTGGGGGTTTCCGTTTTTAGCGGTCTACCCTTTGCCCACCCTGGGGGCCTCATTTTACTTTCCACTTCTACTAGATATTGAAGTTGTGGTGTTTAATCTGGGTTACCATACCTCTGGTGGTTTTGGATTTGTCCCCCTGAGGATGGGTTTACTCTCTGATTGGCAAATTTAATTTTTGATAATTTCTTATTTAAACTCTTACTACTCTGGTTCTCATTTGTACACTTGGGGTGTTTCTTTTGCTCTCTGATAGCGGGGATCTAGTGGGTACGTAAGTCAGGGCAGAGGCATTTAGGCTTAGCTGTTCCTCAGCCTCCATTTCCTTCCTGTTTCCCCTTTATTGTTGTTTTAGGGGCCCGCTTCTTGCTTGCCCTACTTTTAGTGAGAACCCTTACGTATTCACATCGCCTTTTTATCAGCATTGGGCGTTTGGATATATATATATATATATATACACGTTATCTAATGCATCTGCCTTTTCACTCGCAATACTTTTTTCTATGGGCTGGGGAGTAACTACTGATCTTAACATGTGCGGCATTTGACCCTTAATTCCTACCAGCTCCTCTTCAATCTTTATTAAAAACGACTTTTGTGATTTTAAAACTCAATTATTCAACATTGTTACTTCTAGAATTCCCTGAAGGGTTTTCTGTAACATCAATAATAAGTCCATCATGGAGGATGAGGGTGATACTGATAGGTCTGGGTCCTGAGGATTGTTTCTCTCGGGGGCAGCTTGACTTCCTGTTCTTGAAGCGTCCTGCTGGTTTATGTTTTTTTGCCCATTTAAGTGTTGCAGTACTTGGTTGGGTGAAGCCCCCCAAACAAAACTTGAGCCCTGACTTTCATTTCCCAGTTGCCCTGCATTTTCCAAAATTTGCAAAGAAAAAAGTTTTGGGGTTGATGAAAGACGTGGTGCTGCTATTTGTAGATTTTGGCTCAGGAGGGAGAGGTTTATTAGCAGGGGATCCCCCAATTCTTCTTCTATTTCTTCTTCTGGGGGCACTCCCATGCCTTTCTCCGTCTGGTGTTCCTCATCAGTTTACAATTTTTTTCGTTCTCAGTCCGGTGCTCCTCCTCAATTTCCAAGTTTATTACAGGCGGCTCTGTAATTTTATAGTGTTTCCCTACAAAGTCCTTTATGGATTTAGAGGCTGCAGTGCTATCTTTCGGAATAGATGTTAAGGTGCAACCCTATTTGGCTTGCGGGACTTGTTTGGTGGCTCTTTTATCTTTTCTCTTCTTTCGTCGTCCCTTACTATTGTCCTCGGGGGAGGCCTGGCTTTCCTGGCTCTCTTCCAGTTCCTTGATCCCTCCATTAGCTCGCTCTTCCCTGGACTGTCTTCAAGAGCTTCCTTGCGTAATTTTTGCTTTCTTTTCGGGGGCCATCTTCCTTTACTTTAGGGCTACTTTCTGGCTCGGGTGTTGCTACAGTTATCCCCTGTATACTCCCAGTTCGCAATTTGTATATACTTATCGGGGCGGTGGGTTCCTACAATTAGAATATTTCTTTTACTCACACACTCACTTACCTCTGTTGTGCCGATTGCCCGCCAGCCTGCCTTGCCGCTCTTTTGAGGCACTTTTACTAGGCTCTGGTCAAGTGGTCTCTCTTTTTTCTACTTTTCATCAGGGGGGCAGCCACTTGGAGTCTGCTCCCCCCTCTGGGGTCGTCTCCGCGTTGTGCCTTGGGGTTCTTTTCTTCCTCTATGGGCTCATTCGGCCCCTCCTTCCCTTCACCGGGGCGAGACACTGCTGGCCTGAGTTTTGTCACCCAGAGCACGTTTGAGCTAGTTTGCGCTCTTTTTGCTCCTTGGCTGCCGCCTCTCTGCTGCAGCACGCCTGCCTGTCCACCCCCCGCCGATCCGCTATGCCGCTCCCGGTTGGATCTGGCGGTACAGACAGTTCCAGGCGGGTTCCAAAGAGCAACGGTGACTCTCGGAGACAGGGATGGGGTCTATTCACCACGTACTCCGCGTTTTCCTAGCCGTTTTTGCTGCCGTGACGCCTGCGGTCCTGATCCTTGCTCCAGAATCAGCTCCACGATCAGCGACCTGGGTTGCGCATGTCTCCGCTCGGCTGCTCGGCTCTCCTCACACGTCGGCTGGCTGGCTGGCTATTCGCTAGGCACTTACAGAGCCTGTGGCAATCAACTTTACTTCTGTTCTTCCACAGCGGATTGATATTTGCAGTCACAGGGAAGCAAGTTACTTGGCGGTAAGGGTGGTGGATTACTATATAATGCAAAAAGTAAGCCCGCAGACTCCAGGGGGTGCCCGGACCACAGGTTGGGAACCACTGCTGTAGTTGACTCTTCATCTTTTAAAAACATATCAGTGCGCTGTTCATAGCCCAAGCTTTACCTTACCTTTTCAACTGTGCTTAGAGTCTTGTCCACAGACACCCATGCTACCTCCTTTTGTGACACAGCTTAGTCTGCTGAGTTATAGAGTGCAGCTAGTCGAGTGCACCAAGTAAATATTGTATATTAAAGGTGCCGCCAAGGATAAATATGTGGAAAAGCACGTGGCCAGATGACTCTCAGTCAACAGAACAGCAGCTTTCTATCTGGAACAAATAATACTCCGAAGCCACACAGACAGAGGCAGGTATGTTTAGTCTGCAGCAGCATAAAGGTTCTAAACACAAGGCAGATTAGTTTAGGGTAGGAGAATACCGGTTAGCAATAACAGCTATTAGAAGACAGTGCCCTTAACACTGCACTTTAGAAGAGTAGTGGTGTTCAGATTACATGTTGCCTGACTGTATACATTTATATTGCTTTTATCTAGATGCTTGTTTTTTCAATAAGAGTTACAAAGTTTAAAGCGTGATTTTTCGTGTAGAAGAGTCCAGTGTGTCTCACTATAATGAAAATCCTAGCCTATGTACTGACTGTGACTCAAACGTCTTTGCACAGTAACACAGCCGAGTGTAGAAAGACTATCTCTATTGTTAGAGATCATTCTAATTGTGGCTTTGTGGTGCATAGGAAATAAATATCTAGGCTGGATATGATTAAATTCACTACACCATGCCCTACAGATCAGTCTCTTCAACAGGATCCAATGGTCTAGCGTGTTGTAAATCTCTGCTATGATGGAGGTGTCTTAGGGTGAGCACACAAATTAAAAGTCTAACATAACTTGGGAAGACCATAAGCCTTCAGAATAATAAGTCTGCAGAAGGTTGGCGTTCTGGAAAGGAAGGGTAGTTCTTGTTCCCAGGCCACAAACATTTTTTGCCATATTGATACAACTGACAAGAATGCAGTGTCATCACACAAAGTACTATACAAAATATATTGAAACAAAGAGGAGCGGGTTAGGTGAAGCACAGTGAAGTTTGTAAAATTAGTTAGGTTGGCACTCACTGGTGACTGCCACCAAGATGCTTTCTACTTCTATCAGAAAAATTTCAAATTGAGGAAGCTGGCATTCAAATGTATTCACTGGACGAGCATGCTATGTTTCTTGAATTATGTAAAGGGGCTAAGGCAGGTCACCCACGCTTAGAACATACAGTGCCTACATTGCATAAGTGAGGCTAGCCCCTGCAAATGTGTGACCAAGACCTGCATTTGTTGAGAGAGGAAAGAGTGCTTAACTTCTCGTCCACTTACCAGAGGTTGACTTTCTCTCTGCCCTCAAAGTCTGGAGGGAGATGGCTCATTCGATTCATGGTCTCCATCAGCTCCCGCAGGTCCGGCTGGATCTAGAAACACACAGGAGAGCATCAATAACACCTACACATAGTTTTCAAAATTACAAGGAAGTTAACGTTTTGTACACTAAAGGGCCTACATTCATCTCTTGAACTGCACGATTTGGAACATTCTATTTCAGGAAACACATGAAAAGCTTTACTGTGAGTTTATGCTCTTGTTGGGCTACTCTGCTGGACTGAGATAGATCATGGCAGAGTGGACGACTTTTAAACATGAGCATTAAGACCAGTCAATATATTGGGCAGTAGGGGTGAGCGATTTTACAGATATTTTGTCTCGCAAAGTTGCATAGTTCTCACAAAAATATGTTAAGGTCATGAAGTTCTACGCGACTCAGACTTTTGCATAAAAATTGGGACTTTCGCAGCACTTCAGTATTACATTTTCCTGGTTTTTAATATTTTGGTACATGTATAATTTGGCTTATCTTTACTTCTTGAGTAAGAAATCACTTGCAAAGAAACACAGCACTAGGTATGCTCTTGTATACAAAATGTTAGCAGTTGACTGGTTCGAGCACCAAAAACAACGTTTTGCCATTAGAAGAAGGAAAACTCTAGAAAATACATGAAGGCCAATAATCCGGAACCACACAAAACTTGCATAATAAAAACTGTTTACACCCCTTATGTAGAGCAGTGTGCGGGTGGGCAAACATTTTGAGCACAGAGACTGCCATCTCCATGCAGAAAGCCTGGAAGGATGTTCATATGATATAAGGCACCTAAATCAAACACTCATCATGACCCAATCGTGCAGAAAATATATTACTGCTGCAGCCAGTTAATAAGTGCACCTCACCGCTAAATGAGTGGATGAAAATAAAATGGCTGGATTAACTAATGAAAAACACTTAACAACTGTGGGCTCGTGCTGGCAGAATTCCAACTTCAAGAATTCCATCTACCACCTTGTTATTTCTGCATCTGCCGCTATAAGGGCGCCGGATACGAGATTAATTCAAGCATTCCATTTATAACCTTGTTGTTTTTGCCTATGCTGACAGAATGCATTACAAGTAAGCTCCTCATAACCATACCGAAACTAGGCCCTAGAAATATGGTTAAAGCACTTGCCTTAAAAGGCTCTACTTTTGCTAGATACGAAAATACAACTATCGTCCCACACACAATGCTTACTAAAAGAAGAACACAAGTCTGAACACCCAGGCTCCCTGCAAGTTCTCACTTCTAGTGGGAGCTCCTTTATAAGCAGAGAGGCAGCATAGTACTGGAAAGTTACTTGACACACAACTTCAGCATACACTAAGGAGACATAAATATACATAAGAGAATTCATAGAATTTATACGTTAGTCCATAAAAATATAATCCATCTGAAAACAATGAAAATGAAAGGGAAAATGGAGACTTTGAAGGGGTCTCCTGCAACAGTTCACTACAGCTCAAAACATATTCCTGGGGCCACAGGGTCGCCGTTTCTGGGGTTCAGCTTGGTAAATAAGATCTGGGTTCAAACCATGAGAGAGAGGGAGCCGGAGCTATTCTCAGACCATTTGAGGATCTTCTCTTACCTCATCCATGGCTCTGATTTCCAGGCGCAGCTTGTCCATGACTGTGATGAAGAGCTGGAAAATAATACAGACCAGATGAGATTCATCACAAGCAAGGTGAGCAGAAGGGGAGAGTAATGAGGACAGGGGAAGGGTACAAGTAAAACAGAAAAAGAGCAGAGAAGGGGAACACACAAGAAATGTGGTGTCCAACACCGGTGGTACCATATTTACCATCCTGGCACACTGCACCAGTAAATGTCTTTGATTAACTGTTCCCAGGTCATAAATCAGTGCATGGTAGGCAGAGCATTCTCAATGCTGACCCCTATCTAGTGGAATGCTCCTTACTGGATGTTTTTTAAACAATCTAACAATTAGGAAAGTAATAAAACCATGCTGCTTGCAGATTGCATTCTTACAATGGCTCCAAGAGCAAAATTTCTCTATGGTGCCACTAACTCATGGGTGTTTGTGCACTTTGTAAATACCAAATAAATACGAACAAAGGAAAAAGAGAATAAAATATCAAAAAATTAAGCATTGCAACCAGGTAGGGAAGATGGAATAGGAAACCAATCACATAACACAGTAGCAAAGGATGGAAAATGAGGAAAGCCGGAATGATAAAGCTGGCAAAGAACACTGGGGAAGACACAGTAGAACGAGGGAGAGATAAATTAAATGCAACAAGGGATCAAAGAAACGAGCTAGTGAACACAGCAACTGAGGAAAGAACAAAAGGAAATACATTGAGAGAAGAGGGAATCAGCTCTCAAATAGAGAACACAGCAAATGTGTGCAAACAGAGGAGAAGAGAGAACAAGATATGAAATACAGAAATCAGGAGGAAAGAGGGAATATGAACACTGAAAGATACACATGGTGGATAGGACTGAGAAAAAGGAGAATGAGAACAAACACAGAGACTGGAGGAGGCTAAATAAAGAGGGAATGAGAGACAAAACACAGCAACTGGGGGTGGAGGGGGGAGAAGGAATAGGATATTAAACACAGAAACTAGAGAACATGGGAATGATATGTCATGCAGCAACCAGGAGATGAGTGAGGGAACATGATATTACAAATAAAAAAAGAGAGAGAACCATAAGTTAAGGGGTGATTGTATACAGGCTATTACAAGTACGGAAACAGAGAAAAGTGTGCAAAACGTGTGACACACAGCAAATAGTGGAGGAAAAAGGGAATAGGATATCTAACAGGGCTTAAAGAAATTACTGGAGGAAATGGAAAAAAGAGAGGATCTGCTATCATACACAACCATCAGGAGAGGGAAATGAAGAAAGTGATAATGAGATATCAAACACAGCAACTGGACCGGGAAGAAAGGGATGAGGAAAGAGGCACTAACATAGCTACCCAGGAAAGAAAATGAGCATAGAAGGAATGAGCTATTAAATACTGAACAAACCAATAACGTGAGGACACTAAGGAGAGTATAGCACACATCAACCATAGAAGGAGAAGGAGATAGCAAACACTGAAACCAGCAGAGGGAACGGAGAAGAGAGAATGAGGTAGCAAACAAAGCAATCGTGGGATGAACACAATGAAAGAGAGAATGCAATATCAATACAGGAACCAGTACAGGAGAAGAAAGGAGATATAAAATAGTGAACACAGCAATGATGGGGATGCAAGTATGACACACATCAACAATGGAGGAAGACCGAGGAAAGCCAGACAGATTTAAAAAACACACAACAACCAGGGGAGGAACCTGAGGTATGAGATATCAAACACAAAAACCAAGTTAAGAAAATGAGGAAAGGTAGAATGAGATCTTAATCACAGAAGTCGGGAGAAAAATAAAGAAGTGGATAACAATAAACAAAACAAACTAGCCAGGGAAGAAAGTGAAGGATGAATTAGACCATAAACAGATCAACTGGAGTTGAACTCTTGTTGGGGGGGGGGAAATAAAATAAAATCCTGGGGGGGGGGGGGGGAATAAAATAAAATCCGGGGGGGGGGGTGAATAAAATAAAATCCTGGCAGTGGAGAAAACTAAAGAGAGAGGGATTGATATATTAAAAATGAAAGGATCTGGTGACTTTAATTAGGCTGTGATGAAGAATACACAGGAGTCTGTCAATTTTACTCACAGAAACGATATCGGCGATGCACCGGTTCAGGTTACCCTTATCATCTTTTATGGTGATAGGACGATCCTCTTTTATTCTCTCCATAGCAAGAGGACAGTCCAGCTGCAGAGAAAGAAGAGTACAGTTAACTTATGCACTGTCGAACTACAACCGAAACATACAGTACAGCAGTTAAAGTTGCAAAATGAATGTGATGTGTGAAAGATATCTTATCATACTAAAGTGACAGTTTTTTTAAACATACAGTGTAATGTTTTCAATAAAAGATTAATAAAATCCTATTCCTTAAAAACAAACACCTTCTTATCTAGTTGAACAGCGTCCCTGTGAAGCACAGCCAAAAACCAATGGCACATTCATTTTAAAGGATATTTAATTGTTTGAATAATAGTCAGAATCCAACATCCTACTTGTGTGAAATAGCATCAGGCAGATAAAGAATGTCCAGCCATACCCACATCTAATTAGGAGAGGCAGAGACAGAATTCCATGGTCCAGATATAGAAAGTGTGAATGAAACAGGTACATGGGAAAAGTTATATGATGGGGCTAATGACAGTAGGAAGGCCTAGCTTTCCACTTAAGAAAACGGATTAGATTGCGAAGAAAAAAAAAAAAAGGATGATACAGGCACATGTAGGAAACTGAATGAACTGGATCAAATAAACATATGGAGTGCTGGCAAGAGACTAAAAAGAGCTAAAGCACACAAACCAAGCTGAGTACGAAATAGGCCAGTCAGGCGAGAAGATCAGAATAAACCCTGCAATAGTTAGGAGGAAAGCACAATCATCTATCAATTTTATTTTACAGCTTAATAACTGGACTAAGATGCACACAGCCCTGCTCACCCGGTACTTCCTGCAGAATTCATCTATGGATCCCACCTCAGCGCCCTGCACCTGTTTAAATGCAGCTTTGTACTGGACCAGCAGCCTGGAACATGCAGCGGTGTACCTGGGGTAAGGGTAGAAGAACATGTGTAAGAATCAGGGTGCAACCATGGCCTCACTTCAACTTTGTATGGGGCTGGTGTTAAAAACAATAAGCAATAAGATTAGCAGTCAGAGTACAGATATGCGAAGGTTACGATTTAGTGTTAGGATTAGTATAAGTGAGGTGGCTTCTTTACAGGACAGATCACTACTAGAGACCTGCTGAGAAACCATTTATGGACTTACTCGCTCGGAGAAACGCAGTCCTTGATGTAGGCCTTCTCCAGTGCCTGCAGTGTCTTTACTACAGCAAACAGCTCAGCCATGTTATCGAATCTAAAGGAGATAACATGCTAGTCAAGTCACAAAACATAAGTCATTAGAGCAGTGCTATACAGCTACAGGTCAAACAATCGTATGTGCAGAACATCATTTGTCAAAATTGGTAAATTATTTTTTTATTGGTAAGTACTGATTCTTCGAGTCCTTGTTTAAAGGCCTTGCGCAGCTATTTTCTTTTCTTTACTGTCTTCCACAGCTACAACCAACAGGTCTAGAAGTTCTCCCACCAGCAGCAGCACCACCACCACCAGAATGCATCATTACAGAAATAAAATGCCCTGGGAAAATAAAGAAAAGAAGCTTCGGCAGGGACTTACTTCTCTCGTTCCCGGGCATTCTTGTACAGCTTCACCTCCTGAAAATTAAGCGGGGAAAGGAGTGAATTGTTTACAAAAACTATCATTCTTATATGCACTGCTACCAGTTTCAAAGAAGACCAGATCGCTGGTCAAGTTCCACGTGTGGTACCCCACTGATGGGCTTCACTGTACATTAGTGTCATTGGAAACGTGTACAATGAATATTCTCAAACAGCTGAAAGAGAGGATCGGAGAAGAAGCCAAAAGGACATGGGGTACAAAAAACTTGAAGCCAACTTCGGTTCCTAAAATGTTCTTAGAAAGATGGGAAACTGGCTGACCGCAACAGATTTTCACAGTAATAGAGGTTTGTGCTAACATTTTGATAACTGCTAATATGGTCACTCACCACTCCGAGATGGCAGGGAGCAGGACAACCCCTTCAGAAGGCTAGACATTATAGGTATGATGGAAGACCTAAAGAACTAAAACATCACAGCTCCAGAAGTAAGTTTCATTTAATTCATCACACTGTTTTCATAACCAATTTCATCAGATGTGCAGGCTCTTAACTTTCTCATAAGAATTGGCAGCTCTCCAGTTTCGGACCATGAGACAGTAAAACATATTTCTACTTTAAGGCCTACATCACTTTCAGGACACTGTGCCTCGGTCACAAATGCATCAAACAGAAGGCCCCAAAATCCTGCACTGCATCCAGACTTTTTCTTCGCTCATCCCAAGCACGTTTTTACTGGGCCTCAAAATAAACCCCATCAAAAGGCACCACACACTCTCTAGCAAAGACAAAGACCTTTCTATAAGAAAAAACTCCTTCTTCCCAGCATTGACGAGATTGAAGTTAAGTGTTTCATTCATCCGGCCTCCACAACTAGACATCAGCTTCCCTAGCAAATTCCCTCTAAAAAGGCAATTAATATTCGTGTGACAACGCAATCATTGCCCTCACCTTGGGTGTGAGAGGAAGTTCAGGAGCCATGCCCCGGTTGTCGTCATAAAGAGCTGTGAGCTCTGGGTTGGACTTGGAGAATCAGCACGCAGATTCAAGAGTAAAGCACTATTTGTCACAGAGAAGGTCCCTGGGAAGCCACATGAGCTTGGCAGTGTGGGTGGGAGCAGTTAATAAGGGTGAGTAGGTCTGTGTCACGTCTCCGAGAATGAAGGGAGGGCACAGCATAATGTGTGTGGGGGACTTTTAAACAGTTGTGTCCAGTAGGGAGACCACTGGTCGATGTCTGGATTACATTAATGACTGTTAGCACTGCACACAGAACTGTTTATGGCATTCACTACAAAACATCAAGGACACAACTGCCCTTCACCTCTCAGATGCCAAAGCACATTTCAATTCGCAGACACTCGTGAAAACTTCATGGTCTTAAAGGTCACAGCAAGACAGGGCTCACCCCAAAACATAAAAAGACCTCAAGCTACGAACAAAACTCCACTTTTTAAAGTTCATAAAAGGTCAAACAGTTTTGCTAAAACCCAGATCACAATTTATACAATCAAATGGCATATGCCACAGCGGACCAGCCCGCATAAACAAAATACCTTTCCTGATACAAAACAGTTTGGGCCTTGTTGATAACACTCAATAAGTGACTCCGTTTAGTTGCGTACCATTGAGATAAAACATTGCATGAGCCCACTTTATGGAGTAAGACAGCCTCATTGTTCCAAGGATGCACTCACCTCATACAGCTCTGGTTTGTTGGCAGGCGCTGAAAAAAACAAAGAACAACAATGGATGAAAAGTGAGTCTCACAAAGACAGTCTGGTTTCATGGACAACAAATGCTATATTAAGAAGCCACAGCAACCCAGAAAAAAAGAGACTTGAAGCATAAATGGATAAACAGCAATATTGCTTCATAAAGCACACTACAGGAAAGTCTAGATTAGAGTATTTATAGAAAGCCAAGGTCATCCTGGTGTGACCTCTTTACTCATCCCAAGCGTCGTATAACTTAAATCCCAGCCATGGTGTTCCCTTGCACTTGCAGAACTTCAGGAGCTCTGGAAACTTAAAGTTAATCATCAGTGACCCGATTGACCTGCTCTGCCTGGATATATTATTCATGTGTGTGAAAATGAATCGCACTCCTCCAAAGATTAGGCATCTAAAATTCAATGTGCCATTTTTATATACTTTTATTAATAGGTGCATTTATTCAAGCAATATTTATCTAACTTCTGTTGCTAATATATAATCAGTATTTATTTGAATTAATTGAGACTCTCATGCCAAGTGAGATGAGCAAACACCACTTCACATGCGGAAACTATGATGCTCACAATTATTGGGGGCGGGGGGGGGGGGGGAAAGGGGGGGGGGGGGAATCAAAGCCCCTCAGGCAGAGTGATACTGGCTACAAGTCAGGACTGGTTGAAGGTGTCATAAATGAAGAGGGGAACTTGGCAGCACTGCCTCACCTGGCAGGATTTAGCACAGCCCAGCATTATCAATGGAGGGCTTGAAAGAGTGAGCAAAATTCATCCACGTGCTAGGATCACCTGTAGAAAGTGGGTTGGACTGTGTTAGGGTCAGCCATGTGGCAGGCTTGCTTCAAAGAGTGAGAGGACAGGTTCAGATTCACTGAAGTGCCAGATCAGTGGCAGAATTAGTAGTGCTCAGCACAGTCACATCAGGGTCAAGTCTGATCAGTCCTATATCAATCTTGTAATTGAAAGAGTAACTGAGATGGGAAAGCGTCAGATACGTCCAAGACGCTTTCATGCATACAGAGCACTTAACCCCAGCACTACTGCATCACATAGTAAAATTTAAATACATTTAATAGGTGTATGTGTCTAAGTATCCATTTCATTACTCTAAAACCTCCTGTCTTTGCACAGGTAGTTGCAAGTGTAGATGCCGGCGGTTTGATATATTCGCTCGTTCCTCCTTCCTGCACCTCCTCCACAAGGAGGCATGATATACACACCAGACCTTGAGCTGTACCAACTCTAGAAAGACAAAATCATAATAAGGTGTGGAGTAAGTAGGTGGGTAGGACTTTGTGTGTGAGTAATCAACTTAAGAAAGGTACTATCTTAACGTGTCGACTGCTTTCCGGTGCCTTAAAGTTCATAACATCATATGGCGTTCCTTGCTTTTGATTCGTACTCAATGCAGCTAAGTCCTTTCCATGTGTCGACTAGAGCATCTGTTGTATCCAAAATACATATCTCTTGCCTTCGGTTAAAACACATAATTTCACTGAGTAGAGCATCTTCGCCAATGCTCCCTTCGCCTTAAGTTCTTGGCTGGGACTTAAATTCCCTTCTTCTCAACTCTGTGGCTCTAGAGGCATCTGGAAAAAATGTTCTGGTGTCCCCTCGTTCCAAAGTTTCTTACAGGTTAGGCTAACTGGAATACTGGGTACTCGAGGTCTTGATCTCTTAATATCAATATATTTATTCAGCTTCACTGAACTCAGCACCTACAAAATCCCTATTCAAACACCTCCTTAAGATTTCCTAGGAATTTGAACAGCCATAAGGTTAGGTAACCTCTCAAATCGTTTCCCTCTACATCCTAGGAGACTCCAAAGATCTTCTGATTTTTAGCCCTGATGGAATTCTCCATTAATTCCATCCTCCGATCCATATTACTATGGTGCTTTAAGACGGACATGACTCAGACCACTTGACATCAATTTGTATATGCTCAGCTTCTTTAGTGCAAGATTGTGTTGATTTCTCAACCAGTATAACTCTACTGTCAAATGGTGGCACTGTCTCCTGTATCTTATCAGCCTTAGTATTTAACATACAAGTCTTTCCATCTACTCTTTGGAGCATGTACATCAATCCCGAGCTCAAAGAGGTATAATTTTCAATAGGTGTGAATGGTGAAAGCTTCCGGGTGTCTTTTCCCCTCCATGTCTGGCGGGTGATCTTGTGAGGGCAATTAAATCTGCTTTCTCCTTGTCTTTTTAAGGCATCCTTCTTGAGATCGGCATACTTGTGGATCTGCTAAAATGATTCCATAAAGAGAGTAGATTTGGAACCTCTGTACTTTCCCAGCAACCACAGCACTTTCACAGGCTTTTAGTATTTCAGCTCCATTGTTTTCAGTGTTTCACAGCAGGGAGGATGAGGCGATCACGCATTGCTCTTCCAATTCTTGAGGCTTAGAGACAGCATCCACATCACCTTCCATCACGCCCGCAGACCTCTGCTGTACTTCTAATCTTTGGAGTTGCCGTCCGAAACAGGAGGCACTCCCACAGCATTGTGTTTATTGCCTCTTTAAGGTCAGGAGCTTAGGTCTAGGAGTCTTATGATGTTCCCTGGAGTTCCTCTTTAAATTGATCTACGTGTGACAAGTACTGCTTGGTTGGTACCATTTCCGCACACTTTCAGCAGCAACTTTTGAAGAGATGTGTTTTGCACAAACAAATGGAATTCAAAAGAAAGAAATCCATGAGGAAGAAAAAGATGACAAAGGCATAAAAGGAAGAGTGATATACACAGCAGACCTCACCACCTTCAATGTCCTTTATTTTGAACCAATGACACGCGAAAGTACTTGAATGTCTTATCATGAAAGTTGACCCAGGGTAGAGAATGCTGAATAAGGCTGATTCCTAACTATTTTCAATTACTGGATATGAACCCTTACTTCTTTTAAACTAAGATTTCTGTTTTAATCTGATTCTTTCCCCACCGCTATGCTGTTTTCTCTATTTGCTCTCTAAACTTCTAATCTTTTTGTAAGCAAAAGCAATAAAATGCAGACTTGAAACTTCACCTAATAAAGTTTTCATCCCACGTCCATATGGAGAAGGAATGTCTCCAACAACACAATCACTGCATTTACATCTGGTATGTTTTCTCCAAATGCAGGCTGTGGTGATACGAAAAACTGCTAGGCGTCTCATGGATCGAGATCAGACTGGTATACATCTAGATCCATTAGTAAAAAGCACCTTCAAATAGCTACCTCTTGTTTAGAAGGACCTGCATTTGACTCACCTGTGACTCCTGTTGTGGCTGGTATTCCATGAAACATTTTAGCACTCTCAGTTGAGTTTCTATTGGGTTCTGAAAAATAGAAATATAACTGAATGCCATCACTTCAGAAAAAATATATATATTTTACTATACACAAAACATAAAGAATACGTCTAAAGATCAAGCTTGCACCGTCACAATTAAAATATGGGTATTTAGCATGCCACCAAGATCTATACCTAGGTACAATTAGGCTCTTTTTTAGTCACATCTAGCACAGCGTGCTCTGGATAATATTGAGTCGGGGGGCTGGTGATGATGAAGTGTAGTTGACTAAGAGTACAAATGCAACTGTTGTTTCCCTTAGACGGCATGTTAAGTAATGTGGGTATGTATCATCTGCATAGAGATTTCATGTTATGTGTTCTTTAGACTATGTAAATATCATCTGAGAGGCATTGTTTGGGTCATACACAATTCAAATATACTGCAGCTTCACTGCCCTTCTCTTCTTTCCCTGTGCCTTTTCGAATAAATAAAGTTGTTTTTTTTTTAAATTGGATACTTAAGTTATCCAACTTGCAATGTAGAGAAGTAAAACACTAAAAACAGGTTTTTCATTTCTGGACCTCTACGAGAAATTACACTTCATGAACACGAATAATAGCCTGGACATTATGAATGTATGGCGCATACCACTCAGAAGCATGGACTGAAATCATTTTTACTAATCTACACTTTCCACTCACTTTGGATAGGTCATAAAAGGACTAGTTGACCAATGTTAAGCTAGACAATGAAAAATATTTTTTTAGTCAAGGGCACAATCATGGCCAATCAAGACAGCACTTTAGAAGCAATGGTACTGACCATATCTCATTGGATGACACTGTGGGAGATTCTGAATACTAGACAAAAGGCACACTATAGCTGAACTTGTATCAGCTATAAAAAAAATAACCAAAAAAACATCCCACAAACCAATTGACAGTTTCCAGTACACTACACGAGTGCGATATTTGTCATAGTGTCCTTTACAATGAAAGATACCTAATCACTCCTGAGGCGGAAGCCGGGAGAGCTTGTTCGCTTTTTGTTTTAAAATTATCTCTGCATTGTACTGCTTTTAAATCCACTGAACACTCACCCTTGAGCACTTTCCCCCTGAAAGCTGCTGTAATCTCCTTCGCACAGCGGATCTTAGCGCTGTTGCGGGTAGGGAACAACATCGCCGACATCGCGCGACAAACCCCCAGGCCACGCCGCCCACCTCCCTATATCAATGTGCATTCCCTGGACGCGCAGCGGGCGCGCCAAAGGGAAGCCCGTCTGCGCCAGGCCGGGCCCGGGGCCCAAAACTCCTGGAGGCCACGCTCCAGTATCAAGGGTCTACACGCCTGAACTACTACTCTCCATGCGACTCCCCGTCAAGCAAAACTGTAAGATCGTACCAAACAACAGGCACAATTCCATCTCGTGTCCTTTCTGCAAATTCCAACTCGATGTCCCCCAGCTCTGTCGGCCCATTTCCTCAGGCCGTAAGCCGGTACACATGTGGCTTCTCGGAAGCCTGAACTGCAGATCCCTTGGCAAACACAAAAGAAACATATATGACCTTTTGTCCGACAACTCACTGGATGCCCTATTCCTCACAGAAAAGTGGCTACACGCCAGCTCAGGCCCAGACATAGCTGAAGCCCTACCGTCTAACTATGCCATTGTCAGAAAAGACCGAACCACTGGAGTAGGGGGTGGCATAGCAGTCATCTTTAAAAAATCGTTGCAATGTACCTTGGAACCGGTTTCCTTAAACGCCTGTGAGATGGCCCTTTTTAAACTTCAACTCCACCCGAACTTCACCTTCACGGGTCTCCTGATCTATCGACCACCCGGCCCTATTCAACCCTGGGCCACTCAACTTGTGGATTGGGTCGCCTCGGTCCGGGTAAACTACAGCAATTTGTCCATTATAGGAGACCTAAATATACACTTTGACGACCATCTGAATAAACCTGGCATAAACTTAATTCACGATCTTGCTGCCATGAATCTCACTTTGTGGAACTCGGGGGCTACACACAAAGGAGGTCACCTTTTGGACCCAATTTTTTCCAGCTTTCCCCTGTCACTCTGCCATCCAGCATTGCCCCTACATTGGTCAGATCACTTCCTTATTTATTTCAGCGTGTCTGACCATATGACTTCTAGTCCCTCCGGCAGGACTGGACAGTCCGGTAAAAGGAATTGGAAGAAACTGGACATAAATCACTTCATGTCCGTCCTAGACTCTGCACCTCTGGATGAATTATTTGATACTGAGGACATAGAGATTGTAGCCACTAATATAAACAAATGGCTACTAGGAGCCTTAGACACCTGCCTTCCCTTGGCTCGCAAAAAATTCACAACCCACAACTCTCCTGCATTATGGTACGAGGAGGAACTGAAGGCAGCGAAATCCAAGTGTAAACGCTTGGAACGCCTTTGGAGGACAGACTACTCCCCTGTAGCCTGCCTGACCTACCGAAACGAACTCAAGCTTTACCATAAAGCCTGCTCTACGGCCAGAGCCAACTACGTGGCAAAATCTATCTCAGAAGCCACTAACAAATCAAAAACTCTGTTCAATCTCGTAAAAGAGTTAGCGGGCTCAAACACATCAGCCAAACCCCTTCCATTGAATAATGTTCAATGTGAAGAATTGGTGCAGTTCTTCACAAAGAAGATTGAGACCATCTACCAGGACATTGTAAAACAGCACCAGACACAAGCAGTGACCGATCTGGATATCGATCCGAAGGTGGAGGCCATCTCCCCTGCGCCATACCTGTCCTACGAGCCACTAACATCCTGGCCCGAGATAAATGTTCAGGGTCTTCGAGACATCTTAGGGAAAGTAAAATATAGCTCTCCCATCGACCCCCTCCCAATCTCCGTACTCAGACTCCTGGACACCCCACAACTCTCCGTCATCTGCCAAACTTTGAATCTATTCCTCTCCACAGCAAAGGTCCCAGCCATGTGGAAACATGCCTTGGTGTCACCTCTACTTAAAAAAACCATCGGCAGATCCGAAAATCCTGGCCAACTTCCGCCCAATATCCCTCCTACCCGCTTTCTCCAAAGATCTGGAGACACATGTCCATGGACACCTCGCCAGTTTCACGGAGGTAAACAACATACTTCACCCCTCCCAATCGGGTTTCCGTCCTGGCTTTTCGACTGAGACGACACTGCTTGGAGTGATGGAAAATCTTCACCTCCTAGTCGACAGAGGTGACTCCGCTGCGCTGATTTTACTTGACCTCAGCGCAGCGTTCGACACCATCTCCCATAACATTCTGTTAAATTCGCTCTCCACCATGGGCATCAGGGGCAAAGCATTGGACTGGATATCATCTTTCCTGACTCTCAGGACGTTTCAAATCACCTCCAGTACCGCGGCCTCAAATGTCGATCTATCCCCCTATGGTGTCCCTCAGGGATCAGTGCTGAGCCCCCTGCTTTTTAACCTATACGTAACCCCGCTCGCCCAGATCGCCGAAGCAGCAGGTCTAAACATGTTTACCTGCGCCGACGATTCACAGATCGTATTTTCACTCTCCAATGGAGATCACGACTCCTCCTCCCTCCTGCAGTCTGGCCTTAGGAACATCGCCACCTGGATGAGTAAAAACATGCTCAAACTAAACGGTAGCAAAACGGAGGTTTTAATACTGGGCCCAAACCAAAATCTCTGGAACCCAAGACACTGGCCATCTGAAATGGGCTCCCTACCCATCCCGTCACAAAATGTACGCAACTTAGGCATTATCATTGACAACGGCCTAACTATGGAGCCCCAAGTCACTAACCTGACATCCACCTGTTTCACCATCCTGAGGTGGCTCAGGAAAATCATTTGGATGCTACCTGACGACACTCAAAAGTCTGTGGTAAACGCATTAATCACCTCCCGTTTGGACTACGGAAATGTCCTCTACCTAGGGTCTCCACAGGCAGTCATGCGTCGCCTTCAACTGGTGCAGAACGCCGCAGCAAGACTGCTCTGTAAGTGCCACAGAAGGGAACACATGTCCGGTCACCTTAAGGCACTCCACTGGCTACGAATCGAAAACAGGGTCAAATTCAAAACACTTAGCCTTATGCACAGAATCAAATGGGGCAATGCCCCCAGATACCTACAAGCCCATGTGCTAACCTACACGCCGGCTCGCTGCCTGAGATCCTCATCTCAAGGCCTTTTCTGTGTACCCAAAGTACGCCTAGTGAGGATGGGGGGGTTGATCTTTCTCTCTACTGGGCCCCAAGCTCTGGAACTCCCTCCCTCAGCACCTACGCCTGGAAACCCGCTATATCCACTTCCGCAAAGCCATTAAGACCTGGCTTTTTAACCAGTAACTTGCTCCCGCCTCTCCCCAGTCTTTCGTTCTGCTCATGTGGTTAAATATCTCTTGGCGCCGGGAAACCCTTTTTGGGTAGCTGTCGCGCTTTAAAAGCCCAATAAATAAAAAAAATAAATAAGGTTTATCAGATCTCGACTAAAGTTTAGATTATGAATAGGTATTTTTTATTGTTTTAGGTAATAAAGTATATGAAAGATTCTTCAATTAAAGGTATTCGAGTTTATTTAAGTTTATAGACCCTCTTCTTTGGCCCCAATGCACTTCAGGATAAATATAAGGCATTTCAGGGAAAAACGAAATCAGAGAGGAGTTGGCCTAACGGCTAGGGCGGTCGACCTCGAATCTGGGGAACTCGGTTCGTGTCTCGGCAACGACGCTGAACATCCTGTGATTCTGGGCAAATCACGTAATCTCCCCGTGCCTAACAAAAAAAAAAATAATGTGTCCTCATGTAACGCAATTGGTGCTATGTACAGCGCTCTGATACCCAATACCTTCGGGTCAAGTTTGCGCTATATCAAACTCTGTAAACAAAGAAAATAATAATAAGAACAAATAAACAACTAGAATGTAAATAACACAATTTCAGAAAAACAGACACTGGGGAGTTTCAATACAAAGTCACATTCTGTCATAGTAACCCACAATGATATTATGCTGGCTGCAAGACAAAGCTCTGCAGTGAATATAGTAGCAAACATTGTACTTAGTGTGAACCATAACCGTAAGTCAATATAACGGACAATAAATAGTTGAGGTGAGGGTGGGAGGGGTGGTGTCAGGGCATTGGCATGCCCATTCTGGGCAGCCCCCACCACCTACACTAAGACAAAAATTGTCTCTGGTGCCTAGTGAGCTTTCTGGTCTCCCCTCCCCCTTGGGGGTGGGGGGAAAGAAGGTAAGATTCTGTTGCCACAATCTGCTCCCTGGGGGGTGGTGGGGTTGAAAGACTGTGCTCATTTGGTTTTTGTGGGGGTGGGGGCATTGCCATACCCATTCTGTGCAACCCCCATCCCTACATTGTCCGAGGAGGCAGAAAGACTGTAATTCGGAAAATTGCCCCTGGGGGGAGCAAAAACCAATGACCAAGGGGCCGATCCCCATCCCTGGTGTCTAGTAGTGGATTCTTGTTTTGGGATCGCCCTCCAGAGGCAATACTCAAGCAGGGATCTAGTAGGGAAAGGTACCATTCGAAAGGGGAGGTTCTTCCCTTTCCAAAGATACCTCTCCATTGGTGCTCGGGGGGGCTGAGAGAGCCCCATGAGCACCGATGAAGTGAAAGCGAAATGAGATGATCGGCTCATTTCACTTTCATTGAAATGACATCAGTGAGCCATGCTCTTACCCAGCTCCCGAGGATAATTTCAGCAAAGGGAAATCCCACTGGTGCCTGCACCAGAGGGGTTAGCAGTCATGTGTGCAAGGAAGGAAGAGTTCTGTCCTCAGCACACTCCCACTGTGGCAGAGGACGCAACCGTTCTGTCCTCAGCACGGAAGCAGTTAAGGTGTGCAGGGGCACAGACATGGAAAGTGCGCTCTATCTATAATACAGGCCCTGATGGCACAGCTCAGCAACACTGCACCCAGTGACAAAGCGATAAATGTACACAAACATTTGGAAACAACTCCCACTCTGCGGGCTGGGAGAGGAATGCAGTGCATCATTTTTGCAGCATATTTGAACATACCATGAACCAGGGCCTGCTGTCACCCTTGTTGCATCTAGTTTGGGTTTTCCACTTATTGAAGTGACCTCTTTTTAGAGTGTCTACTGTGCAGTAGGCAAACTACACTCAGCAACCCAATCTTTCTTAGGCTCCTACTCAACAAATGAGCCCTCTCAAAAATATTGGCAGCATCAGTGAGGGCTTTGCTGACGAACAGTCACTTTCACTGGGTAGTAGATTGCTACCGGTCAGCCAATGCTTATGCGACCTGCAGCAGCTCCTGTGTCATAGGCCTCTTGTGCTCTTATTTTCTCCCGATTATGCAGCAAGAACTTTATCTGGATATCGGACACTATTTTAGACATACAGGAGCCCGGAGATCAGATACTGCACTTGTAACTTACATCTAATCTGTAGGGTCCACAACTGGACCGGTCTCCCCCTAGAGGGAGCGTCTCAGACATATACCTTTACAGTGTGTATTATTTTCAGTCTTTAGGCCCCATTACCATTAAAAGATTGCACCTGTTTTCACCTCCCTGATGGGCTGTGAGCCCGAGAGTGCTCTTAGCTCTATCCCTGAAAAATGCTAAACCCCAGCAAGGTTTGAGTTAAAGTGTGCTGAAATATGAATTCTACTCTCTACTTGTGTCATGCAAACTTTGTGATCCCTGCAAGACCTTTGTTTTGTTCATGTATGTAATTGTCTTCACTAAAGTGTTGCGCTTCTCCTGAAATTGGTCCCATTGTTAAGCCAGAGGAAGCAAGAGACATCAACATTAAAAAGAATACTCTGTTTTCCCTTATCTTAATGTACTTAATATTTTTTTTACTAGTTTCAACGCGATTTAACATGGAATATCTTAAATGTATTTAACAAAGATGTAGGCATCCACCTTTCTTGTGTCACTTCTCTTCAAATGTGGGCATCGGGCTGAAAGTGCCCCAACTCCCATGGAGTGGCCTTCTTGGGAGAATTCCCTTGGGCCACTACAAAGCTTAGCAACCTCTCAAACAAGGCTATTACAGGAAACTGATGCCCCATAACAAGGCCTATTGATTTTCAATACAAAGAGGCCAGCTATTAAAGCACATTTTAAAAAAAGCCTACCGCTGGAATAAAGATGGACTACTAAACCAAGCTTAAACTGCTTGTGCAAGATCACCATCGACGAAAATAGAATGTTACATCGCATGTTATTACATCGTGCTCCTTTACAATGCGGTCGTTACAACGACCGTGTTATTAGAACGCAATACCTTTACAACGCAAGTCATTAGATCGACTTGCTGTAGGTGGCGCGCTGGACTTAGGAATAGTATAAATTATTCCAACTCCAGCATGCGCAACAGTAGGGATGGTGTTGGAATAGTAAATAATACTATTCCTAAGGTTAGTGCGCCCCCTACAGCAATTCGATCTAATAACTTGCGTTGTAAGGGCATAGCGTTCAAACAACGCAGTCGCTGTAACTACCGCGTTGTAAAGGAACTGCAATGTAATAACTGCGTTGTAAACGCTGTCTCCTCCACTGACAAAAGGTTGAAGTGCGAATTTTAGAACTACCTCTCCTAATTACAAAACACTGTGCTGTTGCCCAGGTCTGACTCTTAAACTGGAATCTACACAAACCCAAATAAATAGGCCCTTGTTTGAGGTTCCCACCATAATTCAGGGCACTCTAATCGGACTGCAGCCCCAATACGTATGCAATTAATCTCCTATGGGCCAAACACAGATACCTGCAAGAGCCTATTGATTCAGGAAATAGTTCAACACACCCTACATCTTATCAAGTCTTATAGTCTCAGTGGCCCTGCTCCACATTTCTCTAGCACCCTTTCAGATCGCACAGTCTTACCTCTCTGCTGGAGGCAAAACATGTTCTCCAACCAGTGCATGGAATTCAGACTCATTTGTCTTCTGCTCTATCCATCCTTTCAACCTCTTTTGGTGCTACAACAATTTATTAGGTGTCCAAGTGCTTGCTGTGCCACCTGACCTCCTGTATGCCTGCCCCCTGCCTAAGCTCATCCTGACTCGAACATATCTTAACTTTTACATAACAGTCCACTATGGAACATCACAGCAGCAGTTAAGTCAACTGAGCATAGCACACCTAAAATCAAAATCTTCTATCCAACTAACCTATCAAAAACTGCCACAAGAAATTTTAAACATAAGGATATGAAATAATTCTCAAAAATGTTCAAGATCAAATACATCATCTGTGATCGTAAACGGTGTCTCAAATCTGACCTGCTCTTCTTCACCAACCACCTGGGTGGAAACTTTAAAAAAGGGAATTAAAATGTCACTGAGTAGCAAGGGATACCTCAAAGAAGAAGATTAATCATCAAGCCCTCAGCAAGTCTTGATGGAAATCTGACCATCTCCATTTATAATAACATAAACATTACGATTCAATCCGCAGAAGATACTCACTCACAAATCGACCAATGTTTTAAATCGTTCCTACAATCACAGAAAGCAACATCCTCAGTGATGCACCCATATAATACTACCTACTCAGCCCCACTATCCCTACATATAACCTACACCTCTCCCCACCCTATTCAGAGCCTAGCACTCCCACCAGAACACATCACCCCACAACACCTGGTGTCAGACCCAACCCATCCCCCTCTCCCATACTAATCCAGCCCTTTATCGTACAAGCTTCAAAGTCCTCGACCCTCCCTCTAAAACATAAGGAACTCCACATCCCTGATGCCTCACACGAAAACCCCACAAACCAGATGCCAGATCTGCCTCTCATAACAGGCTCCCAACAATTGAGATTGTGTTGGAGCACAAATCTCACATCATCTCTCCTTTCAGACCTCCAATTAAGAACACTCATGGGCTAAGAGAATCATTAGTACTACTCAGCTTTAAACTGAAAGACTTTATGATTCACTCTCAGTTAGGGCTAGTAGCTTTGCTACCATTTAACAGAGAATTTTGAAACACTTCTGAATCTCAGTGCCCACTACTACCCACAGCTGCTACCCTTCCTACACTATCTTCCTCCCCTGTAACAACAAGAATACACGACACAGAACAGCAACTCAAGCGCTTAGCGATAACTTTACTGATATAGCCTCCCTCCCCCTGCCATACTACACAGTCACTCTCATCTCAGGAAAACGATACCACATACCCTCTTAAAACAAAAACTAGGTAAATCCAAAGAACCTTATTCCAGTCGCAAATCAAACTATGTGGGCTCCAAGATGGTGACCTAATGTCTATATTGCAGATCTGCGTCCAAACATGAACTCAAAATCAGAGGAGTGATAAAATCCCATGGCCTATATTTACTGCTCCTTAATGAAACATGTTTAACCACCTCATATAAACCTGATCTAGCCCACCTCATGCCGCCAGGTTATGAAATTGCCCATGTGAATTGAGAAGGAATACATGGAGGAGGAGGAGTGGCCGTCATACACAGAACCTCGATTCAGTGTAAAACTCTAAAAACAGTCCTAACAAGAATCATCCAATCCATGGAAATAAATACTTCTGATCCAAAGCGCATATTAGTTCACATCATCTGTCATCCTCCTGGGGAAAATACTTATATTGAAACAAATGACATAAAGGATTGTGGAGGATATCAGCATTAATACAGCCCACATTGCCCTAAGAGACTTCAATCAGTACCCCACTGTCTCATAACTCAAAACCATTTTACTTAAAAATCACCATGAACAATCATGCTCTAATTCCACTCGACAAAAGGCAATATTCTCAACCTCGTTCTCTCCAAAAAAGGAATAGTCAAGAATGTAAGGAAATAGGTTTTTGCAGGTTTTCCCACACTTTTTGTTCCCATTTAAACTACTCGCTGCTGATTTTCCGACTCGGAGAGTGCATTGAGGCCTTCTAACCAGATCCCAGTGCCAGTGTTCTTACCCATTACAAAGTGTACGTCCAATTGGCTATCCCAATTGGCAAACACTGACTTATAAGTAAGTCCCTAGTATGTGGTACCCGTGGTACCAAGGGAACATAAGTCAGAGTTTCCACCCAGGGATGCAGAACAGATTGTGCTACTCTGTGTGTGACAAAGTGTGCCACT
Organism: Triturus cristatus; assembly: GCF_964204655.1. Lineage (NCBI taxonomy): Eukaryota > Metazoa > Chordata > Amphibia > Caudata > Salamandridae > Triturus > Triturus cristatus. Next base: position 141,566,692 of record NC_140587.1, on the reverse strand, counting down.
GCAGGCTGGAAGGGCAGTTGTCACACAGCCAGTTCGACTTAGCAATTACCATTAATTGCAAAGCCACCTTTTCCCTTAACAACATATATGCAGGTCTCCTCTAAAGAAGTCTTAAGAACTCTAAGGTAGGGAGCTGTATATTATTGAGTGGAACTTGTATTTTTATATATGTCCTTGAAGCAAAATCCCTCAAATTGTCATTTTGCTGTGGAAAACTTAGTAGCCCCATTGGCTAATACAGGGTTACTGGCTGGTACCTCAGTCTGGCTAACTTCTGAATGAGACTACCTAACTAGGTATTGTAAGGTATCAAATTCATCGTGGCATTAAACCCGATCTGATGCCCAGGTCATATTTACTGTCCCTATCAAAGCATAGCAACTTTTACAAAATTGCCACACTGTGACTCAGCTGGTCTAGTAGCCTCACACGGGCACTGGTCCACAAACAGCTTTCTGCCTGTCTGGGGAGTTGTGTGAATGCCAAAAACAATTGAAGCCCGTTGTAGGGAGAGGTGTCACCTCCCCTTTGCAGGAAGGCACTCAGGGTGTTTGCCTTTGAAGCTCTCCTTTTTGGCTAAGATGACTTTGGTGGGCAAATAAAGATAACACTCCCAAGGGGTTGCCCTTTGTTTTGGTAGACAGGCTGGAGACAGGGTCAGAGAGGGAAGACCAGTGCCCAAACCATTTTTCCTGTGGGCATGTAGCCCCCAGGTAGCCACGCTTCTAGGGGGGCTACCAAGCTCCTCACGGTCGAAGAGGGGTTCAGACATCTTGAGAATGGCCAGAATAGTACACTCTGGGATTGCCAGATGCCACACATTGCCGAAAAATCATCACCAAGAGGGAGGGGATCTGGTAGCCCATTGGCTAGTGACCGTGTTGTCCCCTCTGGATTCTTTCCTGGGTTAAATATGGCACCCCGAACCTCGGTATACATATAAATTGGAACAAGGACCGAGAAAGGACTGTCCTGCTGCCTCTGGACTGCACAAAGAGAGGCTGCACTGCCTGCTGGACTGCACCTGCTGCACTTTTGAGCTAGCAAAGTGAGGTATGTGTCTGTGGCTCCTGGTCACTACCCCTCTCCAGACTAAAGCAGTGACTCCAAGGGTCAGTTGGCTGGCCTTCTGGAACAGCACCAGGGACATTAAAGCTGAAGAAGCCCAAAGTGACGAGTTTGTAGCCACTTCGAGGGAATCGCAAATGGGCACTCTAAGAGACCAATACTTGATGGTCAATAGTTGCACCCAAGTCAGCTGGACCTAGGAGAGCAAAGGACACACAATTGATGGCCGGAATTCAGAACAAATCAAAACATTCACCCCCAGTCAAGAGATCTGGGTTAAATCCATCATTCTTTTACTCACCAGGCCACCCCAGTTTAGACCTGGCCATATGCAAATCAGTCTTGACCCTGTGCCTCATGGGACTGGAAAGAAGCATCCTAGGACCGGTTTCAGGGTTTCACCCCTCTTCAGCCAGGATAGCTTGATTCCAGTGGCACAGTGAGCCCAGAACCCACGTCTGGGTATACCAGGCGCACTTAGGGCGAGAAAGCAAAAGACACACAATTGATGGCAGTTCGGGCCGGACTGTTCCCATGAGGCACAGGGTCAAGACTGAAGTGCATATGACTGGGTTCAAACTGGAATGGCATGGAGAGCAAATAAACAATGGATTTAGGCCCAGATCTCTGTACTGGGGTGAATGTATAACATTGTTCTGCATTCTGTTCATCAACTGTTGTTTTTGCATTTGTCACCCCGAGTGAGATGGGTATGCCCAGACATGGGTGCCGTGCTCTACATGCCACTGGTATCAAGCTATACTCGATTACATTGACGCAAAACGGAGGCCATTTTCAGCCAGGCTCTATGTTATAGACAAGAATGGAACCTGAATTTTGATTACTGTCAATTTTAACCGTCACAGATAGGAACTTAGGAAGACATCAGCAACTTCCCAGTACACCGGTGATATTCACTGCACTATAAGATCCTTTATTATAAACCGCCATAGACACAGGTCTCTCGTGCGAAGAATTCGCAACCTGATTACTCTTGGAACATCTCTATAAAATAGAAAGATAAAATCCGAAGCGCAGTCTTTCACCACATGAACCATTCCCATTTTAAACGTCCAAAATAAATGTGTGGCTACTCCTGAAGAAGGCGTTGTGAACGCCGAAACGCGTGTCGAAAATCCAAAGCTGCCACTTCTTAACTTTATTGTTAATTTGGTTTTTACATTTGTTGATTATTTATATAACTGAACGTAATGTGTTACATGAACTTTTTTTAAATATGAATTATTAAAAAGCAAACTATTTTTTACATAATTTCTTCCTTCATTTTTCCCTACATTTCATTGTTACATACACTGTTCATTATATTCTGATTGTCTAGGAGTTATTCTCGTTAAACTGGAATCAAGCTATCCTGGCTGAAGAGGGGTGAGACCCCGAAACCGGTCCTAGGATGCTTGTTTCCAGTCTAGGAAGGACCTGGCCTGGCAGTTCGGGCTGGACTGTTCCCATGAGGCACAGGGTCAAGACTGATTTGCATATGGCTGGGTTCAAACTGGAATGGCATGGTGAGCAAAAAAACAATGGATTTAGGCCCAGATCTCTGTACTGAGGTGAATGTATGACATTGTTCTGCATTCTGTCCATCAACTGTTGTTTTTGCATTTGTCATCCCTAGGAGTGACGTCAGAGTCCAGATTGGCCACCCAGGAGGGACACTAGCCTCCATTAAAGGATTTCGCCCCAACTGCGGCGTATGGAGACCGGTAGCCAAGCCACAGCTGGCCTTCCTGGGTCTCAAAGAGCACTTCAAGGGACCCTGATTTTTGTGGCCAAAGTCGCCTGTGGACCAAGGAATCACCAAGAAGATAGCCCCATTGACCGCACCGTAACAGGAGCATCTTTTCCTCCTGTATCCTCAGCATCAGGACCACTCCATTAAAGTCTATGGCAGCCGTGCAACAAAGTTTGGAACTGGACTGGAAAATGCTCTGGAGACCAGGTAACTATCCAAATCTACTCCATTGACTCCCCTCACCCGCCCTCACCCAAACCTTCATCTGGTTAGATTTTGTCACCCAAGACAGGCTACAAGTAGCCGATTTGCTCTTCAAAGACTCTAAAAAGTCATAAAAATATAATCAATTTTTAGGTCTCGCAGAGCAGCGTGTGAGACATTTAGTAAGCAGGTTTTAGAAGTGCTACCACAGGCTTTTGGGGGCCTCAAGCTTGCGGTTTCACGCGCGCAGCCGCCATCTGTCTTTCCTCCGCCACGGGTCATTAAGTGCATCGCGATCACTTTCGCGGCCAATGCTTGTTATTGAATTACTCCCACGCCGTTTCTGCCCAAGCTCTCACTTACGGTAAGTTAAAGATCGCACAGCTTCAACATGGCAGCGCTATATTTTTAAACACTCAAGCACTTATTACAAGTAGGATTCCGTATCCCGCATTCGAAACCCGCAGCATAATCTTGGCCCCCCACACGCCCGGTGTTTTCAGTGAATTGATTCCACACTGTTTATACCAAAGCTCTTTTTTACGATAAGGTAGAGACTGCACAGCTTCAACATGGGCGCGCTATATTTTTTAACACTTTATTTCATACAATGTGTTCAGCTTCAGGGCTGCTTTTATTTCGCTATATCTCCTGTGCTATCCCTACCCCCACACCACCTTCTGACCTTTGCTGCTTGCTAACCCCGTGTCTTCCTCCCTCCAGACGTGCTGTGACACTGTAGTAGTGTGTGTTACCATTCTCAATGGAGCACAGCATGGCCGGCTACCACGTACTGGTAAAAGCCAGCAACGAGGCACCACTCCAGGAACATTCACAGAGCCAAAAATTCCAAGCAGCTTTAAGTAAGCATTACGCACTTCAGCTGCAGAGGAAAATAGATCAGCGCTGCTTGTATTTCACTTTATCTCCAGTGCCGTGCACACACCCCCTTTACTAGCAAAATTCGAAATTATGATTGCCTTAAAGAGACAGCAGTCCATGTAACAGAAAAGCACAGCAAGGCTCGTTACAAAATGTGCACTCCTTTGTTAAATGTAAAACTCAAGAAGAGTTTATTTTAAAAAGATGTGTATTTTATCCTAACTCCTGATCCAGAGACTTTAATCCTTTCACCCTAAATGGCTTCAAAACTCCTACAAGATTGGACTGACGCCAAGTCTCTGAATATTTTTTTTTTGTGTAAAACTTTTTATTGATAAACAAACATCAGAATTTCAAATCACATTGCGGAGGAAGTAGTACATCAGGCTTCACTGGAACAATAGGCAATATACATAGTGCAGAATATACTTTGGAAGGTCTAGGGTGAGGGGGAATCTTCATTGCCAAATACGAGGGGTGGTTGACATATATCCCCCCCAATAGGAATTCCACAAGCCCCAAACACGGGTCCATTTCTTGGAACATCCACGGGCTACATACACTGTTTTTTCACAATACATTGCCCAATCCAAGTCCTTCTCCCAAAGTAGGAGGGAGCGGCGCTCCCCATCGCTGGGCAATGTTTCTCTTGGCGAGCATGAGCCCCAAAGTGACCCACTGTATCAAGCAGACATTCAAATCTGTTGGCTCCCAGATATTTAATAAGCACCTGAGGGCTTCCATACGAAGATGTACGGATAAGACAGTGTTAATAATGTCGTGAATGTTACGCCAATAGGGTTGGATCAGGTCGCATTCCCAAATTATGTGTATAAAAGTACCCAACTGACCACACCCTTGGCTACAATCCCCCCAGTCTGCCTTCCCCAACCGCACCAGTTGGGGCCCCGTCACATATACCCTGTGGAGGAGTTTTAGCTGGACGAGTCGGAGCCGAGCCACTACTCTGGGCGAGGAGACAGCCTCCTGCCACTCCTCATCATCCATTTCAATGCTGTCTTTAGACCATTTCTCTCGAAGGGCTTGAAGAGGATCCGGCATGCTGTTGACTAGCTTTTTATATATCAATGAAATGGTGCTATCAGGGATATGACCGTCTAATACTCTATCTTCTAGCGGGGAGGATTCAGGTGGTGTGGCCCCACGTTTCAGATGAGTGCGTAAGGCGTGCCTAACCTGTGTATGGTGGAAGAGTTCAGAGTCGGCTAATTCGAATTGCTGTTGCAATGTGGCAAATGATTTAATGTCTGACTTTTCCCACAGATCACCTATACGGGAAATGCCTATAAAATCCCACTTGTTAAACCCAAGTCTCTGAATTTTAATGATATTTACAGCAGAGGGCTTCAGAGAAATAAACAACAAAGCACATAAAATGCGTAATCCACGAAATACATAGTTTTTTAGGGGTTTCGTAGAGCTGCAAGTAAAAATACAGGTGCCATCGGGGATCCCTGTGGTAAAGTACTCAAACCCTCAGACGAACATGCGCTGGATTGGATAATGTTGGAAGCCGCTTCATTCATGGTCGGGGTCACCGTGCAGGGGGGCAAAGTTACACACATGCAGTTCTTGCTGGGACTGTGTAACTGCAACCAAAGCAGTAGGCCACGTGACACTTACCCCACAGACTAACAGCTCACCTATCAGCATGGTGTTCCATCCATCATTAATACAGCCCCTAAGCAATTACAACACAGCCACCACGCACCAGCAATGCACATACAGGGCATACCGGGCCAAGGGCTCCGGGCGAGGGCAGGAGTGGTTCAGCTGGGCACCAGCAGCCCGTACAGTCACCAGGCAGGGATGACTTAAGGGGGCCGTGCTCCCCAGACTCAGGCAGCTGGAAGCATAGCCAATAGGTCTCACCTTTGGGACCTTATAAGTATTTAGTTATGCAGCACAATATCCTTGGTGCAACAACATCAACTCTTGCATGGCTAATCACTTGTAAGGTCCCAAAGGCGAGACCTATTGGCATAGCCAATAGGTCTCACAATTGGGACTTTATAACCGTTTTGCCATGCAATGATTAATGTTGTTGCACAAACGATATTGTGCTGCATAACTAAATACTTATAAGGTCCAGAAAGCGAGACCTATTCTATGCCAATGCTTGTTATTAATTGTTGTTGTGTTTCTTTTGTGTTGGGTGGCTTTCCCATTTCGTTGTTTGCTACTGTTAAATGCTTTACACTAAGTTCATTTGTTCAACCCTTGCTGTTCGAATGCCATAGCTATCCTGGGTTGAGCTTAAGGTTGTCCATCTTCTAGTATGCATCAAACATCTCTGTGCCAAAACATCTTCCTGAGTCAACCCAATCATCCCAAGACTTGGGCCAGAAACTTCAATTAAGTCAACTCATCTATCCTAGAAAATAAGATCTCCACAAAATATTACATCATCCCAAGCCAAACACTGTTATCCTCCATCAATAAAGCCATTTGACAAATTGCAGGTGAAACTGTCCATCGAAAATAAAAAATTAAAAATCAACGAGCTGGTTCTCCAAAGAAATCTTTATAGAAAGTCATAAAAAAAACATAAAAAGATAATTAACAATTATGGTGCAAAAATCCATCTAAGCGTAAACTAATGACTGAAGCAGAGGCTAACTACATTACAGCAGAAATCAATGCATACAAAAATCAACTGAGAAAATTGTTCTTGAACTTAACCAGCACAATAGCTACCTGTGCATTCCTGAACACCAAAGAAACCTGGGTAAAATTCACCAAATGTTTTGACGCCAAAATAAAAACGATTGAGCTGTCTCTTGAACCAATTTCGAGCATGACTATGAATTAACAACTTAACTCTAAAACACTATCAAAATGGTTGCCCTTCACAGACGTTTCTCACTCGGGTGTCCTAGCAACAACTGCCAACCTGAAACCATTCAATCAATTCATGCACCCCTTACCAGCTAAAATACTCAAAGATATCGGGGCCTCCTTTTACCCTCGTCTGACACAGACAATCAACGACTCCTTGTCAAGGGGAACAGCCTCAGACAGGTTTAAAATAGGTCAAATCAACCATCCTAAACAACCCAAGGCTGACCGTGAAGACCAGCACAACTTCCGACTAGTTCCATTCTCCTCTTTATATGCACAATTACTGGAAACCTGCAAGGAGAAACTAATGAAAGTATTGCCCAAAAAAATTAACTAGCTCGGCCCCTACTAATCCAGGCTTTGAATTGGCTTTAGCACTGTATCCTGGTCAATGAAGACCATGGTGCAATATCTTGTACTGGATAAGCAGATTATGGACCCAGCCTACTGACAAGCATACCCAGAATACACCTTGTGCATATAACAGCTGCACTCAACTCTGCAGCCCACTTAGTCTCAAGCTCCAAAAGGTAGGATGACCCCCCTCCCCCCCCCCACACACACATTTTACTCTTCCTCAACCGGCTCCCTTGAAGGCCAAATGCCAATACAAAGTACCATGTATCATGCACAATGCTCCACACAGGATCACCTATCTGGCCCACAAACTCCTTATTTTGGGTTGATACCGTGAACTCCAAAGCTCACACAGTCTCAGACTTGAAACTCCATTCTTCAAAAAACCTGTGTACTATCAACTTCTGAAGCAGTGCCCTCAAATCTGGAACTCTTTCCTTCTACCATAGAGAATGAACCCTTCACTCTGCATTTTAAAACAAGCACTAACAAAGTCAACAGGGCTCCACTTTACATATTTGGGCGAGCGCATCAAATGAGGGGGCGAGGGAGGAGAAGCACATGGAGGGGGATGAGCACCATAGAGTTGGAGAAGAACATGAGTTAGACAGCTGGAGAGCACATGAACTTGTGGTGTGCTGAAACAAAAAGAAAAAAAGTGAAAGAAAATCAGAAGTGGAAGGACACAAGTAATGTTTTTAAGCTCCAGGCAAGGGACAAACACAAGAGTAGAACGTAAAGCCCAACGAAGGTAACAAATAAGAATCAAGCAAATGAGAGTGCCAATAAAGCCAATCAATGGCAAGTAATGGGCGGGATCTTAGCCCACTGTAAGCTGACAATAGGTCTTTTCGCCAATAGACAGTTTGTAATGTCTGGTAAGAGAGACCTAAAAAGAACTTCAATCTTTTTTCTTACAGTGTTTCTTCCAATTTTTATCAGCCCACCCTCAGCTGCTTCTACGTTGTCAACTGTGTTGCAGAGAAAGGATTACAGTTATATGGAACATTACCAACATAGTGATTATTATAATCATTGATCAGAAAAATCTCCTTCATAAACAAGAACATCCAATTGTGAACTTGAGCTTCTCCTCTCACCGACTATTGAGGTCTTTATAACTCTTCTGTTCTATATGTTCCAATATGTAATTGTGTAAAGTACTCTGATACCCTTAGCGTCTGGTTCCTGCCATATAAAAAAAGCAATAAATAAATATAACGAGTCTAGACTGAAGCAATAACGAGAACATCTCCTCAAAGAATTAAAGAATGGGACAAAGACAAACCCACCAATGGCTAATTTGTGAAGCATGAAACCCAATATCAATCAAATTTGAGAGCACCGTGGAAAATATCAATTAAGGGTGTGTGCTGTGCAACAATCTCGCTTGTTGATGTTTTAAAGGGATACATGTTGCTCCAGCTATAATAACAACCATGGTCACATAGGGTATATATAACAACTGACTTGCCTCTTGGTTCACTAACAGTATCGTCATTAGGTTTAGAAACCAGCATTTCTAATAAATATACTGTATATGCTGATACAATCTAATGTAAGTGAAATGCATAGTAAAGACATACACTGCTTTTACTTCTGAAGAGTCTATATCAATTATTATATGGCATTCATTGCTTAATTTAAATGCCAAACGTGTTGATGGCTTGGCTAGTGGTATTGCTCTTAACAACAAGACAGAACATTGGTTTCACTCTGGTTCAGATCATCATATTAATTTAGCGCCTTGCCCGCCTCTATTCACTTAGCAAACAGTTTGATATTCAAAGAAGTCTCCAAAGTCGCCGTGTTGCACGGTTATTCAGTAATACTAGAATTCCGCCAGAAACGTTAATTCCTAGTCCTTAATTGCAGATGCTATCTAACAAGCCTGACATACAACTGACACACTCTAATTCATATAGAAGGCCAAGAAACGTGTACATTATACAACTCTCAGGAAAATACTTATGTACGCGGTTTCATATAGTGCAGACAGAACCGGATGATGTTAGAGCTTCACAAGAAAAGCAGCACCTTACATAGGAATAATGTATTACGCAATCTTAGAGTCCTCTAGAAATAAAGCTCCTGGCCCTGATGGCGTGCCTGCAGATTTGTATTTACACCTGCCGAATTTCTGGGCTAACATCTTAACAAACGTTTTTTGTGCCGCAAATGGTAACACTCTTCCCTCTACTTGGGCCACCTCAATTATCGTGCCGATTTTCAAAAAGGGGCAGAGAGATGATCCGGGGTGTTATAGACCCATCTCTCTGCTTGACTCTGCGATTAAGATTCTGGGCAGAGTCCTATTGAAAAGACTAAGGGACAATATCGAGCGTAAGGGTGGCCTCGCAAACATCCAATATGGCTTTAGAGAAAAAAGAGGCACTGTGGACCAATGTATGAATCTCCATTTACTGATTTCAAAGTACACGGTGGCCAAGGAGGGGTCCTTATTTTTGGCCTTTATGGACCTCTCCTCTGCCTTCGATTTGGTTAATAGGTCTAAGCTGTGGGACATTTTATTGGAGTTTGGCGTTGATCCACCACTTGTCCATTTTATGGCTTCCTTACATCAGGAGTTGTTTGCGGTAGTGAGGGTCACTAGGGAAGGCAGGTGTACAAACCGTTTCAAGTCAGAAAGGGGGGTACGCCAAGGTTGCATTTTGGCCCCCCTCCTTTTTACCATTTATATTAATGGATTGGCAAAATGTTTGGCGGATGTTCCGCGCGTAGGAGCTATGTTAGTCCCAGCCCTTCTATACGCGGACGACGCAGTTTTACTTGCACGAACGGGAGTTGGGCTCCAAAGACTTCTGGATCAATTTGGAGCCTTTATGGCCCAATTAGACTTAAAAATAAATGCGAAAAAGTCTCACACGATGGTGGTAGGTCTCTGCAGAAGTAGATCTAAGATTAAAACTTTTTTCTGTGAAGGGGAGTTAGTCTCCAGAGTAGCTGTTTTTCCCTACTTGGGCGTCCTTTTTGACGACAAGGGATCTTGGGGCCCCCAAATTAAGGTAAAGAGCTTATCTATGGCTCGTTCGTCCTCAGCCCTTATGGGCTTTTCAAGGAGATTGGGGTCTAGACCTATGGAGGCCCTCTTGAAAATATATAACACTAAATGTATATCGATTGCCTCCTATGGTTCACCCTTGTGGGGTTACGCACCCGTGGATAAATTGCAAAGAGTGGAGAATAGTTTTATTAGATATCTCCTCTCTCCCCCCAAATCCTCCCCGACCTTCGCTATACACGCGGAGGTGGGTATGGATTATCTCACAGATAGGCTAAGACTGGCTCCCTTGATTTTTTGGTTAAAAACTTGGCTCAATCCAGAGCTAACGTTGAATCATGCCATCATGTCCGACGTCAGGGGAATGGATCGGGCCCATAAAATTCCATGGCTGGTCTATTTGGAAAAATCTTTTCATCAGTTGGGCCGTACAGAACTTTTCCAGTTGCTAGCTTCCATAAGGAAGGAGGACGTAATTTGGATCAAATCTAAATTTATGGAAAGGGCAAGATTGGATCGGGAGGTAAAGGAACTTGGAAAAACATCTGTTAGGGCACACTTTATGCTAACCTTTTCTCCCTTGTTAGAGCCCTACCTTAAAATTGTCACTAAACCTTTCCATAGGTTTTTGTTGACGAAATTTAGGTTTAACCTGATCCATCAGATTTTAGGTAGTTATCCTGTATGGATAAAACCTGAATTAGGTCCTCCCTGTAACTGCGACAAATTTTCGCAACAAGATACTTTGCACTTTACTATGTTCTGCGAGATTTACAGGGACATAAGGAAAAGATATCTGTTACCAATTTTGAAGGAGGCCGGTTTTATGCAGGTCAGGCCTGCACTGATTTACCTCCAGCACTTAGGGTCCATCCGTATCATTTTCTGTGTGGCAAGTTTTTTAGTGGCAGCCATTAGTATCAAAAAGCAAGCCCCCCTCAACGAAATGTCTTAGGTTTTTAAGCGGATTTTAACGACATTCAATTTGTTTGTACTGTCTAGGCTTTGTACTATTTTATTGTAAATCTGAAATTGTGTTTTTTTAAGGTGTATGTTGTGATGATGTATTGTTTTTTATGTCTTTTATGATTTTAACAAATCGAATAAAGAGTATTTGACTGACTGACTGTATTACATCGCCAATGCAAATAGAGTGACAAGATACAAAGAAGCACGAAGTTAAACGAAGTATCATACAAAATCAAAGGGAGGCAGCAGACTTCATAAATCCATACATTTTGCCCTAATATAAGAAATGAAAATCTGCTCCTCTTACAACGATCAGTACATTGAAATAAATTATGCATTCCTTGTGTCTCATGTTAGATTGAAAAGATACTGACGATTTCCCCGGGCATATCAGGGATTCTTCAGTAAATCCTTAAAGTTTCCGTCATGTGAACGGACGGGCGCTGGCAAACAGAGAAACCAGGGGGGACGGTTAGAGGTGGACAGGCTAATACGGGTTCGTACAGTGGACAACACGGAAAAGTCGAAGGTGTGAGCTACTAACAGGGTCAATTTTGCTCCTTAAGAGAATATATCTTAAAAACAGAATCGAAAGTCATTTTTTCATTTCGCCTCTTTGAACATTTATCCTTCCCCTACGATATCATTGGGCATCCTCAACAGGTTGCCCATTTTTGCCGTTATCCCGAGCCCAAACATACACTGACCTGCTCAGCCGCTAAAAACAACTCACTTCCTGGTCGCCTTGTGGTGACGTTTTTGCGGTGACATTGGTAACGAGTGACGATTGCGACTTTCCAGACAACTCTGCGCATGCGTACAGGTACAGTCCTTAACCAACTCTCCAGTCATTTCCATTGAACACCGCTGTAAGACCACTACTGCTTCACAATGTGATATGCGCACTAAGAGATGCCCAAGAAACCACTCTTATAACGAATATTATCGGCCATCTTGAAACGTGTTGAATATAACCAAAGTCATACCTCGAGTAGAAATTATGTCCATATTCCTCCTTCAAAACGTGTTGTTATGTTGTCACAAAGCATGCCCATAACTAACATGTTTGTTTATTTTCTCATCGGTAACGGCACCCAAAGATATAAGTCTAATATAACATGAGACAAAAACGAAAAGCCCGTTTTCAGTGTTAATGCCAACTAGGCACTAGTCTGCCTTTTATGTCCATGTGTGTCAGAACCAATCGAGGTCGCTGAAGGTTGTGATTGGTTTAGCCTTGTGTGTTGGTTGTGCGAGAGGCTGGGAGTGGGCGCGCGGGACATGTAAAGTTACTGAGGACTTCTGCACCAGGAACTGTCCTTACAGGTGAGACCCAGAACCTGTCAAAACCATAACGTATGTGACGTCACCTCTTGCCCAGCATACTGACGCACGAGCTCACTGCCTCAGTATTCTACGAACAGTGTAGCATGCCAAGTGTTGTTCAAGTAAGTACACTCAGTGGGTCTTGATTTCGTTTTAATGTATATTCATTGTGACTTTCTACAGCGCGAACTTGCATTACGTAAACATATATCAGTGAAACAATAGTAATCTTAAAAATTACAGCCCGCATTTGAAAAAATAAAGTATATACATAGCTTTAAGTCGTAGCTGTCAAGTTTTCAGTATATGTATAGGTATTTCTATGTTTGCAGTGTTCTTATGTGTGGCATTTGCATACCTCAAGTGTGACACTATATGGCAATGTAGTTCAACATAAAGAAAGCTGAAATCCTCAGTGAGATTTGGCTTTGAATTTTGGTACTTCTAGTTCTTTTTTTTTAATGACATTTCAAAATGTCAAGTATCGGAATACAGAAGCCAGCCTCCTTCATTTCTGGTTACATCCTACGCCCTTCCAGCCTCATGTATTGGTTGAAGCTGACCTTGCGGCCCCCTGCCGCTCTAGACAGCTGTCTTTGCTCCCGTGCGGAGAGATTGATATGGTTGAGACTCTGCGCTGGGCCTGGGATGGCCTTTGGAAATTTTCCGGCTCTAGCTTATTCTCCGCCGATTCCTTGCCCATCGCATACCATCCTGCATTTCCTTTCTTGCACACGGCCGGGATGATAAAGCGTACAACTTCTTTAGGGCTCCACAGGTTGTCTGATCTCTATCCCGCCGGCGACTTCTTTTCTCTTCCAACCGAGTCCGGCCCCTTGGATACCCTGCTCTACTACCAACTTAGAGCGGCCTGTCGGGAGCTGCACCCCACGTTTCCACAGCCCCCTCCTTCGATGGCTCCCCTCGACCTGGTATACACTTCTGCTTTCCCCCGCAAGCTGGTCTCCAGACTTTATGCCCTTACACTGGCAGCATCCTCGATCTCTGCGGACCGGGCATGTGTTGCGTGGAGTGAAGACCTGGGTACCGACCTCTCTCCGGAGACCTGGCTGTACTGCTGTAGGCAGACTAAACGATTGTCTCCAAACTACCGTCTGCGACTCATCCACTTTAAATATTTGCACAGATTGTACTGCTCTCCTGCCCAGTTGCATAGAATAGGCCTTGTTTCCAGCAATAGATGACTTTGTTGCGCTCCCCCCGCCACTGACTTTTCTCATTTCGCATGGTTGTGTCCCAAGGTATCTGCATATTGGCGAGATGTGTGCACTGCCATCACTGAGATTACTTCCACGCCAGTTTTACCTGACCCGTTGATATGTCTATTAGGTTTTGTGAAACACTGTCCCGACGCCTCCCGTAGGCTTACGGCTCTGCTGCTTGTTCTTGCACGACGTAGGGTCGGCATGCATTGGGGCCGAAGGTCCGCGCCCAAGGTTGGTGCTTGAGGACGCGGCGCGTTGTCAGATGCTTCTGTCTGAATTTTGGGGCCTGATGCCGGCATCTGGTCGGCCGCATGACATCTGGGGACCCTTCCTTTCATACCTTCAACGCCAGAGCGCCTTGCCCCCTGTGTCCTCTCCCGCGCTCCCTGCCGGCTCATCACCCGTGGCGGCCGCCGGTGCTGGCTCGTAGTGGTGGCCCTCCCTCCTCTGCTCACTTCTCCTCTCTTACACATACTTCGCCTCCTTTGGGCATTTTATCTGGCCCCTCCTACTCCTTTCTTTGCTGTTTCCCCTTATGCACAGATGTGCGCTGTCATTTTGTAATTGCTTTTATGATATATGTATCAACTGTGCCTTCCCTTCCTAATCTGCGGAATCTCTGCCTGTGTACCTTGTAACTGGATGTGCAATTTTTTTAATAAAGTTCCTTAAATTTTTTTTTTTTTTTTTAAAGTATCGCAATACAGCAGAAACACTGGTACTGGAAAGTACGTTGCAGTTAGAGTTTATGTTGCAAATTAGATGGAACCTGTTAAGGTAATCCCACATAGTTGAGACCATGTGTTAAGGACTTTACTGGCTAGTGAGAGTAACACGAACTCCTCCTTCCTTATCAGTATTCAGCACTGACTCATCCCTTGTTAATGGGGGACAACACTAAGGGCAGACCGACTGCATACAGCATTGAGGAGAGAGTACTCTAGTGCGTACAGTTCAACAAATCCCCAGCACTCGTATTAATCAAAATTTCAAAGTAGTTGTGACGTGTGAGTCAGAAACAACAATAGCAATAAATTTCTTATGCGAGGTTTAGTCTTCCTTGTTCTTTATTCTCAATGGGACATCCTAGTCACAGCCAACACGTGTTTCGTCGTGTAGGGGCATTAACCCACGACTTCCTCAAGGCTGTGTAAATTAAGAGACAATACATACCATATGGCATTATCAACTTCTAAAAGAGGGTTCATATAAGGTGGCATTGTAAATTACCTCTTAAATTGTTACAAAGAGGTTTCCCATGCAGTGAACCATTATACAAAATTACAAGAACAGGAATCACTTGTAAAATCCGAAGTGAAAAGACGCACAAATGGATACATACAGATGAACATTTGGAAAGAAGTGTACCAAAGTAAAAGAGATCAAATTTATAGTAGGTATCCGATAGAGCTAGCGACCAAAAGAAGATGGAGAGAAATGGAAGGGCGTGCAGAAAACGACGTGATCAGGTCCCGCCTAGTAATAGATTCGGTCACTATGGTGCTGGTCGTGATTAACGTGAAAGTGACTAAGTAAATGGCAACCAGCATATCGAAAAAACATGATCCGGTCCCGCCTGGTAAGCGATTCAGTTACTCGGGTGCTAGTTGTGGTTTTCGTGAAGGTGAAGAGGTGTTTGGCAACACAGCATGCCCATAATAGTGAGTCCACTCATAGCGAGGACAAAAGTCAAGAATAGTTACCTATTTTCTATTCAATATGACCTCTATTGTAGGGAAACACAATCAAAGCGCAAGTGCGTTAGTAGTCTAGTTTACAAACTATATAATATTATCTTAGGTGTGTATCCGTAAATTAAACCTACTTAATATGTGGTTGTAATTCCAGACCACATAGGGTTCAAATCCAAGATTGGAACAGTCAAAATTCGTGGTTCCTTAGCCAGTGAAGCGTATGTTTTGCGCTGAGCTGTAAAGAGTAAATGCGCCGGTCAATAGTGATGCCTCGAAATATATTCTCATGTATATCTCATCATCTAGTGTTGTTGTATGACAGTTAAATATCAAAGCTGTCATAGTTCAGCTCATGATTATCTATGTTTAACTGTTGTCTACAGTCACCAGATCCCGACATAATTCAGCGTATTCTATTATTACAATTCAAAGGAATAACCCGCCTGGATTCTTACTTTCTATCACGTTCTATCACGTTGTCTCTGTTTTTAGTATTCGCCAAATAAACTTAAAGTCTCCAATCCCTAACATAATCGGTGAACACACCCTCATAAACTAGTATATTCTTACCCAACTTTTCAGTCGGTTTCACGTTGTCTTTTCAATTCCCATCTAAACGTTTTCCGGCGAGCCGAGTGCAGCTGTCCGTGGATGCAGATTTCTCCGAAGTGACGAGTGAGCCCTAGTGAATATACTTCCGGGTCGCGAAAAACGTCTTACGTCATGACAATAGAAATAGAAATGTGACTACGCCGAGTCAAGCGGACCAGATGGCTAAACCTTCGTGAAAATAATACGAGATGTATGCGATCACCAAATTCCAGAGTTTCCCAATTAAAATTCATATTTATTAAGCCTAGACAATCACATCTCTTTTAGAATATAAAAGGGTACTTTTTGAACGCCCTGACTTCTATTACCACTGTGGTTCTTAATTCTCGTTAAAAACAAATTACAACGCCTCCAAATCCAGTATGCGTTCAAATATTGTATATCATTGCTAAGTTATTTCCCGTATATGAAGGACAGCATGCTTATTGTCCTTTTCTGTATCCGTAGTTCAGAAACCCGGCGCAATACTTAAGTCTCCGAGTCTGTGATGTGAATAGAGTAAATGCTCATATTTGAGCCGTTGTACTTAGATTCCAGTATCAATTGTGTCTCCTCCATTCTCTCCATCAGTTAAGGTTTTACAACAAGGGTGTAAATTGTTTCATACAAGTGAAACGAGTTGTAAATCGAATGGTTGTACATTCCTTACGACATAGACATTGTATCACAGATCGAGTGTGATCTATATGATTAATTCATCTAACATTGAACCAGATTGTGATCATTACGCCCATCGATACACATTGTTACTGTCATCATTTCATACTGGTAGCTGAAACCTCTTGTCTACATAAGGAACACAGGGAAATTCACATGAGAGGGCCTGCATATTACCTGCCCAAAAAGTAATGAAGCTCATGGTCAATATTTAGGCCACAATCTCAGGACAGATGGTACAGACAAAAGCAAGGTGTGGCAATGGGTTCCAGATTCTCTCCCTCGTATGCCAATCTCTTCATGGGATGGTTTGAGGCGACGAGGATCTGGGGCCCATCGGGTACACAATGGAATGATTCGATACTATACTGGGGGAGATACATAGACGACTGTTTCATGATATGGACAGGATCCCAGACCAAACTCACTGATTTTATCAAACACCTCAATTCAAACGATCATAATATTCACTTCACAACTGAACAAAGCAAGGAAAAGATCTCATTTCTAGACGTAGAGTTCTATGTAGAAAACAAATGTTTACAAAGTAGACTGTTCAGAAAACAAACAGCCTGTAACTCCCTACTACACGCATCCAGCTCACATCCACCACATCAAATTAGGTCCATCCCTTATGGTGAACTGGTGAGGGTGAGACGAAATTGCAGCAAAGATACTGATTTTGAACAACAAAAAAAGGGAACCATAACTAGATTCAGGAGCAGAGGCTATGACCATGAGACCCTAAGAAGGGCAGAGAAAAGAATTGAGGCAGTCAAAAGAATAGATACTTTGAAAGATCGATCAGTAAAAGAAAAAGATGAGGACAAGATACGTTTGGTCACAAACTTTAACAATTGGTCAGAGATCCTCAAAAAAAGCCTCAACAAACACTGGCATCTACTGAAGGCAGACAAAACCTTAGATGAGGTAATTAACAACAGACCAGATATCACCTACAGACGAGGCTTTACACTTAAAAATATCTTGAGCCCCAGCTACCCAATACCGAAACAAGTTGACAACTGGTTGTCACAACACTCTATTGGTTTTTATGGCTGCGGCCGTTGCATGGCATGCAAATGGGCGCTTCCAAGGATCACTGAATTTCAAGGACCGGGTGGGAAAACATTTAAAATCAGACACAATATCACATGTCTGACCAAATTTGTGATCTATGCCATCAAATGTAAATGTGGGAAGAGATACATTGGGAGCACTATCAGACCTTTAAGAAACAGAATTGGGGAACATATACGAGCGGTAAAGAATGGTGACATGAGATACCCCATAGCGGCACACACATCTATCTGCTCAGAACAAACATTGAATAAGAGCTTTGAATTTTATGGCATTGACCATATACCAAAACACCCGAGGGGTGGGAACCGAGAATTAACACTGAGACGCAAGGAAGCATTATGGATTTTAAAATTGAGGAGCACAGATTGTGGCCTAAATATTGACCATGAGCTTCATTACTTTTTGGGCAGGTAATATGCAGGCCCTCTCATGTGAATTTCCCTGTGTTCCTTATGTAGACAAGAGGTTTCAGCTACCAGTATGAAATGATGACAGTAACAATGTGTATCGATGGGCGTAATGATCACAATCTGGTTCAATGTTAGATGAATTAATCATATAGATCACACTCGATCTGTGATACAATGTCTATGTCGTAAGGAATGTACAACCATTCGATTTACAACTCGTTTCACTTGTATGAAACAATTTACACCCTTGTTGTAAGACCTTAACTGATGGAGAGAATGGAGGAGACACAATTGATACTGGAATCTAAGTACAACGGCTCAAATATGAGCATTTACTCTATTCACATCACAGACTCGGAGACTTAAGTATTGCGCCGGGTTTCTGAACTACGGATACAGAAAAGGACAATAAGCATGCTGTCCTTCATATACGGGAAATAACTTAGCAATGATATACAATATTTGAACGCATACTGGATTTGGAGGCGTTGTAATTTGTTTTTAACGAGAATTAAGAACCACAGTGGTAATAGAAGTCAGGGCGTTCAAAAAGTACCCTTTTATATTCTAAAAGAGATGTGATTGTCTAGGCTTAATAAATATGAATTTTAATTGGGAAACTCTGGAATTTGGTGATCGCATACATCTCGTATTATTTTCACGAAGGTTTAGCCATCTGGTCCGCTTGACTCGGCGTAGTCACATTTCTATTTCTATTGTCATGATGTAAGACGTTTTTCGCGACCCGGAAGTATATTCACTAGGGCTCACTCGTCACTTCGGAGAAATCTGCATCCACGGACAGCTGCACTCGGCTCGCCGGAAAACGTTTAGATGGGAATTGAAAAGACAACGTGAAACCGACTGAAAAGTTGGGTAAGAATATACTAGTTTATGAGGGTGTGTTCACCGATTATGTTAGGGATTGGAGACTTTAAGTTTATTTGGCGAATACTAAAAACAGAGACAACGTGATAGAACGTGATAGAAAGTAAGAATCCAGGCGGGTTATTCCTTTGAATTGTAATAATAGAATACGCTGAATTATGTCGGGATCTGGTGACTGTAGACAACAGTTAAACATAGATAATCATGAGCTGAACTATGACAGCTTTGATATTTAACTGTCATACAACAACACTAGATGATGAGATATACATGAGAATATATTTCGAGGCATCACTATTGACCGGCGCATTTACTCTTTACAGCTCAGCGCAAAACATACGCTTCACTGGCTAAGGAACCACGAATTTTGACTGTTCCAATCTTGGATTTGAACCCTATGTGGTCTGGAATTACAACCACATATTAAGTAGGTTTAATTTACGGATACACACCTAAGATAATATTATATAGTTTGTAAACTAGACTACTAACGCACTTGCGCTTTGATTGTGTTTTCCTACAATAGAGGTCATATTGAATAGAAAATAGGTAACTATTCTTGACTTTTGTCCTCGCTATGAGTGGACTCACTATTATGGGCATGCTGTGTTGCCAAACACCTCTTCACCTTCACGAAAACCACAACTAGCACCCGAGTAACTGAATCGCTTACCAGGCGGGACCGGATCACGTTTTTTCGATATGCTGGTTGCCATTTACTTAGTCACTTTCACGTTAATCACGACCAGCACCATAGTGACCGAATCTATTACTAGGCGGGACCTGATCACGTCGTTTTCTGCACGCCCTTCCATTTCTCTCCATCTTCTTTTGGTCGCTAGCTCTATCGGATACCTACTATAAATTTGATCTCTTTTACTTTGGTACACTTCTTTCCAAATGTTCATCTGTATGTATCCATTTGTGCGTCTTTTCACTTCGGATTTTACAAGTGATTCCTGTTCTTGTAATTTTGTATAATGGTTCACTGCATGGGAAACCTCTTTGTAACAATTTAAGAGGTAATTTACAATGCCACCTTATATGAACCCTCTTTTAGAAGTTGATAATGCCATATGGTATGTATTGTCTCTTAATTTACACAGCCTTGAGGAAGTCGTGGGTTAATGCCCCTACACGACGAAACACGTGTTGGCTGTGACTAGGATGTCCCATTGAGAATAAAGAACAAGGAAGACTAAACCTCGCATAAGAAATTTATTGCTATTGTTGTTTCTGACTCACACGTCACAACTACTTTGAAATTTTGATTAATACGAGTGCTGGGGATTTGTTGAACTGTTACGTAGAGCTCTTGCTCTTTTGTGTAGAGTTGGTGGTTTCTCTATACCTTACAGCACCGTCAGATTAATTGTATGTTAACATATAAATGTGAATCTCCCTTTTAGCGCCGGATACACCTATGACCAATACCACTACCTCTAACTAATTGCTATCAGTAGGTGGCAGCACTAGGGACACAATGACTTCAAGAGATAAGGAAGCTGAAGATCTCTTCAGTAACATTGCGAGGAACGCACCCCTGAACACAATTTTACAAGGGGGACCAAGTGCGAGAAATGAAGGTCCAAGGGAGAAATTCACTAGACTAGAGAAACTAAAGAAAAGCGAACTGTCACGGTGGTGGGATGCTGCCACCCTGAAACAGTACATTAAACTGAAACGAATACCGAGGGGTTTAAGATCGCAAATCCTCCCTACATACGAGGATCTGGAAGCAGACCTACTGAGTGAGTGGGAAAAAGAATTGAATAACAACTCGAATAGACTCATGGGTATTCTGATAGAGAACTGCGAAAGAAAGGTTGTGCAGCTCCAGAAGGACATAGACACCTTAGAATCAGAGATCAAAGATCTGAACATACCGGAAGGCACTTTTAAAAATTATGCCATCCTAAATGAGATAATAGAACATCACGTCTCAGACATAAAGATGCGAAAGGCCCGTAAACTAAGAAGGGATGAGCGTGACTACTGCGAAGGCCGGGTCTTTACATTCGCAAAGAAGTATGACCATCTAATACCACAGACCAAAACACAGACCCAAACTGGCGGTGCCTCATTAGGCTCCAGTTCTACTTCCCTTAATACAACACACACAAGTGGCAGTGAGGTAGAAGATGAGAGCACCAACCCCAACACTGGTAATAGTTTTTTATTGGAAGTGACCAGGATCAAGAGAGGCAACAAAGAGTACAAGCGACCCCAACAAGGAGAAAAACAAGGAGGGGTCAGAGAGGAAGTAAGGGTAGAAGATACACCAGGTGTCAGGACCAGGTCATGGAACCAGAGGAAATAGACAGTATTAACATAATTAACATGACTGATCTACAACTTACAGGGGATGCCGTATCTGTACTCACCAAAGGAATGAATTTCTGCCCTAAAAATGTTGGTAATATATGTGATGTTAAAATCGACTTGTTCAAGTTTGTCAGACGCATGAAATTGAAAAAACATTTTGGTTCAACTAATGTTGTAAATAAAAGCATGAACAAAAATTTGGGTATGTCCACATTGAATGAAAATTCAATACAGGATATTCTAGACACGAGAATGTTGCTATCCATTACTGAAAGTGAGGATGAAGTGATTACTACGGATTCTGTCATGAGAGATTTGGAGATTACCACTGATTACAATATTTCCAGTAATCTAAAGGAGAAGTCCAAATGGACACCAACGCTGACTACTGGTAATAATGTAGATATTTTTCATAGATTGGTTCTGGCTGACTTGGACAGACATGATGATAAAAACATAGTATTTAATTCCAAAACGGACAATTTAACTGTTAAAGAACGGGCTGCTCTTAAGGAACTGAGTGAAAATAACGACATCATTATACGTGAAGCCGACAAGGGTGGGAACATGGTACTTATGCGGAGTATAGACTACAACAACGAGATATACTCACAACTAGCTGACGTAGAATGTTACGAGCCCATACAGACCAACCCCATTTGGACCCTTACGGAATACATTAACACACATTTAAAACGCTGGCATGGACAGGGCTTACTTGATGAGAACGAATTGACATTTTTAAAGGTAGACAGGCCAAGATTCCCATGCTTATATACATTACCCAAAATTCACAAGAATGCAGCATTCCCCCCAGGGAGACCCATTATATCGGGAATTGGGGGTCCAACTGAACGTATGTCTGAGTACGTAGACACTTTTCTTAAACCTATGGTGGTGAACCTCCCATCTTACATAAGAGACACTAAGCATATCCTCAGCACCCTAGCCGATTTCAACTGGGAAGAGGGTATGACATTGGTGACCCTTGATGTTACAGCTTTATACACCAGCATCAAGAGGGAGGGAGGGATGATGGCCGTCAGAAGAATGCTGAATAACAGGTCAGCAAATACCTGGGAACACACCGAAATGCTAATGGAGATGGTGGCAATACTATTGGACAACAATGTATTTCTATTTCAGGACAGATGGTACAGACAAAAGCAAGGTGTGGCAATGGGTTCCAGATTCTCTCCCTCGTATGCCAATCTCTTCATGGGATGGTTTGAGGCGACGAGGATCTGGGGCCCATCGGGTACACAATGGAATGATTCGATACTATACTGGGGGAGATACATAGACGACTGTTTCATGATATGGACAGGATCCCAGACCAAACTCACTGATTTTATCAAACACCTCAATTCAAACGATCATAATATTCACTTCACAACTGAACAAAGCAAGGAAAAGATCTCATTTCTAGACGTAGAGTTCTATGTAGAAAACAAATGTTTACAAAGTAGACTGTTCAGAAAACAAACAGCCTGTAACTCCCTACTACACGCATCCAGCTCACATCCACCACATCAAATTAGGTCCATCCCTTATGGTGAACTGGTGAGGGTGAGACGAAATTGCAGCAAAGATACTGATTTTGAACAACAAAAAAAGGGAACCATAACTAGATTCAGGAGCAGAGGCTATGACCATGAGACCCTAAGAAGGGCAGAGAAAAGAATTGAGGCAGTCAAAAGAATAGATACTTTGAAAGATCGATCAGTAAAAGAAAAAGATGAGGACAAGATACGTTTGGTCACAAACTTTAACAATTGGTCAGAGATCCTCAAAAAAAGCCTCAACAAACACTGGCATCTACTGAAGGCAGACAAAACCTTAGATGAGGTAATTAACAACAGACCAGATATCACCTACAGACGAGGCTTCACACTTAAAAATATCTTGAGCCCCAGCTACCCAATACCGAAACAAGTTGACAACTGGTTGTCACAACACTCTATTGGTTTTTATGGCTGCGGCCGTTGCATGGCATGCAAATGGGCGCTTCCAAGGATCACTGAATTTCAAGGACCGGGTGGGAAAACATTTAAAATCAGACACAATATCACATGTCTGACCAAATTTGGGATCTATGCCATCAAATGTAAATGTGGGAAGAGATACATTGGGAGCACTATCAGACCTTTAAGAAACAGAATTGGGGAACATATACGAGCGGTAAAGAATGGTGACATGAGATACCCCATAGCGGCACACACATCTATCTGCTCAGAACAAACATTGAATAAGAGCTTTGAATTTTATGGCATTGACCATATACCAAAACACCCGAGGGGTGGGAACCGAGAATTAACACTGAGACGCAAGGAAGAATTATGGATTTTAAAATTGAGGAGCACGGATTGTGGCCTAAATATTGACCATGAGCTTCATTACTTTTTGGGCAGGTAATATGCAGGCCCTCTCATGTGAATTTCCCTGTGTTCCTTATGTAGACAAGAGGTTTCAGCTTCCAGTATGAAATGATGACAGTAACAATGTGTATCGATGGGCGTAATGATCACAATCTGGTTCAATGTTAGATGAATTAATCATATAGATCACACTCGATCTGTGATACAATGTCTATGTCGTAAGGAATGTACAACCATTCGATTTACAACTCGTTTCACTTGTATGAAACAATTTACACCCTTGTTGTAAGACCTTAACTGATGGAGAGAATGGAGGAGACACAATTGATACTGGAATCTAAGTACAACGGCTCAAATATGAGCATTTACTCTATTCACATCACAGACTCGGAGACTTAAGTATTGCGCCGGGTTTCTGAACTACGGATACAGAAAAGGACAATAAGCATGCTGTCCTTCATATACGGGAAATAACTTAGCAATGATATACAATATTTGAACGCATACTGGATTTGGAGGCGTTGTAATTTGTTTTTAACGAGAATTAAGAACCACAGTGGTAATAGAAGTCAGGGCGTTCAAAAAGTACCCTTTTATATTCTAAAAGAGATGTGATTGTCTAGGCTTAATAAATATGAATTTTAATTGGGAAACTCTGGAATTTGGTGATCGCATACATCTCGTATTATTTTCACGAAGGTTTAGCCATCTGGTCCGCTTGACTCGGCGTAGTCACATTTCTATTTCTATTGTCATGACGTAAGACGTTTTTCGCGACCCGGAAGTATATTCACTAGGGCTCACTCGTCACTTCGGAGAAATCTGCATCCACGGACAGCTGCACTCGGCTCGCCGGAAAACGTTTAGATGGGAATTGAAAAGACAACGTGAAACCGACTGAAAAGTTGGGTAAGAATATACTAGTTTATGAGGGTGTGTTCACCGATTATGTTAGGGATTGGAGACTTTAAGTTTATTTGGCGAATACTAAAAACAGAGACAACGTGATAGAACGTGATAGAAAGTAAGAATCCAGGCGGGTTATTCCTTTGAATTGTAATAATAGAATACGCTGAATTATGTCGGGATCTGGTGACTGTAGACAACAGTTAAACATAGATAATCATGAGCTGAACTATGACAGCTTTGATATTTAACTGTCATACAACAACACTAGATGATGAGATATACATGAGAATATATTTCGAGGCATCACTATTGACCGGCGCATTTACTCTTTACAGCTCAGCGCAAAACATACGCTTCACTGGCTAAGGAACCACGAATTTTGACTGTTCCAATCTTGGATTTGAACCCTATGTGGTCTGGAATTACAACCACATATTAAGTAGGTTTAATTTACGGATACACACCTAAGATAATATTATATAGTTTGTAAACTAGACTACTAACGCACTTGCGCTTTGATTGTGTTTCCCTACAATAGAGGTCATATTGAATAGAAAATAGGTAACTATTCTTGACTTTTGTCCTCGCTATGAGTGGACTCACTATTATGGGCATGCTGTGTTGCCAAACACCTCTTCACCTTCACGAAAACCACAACTAGCACCCGAGTAACTGAATCGCTTACCAGGCGGGACCGGATCACGTTTTTTCGATATGCTGGTTGCCATTTACTTAGTCACTTTCACGTTAATCACGACCAGCACCATAGTGACCGAATCTATTACTAGGCGGGACCTGATCACGTCGTTTTCTGCACGCCCTTCCATTTCTCTCCATCTTCTTTTGGTCGCTAGCTCTATCGGATACCTACTATAAATTTGATCTCTTTTACTTTGGTACACTTCTTTCCAAATGTTCATCTGTATGTATCCATTTGTGCGTCTTTTCACTTCGGATTTTACAAGTGATTCCTGTTCTTGTAATTTTGTATAATGGTTCACTGCATGGGAAACCTCTTTGTAACAATTTAAGAGGTAATTTACAATGCCACCTTATATGAACCCTCTTTTAGAAGTTGATAATGCCATATGGTATGTATTGTCTCTTAATTTACACAGCCTTGAGGAAGTCGTGGGTTAATGCCCCTACACGACGAAACACGTGTTGGCTGTGACTAGGATGTCCCATTGAGAATAAAGAACAAGGAAGACTAAACCTCGCATAAGAAATTTATTGCTATTGTTGTTTCTGACTCACACGTCACAACTACTTTGAAATTTTGATTAATACGAGTGCTGGGGATTTGTTGAACTGTTACGTAGAGCTCTTGCTCTTTTGTGTAGAGTTGGTGGTTTCTCTATACCTTACAGCACCGTCAGATTAATTGTATGTTAACATATAAATGTGAATCTCCCTTTTAGCGCCGGATACACCTATGACCAATACCACTACCTCTAACTAATTACTCTAGTGCGTACATGCCAACATTTTAGAAAAGAAAAGTGGGAAGTTAAAAAAAAAAATTATCTGGGGAACTGTTATAATCTGGCAGTTGGTCCCGACCCTCCTTCCTCCCCTGTGGTTCATGCTTACCTTGTTCAAAAGATTTCACAGCTGACTGAACATGTGGTGGTGTAAAGGAATAAAGTATTCTTCAAAACTTTCCCTTGTGTTGTCTTCAATTGCATCATTGGCCACGATTCACAGGGTGAGGACGGTTCACCACCACCCCCAACTTCTTCTCCAGTGCTGCCTGCTTCTTTCCACTCCTGTCCTACGGAGTGATGAGATTGGATGAGTTCACCTACTGGTGTGCTGCTTTGAATCTCCAAGCTGTCAACCGGTGTCCTGTTACATCATCTGTCGGATATTCAAGCTGTGCGATCCTCTTCCCAGTGAGGATTTAAGGTACTTTGCATAGCATGTTCCCTGGCAGTTGTCACCCCTGTTCTTCTCTCATCGTGGCATCGGGAAGTAACCTACTGGATACCTGTCACTGCAGTGAGTGACTGCCCCCTGCGTTCTGCTCAGCCCTTTCTATTCAGCCATTTATCCTGCTTGTTTCCCAATGTGACAAACTCTATACCTGCTTCAGCTTTGCTTCAGTAGGCACCTCAATGACACGCAGCATCCTGGTATTTGGTTCCCTACCGCTAACTTTCGACCCACTGCGATTATCAGCGATTCACCCTGTTGCCTCATAACGTGACAGACCCTCACCTGCTGTGCGGCGAGCAGCTGCCCCTGCGCTCCCCTCAGCGCGGTCCCCTGCGACGAGGCTGAGTCACAAGTCCACCTCATTGAGCATTCCAGACGCGGTGGCCGTTCCTCATACCGCGATCTTTCTTGGCGTCGCTGTGCAGAGACCAGTCTCTGCCCTCTGGGGCTGCCTTCTTCCGCCTCAGGGTTGCCGCCCTCTGTTCCTC
The DNA here is from genome assembly GCF_964204655.1 of Triturus cristatus. Lineage (NCBI taxonomy): Eukaryota > Metazoa > Chordata > Amphibia > Caudata > Salamandridae > Triturus > Triturus cristatus. Next base: position 141,539,641 of record NC_140587.1, on the reverse strand, counting down.
CCTTCACGCAGGGCGTCCTTGTAGTTGCCGCCCCTTCAATTGTGCTGTATTGTGAGGGCGTGTTTCACAGCTGGCGGTGACGGCCGAAGAAACCACCGGCTTTTCATCGTCTTCGTTCATGCCGGCTTCGTTCTAAGGGGTGCGGGGAAAATATCATCCCAGTGGGCTTGCTTCAACACTGACGGGCACAGCATTACTCCTTACTGAAGCCAGCTGCCTGCCAGTCCTCTTGCTGTGTTTGCTTCAACGCTGACAGGCACAGCATTTCTCCTTACGTAAAGCAACTGCCTGTCAGTCCCCTTGCTCGCTGATGGGCACAGCTGGTTCAATTTAAATGGTGCAAGTTTTGATCACTTTGCTGATAGGCACAGCCAATTCACCTCAATAATACCCACTGCCTGTCAAGTCTTTGTCGCTGATAGGCACAGCTTGTGTATTTTTTTTGCAAACACTGCGTACTTTTCTAAATCGCTGATGGGCACAGCCAATTATTTTTAGTGCTTGTCAGCCTTCCTACGTGCTGATGGGCACCGCTTTTTGTTGATACTTTCCAGCCTAATAAAATATTTAGTTGTAACCATACCATTTCCTTAACTCTGTTGCCATGGCTTCTGCGAATATGTCACAACCACCCCCTTTACTAAATGATAGGTGAACCCCTATTACCTTGGAAACAGTGGTTTGGATTGTTGGAATCCTACCTTATTGCCATAGGTGGGGAAAAGTTCTCCCCGTTAAGGAAACTACACACGTTACGCTAAATTTATGTTACACAGAAAGGTTCCAGTTTACTTGGTTGGAGGCACCAAAAGGGATTGGTTATCAAATTCGACCCTAATACCCCCAACCAAGTCCTTCAGGTAGCCATCATTGGGAGGGATGGACGTCTGCAATGATTTCCCTAAGGTATTCAGTGAAGATTTGGGTCTGTTGAAAAACTATCAAGATTCTATCACACTCAAATTTAAGGCCAAGCTAGTTGCTCATAGAGTTAGGCCCATTCCTCACCTGATGCAAAACCCCTTAAGACTCGAACTGGACCGCCTACTAGCCTTAGGTGTGAATGAACCCATTGAAAAGTCCCAATGGTTGGACCCCATAGTTCTCGCCACAAAGCCTCTGGTAAAGACATTAGGCTATGTGTGGACCTCAGGGACCTAAATGAAAACATCTGGGTGGACAGACACCCTCTGCCACGCATCCATAAGTTCCTCACATTGATCATAGGAGCAAGTTGCTTCAGTGTCCTGGATCTGTCAGTGGCCTATCACCAGGTAGAACTCCATCCGGATTCCCGCCACCTTACTTCTTTTATTACCCTGTTGGGTGCATTCCAGTTCCTGCGCAGGCCATTTGGATTGGCCACGGCTGCTTTTCAATGCATCATGCAGCATGTGCTAAGCGATCTTCCCAGAACATTATGCTTCCAAGATGACATCCTCATCTATGGAAAGGATGTGGGAGCGCATAATATCAGGCTGAGAAGTGTGTTTTCCAATCTGGAAAAGGCAGGACTCACTCTGAAAAAGGAGAAGTGTCGTATAGGAGTGGCATCGGTAGAGTACCTGGGCCACACTATCTCATACAATGGCATTAGACCCAAGTTAGACCGAGTAGAAGCTATTCAAAACACTGAAGCACTGTCGTGTGTTGAGGACCTTAAGTCTTTTCTGGGCCTATCAGAGTATTACTCCACATTTGTTTGTAACTATGCCAGCATTGTAGAACCATTACGGAGCTTGCTCAAGTCCAAGGTGCCATATGTATGAAGCAGTGAATTTAATGACGCTTTCAGGGCAGTGAAAGAAGGTATTTTGGCTGCACCATCTCTGGACAGATTTGACCCCACCAAGCCCACGTTTCTATGTACTGACGCCAGCAATAAAGGGTTGGGAGCCAGTCTCACTTAATGTGTGGAGGGCAAGAAGCACGTGGTGGCATTTGCCTCTCGTGCTCTCAAAGGTGCAGGAAGAAATTAATCGGTGGTGGAAAAGGAGGCGCTTGCCTCTTTTTGGGCCATCAGACATTTCAAGTACTTCTTATGGGGAATGCCATGTACAGTAAAAACAGATCACAAACCCCTTATGTTTGTTTCCACTACGAAAGGGTCAGGCAGGACTACACCCAGGATTGCTAGATGGTTTTTGGGTTTGGAAGGTTCGAACTTCAAGGTCAATTATGTGTCTGGTGTGCAAAATATTGTGGCAGATTATTTATCCCGCTCACCGATTGAAGTAGAAGAGGATGCTGACAATGGGGAGTGTGGGGAAATTGGCTTACAGTTAGAGTCTTAACAGAGAGGAATGGGAAGCCTGTGTTGGAGCAGATGAGGAAAGGAGCAGATGAGGAAATGAAGACCCTTAAAGAGTACATAAGGGAGGGCTGGCTGTCAACCAAAAGCGAGGTTCCTACGTCACTATGGAAATATTCGGAGGTGAGACTAGAGCTTAACATACAAGAAGGGATGGTTTGTAGAGGTGAGACGATCATCCCTCCTGAAAAGTTAAGGGGAAAAATTGTGGATTTAGAACACGTAGGCCACCTAGGACGCAGTCTCACCAAGAACAAGGTACGCCTGTATTATTGGTGGCCAGGCATGGACTCCATGACGGAGAACATTGTGGAGGAATGTTTTGAGTGTGGGAAGAGTGTTAAAATACCACACCAGACACGTAAACCCCCGCTTTCCCCAGTAGAGGTCCCCAATAAATCTTGGTCCAAATTGGCAATGGACATTATTGGTCCACTTAACCTCAAAATGCTCACAGAGCGCTTCATCGTGGTGTGGGTGGATTACCACACTCGATGGGTAGTGTTCAAGTGTGTGCATCAAATAGACACAAAAGCTATCATAACGTTTTTGAAAGAGGCATGTTTTGAAGAAGGTATCCCTGATGTGTTGGTCACGGACAACAGAGTGCAATTCACGTCTGAAAACATGAATGGATTTTTGAGTGACCCAGGCATTGTTCACCGTAAACGGCCTTGTATTGTCCCTGCGCTAAGGGGCTGGTAGAGCGGATGAACCAGATGTTTAAGGAGTGTTTACAAAGGGCAGAGTCTCTTGGCACATCTGCTTTAGTCGCTTTACTAGACACCATTTGGGTATATCGCTCTACTCCTAATACCATCACAGGGGTATCCCCATTCATGTCCTTAAAAGGCAGAGCACCAAGAACGAGGTTATCCCCTCCCAACCGGAAGATGGAAAAGAAGTGTGTTGTGGACCGAAATGAAATTTCCAGAGGAGTGGGTGAACACCAGGTTAAATATAAGGGCAGATATGACCACACACAGCATGTCAAATCCTGTTTATTTCAGGAAGGAGATTTGGTTCGGGTTGACCTTCCTAAACCTTGCAGGAGGGAGGCCTCCAGATTTTCTGAACCCATCAAAATTACCAAAGTGGGCAAGAATGTGGTGCAACTTGAGAATGGCCAAACCTGAAGAATGGACAGAATTATTCCCCACAAGGGGGGGAGGGGAAAGGGAGGGCCTGGCGCCAATCTGGATCAAGTAGGAGCTAAGAGCAATGACAGTTCCGATCAAGGCGGAACCAAAGGGAATATGGTACCTCAAGTTCCCAGAATTTCCCAGAGGAATAAGACTACTCTGGTGTGGGTCAAAGACTGTAGCTTAACCTGAGTTCATGAACGTTCCAATTTTTCTTGCTCATGTAGAGTAATGGTTTAGTTGGTATCCATGCTAAAGTACTTTTATTGCCCTGTTCCCTGTACCTTTTCCTGTTCTCCTCCTTTGTCTCTCTCCTCTCCTCTTCCCTTTCCATTTCCTTTGTTCACCTTGCATAAGAGGTGTGTTATAATCTGGCAGTTGTTACATTCCGTCCCCCCCCCTTCCTTCCCTTGGTTCATGCTTACCTTGTTATGAAGATTCCACAGCTGACTGGACTTGTGGTGCTGTAAAGGAAAAAGTCTTCTTCAACACTTTGTCTTCAATTACATCAAGAACCTATTTCCCCCATTGGCTTTTTTCGAATGAGAGGCAATTTCAGGTGGGAGACAGCAATGCAAAGCTATTTTTGGCTTAAAAAATCAGGAGTCTCACGCCTGAATCGGGTCCATTGGCATGGATGCTGGTGCTACAGTTTTCCGGTGGCGGGGGGTCCCTTTGTACGAGCGCTGCTGTCTATTGACAGTGCAGGCAAATGGGCCTTCCTCAAAGAGGGCGGGAATGGGGGTTAAGTCCTCAGTGTGAGGCTTCCCTTGCATTACAGCAGAAAGAACAATCGATGGACAGAATGTTGAACAAACCCAGATCTCTTGACTGGGGGTGAGTGGTTGAAAAGATTTAGCACTCCGTCCATCATCTTATTGTGTTTGCTATATTCGCCCTAAGTGGTCAAGGGTATGCCCAGACGTGGGTCCCATGCTCGCTGTGTCACTGGATTCAAACTAGTCTGTCTGATGAGGGACGAAACCCTGAAACTGGTCCCAGGATGCTTGTTTCCGGTCCAGGGAGGACGTTGTCTGTCAGTTCGGGCTGGACTGTTCCCATGAGGAACAGGGTCAAGACTGATTTGCTTATGGCTGGGTCCAAACTGGGGTGGCATAGTGATCAAAATAAGGATGGATTAAACCCAGATCTTTTGACAGGTTAAGTGGTTGAAAAGTTTCAGCACTCCGTCCATCATCTTGTTGTGTTTCCTTCAGGCCTGGGCATAGTTCGCGGAGTTTTGCTGTGCAAAATTCCGCGAAGTGACGAAAAAACTCAGCGGAGTTGCGCAAGTGGCAGAGTGCAGTGCGAACTGCCGTTCGCGCTGGTCTTCCTGCCACTCAAGTAGAAATTCTACCCGAGCGGCAGCTTCCTCTCGCAAACTTACCTTTCGCGAACACGAGCAGCAAAAAACTCTGCTGCACTACAAGGAGCGGAGTTTTCTGCACTCCACGAACACTGCGGAGCGCAAAGTGCAGAAAACCCTGCAAACTTCGCGAACGTAGCGAAGTTCACCACCCAGACCTCCTTCCCTGGCATTACTGGCATTTCCCAGATTTTGAGCCTAGTTCTGGCTTCACGTCTCGAATAAGAGTGTGGACTGGTGGGGTAAGTGATTGTAAGGAGAAAGATAAAAACAAGCATTGGCATAGCCAATAGGTCTCGTTTTGGGACCTTATAAGTATTTAGTTATGCAGCACAATATCTTTGGTGCAACAACATTAACATTAACTGTTGCATGGTTAAACACGTATAAGGCCCCAAATGCGAGACCTATTGGCTATGCCAATGCTTGTTTTTATTTTTAAAAGGACAAGCAGTGCTATCAGGCTCCGGCTGCCACTTAGAGGTAGAGAGAGAGGTGTGTAGAGAGAGAGAGAGAGAGAGTTGTGTAGAGAGAGAGGGGGGTGTAGAGAGAGAGAGGGGTAGAGAGAGAGGTGTAGAGAGAGGTGTAAATGGAAAGAGATTAAAACATGTAACTGGCAACTGATACAGACAATAAGTAACATCACGCATTTCAGAAAACCAATACCAACATTGATTTTCTGATTATAAACAAATCTCTCTCAGTGCTAATAAAAGACAGCAGGTGATTACCGGCAAGAATATTTCCTTGCAAGTGTAATACTGTTTACACACATCAATGCGTGTCATCTTCATAAAAAAATTGGGGTAACAAGAAATATGTACATTAGTTGCATGTGTGACTTTCTTTTAGTTTGCAGTCCGTGTACTTCGACTACTGGGCTTCTAAATGTAGCGAAATTAACTTTTATTTCTCAGAATACAGTACAAAAATGAAGCATAGAGCAGATATTCTGCTGGCGGGCCTTCAGATTGCACGGTGACCCCTGCGCCCCAAACTGGGCTCCAATCAAAACTTGGGCCGCCTCTGAAAACAGACAATTTATTGGAGCGAACATCAACATATTTGTTTCCATCCACCTGTGTGCAATGGTGAGAACTCAGTAGAAGTGCTTCTTGTGAAATAAATACAAACAAATAAATCGGGCCAGAACAATTCTGTGAGATATCATGCAGCTGAAAGCAACTCCGTCATGTTAATCTTTTCCAGAGGTGTCAGAAGCAGACATTCTGGCTGAGACCCTCTTGGTTACTCAGCGAGTCTGTTTCATTTTTAGGTCTCGCCTGAGCCAGCGCTTTGGCGCTGCTCTGGCGAGAGCTATAGAAAGCGGGATTTGGAAGTGCAAACGAGTACTTTTCAGGCCGCCAACTACAGTGCATGTGTGCTGGGCGCGCGCACCATTTGGCAGCCTGCTAATCACTTTCACGGCCGCTTTGATGTTCTCAGTGAGCCGCGCGGCCACTGAGAACATCAAAGCGGCCGCGAAAGTGCTCACCATATGCCAGCCTTCCCTGTGTTGCTTTAGCACTCACCGCCCCCCACCCCCCTTCCATTTCTTCGTTGTAAGCATTGGTAGTAGTATTTACACTGAACCAACCAGCGTCTAGGAAACGGTGATGACAGCGTTTCAAGCACTTCGGCAGTTTCATCTTCACCGCTGAGGTATGGTGGCCATGCATGCTAAATTATTTCCATTTGTGCACATAAATCTGCCCCAGCAATGACTGAGAGCAAATACCCAGACAGTAAGAATCTGTTAGATTCTAATATGTTCCCCCTGAGCAAGAATGCAGTGTTAGCGTGTTTGCCTTCCTTTGTAATTTCCAGGAAAGAAGCTTCGCTCCTTTCTCAGGGGGACCCCTCCTTCCAGTTGTCTTCCTCATAAGATTAATCCCGACCCCAACCCGGTGCTCAGAGCAAAAACAAACACGGCTATATGTAAACGTATCCAGCGTTGCCCGGCCAACACCGCCACTCTGTTCTACGCCATACATTTTCGTTGCGGGCCCATTCCTTTCCTAGTCTTGTAAGTTGATAACAGTGACCTCGGCAGTGGCGTTGTTCTCATTGCTATGCCGCTTGTTCGCGTCTAAAGTACCCACTTAGAAACTGCATTCACACTAATGGAAGCCTTTTCTCAATGCCTACTAAACAGTTTGCATATTTACCATTATTTACAGCTGCGCGCTCTGGCAGCACGAGATGGGGGTGACTTGAGCGATGTGAGGTTCACTCTGTCACAGCATCATACGTCCAAGTGCCCTTATGTGCTGAACATGTTTGAAGGATGATGAAGACAAGCTCATGAAAACAATGTTGAAGACAGCCCACAGGCTGAGCAAACAGTGGATGGTCTAATTATTATATGCAAATCACAAATGACGACACAGGAAGTGAGGTCACAAGAAGTGACGCCTTGCCTTTTTAATAATCCTTACTTACTAGGTCAAGGGCCCATTTTCCAGAAACCGCAAACTAACAAGCAAAAAGAAATATGAGAATAGCACTTTTTTGATTTTCCTATCTTTGTTACATTTATTTTCCATATATCAAAGGTGTTACTGAGCTCTGATTTGACTAAAAGGAAAATATATTTAAAGCAGCCATGTGAAGCATGTGCACTTCATTCTTAAACTGCTTCTAGGGAGTAATCAAAACGTGCTAGGTATATTTTTAACATTAAACTTGCTGTTAAAGTATTTCTGTTTCTTGCTGGTGTTCTTTATCTACCTCAAAAAGCACTTAACTTCACATTTGCAGTTCCTTAAACAATAGAAGGGTTAATGGTAGCAAGTTCTCTGTTCTTGAAATAAGGGATTAAAACATAACTCCTTATTGAGCCATTCCCTCAAATAAAAGGTATGTGTTGCGTGCTTGCAATGAGATGTCGTACAAAATTTGTTGCATCCCCTTGCCAGTCCCTGGGGTAAGAGCTTGAGGGGTAAGCATAGCATTTTTACAGCTAGTGGAAACACTTGGCAGAAATTTGTGGCCTGGTAAGACAAGCATAGCCAATAGGTCTCGCCTTTGGGACATTATAAGTGTTTAGCCATGAAACAGTTGATGTTGCACCAAGGATATTGTGCTGCATAATTAAATACTTGTAAGGTCCCAAAGGCGAGACCTATTGGCTATGTCAATGCTTGTTTAAACATTTCTTCCGCCAGCCTGTTAACTTGTAATTGCATGAAGCCAGGGAGGGGGAAGGTAAGATTCTTTCTGTTTCTCTTGTAAGCCATTGGCCGGACATTGGGGGAGGGGGAGGGGTAGAGCCGGCCTTAGTATTAGAAACAAGAAGAATCTTACTCCTCCCCCATCCCCCCCCCCCCCCCCCCCTTTGTCTTCATGCATTTAGGAATTAACAGGCTGAAAGACTAATATTGCAAAAATGACACAGACTCGCTAAGTAACCAAGAGGGTTTCAGCCAGCAGGTCTGCTTCTGACGCCTATGGAAATTTTCAAGGCAGCTCTAATCACTGTGCCTCCTGCAGAGCCCGGAACTTGCACAGTGATTATCTGCAAAAGAACTGAGCGTGCGTGGGAGTTCCAATGGCTTGAGGCCGTGAGGCTGACAGCTGTTGCTAGCAACACAGATCACACTAGATGACTGGAAAAAAGCAGCTAGGTGCATAGGGTGGGTAGGTACAGTGCCAGGAGTGCTGCCCCTGAATGAAGGAACTCAGGAAACTTAAGGTAATTCGGAACATGGTACTTGCTGGGGATTGCCCACATAGGAAACCTTGAGGGTGATGAATTGACGCCCTTTACCTCCCCACAGACGGTGTATGAAATGAACCCGAACCACAATGTGAAATACGCACATCTGAGGCCCACTTGGCACATAGAGGGATATGAGAGACTTAGAGATCCCCCGAGTACGCCACCTCTGGAGGGTAGGTCGTTAACGGAAGAGCTGGAGTCAAAGGCGATCTCAGTCACTTACACAACGCTTAATAACATGCCGGACAATTTGGGTCGGTTGAGAGACCGGTGGTCAAGAGACATGGGAGATTTGAGGATGTAAACTAGGAGGCAGTCCCGATGCATCCGTGTGAAGAGGCTTTAAAGTCAAGGTTGCGATTGCTCAGTTCAAGATACTGCACCAAATTTATTACAACCGGAAAAGATTACATTGCATGGGGATGGCAGAATCCCCAGCTTGTGTAAACTGTGATGACGCAAGGTTACATTCATGCACATGTGGGGCTGCCCAGCCACCCAAGCAGTAGGGGCTGCTACCAGATGGGAGATGGTGGGGCAGCAGATGGAGCAGGAGGGGGTGAACGGGAGGGAATGAAAAAAAAGAACTTACCTGGAACGGCTGGCTGCTGCCTCTCCAGGTTATGAAACATGTCATTTGTACATTTTTTTAAGCTTTGCTTCAAATGAAACTCTTTAAAATAGAAATATTTGTGGACATTACCACATTTACAGCTAACTTTGTATGTTTAGAAGAGCAATAATGGTGAAAAATGCACTGCAAATGCTTGCAAGTACACTCGAAGCTATGATTTGAGAGTCTTTTTCATTTTGAAACATTTCTTCCGCCAGCCTAAACACTGCAGGCTTTAAACAGAGAGCAGGTCATGTGCGTGAGAGTTCCAATGGCGTGAAGTCGAGGTTGCACAAGCGGGCGCGGTGAAAGTTAAACAAACACTGCAGGCTTTAAACCGAGAGCCCGTCATGGAACTGCAATAAATACAAAAAGTTACATTATTATTAAATTAGGAAGTTTGTAATGACTTAACAATATATATTGATTTCCAAGGTGTTAACTCTTGTTTAAACATGTATCAAAATAAGGCAACCTTAACAGCATTGTAAGTTCAAGCATTGCAATCTTCAGAACTAAAGTGCATGGCTCTTCTGTGCAGCTGCGGTAAAGAAACAAATAAAAAGAAGACGGGGTGGGTGGTGCCGATTGAAGTCTGCCACCGCCAGAAAGCAATATTAAAACCAGCACGAAAGTGAAAGCTCATTGAGGCACGCAAGGCTTAATGAGCCTTGACAGAAACCCACATGGCCACCAAAAGCCTGTGGCAGCACTTTGAAAACCCACACATTAAATTTCTCGCAGAGCAGTGCATGCGCTGGCTCAACGAGACCTAACAAATGGGGAACAGAGACAAAAGGAAGCCCAAATGGCATGGGGTGAGAATAGGAAAAAGGAAGGAAGGGAAGAAAAGAAAGTGTTTTTGGGAGAGCACAGATTGCCAACCACATAGGGAGGGTGAAATACAGAATGACAGAAAAGATTTTGCCCAATAGACTGAGTCTGCAATGGTATAGAAAGTTTACCATTGTCTCTAATGCAAGAAAGTTGAAATGACTCTTTCTTGCCTGTTGGAAAGGGAAAGAGAGCCAAATCAGCAGTGCAATGGGGCCCAGCACACCTCTGGGATCTGATACCACTGCACCTTCATCACTAATTACATCTTTGCTCTTTGAGATGAGAGCCCATGGACTAAACATTATATCCTACACCGATGACACCCAGCTCATCCTCTCGCTCGTGGAAGACCCCACCACCATGAGAGCCAACTTTCGCAGGTGTATGCTGCCCCAGAGTAGATTAAACCCTTACCTGCCTGTCATCCAGGTATAGCTACACATATACCTTCTGTCGGCATAGGAAAGCCAACTCTGCTGTTATTACCTTTCTGAAAATCCTAACACCTATCATCACACCAAAGTGAAACTCGGAAAAGATGGGTTTTGCAGTAGGTAGATCTCCTTACCAATACAGTGAGATTGACTACACATGAATGTCCAGGTAGGCATTATTGAGGTCTACTCCACAGAGACCGGCTTTCTAATCAGATCTATGCCAGTGTGTAGGAAGCCTGCTCTTTATGTAGTTTATCAAAGCGATATATTCTGTGCAAACACTCCGGGTATTCCCTTACAAGTGGACAGGGGCTTGCTCTAGCAATCCCAAGGTGCTCTTTTAGGGAGTAGTGTGGTTGAGCAGCCTTAGGCTAATCAGAGAGGCATGTGAGACGTCTACAAATACACACAATAGCCAATAAATAATTCACACGACTCAATAAGGAGATCCATACCAATAAATAAAAATAACACATCTTTATACAGGTTTCGGCACTATAATCAATACGATATGAAAGAGACTGTAGTTATAGATTCCTTACCTTTAGAATTACTCCCAGGCATTAGACTGGATCCGCAGAATTGTTTTGTAGCAGTACCCCTGTGCGTCGGTAGGTGACGTCGGTCGACTCCACGTCTGTCGACGGCGTCCTGGTCACCGGGATGACGTTGCGGTGTCTACTTAGATGCCGCCCCTGCGCTGACGTCAGTTCTTTCTTTTTCTGCACCAGCCAGCGCAGATCCGGAGAGAGCGTGCCCCTTAGTCACTTTTTGACTAAACCTTTTTCGACTTTTGTCGACACCTATTTTTGAGTCTTCGACTCCTGGTAGCACGAGTGATATCCCATTGTCGGACCGGCTTCAAGCCTTGTGACCCCTGTCAAAAGTTGATGTCCGTCACAGATCCGCACCTTGTGTGCCTGGAACGTGACTACGACCCAAAGTCGTGTTCCGGGCCATGAATCCAAAGGCTTTGAGGGAGTTGTCCCGAAAGCTCTTGGAGTCCCGGCAGTCTGCTCCGCGCCGTTCGAGGTCCCAGTCGAGAGGAAGGTCGCAGGACCGGTCACGGGACAAGTCGCGTAGCCACCACCACTCGTCATCGAAGTCTTCGCACTCATTGGGTAAGTCGAAGCACAAAAAGAAAACGAAGAAGCATCGTCTCTCTTCGTCTTCTCCCCGTCCGTCGGCCGACGCAACGCAGGACCCAGAGCGTCGTCGCTCTTCAGCTCCGTCTTCGGAGCCTGCTTCTGGGACGGCTCTGCGCTTCTCTCCCTTTCCCGGAGCCAGAGTGTCCCCAGCCCAGGTTCGAGCCTTTTACGAGATTCTTCATAGCATTTGTGGGCAGCCCGACACCGCAGGTGTGCCTTTGGGCCCCACGGACTGGGCTGGGGGCCCTGGGCCTTTGATGCCGGCGGCTTCGGCTCTGGCGCCAGAGGGCCCCCAGGGATCCAGGCCTGGATCCGGATCGGCGCTGGTCGACCTCACGGTAACTTGCCAGGTGCTGATTCCAGTGATGATGCCCCGATGCCGGTTGTGCCCCCAAACGACCCCAGCCTCACCCCCGACTTGGACCCGGTGCCGGATCGAAGTCGCCAGACGTCGGTGTCGGAGGGTACTTTTGTACCGCTGTTCATCTCTGGCATTCCCTATCACCCTGAGTGGCAGCCAGAGGAGGGTGAGGAGGACTGGGAGGGGTCTGGAGACCCTTTAGCTGACCATCTTGAGGATCCAGTCTGGCGAGAGGAACTGGGTGATGCCAGTGGTTTAGATACCTCCCCAGACCTTGGCATGCTCTCCCCCGCCCCCTACCGTGGCAACGGAGGAGGGAGTTTCTTACGCAGTGGTGTTCCGTAGGGCAGCTGAGGCCTCGGTCCTTGAGCTTCCTATGGTGGCAGTCTGGACTAACCTCCTGACAGAGGCACTTGAACAGGCAGCGGCCTCTTCGGAGCCCCTGCTGCCTTTTTCATGAAGCCCTCACAGCCATCCTTCTGGGCGCTTGGTCCAGGCCCAGCACAGGGGCTCCTGTGGACAGGATGATTGCCCGACGCCACCGCCCGGCTTCGGGCGACCACCTTCCTCTCCCAACACCCTACCCCCGAGAGCTTGGTAGTCCAAGCCTGGTCTTCTAAGGACGCATTCCCTACTGCTTTCCCAGAGAGGGAATCCAAGAAGCTGGACCACCTTGGGAAGATGTTTTCTTCCGCTATTTTAGGGCTGGAATACAGTTGCGCAAGTGCTGACACAGTGCCCGGAGGAGGCCAGGGCCGTGCTCACCTGCGCAGTTGCTGAGGGTCGAGACGCAGCTAAATTCACCATCAGGTGTGGGATGGATACCGCTGACTCTCTGGGCAGAACGGTTTCCCCGTCGGTAGCCCTAAGGCGCTACTCCTGGTTGAAGATGTCTGGTTTTTCGGGGCATGTCCAATCTCCACTTTTGGACATGCCCTTTGATGGCCGTCGCCTGTTTGGTGACAAGGCGGACTCAGCGCTCGAGCGCTTCAAGTATTCTAGGGCTATGGCCAGATCCTTGGGGGTCTCGCAGCAACCTCTTGCCCCACGCAGTCTGCCTTTCGTCCCTTTCGTGGCTATTGAAGGGGTGCCCCACCGCGTTCCACCCATTCGAGCCACAGGGCCACGCAAGCTACCATGTCTATGCGTGGCCGCGGACGTGGGATTGAGAAACCTTGCTGCTACTTGGTGGTCACAGAACACTTATACCTACAGTTCTTGAAGTGTTTAATATGGCATATTGTATGTCCATAGTGTTTTTTTAGGTTTTACCTGCACAGCGCTTGCAAAATCTACTGTATTTAAAAAATAAATAAATGAATCTTTAAAGGGGCTTAGTTTACCTTTACTTACCATTGGCTGTGTCTCACGTCATTTAACTTACCATTTGCTGACTTTCACATGGCTCCAACGTCACTCTTGTTTCCTTGCTTCCTATTGGTCAACGCCTCTGTCTTCCTCCGGGCTTCGAGTCTTTGCACCTTTGTCCGTGGAACCTGGAATAAGTACTGCTTCCGGTGGCAGTGTCCTTCTACAGCAGGGTTATGAAGTGTAGGTACTCCTTCTTCTTCCTTTTTTTTTTTTTTTTTTTTTTTTTTTACTTCTGACCTGTTTCCTTCTCAGACACTGCAGCTGTGAGTAGCAATTTGTTGAACCCAGTCTCTGCGTGCAGCTATGTGGTTTCTGATACTTATGAAGGCTACACGTTTGTGACTACAAACAGTACACGCAAACTAGACTTTTGCCATTACATGTACTGCACATGGAATGGGACAAAAGGCCTTCCCATACTGCACTTCTTTGTATTTACATTCCCCATGGGTGCAGCTGTTACGTTCCTGCACTCTCAGCAGGTTGTTTTCAACTCACACACGCCTGTTCTCAGCCTCCAATTTTAACTCACCCTTGTTTTTAATTCGCCCCTCTCCCCCCCCCCCCTTCATTGCTTTATTTATCCCAATGGTCTCCCCACCCCCAGCTGTCCGTTGTTTGTTCCTCACCTCCTGCTGTCTGTTTTGTTCCTCACCTCCTCCTGTTTGTTGTTTCTGCTTTCTCCCCCTCTCATTTGACTAACTTTCTAAAACAATATAACAACCCCATCAAAAATGCAGGACACACAGCAGAATTTAACTGAAGCTAACTTGAAGGCATAGAGAGGATCAGCAAGAGCACTGGTGTGTAGATCTTCTGTGTCTTACGGTTTTAGGAGCTGGGATGATGGTTCTGGGGTGGGTGCTCTTTATTGATTGCTCACGGTGTGGAAGAGGAAGCATGCCTTAGAAGGGGTTGCAGTGAAAATGTAGTGTATGGACATATGTGTATGGGATCTGCAGCGTGTGCTGTGTCCCAAGGAGCCCCCTCCTTCCTATGTATAAGCCTGCTGTTGTGTATTTAGTAGGACAGACTAATCTATTTTGTATATGATGGGGGCAGGTTGTGGTGTTTGTGGTTTGGGGGGTGACATGGTTGTGGGTTTCTGTTTTTTAAATGCAGGTTTATATAGCGCAAACTAAATCCTAGCACTTTACATGAGCACCAGTTGCATTATACAAAGGTGCATTCATTTTTATAGGCACTCCAGGCCTGAACAGGAGGGAAGGTCATGGGTGTATTACCGCGTTGGACCACTTTGTTTCCACAGCTAAGCACGGTCCTCTGCCCAATCCTAAAGGACGCAAACAGCACTCTATTCGGGTTGGACTTCTGATGTCCTGTACCGTAGCAGGTATAGTTGACAAGATATTAATTGGGCACATTTACTTAATAACACACCTTCATTCCCACTCAGGTGTAGGTTAGGTGTCATCTCTTATACAAATTGTCTAAGATCCGGTTGGGCCACAAGGCATGAAACATGTTGACCCTATTTCACATATTTTAAGCTTTCAGAGTTCATTTGTTCCTAGGACAGTGTTTGTTTGTTTTTACTCCTGACAAGAGGACCAACTTATCAAACCGTCTTCGGTATCCCTTAGACATTTTTAACCACTCACTCCACCACCCTACACTCATGATATCCTCTTTCATTCACCATTACAGCAACCAAATCAGAAGATCTCCGGCAAAGAGCTCCCTCGAGGGGCCTTTTGGGCATTGCAACGCTGCCCAACTAGGAGCTGCCCAATGATGAACCATGACACCCATCTGGGTGTGTGAGAGCTTATGATCATTCGGATCTGCCGATCCAGTTGATTAACCCCTCTCCCTGTACCGACTGACAGCTTCTCCTCCCTCATTTCCCTCTCTTCGGAGGAACAGCATCCTTCTATGTTTAACCGTTACAGGAGCATGGGTACTGGACCTAATAATTAGCTCTCTGTCCTTTCTTTTGTTTATAATCTCGTAATTGATGCTCACAGTGTCGACTATCACGTTTGTTGATGATGCTCAGATCTAACTCAAACAGTAGGAAAGATTGGTGGTGCACCTCAGTTGGCAAACTGCATAAAACAAATCCAGAATGGGATGCAGAAATTCTGCTTGTGAGACCTGTGACTCCTTGCCCTTCCCCTTCTCGGATGACTCCATGGCTGTGCGACCAAGTCAAAAGATTTGCAATCTTTGTGTTACCCTCTGCAGTTCTCTCACCTTCACTTTTCACTTGAACTCAATCACCAAACAGGCCTAGTTGTGTGTCAGGGTCAGTCTTGACCACACCGGGTAAGGTTTTCTTGGCTTTATACCAATTTGCCATTTAGAGCTGGAAAACAGACAAGTGGTATCTCTCGAATCTCTGTGAACTTACCAAGATAGTTTACATTAGGAATGCGATTATAATACCTGTCAAAGACGTAGGGTGTTGACTGACTTCTCTTCAGCCACCCTTTTCCCAAATAGAGCCCTCCCTAGAAATCTGGGGTTTCATTTTGTAAGGCTTTATCTGACGCTAATCTAAAACATCGTTTATGTAAAATTGTTACAGTAGATATTAAAAGCACTGTGTTGGGGAAAAATGAACATGATGACGACATATTACATTGTATGAATTCCTTTCTTATTAAATACTGGCTAATAATACATAGCACCGAAATGTCTGCCATCATGAGGGGTTCACAGTATTTGTTTACCAGACGTTGAAAGTAGACAGGCCAGAGCAGACTACAAGGCTAGTTTATGTTTAAGAGACCACAAGGAGATCTCCGTCTGAAACCTTACTAGAACAACAAATTTCCCAGAGGTTGAAAATGTTACTCAGTCCCCGAGAAAGCAGAAATAGTATTTTTATATTGATCCTTAGAGCTATCATGAAGGTCACTGGAATTATGTGGTAGGGTTGACAAAATGATGTGGCAAGAAAAAGCATTGCGAGCTAATGCAGTTCGGCCTGTAGCAGTATTATTTTGTTATTTCATCATTTTTAGGTCTCGCCTGGCGTAAGACTGCGCAGACATGCGCAGTCTCGCTGGCGAGATTTAATGATTTGAGGAGATTTCTCTAGTGGACTTTAAGCCCCGCCCCTCTTTTCCATTGGCTGGCGTCACCGTTTATGCTAAACGGTGGCCAGCCATTGGAAAAGAGCGTCTAGTGACGTACACTTTTCTCTTTTAGAGCCGTCCCAGTTGGACTGGCTGCCCCGACTGGCGTAAAAGGTTTTTTTTATCTTTATGGGGCCAAACACATGGCCCCATAAAGATAAGAACCCAGTCATGCAAACCAGTCCAACTGGGACGCTCTAAAAGAGAGTTGTTGTTGGCATTGCAGCGAGCGCTATATATAAAAGAGACAAATACGCAGCGCGTCAAAAGATAAAAAGATATCAGTTGGTGCTGCGAGTGTTTCTGAACCCTTGTTTGGCTGGGAATCGTAAGAATGCGCGCCCCCCGGACGGGGAGCGGCGGTGGAGGGCACTCTCCATGCAGCTCGCAGAGCAGCCCGCCTGTTGCGCCCTCCCTGCCCGTCCTCCTCCCGTCCCAACCCCCATTCCCTCTCCCAGCAAGCTTGTTTTGCCAAAGTTGGCATCTATGCCATCGGCAAAACAGATTACATTTACCAATGCTTGTTTATCCTCCGGTTTTCAGGCTGGGGATCTCCTCCGCTCGGTGACGTGTGCGTGACGCCGGGTGCCGTTCACTTTCCATGCTGCACAGGTTGCAGCGCCGCGGCCATATTGAGTGTTCAGCGGGGGCTTGGCTAGGGAAAACGGCCGGAGACAGCTGCTGGACCCCGGCAGAAGGAAGCGTAGGCGGCTCTTGCAGCCCACTCTATGTACACACCCCCTCGGGTGGCGGTTGCTTCTTGGTGCTGCATGGCTGCTGCTTCAGGGACCGTAGGAGGCGGCAGCGGGGAGCAGCAGCGGTGATGCCTGGCCAGTCCTGAATGGGATGCCGATTGCTGGGTTGTAGGATCCCTGGCCGAAAATGGAGGTGTATTCCAGCGGTGGTGAGGTAGGTGCTTGGTTAATGCGTGGGTGGGGTGTGTTGGTTTTTTCACTGTTTTAGTAGGATGGTTAATGTATGTGCTACACGCAGACGCTCCCTCTGATACTTGTTTGTAAAAAGTAGGCGTCAGCCAAAAAAATGCTCCTGCCTCACGTGGTCATGGTTTCCACTAACGCCCACGTGTATGTATGCTTTCGGAGCTAGGCCTAACACCGATATAGCGTGAGCGTAAAGCAATGGGAGAGACAAGCATTGAAAATGCAATAGGCCTCGCCTTTTATTAAGTTAAAGCCATTTGCTTTGCTAATGCTATTATATAGCAAAGCAAATGGCTTTAACTTAATAAAAGGTGAGGCCTATTGCATTTTCAATGCTTGTTACAACTGACTGTTGACTGGGAAGAGGTACACCTTTTTAGTGCCACTTTATCTTCGCAATCCAGCAAGGTTTGCAAAGGGTTTGGTGTGATAGTTTTTATTTAGTTACTTTTGCCAATTTTTGGGGTGAAATTTTAAAATAACGGTGAATTAGGTGGCCACAATGGCAAATCGTTCCAGCCATTGAATTACATGATTCAAGTGGCCCTAGTATGGTGGTAAATTGACCTTGTCATTAGTGACGTCATGTGGGAGAATACTAATGCAAATTATTTAACCGTTTTACATAATCCCTCTAAACTTGAAATCAAACTTGTATTGAAATACTACTCATTAACTGAATATAGAAACTACAGGCACGCTATCCTCATGCGTAATACGTATAACACACATTGTCACAATAGCAATTGTAAATGTAGATAAATAAGTAATGAAAATAAATAAGAACATACAAGACCTTTGGGCCTCAAAGCAGTGATGAGAAAGGTGTTGTGTGGTGTACAAGTAAAACTTTCAGGAACTTCATAACTGTTATGATCTCCGCATCGCTCACAAATGACACGCCAGAAAATTTTAATTACAATTAAAACAATGAGGGGTGTCTTTGGTACAGATAATGTTCCCAGTGGACACAATATGTACATTAATATATCGAATTATTCAGTAAAGCACTATTGGTACTTTGCATGACTCCCCAGAAGTGGAAGATTGAATTGATCCGATTCTGACCTCTCGGTGTTCATGGAGGAAGCAGATCTAATCTAAAATCATACTCTTAGTCTGGGCATCAAAATATCGTGGTTCAAAATGTCTTGTGCCTCGCAATCACAAACACATTACAAAAAATCAGGACAGTTTCGCTGCTTGTATTGTGACAGGCAAGGCAATGCTCTCTGATGGTTGCCAGAGCAGATTTTATTCCTCATCCGTGCTGGGTACCTGATTAGTGGTCTTGAAGAAGGTGGGTTTTTCTAAATATCCTTGTGGTATTTTATGTCCACCATTCTGCAGTGCACAGGGTTTGAAAATGATTTCAAAGTGATTTTTCACTTGGAAAATTAAAGACATTTTTTGAGCAGGTGTATTTAAGTTTAAGATACTTCTTGATTTTTCTTTAGTTCTTAATCGAAGCACCCTTATTCCTTCTTTGGCGTGAATGTCCTTTCAAGATAATACAGATTCTTTGCAGATGTGAAACTTTTGTACAAAGCAGGCTATACTTTTCGGTGGATGATATTTGTTCTTACTGGGCATTTGCCCAAGTTTTTCTCACTACTACACTTTAAGAGTATTGGCCAGTGTTTCTGACCCTAATCCTTAGGCCTGATGCCCCAACTAGCGCTGTTTTTCTGTTGCTTCACTGCTGTGCAGCTGTGTTGGTGCCCATCAGTTAGGAGAAGGCTGTAACCCATATGAGGTGAGTCGCATATCTTTTGAGTCTACAGAGGACCTGTGGAAGGATTCTGCTAAGCTGTGGCATGGCAGCAGTTGAATAGGTACAAAGCGGTAAATGAGATTACTGATTATATGGAGGAATCATTGGCAGAAAAACATATCTAAAGAGCAACAAACCTTTGGGTGTATTCGGAGTGGGAAACCATGGTACTGTCAAGCCAGTCTGACTGTACACAAGCAGAATCCCCTGCCCCTTTGGGTTATGCACTATTACAGCCGCCTTGTCCAAAGCAAAAAGTTCTTAACATACTGCAGTAATCTTGAGGTGTTGACGTTTGTACCTAGGTCGTGGAGGCGCAAAGTGGGCTGGAGTAGTAACAAAGGGTCTCTAAGATAATCTGGCTGGTGGACCGAATTATGTTTTTTGTGGTCAATTGAAGGGCTATCCTGCTGGAGAGCAGATTTTATGATCATGTGATTTATGTATTCATTCACACTTTCCTCATCCTTCCACTATATACAAACATATGTACATACAGACAGACATATGCACACATATTGTAAGTCTACCTGAAGCTCTGTTAATTCAGAGCAATCTCTGTCCCATCTGCAGAGGATCCCCCTCAATGCTGAGCCAATTGTAGTGCTCCACAGGTGACAGCCAAGAAGGTGCTTTTTAATCAATAAATTGGTACACGTGTATTCCATTCCTTATAAGAATGGATTAAAGTTAAAAAGTGGACTTGATGCAAGTATTTTAGATGAGGAGGGCACAACAAGCACTGACATTTTACTGTTTCTATTGAAGTAATCTACATATGTGAGAGTTAAACAGTATGTTGTGATGCTGGCTTTGACTTACTGGCTGATGTGAGAACTTTGAACTGAAGTGGTTTTGTCGTCTTCGCCACAGGTGTAATAAAAAGCCGCATCCAGGGCAATGGATCGCTACAACGAGCTGAAGGTACAGCTTAAGAACTGGGAGACGGGTTTCCTGGCGCAGCACAAAAGAAAGCCCAATAAGGTAAAACAAATGCTGGGTGTTGAGCTGAGGAATGAAGGGCAGAGCTGTTCCTCATGAAGGGCAGAGCTGTTCCTCGTGAAGGGCAGAGCTGTTCCTCGTGAAGGGCAGAGCTGTTCCTCATGAATGGCAGAGCTTTTCCTCATGAATGGCAGAGCTGTTCCTCATGATGGGCAGAGCTGTTCCACACGAAGGGCAGAGCTGTTCCACACGAAGGGCAGAGCTGTTCCACACGAAGGGCAGAGCTGTTCCACACGAAGGGCAGAGCTGTTCCACACGAAGGGCAGAGCTGAGAGGAATGAACAGGAGGTCTGTGCACAGAGGTGTGGGGAAGGAATGACACATCTGTGAGCAGAGCTGTGCGGCAAGGATGGCAGAGCTGTGAACAGGGTTGTGAAGCAAACGTAGCACAGTTGTTGAGTATAAATAGCACAGCAGTGAGTTATAAATGGCAGAAGTGCCTTCAAAGTTGTGAGACAGTAGTGGAACTTGAGAAAAGTGGTGGAGTGAGACTTACCTGTGATCAGTTGTGGAAGTGTCAGTAGCAACTTATGTATTAAGGCTAGATTGTGTGTGGAGCTCTGATTTTGTTTTATATATATTTTATTAGTTTCGAAACAAAATATTCTGGCACATACAACTTTCCTCAGGTGTTCATCTGTCAATCATAAACTCTGATCCCTCCCATATACAAGTGAGATCCTCTTAGGCTATATATATATATATATATGTAGTCCAATTCCCAGAATCAAAGCACCATGCCGACGCCCCCGAAGTAGTGCGATTCAGTTACAGTAACAACAATCAAGACGCAATGAGGACCATCGGAATGGCGCCTGAGCTTAGCGCTTGAAAAACAAAACAGAAATACCCCCCCACCCCCGCACTTCCTCCCCGGCGTGGCACACAGACCAGGATGTTAAGATAACAATAGGGCACAGAGTATCAGTCCGCTATATAAATACCATAGCATATCAGGAAAGTTCTACAGCAATAAAATTAAGTGCAGTTGGGGAGACGTTAGATTCATTTATGCATGTACTAAGCATGTGACCATCGGGGCAAGTCGATCAGATCGCTAGTCGAAGATTCCACAGCCGAGTCCTCCTCCAAAGCCTTCAACAACACCGTTAATGCTTCCCAAGCCCTGGCAGCCTCTAAAGCTTTCTCGTTGTGTGTGCGGCTAGCTGTCTGTAACCTAATAGTGCCCTCACATTCCGCCCATCTAAGTAAAACAGCTCTCCGTCTCCGAACACTCGGGCCCCTCTAAGCTTTCCAGTGCGCTGTAATATCTCTTTTGGCCAACAGAAGACCCAGATCTAAAAACTTGCTAGTAATCTTGGTCTTAGATGTGTGGGGGTACCAGTGGAGTAAGCAGGGGCATATACAGTGGTCGAAGTGGGGGAAAAAAAGTAGGGGAACTGTGGGCGGAGCATCAGGGGGTGGGAATATTCCGAGGATTGGGTCAGTGGGCGGAGTCAGAGGTGTGGCTAGAAAGAGCAAAACATCCCAATTTTTAGTATGTTTGGCATTTCACTGACGAGTTACAGCTTATAATGTTATTTAATGCAACCAATAGATACACATTTATTTAAGGTTTAATAGATGAGTTATTGACATTAAAATACATTTACAATGTGGGATACGTATTCAATCACAGAATGTCCCAAATACGCATATAGGTGGAATCGTAAGCCATTTGTGTCCGAGCCATGCAGTTTCTTTCATTAGCACTTCTCCCTTTTTCTAACCATTTCTGAACATAACATTTGGCTTTAGATTCGATGACAGTAAGCCCCACGTGTTGGGGAGCACTGTTGATGACATCATTCTATGCCCCACGGTCAATGCAAAATTGTATTCATGTGTTTTTACATGCTTCATGCAACATGTCATGAAGCCAGCATTAGATGCCTCTTAGTTTCTTGTTATTGTATCTAGACCTAGCACTCTAAAACAACCCAGACCTGTTGGTTTTGCAGATGCTTTTAGCAGTATCAGATGAATGAGATACAACTATTTTATGAGTAGTTTGTGTAATTACCACTCAAGTTAGATAGCAATCAGAATTGCAAATGCACCAATTCTGAAATTATGAGACTCAAACATTGGTAGAGTCAAAAATAGGTAGTGGTCCTCAGATTATTTCAATCAGTTATTTTCTCCCCTACAGGCTACTATCCTCTGCAATCACTATTAGGCACCTTCCTCCTTTGTCTCTCCATGAGCACTGTAGGTGTCTAGGAATACCACCCACCAGAGACTGCATGAGAGAAGTTCAAACATGAATGGCAAAATATCCTAGTTTGCAAATGGTTTCCACATAATTATAACTCTGCCGAGTTTGCCACATAAAGCACCATCTGCTTCATAAGCTGATGGTTTTACCTAAAAATGTGTTTGTATCTCAAATGGATCAAAACAACGTGACTTGTGTTGCTGTGAAGGTGAGGGCCCTTTACAAAGGTTGACTGGTCACGTTCTCAGGGCTGCTATTAATGAGGCGAAAGCTTTGCAGAGACTGTTAGTATGTGTAAAAATTTCAAAATAACAAAGTATCAGAAAATGTACCACATTAAGCTGCAGTCTTTCTTTGCTGCATAATTTAGTCAACACTGCAACATCATTTTGCCCTCCATTACTTCGTAATTGCAGCGGCCCAAAAGCAGGCAGCACATGTTAAAAGTGCTTGCTGCTTGAAGCAAAGAGACACCGTGAAGTTTGAGAACTTAGGGACATATTTACGGGAATGGTGGTGCAACGCATCAAGTTACTTTGCTGTGCTGCCCTGCGTCACAGGGAAAGGGCAGAAATGCACCGTCTTTATCCAATACGGTGCATTCCTGCCCTTTCCAAGTGTGCTGGTGCTGTTTCGGCAGCCTAGCGCCAACGCAGGCACCCTTGCACCATGGTGCAAGGGTACCTCCGTTGCATGCAGCATTGTTTTTGTGCACAAAAGCAAACTTGAGAGGGTTTTTCCTCTTTGTATGAGTGCTGCACATATAGAAAGAGGAAAACAGGGAGAAATAAGGATTTTTCTCCTTGTTGTGCCTCCCTTGGGGAGGCATAAGATTTTGAATCAGTCCCAGGTTTACAAGTCCTTGTAAATCTGGGAATGCATAAAAAACGTGAGAGTTGAGTGGGAACACCCACTGCAACGCCTCCCTTGTGCAGAGTAAGTCAAAGCAGTAATTTGCGCTGTGTTGCATTACTCCATATTTATGAAACCATTCAAAGCCATGCAAAGTGGCTTTGCGTGGCTTCATAAATATGACTTACAGATTTGTGACGTGCATTTACCACGTTCCGTGGTGCAAGCATGACGCAAGGCCCTTGTAAACATGCCCCTTAGCCTGGTGTGCATGCAAATCCTGCATTGCCAATCCCTGGTGAGTTGCATTAATACTGCTGGAACAAGGCCAATGAAGGCACCTATGTGTGAGGTGGACTGGCCTCAAGGGTCCTGTGACACCAGGGACAAAGTCACTGCTGTTCTAGGGTGTGCTGCTTCGTAGGCCTACCCGCAAGACTGTAGGTGAACTTCAGTATGGATTGTAATGGACAGGCCTTCAAGGTTAACCCACACTGGCCACTGGTAGGGTCCACTTGCTGGTGCTTAGAGAACAGGGCTTCTATGGTCTAGTATGGCCTTCTAAGGTCTAGTAGGGGAATGTGCTCCCTCAGGAGAGTGGTCTGGTGGACTGGTCATGAACCCCGATTCCCCAGTTCCAGATTTGGTAGCTCTGGCCGTAGTGCCACATCCTATCCTCCCTGAGCACCCTTCTGTCCCACTGAGAGACACTTGCACTGCCTTCAGCTACAACCCAATTCTGCCCCATTATAAACACCTGGCTGTGACTCAATTCAAATTACGCACTGCCTGAAAAAAGTAACAACATCCTGGAAAAAGCAAACACTCATAGGCACAGGAAGATTATGTAAAGCGTGCGAAATATAAGCAGGAACGACATGGCTACTTTAGTTTTTACACTCCTTGTTTAGAAATCAATGAGTGTTTTTTGCCTCAAAAGTTGAGGACATGAAAACTGTGCTCTTAGTGTACACAGGTGTGCCTTTGGTGTACTCGTGGACAGCAAGGAAGGGCATAAGCAGGGCTCAGAAGATTAAGGGATTCTTGAGGAAAATCTGATCTGACTCACAGAAACCCACAGGGCTCCTCCACATTCATGTAAGCCAGCTAGCTGCTCAAACATCGACATTATGTATTCAAGTGTCCTGCTAACTATACCTTTTGAACTGTCTGGCTTGCTAACTCTCCTACCCAAAAAAAACTGGAAAGAGCTCTTGAGGGTAAAAGGCAAAATTATATTTTCATTCGGGAAGTGAAGGATACATCCAACTTTATTTTTTGTGGTGACACAATCGTACCTTAGTTAGGCTGTAATGCATTGCTAAAACAAAATCACAAACCTAAGAGGTCCCAAAGGCAAGACCTATTGGCTTTGCCAATGCTTGTTTAGATATCTCATTTGTAAATGGGGCACTTTTAATTTGGTGCCAGACAGGGCCAAACTGGGAACCCAAAGCAGCCCTGGCAAATTTGTGTCCATCCCCTGCACAGTGTGATGCCTGCGAACGCAGCAAGCAAGCCTGATGACTGCAAAAGGGACACGGGGAGAGGGTGTTCTCTCCCCTAGAAAATTTTGGAAAAAATTACATAAATGGTGCATTCTACAACACATTGTATTATGTATTCCATTGTATTAGCTTTTAGAGAACAGAAATGATGACCTTACGGTGCACCAGGATACGACACTCTTGTTGCGGCCCTTCAAGAATTCCCTCACTATCACCCTCCAACAGCGCCCCTCATCTCTCCACTGCCCCTCTCTCACATGTATTTAAATTGTTTTATAGTGCCTCTCATACCAGTGAGGGACTTGGAGCACTTTACATCATGCACACATACAAAGACAATTAATCATACGTGTGTAAATCAATGTTTAGAAAATGTTTACAAGACAAAAGGGGCTACAAGGTGTTAGGATTCACATGCCATCAATTCTGGTTGGCATTTTTTAAAGATCTGGAACACAACCCAAGGGTTCAAAATGTAACACAGTAGTTGGATTTTCTAATAAGAATGTATTTCTTCCCAAACAAACCAATTTTAGCAGTATTAGGATAATGAATGACTGGGGAAAAAACATAACTTCCAAACCCTCACCATGCAGTTTGCATGCAGCTCTCTGTGACAAAAGCCGTAACCCACTGTGCTTTGCCCATTAAATACAGTTCTGTGATTTGTATGGTACAGGTTCTTTGCAGCAGGCATTTTAACCCTCTGCGCTACAATGGATGGGTCAAAACTGGCACTAGACAATACTCCAATATCTCTCCAACAGGAAGATCAACCACCAGAGATATAAATCTTGACTCTTTTATTTTTGCCTGAAATCTTCTGGGCTTACAAGGAATCCTGCTGTGATTTTTGCGTTTTTGAGAGTGAGAAGTGAGTCATTGTGCTGGACAGCCCTGCGGGTTTTGTTACTGGGGGTCGGTTTTGCAGCCTCCAGTAATAAAACCAGCCTCCCTTCCGATGCCCAGTACACCAGCCCGGCCTTGGAGCCAGAGCTTATTTGTTTTCACAGTCAGACCCTGGATGGGGTTCACAAGGGGTTCTGGTGCTCGGGTGTCACAGAAATGGACACCTCGGGCTGCTTTTATGTTATATCCTTAGAAAAGGGTAAACCGTATTTTCAAAAAGACCACATCCCTGAACATAGACAGAGAAGCAGTACACATTTTATAAAATATAATACAGAAAACAGCAGATAAGACATTAAACATTTTCCACATTTGTTTTTAAAAAGCGCCAAGGTTTGAGCACAGTCTGCCACAAATTCCACATGAAGTCCTCTTCCTTTCCGTGTGGTATTGTCAGTCTGGGTGAGCTGGAAAATAAAGGGCAGATGAGGTCAAGGGCGAGGCCGCCAATGCGTCCTAATGTGTCCATTGTATTGGTCACAGCGGGGGCAGGTGGGTGGCCTCCTCACTAAATGAGGTGTAAATCACTGCCCAGCCGGGCCCATCAGAGGTAGCCCGGGTTTGTGCCGGGCACCACGGCTCCTACAGTGTTGCTGGGCAGGGGTCCTGGCAACTGCAGAGGCCGTCCTCACTATGCAGCACACCGGCCTGGATGATCCTGTCGTTTTTTTTTTTAACTCAGAGCATTCCTGTCGTCCTGGGACGCATTTTTGAAATGAAGAAGTAGGGTAACGGACTTTGTTAAATTAAATAAGTAGGGGCACGCCGTGCCCTTCCGTTCCCGCCCACTTCGACCACTGGCGCCTATAACAGGTTCAATATCTCTCTCCGTAACATCGCATAGTAGCGCCACCACTTCCTCCCAATAAGATTCCAGCTTGGGGCAGTCCCACAACATGTGACGGAAACCCACACCCTCCCGGTTGCATAGCAGGAAATGTGCTGTGGTCGTGTAAAAATATTTGTGTGTGGAGCTTTCATGTTTCTTGAACTGCAAAGCAGAGGGAATCGATTACAGAGCCGCGATGAGTGAATGGCAGATCTGTGAGGCGTGCATTTCAACACATGCTTTGTTGTTTCCTTCGCAGGCGGACATAGACAGTGCCACCGAGGACACGAAGAGTAAGTATTCCCACTTATTTCTACTGAACATAATTCTGCATATATGGACCCTGTTGGAAGCATCAGTGAGATAGAAAGGTTCGTAGAGCGTGAGCCTACAGGACAACTGTTGCAGAAGACTTGCGGGGGGCCCTGTAAGCTGAAGACATGCCTTAAATTAAGAAAAAAATCCTCCTTGCTACTTGCAACGCGACTGAAATGTTATTCAAAAGTAAAAACAATCAGAAGGTGTTAAGTATGTGCAGGGAGAATCAAGCTTCCTACACAAACTTGGGTGTAGGCCCTGGCTGCAGAGGGCACACCCTCAACTGTAGGCAGTTCATAATCTCTTTCAAGCCGGAAAGAGGAGAGCTGGCGGTGCCTGGAATGAAAGTGGGGTCCGAGAAATGGATAGTGAGAGCCAGGTTGAGCTGGTGGTTTGACTTGTTTTAAAGTACAAGCCAGTCCATGGAAACATTTATATAAATCACACAAAAAATGTTAATTAACATATTGATATATTATGTAACATATAATAATGTATTTTTCAACATTTGCAAGTATATACATGTAAGACCTTTACTAACATGAATGACTTTTCTAGATAAACCTAGACAGATTTAATCTCAATACTTCCCCATTATTTACATCGTTGTCATGAGTAGGCCAATAGACCATTCGTGTTGTGTGGTGAACTGTATAAATAGTTAATACTTTATTATTTTCAATACACAGTCAAACCAAATGTAAGTGCGGTTTTTTGTATAGTGCTCACACCAAGCACAATCTCTTTTAGATGCTGCCAGACAAGTTTTGAGTCATGTAAACAATGTCCAGTGCAGTTAAGTGGGATGGAGCAGAGGTGAGCTTACTACATCACTAGAACAAGACTGCTACCAAGGAAAGGAAAGAGTCCCTAAAGGGTGAGGCCTGGGAAAAATTAATGAGTGCATGTGACATTCAAGTTAGCACCACCTTTTGGCGGATTATCAACAGCCCATTCTTAGTGGCAGAGGGCGGGCCTTCCCTGATCCCTGTGATTGAAGAAGATAAATGGTTTGGTTTCACCATTTCTCACATATATACTTGTTGGAGCCAGGGTTAGACTCTACTTCACAGCCTATTTTCACAAAACCGAACCCCTTTTTTTCTGTTGCTGCAGTAACGGCCTATTTTGAGATTGGCTGGAAACAAGGATCCAGGTCCTGATGGAGTCCTCGGTGATCTCTTTAGGCTTGAGGCTCTTATTCAGTCATCCTTGTTATCTAAGGTGTTAAATGCCGCAGTGTCACATTGGCCGCCCAGGTTGTTGGCACAATTCATCATTGTCCCTGTGTTTAAAAAGGGCGATTGAGCCGACCTGAGATGTTACATGCCCATTTCCTTGACGGACACAACTGTCAAGGTTTTGGGCCAGGTTATCCTGGAGAGGCTATCCTTATTGGATAAAGAGAACAGCATCATCTCCGAGTTACAAAATGGGTTCTGGCCTGGTCCCAGTACCATCGACCAGTCACTGAACCTATACCTCCTAACCTAGAAGTACCCTATGGCCAAAAAGGGCACTATATTCTTACGTTTTATGGATCTCACCTCTGCAATTCAATCATGTAAACTGTACCAAGTCAAGGGCTTCGATGTTGTCATTAGGGCTGGATCTGGCTCTGGTGTCCTTTCTGGGGGATTTGCATAAGGATAGGTCTGCATCTGTCGGGTTTGGTTTCGGATGGCGGTTGCTCAAGCTCTTTCCCAATAAGCCGTGGTGTCCGGCAGTGCTGCATCTTGGCTCCATTTTTGTTTGGCATTTATATTAATCAACTTTAGGAGGTGCTAACTGAAAAGACGTGTGATGTCCCTCGAGTAGGCTAGCGGGTGATACCAGTTCTGCTCTATGCAGACCAGGCCGTCCTCATGTCAAGGACGGCGGTAGGGATGCAACTCCTACTTGACACCTTTTTTGATTTAATGGATCACTTAGGGCCTCATTACGAGTTTGGCAGTCCATAGGACCGCCAAACTCCTGTTGGAGGTGTGGTGGCGGTCAGAGACCGCTGCACCAGTGGTCCAACCGCCGTATTATGGCGACCGGACCTCCATGGGAACGCCAGGGATCCACGATCCCTGGCGTTGGTGCGGCGGTATTGAGGCCGCAATATGCTCAGTGGCACCGCTGCGGCACTGCCAAGCATATTACGGATTTCCTCTCCGCCAGCGGTCTTATGGCGGTACTCATGCCATGAAACTGGTTTGGTGGGATGGTGGGGTGGCGGCCCGCTACCACACAGCCAAACTCATAATTAGGCCCTTGGATCGCTCCATAAATCATAAAAAATCATATATGTTTCATAGGTATTTTGCTCAGAAACAGGAACACTTGGGGCCCCCTTCTCATGTCCAAAAGATTAATGCTGGCTCGTACATGGGGAGCAGTATTAGATTTTGGTGTTAGGCCCGGCAGGAGACTGATCAAGCCTCGTCTTCAAATTTACAGTGCTAAATGTGTGTCAGCTACAACCTTTTGCAGTGATTTTTGGGGGATAAGGATTGTCATATCATTCGGTCTGAGGAGAATAGGTTTGCCAGGCGCTTGTTGGTGATCCCCAGAGCACCTCAACCTTTGTTGTCCACAAAGAACTGGGACTTAAATATATTTCAGACTTCATTCCATTAAGGCCCTGGTTACGATGGATTTCAGTGTGGTACAAAAGTGAGCCATCCTTGAACAGACTGATCATTAGGGATTTCCTCTCCTTAGATAATGTAAAAGCAATACCTTGGTTTGGGTATATAAAGTGGAAGGTCACTAGCATGGGCTGCCCGGATTTATTTTTTATGCCGGATACAATCGCTAAAGTTGACTATGATTAGGTCAAACGCACTTTCATCACTTGAGTTGTTGCCATTAGGGAAGACGATGAACTGCAGAAACCTGCTGCAGTGCCCTTTACAGAATCTTATCTGACACGGGTGGCCATTGTGTATCATCGGCAGTTGTTAACAATGTTCAAGTTTAATATCTTTGTACAACTGAGTCGTTTCCCTAAGTGCTGGTCTGCTCCGGGCACACTGGGCTCCTGTGTGACTATTTTAATGTTCAAACTCTTGAGCATTTTGTTTTATTCCCACTTCACCTTACCAAGATAACGCTTTTCAAAACCTTTTTAAAAAAAAAATTACATAAGTGAGACTTGCAATGTGTTTGCATAGCTAACATTTTGAGCTGTGCGGGAGGAATGGTCTTAACGTTTTTACATTTTTTTTTTTGTTAGGGGTGATCAAATGTTTTTTTTTTTTGCTCCACCTGATCCCTTGTACTCTTTTTGGTGTATTACTATAGAGGTGATCGCTAGGTCGACACATCGGGGAGTTGTATAATTGATGATTGAAATTTATTGGATCTTTGCCTCTGTCACATTTGTAACCCCTTCTCTTTTTATGACTTCAGCTATCTGTAATGAATTATAATGGTGGATTTGGAATTTGGACAATTTACTGTGTATTTGAACTGATGTTTTTACCTAAATATGTTTATATAATACGTTTTATGGATCATGTACATCTTTTATGACTATAGTTCAACTGAATACAGATTTATACTACTACTACCGAGTCAAGCACAAGAGTTGCAGTGCAGTGAAGTGATTTGAAGAGGGCTGCACCGTGGGAGAGGCCAGGTTTTGAGCCTTCTTTCCTGGTCACTCAGATTGCTGCTCAGCCACTGGGAAATATCCATGCCTACTAAAATAAACAAAAACTTTTAAAGTACACAAATTGGATAAAACGAACGCTGATTAAGAATTTTGGTGGAAACCAGTTAGGCAAAAGAGTATGATTCAACCTCAAAAAAGCTGAGGGATACAAAGGGAAATTAATGTTCACAATAGTAGTGTAGGGCAAACTACATAGGATTAAAATGCATCTGTGTTGATTTTCATAGAACAAAGTAAGTGTAAGGAAGACAAAACATTCTATTTAGTCATTATTATCTCTGATTACCACTGTTTCAACAACCAGATTTCCTTCTTGAAAGGTCCAACACCCAGTTAAGGCAATAAAATAAATCTGGAAAACTGTGAGGTCATACATAGAGTTCCCCTGCGGCTTTTCTTGGACACATCTATGATGACATTCTACCTACACATTTGACTAAATTTAGATAGTCTAAGTAGAAGCAGAAAGAAAACAATCATGCTGGCCTTGGCTCTAATAAGGCCTTTCACATGTCTATGTGACCAAGAGCCGATCTAGAGCCAGGCTCGACCCATCATTGGCTCTCGCAGGGGTAGACAGGAAGGTTGACCACATAACTGAAGTTCAACTCCACAGACCTTCTCCATATCCTTTACTCAACAGCGCGGAATCGGAGTAATGAAGTCTCTGGAGATTCCTGGTGGCTGCATTGTAATTGGCTATGCTTTAAATAATTTTCTCATATTCTCTGTTTAATTTCCTTCTATCAAGGAAATATTTAAATGCGTGTTTGACTTACTCTTGGGATTTACTTGACTTTTATTTTTTATTCCTCCCTGGTTAAAAATAGTTTTTCAAATTTATTCTTAATTCAAGAAATTTCTCAGTGGTTATTTTTTGGAACTGCAGTTGTATAGTGCTCTGGCAGTCCCAAATGCATAATGTATGCCTAAATACAGAAAAACGACTGTTTATTTGCTTCTAAACAATGCAACTTGTCTAAAGTACTGGGGAAAGATCCAAAAATTCTATTACCAACAAGTTAATTTGAAGGCTAGTACAGTGGGGGAAAGAACCAGTTGTATGAGTGACAAGCGTCCTCTCAAAACCACCATTCCAGTGGCTGCTGATCAGTGGGTATGCTACTTAAGTGGCTTGGTCTTCTTACTGGTATCTTGTGCTCTTTTTTATGGCTAGATAATTTGGTGGGTCCTAGAAACCCTTCTGTGCTGTACACTGAACCTTACTGCAAATACTGCACTAAACACTTGATGCTTTTGTTCCACAGATTTATACAAAGAGTATCGAGCTCTCAAAGAAGGACGTGAGCAGAACAGCTCGACTTCCACAAGTGCTGCAGAATCCAGTCCCTCATGCAGAACACAGGCTCAGGCGCCCCAAGAGATGGAGCCACAGACAGTAAGGAGGAAATGGGCCACTGTTTTGGTATGAGTAGTTGGTAATGGTGTTTATTGGACTGACTGTTCATAGTAAACGTATGGTATTGGCGCGCAATCACAGTTTGGGTATGGATATTTAAAGGTATGGAAGAGTCGTTGAGATATGATGACCTGGACAAAATTAATAATGTAGCCTAATTTACATACATTATTTAAATATGACTTAGGAATGTTGTTTGTCATTTGTGTTAGAGTTGGTGCTGGGAGTGTTGCTTCGTAAGTCCCTTTTCTTCTCCTTATTCACCATAGGTTTAGGTTCTTAGAGAGGAAAGGTATTTTTATGCTTGCAAAACCATATCCATCACACTCATGACAACATAACTACAACATTGCCTTATCACGATTAACACCTGTCCAAACCTCATGCATAACACCTATTGCTTCTCACTTAAGGGGACTAAAAATCCACAGACCTACAGCCAGACACAGGCATTGAGATAACTTCTAACTGTGCCACCCAAAGAAAGTAAGTATATGCCAATGGTACGTTCTCTCTTAGACATTTCTGTGCATTCCATGCATATGTGTAGGTACAAGTTTGGCACACTCTTCCAGAACCTCATGCCAAACAACCAAACTCATGTCATACCAGCCAATCTATAATCGCAGTCTAGCAACCATCTATAACAAACTGTTTATCCACTTTCTCAGTCACCTACAATTGCTTTGGAATGTTTATCTGTGGTAGGAAGCGCTAAACAAATGCTTCAATGCACATTTGTATGGGTAAGGAAAGAGGTGTAATGTCTTGAAGGTTCCTTGGGGTCCATCCCAGTGGAGGTGCTCTAGTAAGCATTTGGATCAAAATCCAGAAGCTGTGGTCTGTGGGTGTTATGAAGACGTTATGGTTGAATGAATTGACATTCCTAGCAGGGAATTGGGTACGATTCTGGTTTTGGTGACATTTCACTGCGGTGCATATGGTGACTTTCTGACTCCGCAGTGTTTGCCCTGCGGTTATATGTCTGTCTCTTAAGGTGAGCATCACTTGAGAGGGGCTTTGGCTCCACCTACATCTTGGGAGTTAGGAGCACATGTTTCGAATGGACCGACGTTGTGTGCTTCAACAAAAAAGTACTGCCCTACACAAAGCTGTGATCATTCTATTTATTTATCCATCTTCCTGAGCTAGAACTTTCAGGGGCACACACGACTTTACAATGCTAATAAAGGTGTCTAGATAATGTATGGCATCTTTTGTCTCACAGCAACACCGGTGGGAGGATGACCGTCATTAGCAAATCTTTAGGTCTGGCTTGACTATGTATTCATAAGCCACACCTATTGGCATTGCCAATGCTTGTTTGTCATATAGGCTTTTTGAATGGTTTTTTGTTTACGTTGCTGTGCTGCACTTCTGTATATATGTGGAAGAAAGGTATGATATTTAATGTGTAGGTCCATGTGCCACTTTGTATGCATGATTTGTCGGCCTGCCTTTTTCTCTTTAAACAGAGGTTTCCTTCCGTGCCTTTTTTAGGTCTCGCCTAGCGAAAGCAGCTCATGCGCTGCTCTCGCTATTGCGAGTACCTTTTGGAATCGATTCTGCGGAACACTCGCATGCATGCGTCTGCATGGGCAAACATGGCTGCTCTCGCCATCTGTCCATAGCTGACAGCATGCGCGTGTCTGTCAGACTGTGGACAGCCCGACGCCATCTTGCGATGCTTTCGTTGTCATAGCAACAAAAAAGCAATTGCTTTCACTGCCGCTTGCTATTGTGATGCTTACGACACGTATATTGAAGTCAAGGGATGAGCCCGCCCATTGCAGATCTTAGCTGGGGACGCAAGCAGATGAAAGTGGTACGGCACGCTGTCATTCAGAGTCAAATTCCCACCGAGTCCAAATAACATTTTGATATATCCCAGCCATTAGGGCGCTTCTCCCATCCCCGCTGAAGTGAGCATGCCTGTGTTGAAAGATGTGTGCAGTCGGTGGCTGTCGCATTCCACTCCTCTTATTGGGAAGCTTAACGCGCTGTCTAGCCTCGAGGCCTTCACATGCGGGAGCCGCTCTTTCAGGGAGAGTGACTTCGAAATGCAACACACACTATCCTCTTACCGGGGAGGCGGAGAGATGGCCCGGAGGGCCTGGCTCTCTGCAGGCCGCCTCGTGCATGTGCCTACAGAGCTCGATGCCCTGCTAAGAAGACACAGGAGGGCCGGCCCACTCTGGACTCGTGCTAATAGGCAGACAAATAGGATGATGGTGATAGGTGTGTGCTTTGGAAGAGTTCATAGGGTTTATGTGGTGAAACTTGTGATCATATCCAGAACACAGAACATGTAACTGGTAAGCTCACTAGGAAACTCGTACAATAATCAATTTTACTTATAGTATGGGCATTGATTAAGGCTTTAACTGTGCCAAATAGACAGAGTTTGTGCATGTTGAGTACCTGAAACATGACTGCAGCTATGAGATATAGATAAATGAGTCAAACTGCATAGTGTAGCAGAGGCCACTCATTGGTTTTGGGCTGAAAAATGGTGTTAGTAGAAACAAAGGAAGGTAACAGAAGTGTAGGTGTAGTAGATGCAAGGAATTGTTTTTTTTCCTGATTTTGCAGAGTTAATTTTGAACAAGTGTGGAGTCATCCAGCGTCGATCGTCTACATAGAGTTAGTAAGTCAAATGCAGGCCTGGCACAGAAGGAGTTAGTGTAGAACAAAAATAAGTTTGCATCCAGGACTGGGTGACACATACTGGTAGGACAATAAGCAGGGAGCATAAAGACTGACAGCTAGCGCTCAGTGTGTTCAGATCAAAGCTGGTCTAGAGCAGCGCCCAAGATGCTTAGGCTGGCTGTCAGTGGTAGATGGCTGAGGTTATAGGCCAAGTAGAATGAAAATAAAGGGCTTGTGCTTGCAGTAAGTTGAAGTGAAAACATTTAATACCCAGTATAGGATGATTTGCATGAAATTAAGTGCTTCTGAGCTCGATTCAGGAGTGTTGTGTAGATTGTGTATAGGGTTAGTGAGTGAGGAGCAAGGGGAATTTGTAAAAAGAGTGACCGGGATGAACAGGGGAAGGATGTTGCTTTTTATAGCAGTGGTTGCTCCGTAGCTGATTTGAGAGGGTGTGATTAAGTGCCTGATTGAAGGGAGTTTATGGAAAGTTAGGGCTCAGGCAGGACACAACTCTAGCGTAAAAGCCAAGAATTTGTTTGGAGGCAAAAAGAACGAAGATTGATTTAACTTGCAAGATTTGAGTATAGGAATTAGTTACCAGAGACGTGGGGGATTAGGTGATTTGGCGGGAGAATTTTATTTTGTTTTTATTTATTAATTCTTGATATGATGCTGTTCAGTCCAAAGAGTGTTAAAGCACTGTGCAATTAAAAGGGGATACATGAAAGTTGCATTCCTGAGTTGAAGGGGGGGGGGGTGGGATGGTGTTTGGTCTTACTCAGGGCCACAGACTTTACATGTTTACTGAACATTTTCTGTGTTGTGTATTGTAGTTTACTATTGGTGTTAATGAGGGAAGAGGATGCCTCAGGATATCTGTGAATGTATCCAAACAAGTCACTAGGCAAAAATCTAGAGTGAAGAGAAAATGCCACTGTGTCCCAGGGGCTTGGAAAGAAGCAAATACCAGCTACACACACACACAGCCAGGGATGACCCCCTGGGGTCTTGAGATAATGCTTGATCTCCATGTTTGCAGTTTTGGTTGGTTTCCCTACAGGTCATTGACCTCTGCCCATGGGTTTCCATCTTGGATCAGTTCTGGCCAGCTGGGTTATATGGAAATTGTGACTCCGGGAAGCATCACTTCTTCAAGATAACCTCTCTGAAGTCCTCTATTTATTTGTTGTCTTGGTAGAGACCACCTTCTCTCCTCTCACTGTACAGCATGGTTCTTCTTCAAGGCACGGCAAAGCTGCTGGACATCTACAGAGTCCTAGACCATCCTTGACCTGGAGAGAGCTGGGTCCAGTTTCTTGCAAATGTCTCTCAGAGGTGCTGTATAGAGCCTGCATTAAGAGATACAGTTGATGTGCAACTACTGGGTGAATAGTGCCAGTATTTATCTTGCTGTGTGGCACTCACATAAAGCCATTTCCAATCAGTGCAGTAGTTTGATCTAAAAAGGACAGGTAGCTTTGTAGCCTGTAGGCTGTCAAAAAAGGCAGAGAGAGAAGGGCTGATACTAGCTGAGCAAAGGAATGTACATTGCTAGTGGGCATTCATTACAAGGCAAGTTGGCAAGCACATTTCATTTGCTGTGACAGGCAGAACCTGGGTAGCAGGGAAGCAAATAAATAATCTGCTCATAGAAATGCTATTTTTAGATGTGTATTCATCTAATTTCCCCAGCTCGGCATGTATCTAAAGGGTCCTTGGGGGTTCATACACAGGAACAGCAACAGGCAGGCTAGCATGTCCTTGAGGAAACTCGTGTCATTCCTAAATTGGGAACTGCCATTTTGTGCATGCACTCACTGCATCCTCTAAAGCAGAGATTCCCAAACTTTTTAGAAACACGATCCACTGTTTACAACAACAAACGTTCGCAACCCACCTAGCTTTAACCTCTTCTGTGCCCATGACGAGATGGTCTCGTCATGGAGCACAGTCGCGCTGTGCCCATGACGAGACTATCTCGTCAAGACACCCACCCACTAGGGAAACGCCAGGCACAGGAGGGGGAAAAGGCCTGGCGCCCAAAGGGTTAATGGACGTAATGCCAGTGATGTAAAAAAAATGTTTAAGTGTAACTAAAGCATCATGTAAAAGCGCTTTGCCATTTACAGAGAGCACGTTTTCCATTAGCATGGCCAATAAATTTGCACAGACATACAGTCTTACTCATAAAACTATACTGCACACATGATAATGTGTGGAAATCGGGTTTTAGTGGATATTTATCATTTGTGCACCACCAACTAGTGTGTCTTGATTTGTTTGTATAAGATTAAAATCTTTGTTTCCATCACACTTCAGAACTACAAGAGAAATGTGCTCAGTCTATGGTTGGTCAGGGACAGTGCAGGGCAGCGTCTTTGCAGCTCCCCAAAACAAGCAGAACTTCACTTTTGTCTGTCTTGCTTCAAGCCTAAGCAGGTATTCAGTCATCTGGGTCTTGTAGAGGTCTTTCAGTGGTCAGGGTGCAGCTCCTCTCAATTCCTGGCAATCCAGCTCCTCTTCTCTCACAGGTCCACATCTTGGGATGTGTTGTGTAGTTCCTATAAACCCTATATAGGATCTGCGTGTTTAGACAACATACACTGCGGGCTTGGTGTCCAGACTGATCCTAGGAACCCCCACTGGATGTGTTGGTCTGTATACCAGCTAGCTCACAGTGCCACTAGAAACACCTCCTACCAAGGAGAGAATAGTTCTTGGCAAGTATCGAACATGACAACCCTGATCCCTCAGGACCGTGGAAACAGTGTACTACTTTTCGCTCAGTCACTCATGCTCACTTAGTCTCAGAGTTACTTTACACAGAATAAACGGTAGGCACGTTTTCAACAAGTATTTATTGAGCAGTCGTTATTCTAGTGATCAATAGGTGTGCTGAAACAATCATTAGACAGTACCAGATATAAAGGATTAAAAGTACTAGAAAAGTAAAAGGATGGTAGATTTCTACCGTTTTGCTATAACTATCAATACAGGCAGGTATATAAAATACATGACAATTAAATGCGTACTCCTACGATGCTACCCTAACTAGTTGTACCTAAGTGTACCTAGCATGTATGTGGGTGTTAAGCCAAGAATCCCTCTAGGATAAAGTCAACCCTCATTACCTGAAGTGAGAAACTGTGGGACCCCGTTCTGGTCTCGAGCTGGAGTATCTGCATGATGAGGCTTTAGCGTCTCGCGTCAGTGTGTCGGCTTGGAAGTCCTGATCTCCTCGCTTTGTCTCAGCAAGATGTGATGTTTATGTACTCAAAGGTCTCACCGGGGGTACTACCTTGCTGTGCCACTTGTCGGACTTAGGATGAACTTTATACATAGATTTTCTACAGGAGATGGTAGTCCTGCTGAGTTTCCAAGAATCCACATGCATAATGTATGAGGCCTTTACCCCAGAAAATCACGTGTTCTGTGTGCAGTGTCGTATCTAGGTAAAAGGTCAGTCCCTAAGAACCGTTATGTAAGTAATGTAGGGAAGAATATAGGTGAAGGGTTAGGATGTTACCTGAGCCTATATTGGGGTACCTATATAGAATATGACAGATGTAGCTTTTGAAAAGAGTAGCATGACCTTTCGTGACTTTGATAGCTCCATCTCAAGATAATATTAAACTATGGGTCTAATGGTGAACAGCCTGATGACTTGGAATGGCTGGTCAAATACCTGACCATGTTTTGCTACCATTACATCCGCTTGCTTGGCAGTATGTAGCATGTGGTGTCCAAAGCAAATAAAGCTACCACACTCAGGTCTCTTGGTCATATTAAGATTTTTGTAGGAACTCTTAGGAAACTCTTGGGGAGCGTTCAAAAGATCATAATTACACAGCTTGGACAGTGCCTGGTTTAGGCTGCCACAAGCAATTTTTGAAAAGCAGATTAAGCTTTGTAGTCCAGTTAGGATTTTTAAAATTTTACATAAAAAATGTCTAGCACATTGGAAAGATAGAATCAAGTGTAAAACACCATAGATATCACCGAGATCCCAGAATATGGATTGACTTGTGGTCCCCAAGATAAAACAAACCATGGTGTACGGTAGGCTCCTGCAAATGAATTGTGTTATTTAAGGACTGTTTTGCAGATCTCATGCTGAAAGCCTACTTGTTTAGATTACATTTTTCATATCTTGGTTCATCAGTGTGATACTCTCTGGCAGTTTAAGGACACTACGAATGTGTATGACTTGACTTGACTGAATAACTATTCTGGTGGACTTGACAGGTTGGTGATTACAGTGGAGGAAACATGTAGGGCAGAACAGAAAAAACAAAGAAGGCAGGGAGGTTCACCTTTCCTAAGCATGCAAAAGGTTTCCCAGCACAACAAGTGCTACAGAGGCTGTTGCAGGTAAAGTGAAATGTGGCATTGCACACTCCAGGAGTGGTTGTTGTGCCTTGCACTGGTGGGGCTTGAAATCTGGATGCACAGTGGAATAGGCACCAGAATTCGCAGAAGATTTCTGTGGTAGTAATGGGGCCAGTAGGAAGAGTCTACAAATTATCTTAATGATTAGAATGAACATGGTCTAATTTATACATTTGACTGGAGGATGCATCCGTATTTTGGAGTGATGATAATGAATATGATCAAGGTGCAAGCTCACGAGTCGGTGTTAGAGAGTGAGTTGAATGGATTTCTAGGCTGTTAAACCAATGCAGTATTATTTACAATGGTACCATACAAGAGGCACCCTTAAAATGAGGGAATTTAGTAATAAGAAATTAAATAAATACATCAACCTCTTTAAAGATATAGCAAGGGGACCAATCACTCCGGTATGGGGATGTGGGATGACATTGGAAGCCACTGCGGGGCTGCATTGTAGTGTGTACACATGGCTCTTTGATGTATTCTCAGGGACTCTCTTGCTTAGCACACGTTGATGGGAGTAGCAGAATCCTGTTTGGTGATGAGAAGTGCCCATGTTTTGTGATTGGCACATTCGGGCTGTATGACGACATCTGTTCTTTCTCCAAAGGAATTTGGAGCAGACGTTTGGGGCAGTCACCTGAACCGTGCTGCCATGCCTCCGAAGCTAACACCCGCAGACCGCGATTCCCTTAAGGCCTCAGCACAGTACTTTGGGATGAAGCTGAAAACCAACCTTGGTGCAGCCATAAAGGTATGGCCAGTGTTTGTATGTAAGTAATTATTTATATGAGTGATATGTACAGAGTGGACACAGCTGCAAAGACGCTGAGTGCTGTAGGAGAGGCAGATTGATGAAATAAAGGAAAGTGGTCCAAGAAAGACAGTGTGGAGAGAGGTAGGAGGGGCTATATTAGGCCGGAGATGAGAGCGCTGATGGAGTAAAACATGCATAAGAAAGCTGTAATTGGAAATACATGGAAGCGTAATCTTGTACATTAATCTTCAAGGTTTCCTGAACCTTTGTTGTGTCTTTGAGTGAAGAGCCGAAGTGTGATCGAATGTCACCAATTTATTTGGAGAAATAATAGTCCTGTTTTTTTTTTTTTTTTTTTTTTAATAATTCTGTTTTTATTGAACAATCATCAACTATAATATTTCACTGAACTGAGGATGCAAAATGAAAGGTTACAGCACAGGCACTTGAAGCATGTTACAATTTTTTACAATAGTGCAAAATAAAATCAATTGCGGCGTGGGGGATCATCCTGTTCCATGTTACGTGGTGGGTTACAAATTTCACCCCTGTAGGAATTCCACGGGCTCCAGATTCTGGACCATTTGCGGAGGCAGCCCCGGGCTATGTAGACCGTCTTTTCCCTAAGCATGCACCAGTCAAGGTCCCTTTCCCAAGCCTGTAGAGACGGCGGATGTGTAGATCCCCACAGCTGTGCGATATTTCTCTTTGCCACCATTAATCCTAATGTGACCCATTGTGTTTGGGAGCTATTTAAATCAGTGGGCTCCCAAACATTTAGAAGGCATCAACGTGCTTCTGGGCGGAGAACTGTCGTAAGCACTTCGCTCAAGGTGTCATGTATTTGACGCCAATATGGTTGACTGTAGTCGCATTCCCATATTATGTGCATACATGTGCCTGACTATCCACATCCTCTTCTACATTCTCCTCCCTCCGCTCTTCCCATCCGTACCAGGCGGGGCCCCGTCAGGTAAACTCTATGAAGAATATTAAGCTGTACTAGTCGGAGTCTAGCTGGAATCGTTACTACTCTGGGGAAGGAGACGCCTCCCGTCACTCCTCGTCATCCATCTCATGTTAGGGATATGGTTTTTTCAGGCAGATGACCATCTAGTAGCTTCTCTTCCAATGGAGAGGAATCAGGGGGAGAGGTATCTCTGACGATGTGCGATTGAAGTGCATGGCAGACTTGTAGATATCTAAAGTGCTCTGAGTTGGACCAGGCATGTTGTTTCTGCAGAGATGCAAATGACTTTGTTACCCTTCTCCCACATATCTTTTATCTGTGAAATCCCAATGAAATCCCATTTTTAAAAACCCTTCGACTTCCACAGGCCACCCATTATTTCAGAGTCCCATAGGGGAGTTGCCAACGTTAGTTTCTGTCCCCAGCCAAGCGCTTTAGTGGCTGTATGCCAGCAGTGGACCGAGTGTTTGGTGGGTCCCGTCAACGGGTACCGATTAATGCCCTGTTATAGTTCCCACCCAGTAAGACCCATCTGTCCATGAGATACCCAGGGTCATCGGAACGACTGTATGTACCATGATTAATGGCAGCTAACTGAGCTGGCAAATAGTATTTTTTAATATCAGGAAGGCTGATTCCCCCGTCGTACCAGTTTAATGTGAGCTTGTTTAATGCAATACGGGGCTTACCGTCCCACCACAGTTCCCTCTGAAGGCCTTCGATGTCTCTGAAATACGTAATCGGGACCACATCCATCGAATTTTGCAAGGCGTACAGAAGCCGGGGCAGCGACATCATTTTGAAGAGTGCCGCCCTGCCCAGTAAAGAAAGTGGAAGCGTCCTCCAACTTGCAATGTCACGCTTAAGCCGCTGGAGAGGTGAGTGGAGGTTATGGGTAAAGCGGAGCACTGGATCTAGGGAGATAAAGACCCCAAGGTATTTAAAACCTATCGTGTTAGCTTGTATTGGGCAATTTCGCGGAAGTAGGCGGGGATCACCCTTGAGGACGTATAGGAGAGATTTACCCCAGTTAATGGAGAACCCTGAGTATTTACCAAATATTGCCAGTATATCCAGGGCTGCCGCCAGTCATTTCCTAGGGGTGGCCAGGTACAGTAAGATATCATCCGCACATAGTGAGATGCGGTCCTCCCAGTCCGGGGACCAGCGCAGACCCCGTACCACGGGGTCCTTCCTTATCCACGCCGCCAGAGGTTCCAATGCCAGGGCAAAAAGGAAGGGGGAAGAGGGGACACACCTGACGGGTGCCCCTACTCAAAGTAAACATGTCAGACTTATTTGCCATGACTTGTGCCATGGGTCCCGAGTAGAGAAGGCGCACCCATTGGACAAAACCCGACCCGACTCCCAGTTTGGCAAGTACTGCCAGCAAGTATGGCCACTCAACAGTATCGAAGGCCATAGTCGCATCTAGAGACACCACTATCGCTGGTTCCTGGATGGTTGGCACCCTACCCAACACTCCGTGCAGTCTACGCAGGTTCAGAGCTGTGTTGCGGTTACCGCATGAAGCCTGACTGGTCTGGGTGTACCAGGCTCCCGATTATCTTAATTAGCCTACTGACTAGGAGCTTCGCTAGGATCTTGGGTTCCGCGTTTAGTAATGAGATTGGTCTGTAGGATGTGCAGTCCGTCCTGGGCTTTCCCTCCTTATGGATCGTGACTATTGTAGCCACCCTATGGTCTACCGGTAATATATTCCCACCTCCTTCCTCTCTTCATACATGGCCTTCAAATAGGGGGCTAATCTGGCCTAAGTTTGTATCGGGCCTAAGTTTGTATAGTTCGATTGGGATCCCGTTGGGGCCAAGGGCCTTCCCAGACTGCAGCGATCTAATGGCTTGTGCTATCTCGTCAGCAGTCAAGTCACTGTCTAGGAAGCTGCGATCTTCGTCAGACAGCGTTGGGAGTGCTATGTCATGTAGTAGTTTGTGTGAGTCTTCCTCAGTGTAGGGCGCGGCAGTCGTGTATACTGCCCGAAAATGGCTAGCAAACTGAGATACGATGTCCTGTTAGTCAGTTATGCAGCTGTTCCCTTCACCCCGGAGTTCAGGAACCAGGCGACTAGCCCACTCCTTTCTGTCGAGTCAAGCAATCAATCAATCAATCAAATAATCTTTGTTTTCGATCATTTAGATCATCAAAGATATAAATACTTGCCAATTATTAAAATTTAAAAGTTCCCAATGTTCTAAACATTTACATGTAAACAATAACTTTCAAAAATTTCATAAAACAGACGTTTAAAAACATGGGAAAGGGTGTTCTAAAATCATTTAACATTATACGACCCCCCCCTCTTTTAAAAGACTAGATCGGACATGCCACAGGGCCATTAGAAACTTTGCCACTGCAAAGACAATCGGAGGTGACAAATCAGATTTTAATATTCTAAACGCAGGCAAGAATTTCCTAAACCCCATTTTTTTAAGAATGGGTAGAAGCCAATGCTTCCTCGCTCTTCGATAGGCTTTACAGAAAAGGACCACATGTAAATCGCTTTCCCGAGGATATGTGCAGGCTGGGCATTGCTCACTTGTTGGAGGTTGGGACCAAGTGGTGGTGAAAGCCCTCAAGGGTAGAGAGCCATATCTCCACTGTAGTTAGAGCTTTCTTGCCAGCACAGGTGCCATGCCATCCAAAACACTTTCCATTAGGTAGGAATCTTTTGATTGTATGAATAAATTAGTCAGTGAGCCCACCCGTGTGTTGTCTAAAGCGGTGTTCAACTTCGACTGATAGTAAAGTTTAGAAAGTGCCTTTCGAGGGATCCTCGCGCTTGAGTTTGCGGGGTCGGCCCATAATTCCGTTAGACCTAAACTTTCACAAGATCTTTTTATGTAAGTTAGCCTTAGGATATTACTAATGTTTGGTAAGGCCAGGAACTCCTGTAGCTCGCTTCTATAATTGCTTAGATCCTCGCTACTCCATAATCGTTGCCAAAAAGATAATGGTTTTAGGCCAAGTTCCTCGGCGATGGGCCTAAGTCCTAGGTCCAATCTCAGAGGGAGCAATGGCGTGCTAGGAGGGAGAGCCACCAACTGCCTGAGAAATTTGTTCTCTGTGCTTGTTAGGTTTTTAGCAGGAGTGTGACCCCATAATTCGCCGCCGTACGTAACTGAGCCCCGAGCTTGGGATTTATAAATCTGTATCATGGGGCCCAGTGGGCGGTATATAGATTTGCCCACCATTCTGGAAATACCACCCACTTTCTGTGAAAGCTTCATGTTTGCCTTGGTGATATGTGTCCCCCATGTCATTTTCTCATTCAGGGTTACCCCCAAATATTCAAAAGTGGAAACCCTCTCCAAACGTACTGTACCCAACAATGGGTTAGGACGTGTTGAGGGGGTAGGGTTCAAAATCATATATTTTGTCTTGGAGGCATTAATTTCAAGGCCCCTCTCAGTACAAAATTGCAAGAACCCATCCACTATCCGTTGAATTCCCATAGGGGATTTAGACAGTAGCAGGGTGTCATCCGCAAACATTATGGCGGGCACCCTGCTGCCATTCAATCTGGGGGCGTCAATGTCTTCTATCCTGGACAGGTGGGCAATTACCCCGTTGACAAAGAGACAGAACAGGGTAGGTGCGAGTATGCATCTCTGCCTCACCCCCCTGTCAACGGGGAATCTTTCTGTTAAGCCCCCCATCCTGCCGCACCTGACCCGCGCGTATTTGTCCTGGTGTAGTTTAATCAGGATGGCCAGGATGTCTGGCGGGACTCCCAGATCCTCAAGGACATTCCAGAGTTTGGATCTAGGCACCAAGTCGAAGGCGGCACGCAA
This sequence comes from Triturus cristatus, assembly GCF_964204655.1. Taxonomy (NCBI): domain Eukaryota; kingdom Metazoa; phylum Chordata; class Amphibia; order Caudata; family Salamandridae; genus Triturus; species Triturus cristatus. The sequence continues at coordinate 141,495,212 of NC_140587.1, read as the reverse complement.
GTCCACGAACACCGTGAACAAGCTGCCCCCCTCGACGAGTGCCGTCCTCCAATAGATAAGGTTGAGGCGAAAAATTTGGTCCATGGTGGATACCCCCTTTCTGAACCCGGCCTGATATGGGCTCAGGGTGGCGGTTTCCTCTATCCAATTCTGGAGACGATCTAAAATGAGCCTCCCAAAAAGTTTTTGGGACACATCTATCAGGCTGATGGGCCTGTAGTTGGATGGGAGCAGAGGCGAGCCTTTCTTGAAAATCGGAACCACCTCTGCGCCCAGCCAAGTACAGGGCACCTCCATCCCCTTTAGAACCGCATTGAACAATACCAGGAGATATGGGGCCCATATATCTGGCTCCTGTTTGAAAAGGTCACCAGGGAGACCATCCAGACCGGGTGCCTTGCCAGTTGACAGGCCTAATATGGCAACCCGGACCTCCTTTTCGGTGAATGGGTCCCCTTCCGGGCAGTTATATACGGGTGGGGTTTTACAGTCTCCATGCCCTACTTCCACTGTATAAAGAGACTTGAAGTGCTCCTGCCATGACTTAGGGGAGATGTTCGGTTCTATTGCCGAGACGAGTTCCTCAGAACCTGTATTAACAATTCTCCAAAACCTCCGTGAGTCCATGGAGGCTAGGGAGTTAGCGAGTTCTTCCCATTTGTTCTGGTCCCACTCAATCTTGGCATTAAAGACCAGCTTCTTGTATTCACATCTCCTAGCTTGAATCTCAGGCCTACTTTTACGATTCTTGATACTCGACAAAAGATCCCTCCTTGCCCTGCGGCACGCTGCATTATACCATGTGCGCTGGGTCTTGCCACCCGCCCTCCTTGGTCCATTATTGAATAAATCTGCAGTCAGAGTCTTAACGACTTCTTCATGCATCAACCAGATTTGATTATTTTTCTCCCTTAAGCTAGGTTCATCATTTAGGCTACCCATTTTTTCCAATATAGGGATAAAATTATTGTAGAACCGAGGGAGCTTAACTGTGCTTGCAGCTAATTTCTCCCACTTGATTCTCCTCCTATTGCTTTCTAGGGCTAGGTCCGGGTTTATCTTCGGCAATTCTACTTCCCCATGATCCCGGCCAGGAGGGAGAAAGTCCAATTCCAAAGCATTGTGGTCGCTATCTTCTCTGTCTATTACCCTAAAGTCAATGACATGCGACCACAAGGATAATTGTACCAAAATCTAATCTAATCTTGACTCCCTTCCCTTCCGGTTGAACGTGGGTTTGCTCGGGATATCCGATTTAACACGCCCATTACAGGCCCTCACCCCATGTTTCAGAGTTAGGGCAGTGATCTGGAGTGCAAGAGGGGTCCAAGCTTTGGGGGGTATAGATACTGTCGGTGGTACTCGCCAACTTGCATCTTCCTCTAGGGAAGCCCCATCCAGGAGACCAGCTAGGGGCTCGAAGTGTGAGTTCCAGTCCCCACCCACTACAAAAGGGGTCCCCTTGGGGAGTTCACCCAGAACATCCGACAGTTCTTCAATGGTAGGGGACTCCTGCGATATAGTAACCGGCCTCGAATATACATTTACCACTGCTAGTCTGCAGCAGTTGGACCATTCCAGTATAACCACAAGTATGTCCTCTGATGCCACTGGGAAACGCGTGACCTGGCATCCCAAATGGACTGCGACCCAAGTTTCAAGGCCTCCCGATGGACGACCCCTGCCCCCCCATTTCGCAGGAATGGAGAAAACTGCGAAACCCTGCCTTAGATGTTCCTCCCTCTCCCAAGTTTCTTGGAACATGCATAAATCTTTAGAGTTGATATATTCGATCCATTCCTGGCAATTGGACTTGTTTCCCAGGCCTGCCACATTCCATGACAGTATTTTTAGTGGGAGAGGCCTGTTGTTTGCAATAGTGGTATGGATGGAATCATTCCCTTTGTCACTGGCCATGGTCTCTGTATATACTAGGGGGTAGCTTATTACTTCCCCGACATTGTTTCGTGACTCACCAGTAAAATTACCCAAGTCGCCGTAATGTGCTTGGGCATCGTCCAGCTCTATCTCTGATCTATTTCCCACCACCACCCCCTCCGATGGTATATAATTGCACTGGCTGCTTCTACATGTGGATAGTCAGTATACCATATCCAGTTGGCTATACCTGTTCTGCATTGGGAGATAAAATGGCTGGGCAAATCTCTGGGGGTGATAATCTTGCTCATTAGAGCCCCAGTTGCCTCCCCTCCTATGGCAAGTTTCCCATCCCTCGTCATCCATGTTCGTGGTGTAGTGGGTTTGCTGGTGTCTTCTGGAGTTGGGGAATTCTCTCCATCCACTTGTCAGCCCCCCACCCCCTCTCTCTATGTTAGTGCACTGAGCATTGATTTCAGGGGATCCTTGATATTGGCTTCTGGGATGATAGAAAACTCCCCTTCTATTCCTATCTTTCCAGCCAGCCAGTGTTTGTATCCGAGGCCCCCAAATCTCGTCCTCTCTATCATAAACCCGAGGGGGATAAAAAAAAGAAAGAGGTAAGGATTGAATGGTGCTCCCCTCATCCTCTGATATCCATCCGCATATATGCTGGACTGTCCTATGATCTCTAAAACTAACTATAACACAATCGCCACTTATGGATTTAGTTGAGCTACCCAGCCAAGGCACCCTTCGAACCATGAGGACTATGCTCGATATGCCTTCCGGGAGTGGTCTGTGTGTAGATAGCCAATTTATCACCTTGTTCTTCAGTGAAGCGGTGGATTCTTTGGAGGAAATATTCAATTCTGGTATCCCTGCTAGAACTACAGTATACGGTGCTGCCTCTGGGGGAAGATGTACTAGTCTAGGTTTCGTCCTCTTATTAGCATCCTCAGCCATTTGTTCTGCAGCATTCGGTGGTTTGATAGGGGCGGGGTTATTATCCCTGGTTTGTTTAGCACTAGTTGGGGAAGGGGATGAGTGATTATGCTGTTCTGCAGGATTTTGAGTGACAATAGCCTCAGGAAGTATATTAGTGCTTATGGGTGGGGTAGATTTTGCCTGCTGCGCTGTGTAAATAACACTTTTGGCCTGGTTGGTAGCCTGGGAAGGTCCCTCTTTTGTCTCTCTGGCGGAAACCTTTGCCCCACCACTGCTAGCTGCTTTAAAACTATCAGCTAGTTGCACTGTCGACTTTTCTATGGCCACTAACCTGGCCTCAATTTTGGTTAGCCTTTCTTCCAGGGGGCTTAAAAGGTTTCTTATAAGTACGCCTATATCAGCAAGGGTGATATCCTCCTCAGTGGACTCGGGAGAATTCTGTTTGGGATGAGTGCTTTTCTCCCCCGGTAAATTTGAAGGTGAGGCCTGAGCTCTAGCAGTTTGCGTTCTTCCCCTTGTGTTTAAACATGGACTATTTGATAGCGGATGCAGGGGGGAGATATTCAGCTTCCGGCCACCCTTGTTCTTGGTCCCTCCTCTCTTTTTCGGAATTGCACCTTCTCTAATCCCCTTCCGCTTATTCACATTAGGACCTGTAGAATTAACCTTTTCAGGGTCAGAATTAAGGGTGGTAGTAAGTGTGGGGTGGGGTTGAGCTGGCGGGAGAGTTAGCATACTAAGATCTACAGAATCACTAAGGTCTTTCATGCTTAACTGGGAGGTACAATTTAAAATGTCCAAAGTCCCGGAGGGGTCATTTGTGCCTTCTACCCCCATATCCAACACGATGAGATCTGGGCTTACCTCAGGAGACTTTGCCTGAGCTAAGGGACCCATTGACGATCTCCTCACCCGGTCTAATTCCTGGGATATTCGCCTCTCAAGAAGCGTAATGTCCTCAATTAGTAGGGAGCCAGCTTTCACAAAGTAATTATCCAATGTTCCCTTTGTTGTAGCAGCAACAGCCGATACGCTTTTGCTCCTTGTTTCCCTGGTCGTCATCTCTGAAGTAAGTCAGCAAGAATTACCCTTTAAATCCAGATACAGTCCCGAAGTGGGTCAGGGGGACTGGCCCAGGCCCAGTCTCTCCCGTCCTCTAACGGCCTCAAACGGCCCGCTCTTTGCCCGGTCTTCGCCCCGGGCTACGACCCCCGCGCGTCCCGCTTGCGCGCGGAAGCAGAGCTGCGCAATGAGGACAGGGGGTCGGAAAGGGAGGGGCCGGGAAGAGGAGACCGCTGCGAACACCGCCAAGCAGCCTGGTCCTCGCAGTCCCGGTTAGGAATAATCCAAGATGTTAACAGCCCCCAAACAGCATAGCGTCCACAGGCGGAGCCCACAATGACCCACGAAGTCCAGCAACAGCTGCCCAAGTAACGTGCAAGCAGCGACAAGCCTACGAGCGGCACCTGTTTCCCGGCCTTGTCTCCCAGCTCGTAAATTCTACCCAGCTTCTCCCTCCCCAGGTACTTGGCATTGTCCGTTGCCAGAGTCCTATATTCGGTTTGTTTGAGGGGTAATAGGTGTAATTTCTCGGGTGTAATCCTGATTTCCAACTCCAATATGGTCCTGTTTGAGAACTGAATCAACTTTTGGTGCTGTAGACCAAGCTAACTGGTTAGGTGAGATTTGCTTGTCCCACTTTGCGTACAGAGCATGTATTCTTTAATGAATAGGAAATGTGGTAAGGTAAGGTTCAAGATTGGCGTTTTCCTGCCCTGAGAACTCTCTGTATCCTGCGGTAAAGAACGTTCAATCCAAATTGCTGGGAATTTTCATGATATAGGAAGCACTCTTTAAACCTTTACCAGAAAAGCACACTTTATACAACAAGGTAACCTTTACATCCATCAGCTCATTCCCTTGAGCTGGTAGCAGCATATGCAACGCAGGACAGTTTCAAAGCATTTTGAGGTCTGTGTGACCCTATCATATTTGGATTAATTCTTTTCACCATGAGAACTCTACTTAGCAGTACATTTTGTAACTAATCCACATACGGAATTCTGTGCCCTTGTCATCTGAGATTGGTTCTGATATAATGGACAGATCTTTGCCAAGGACTTCCTTTCTCTGGCGAATAATTTCTGAAATTATCCCAGCAATCCTTTCAATTATGTTGTAGTTGACACACATTTCTGTGCACTTTCTCCATTTCGTTACTGTCCTATTTCTAATCTACTGTGCCACTGGATTCAAGCTAGCCAGGCTAATGAAGGGTAGTACCCAGAAACCGGTCCTAGGATGCTTGTTTCCAGTCCAGGGAGGACCTGGCTTGGCAGTTCGGTCTGGACTGTTCCCATGAGGCACAGGATCAAGACTGATTTGCATATGGCTCGGTCTAAACTGGGCTGGCATGGTGAGCAAAAGAACGATGGATTTCACCCAGATCTCTTGACTGGGGGTGAATGTATGATTTATTCAGCATTCCGTCCATCATTTGTTTGCGTAGCATGTTTCTAATCTAGGCTGCAGAATTGGGAATGGTTGGCAGCAGTGCACATCACTTGGCTAACAAAAAGAGGATACCCGCAAAAAGCAATCTCGGAATAAATCCTATAACCCTGCACTGATTTTTGTTGGGGTGAGCAATAAATCTTTACATGAAACCAGGCAGTCTTCATGTGAAGGTCCTATACCTGTTGTATATTGGTGCAGATTTGTGAATAATGCAATTATTTACAATTTGTAATGCATGTTTACCTTTTTGACTATTCACCGCTCATTTTATTTTATCTTGCTCCGATTTGTGCTTTAGGTAATAAAATAATAATAATCCGGCAAACCTAGCCTGTACTGGTGGCAGTTTGACATTGAGTGTAAATAATGTGTGTAATGAGCTACTAGAATGTTATTATCCATTAGATCTCACCAGAATAATACAACGGACAGGCAGGGCCAACTTTACACTGAAGCATGTGCATGGTTTCTGGGGTAATCTGTAGATCTGTTCGTGAATATTAATGGCAGTTGTCCATATAGCAGAATGGAAATATAGAATGAAGTACCACACGTCCTAGTTTTTGATTTCCCTTTATTTCTTCACAAAACGCTTCATCCACATATAGGTCTGCATCCACCTCACACACGGTGCAGATTCAACCCCCTGGCACTTCACAAATCCCCCCAGGACTCCGCACTCTGCAGTCTTCCACAGAATATGAAATGTTGCAGCTCCAAGGAAAATGCCACAGAATCCTCTTGGGCTTCCAAAATCTTCTCGTAGATCACTGTGAATCTGGTTCACTCCTAATTCCCTTCATTATTGTTCCCAAAACTTGGGGGTGCGGGGTCATACAGTTCACCAATACCACAGCATGTATGTCACTATATAAGAGTTTAATCACAAGAAGGAAAAAATCCGGGAAGCAAGGCTTCTCTGTCTGTGAACCCTGGATCAGGAACATCACCCACATCACTTAATTCGAGAACTGCAGTGACCCTCCTGCAATTCAGAGCGAAACCGAACTTGTACCCCTCTCTTTAAGGAGCATTACCCTACACACTGTAGAATGCACCTGTTCTCTCCATCATTGTAAATGATCAGGCTCAAAGTCCGGGGCGCGTGCCCTTGACCAGCACTCCCTTGCTTCTCACTAGCTTTGCACTGTATGTCCGATACATAAATATATACATATTAACACGTTACCCATATACTGCCCAAATGAATTATGCTCAGTAGCTGAAATGTTGTGGGCACAGAATCAAACACTTTCTCCGCGTTTAGCGACGCTAGATTTGCGTGCTGGTGTTTTCTCGCAGCTTCCTGTCTCACTGTGTGATCCCCCTCTGTTGCAGCGGGTGGATCTGCTAGGGGGAGATGGTGGGGCCTAGCCCATTCACCAGTATGTCACCCTGTTATAAGACTGTACAGAATAGATAGTGGCCTAATTAACCAGATATCCTTGGCTCTTTATTGGCATTTAACAGAACTAAACTTTATGTTTCTCTTAGATAAGCAATTCTCCTAAAGTCAGTGATGTTTCACAGATTCCCTAAAATGTTTGCAAAATGCTTTACCTCGTACACCGACTTTCCCCACTGAAGTCCATGATTTCCTGCACCCCCGTAGCAGTATTTATACCTACCCTATCCCTATTGTGTGGTTTAGTAATCTCAAATCAGCCTTATATGTGTAGAACCTCGCTTGAGCAAACCAAAACCACTTGCTTATAGGACACCTCAAATGTTTCCTCAAAAATATCCTAATTTCGGGTCATTGTTTCTCCCTGTTCATTTTTTATGGGGCATTTCAGCTTATGAGACTGCTCTATTTTAAGTATCGGAGCCAAAGTTTTGCCCAATGGATTACTCGTTGCATTGTTTCTGACATTGTTGCTTGAGATGTAAACTTCACCTCCCATTCCATGCAGTTCATCATGCTTCTGTTTCTAGAATCAAGTACCCACCAACAGCAGGGATATATTTAGCAGACTTCTATGGAATGGTCATGCTTTTAATGTTTTTCCTGCTGCTTCAAGTTCCAGACCAGTTGTGGTAAGGATCTCTGTTGCTGGGTATGTAGACTGTAAGCAAAATATTGCACTATTCTCTCAAATTGGACAGAATGTATGTACTGACCCTTCGTTCCGCATAAGAAAGGTCTGAGTTATCCAGGGGCCGTGATGAGAATGTAATGTCTGCCATCACTAGAACTTTAAACTCCATCTAACTGGATGCAGGTAAACAAGAAGAAATATTTATTATAACCTAACTGATCCATGATCTAATAGGGTTTTAGGAAGCAGTGCACATTGAATGACTCATTCTTTTTGTGACCCAATGTGCCGTGTGCTCTGATAACAAAAAGTCCTCTGCACCAGAAGAGGCATCCTGCACCCTGGAGTAGTGCAAACACTGTCTCTCTCTCATAGGTGATGCCTGCCTCATGCATCAACCAGGCTGTAAAATTCCATAGGGCGTCCTTGTGCAGCTAAACGTGACCTACTTTGTGTGTTATCTCCTGCAATATTGATGGTTCCTCCAGTGATCAAAAATTCACCCAGATTATTTTGCTATCTTTTAAATATTTCATCATAAAAATGACAGAAATTATTTGTTCCCTTTTGCAATCCTATATCTGGCGTCTGAATCTGCTTTCAGAGACTCCAAGTTATAGTTTATTATCTTTATATAAAATGAGTAGCCCTCCTCATGAGCTTGGGGTGTTTGATGAGTCCCATCATTGATGGCTCCAGCTGGGCACCATTAGAAGTGGATAAGTAGCCTTCCCATGTACACCAATACTTTCCTCTGTTTTTAAATCTCACACGTTTTAGAACGTGCACCAAATCTCCTTTTTGCTAATCATGGTGGATTCATTGCAGCCATTCTTTTATCTATTAATCCTCGGAACAGGCGTCCACATGGAACTCATTCTTGGGTAGATTTTTTAGTTTCACAGATCTTTCTGTGTGGAATCAATCATAACAACATATTCGTGTAAATCAAACCGTGTTATTCAGTAAAGATTTGTAAGAACAATATCAGCACAGCCAGTATTTTTGTAAGAAACTACGGTTCAGCCGAACCGAGTTTCGTTAGACAGAAATTATTTAAACAAACAATATTGTGAGTGTCATTCAGGACCTAGAGGAAAGAATAAACCCCAGGTGAGAAAGCAAACCAAAAGTGAAATCAAAAAGGGAAAATGTGAAGAAAGAAAGAAACATTTGACGTGTATTGGTTGATTCATTAAAAAAGACATCAGTTTATATTCAGTACATTTTAGGATACAGAGAATTAATCATTGTATCATAGTTTACGAAACGTCTGTCTCTGTAAGTGTGTGGATGGCGTTTCGACCCTTGGAAGGATAAGAGGGTCTCATCAGGACTGAAATTACCTGGGGTTGGCTGGGATTGGCGAAGCGGTGATGCAAATCGTGTACCACAATGGGTTACGAACCGGAATCGATCTTGCTCGGTGAGCTGGCGTCTATTATAGCCTTGTAGGGATTCCTTTCATTAGTTCCCTATAAGAATTGGAACAGCTGCACTGAGCTCTCCTCAACAGACACAGGATCTTGTGGATAAAAGAGGCATAACCACTGTGATGGGCGATCTTCAATGTGACAGTCCGTAGTAGGGCTATAAGTGCTCCTATTGAGACCGCCTTACGGTTGTCTACGAGGCTGCTCCCCTGTTGGGTATGCTTCTTTTATCTATATCGTAAATTTCCTTTTTCCCTGATCGCATCACTACTTGCACCACTTTTTAATGTATTATTAGATGAGCCAGGCTAGCTGTGTATTTCTGATATCAAACTGTACGGTCTTATGAACACATCTGATCAGGAACAATAACAACATCCAAGATGGTTGCTCAGCAGGTAAATACATGTATATGTGTTCAATCTGCTCCAGGGTACCCATTGACTTTTATTAGGAATCTTCACTGTATTCCTGTGTTGAGTACAGACTGTTGTATATGGACACATAATTCCTTTACTGTGATAGAGAACCGGCCAGCTGACCTGGATCTAGCAGGAAAATGCTGGTTGTTCCAAGTGCCCCATTGTGTAGTAAAAGTCAGTTAAATTCTTTAAGCCCACTTGCCTGTGGGTAAACAATCTGGATCGCCGTGGACAGTGGAGATCCGGTTGACAGTGGCTGCTCCACAGTGCAACAGCAGCACTCTCACTTCTGCAGTCCCACCCTATCCCGAACACTGTTAAAATATAATGGCTGTTGTAGATTTTGCAGCAATTTGCTTCGTTCTGCACTACCATTAGTGTGGAGATGACTGGCATAGAGCTCTACCTCGCCTGTCCCATTACTGGATGCCTATAAAATAAACTTGTTATGTAACTTGGACAATGGAGGGCAATGGTAATCCTGCTAAAGTATGCCACATCTTGGCCGTCAATGCTTCTCTAATGGTCAAAAAAGGCGTGCAGCTGCATGACTGCAGCAAGAAAGGCAACGTCCACCGTGCCATGATACTGTGGGTGTGTATCACATTTCTAAACTCAGATGGGTGCACATTTCAAGCTTGTTGCCACAATAAATCTGCAGAAGGCTAAATGGTGCCTATTAAATGTTTGCCCATAGGTACGTATATTTTCATTGTGTTTTTTCCTCTCAACGGTTACACTGTTATCTCTAGTCTTTCATATTGTATATCAGTTCAGATCCAGTTTCTCCTGTAATATCTTCAGCCTTACAGTGTTTTTCCTCATCAGTCTACCTCAACCAGCCATCCCATCTTAACTCCTATTAGTTTACGGTGCTTTTTTAGGTCTCGCCTGAGCCAGCCCTTTAGCGCTGCTCTTTTGGAAACAGGGGGATTTGGAAGTGCAAACTAGTGCTTGCAGGCCTCCAAATACAGTGCACCGGGCGCGCGCACCATGTGGCAGCCTGCGTGATCATTTCGCGGCCGCTTTGATGTTCTCAGTGAGCCGCGCGGCCACTGAGAACATCAAAGCGGCCGTGAAAGTGCTCACCATTTGCCAGCCTGAATGTCTCCACCCCCCCCTTCCCTCCCCCCCCTGTGTCTCTTCACGAGCTGGAAAGGTCGGGCTTAAAGACTGCCTTTTTTAAAGCACCGTTCCTGAATGGAGGTACATAATTCTGCATATTATAGCACTGCATAGTACAGCACAGAATAGCAGCACCTCAGCACTATATTATTTTCTTTGGTACGGCGTAAGAATTACTCAGATGTGGAGCTGCAAATGGATTGCCCCTTCAAAAACCTCAGCGAGAAGTGTAGCCCTTAAACCATTCTGCGCAAGTCTGAAAACAAATCAGGATCTGCTGACCAGAACAACACATTCTCCAGCTGTCATCACATCCCAGAGCTATTGTTGATTTGACATCAGAAATATTCCCCCACGATCCAGGCTCACTGTAGGGATATTGTTAGCAATAACTGTTTGACAATTGCGCGGTCATAAACCCAGACCTGAAATTGCACTTGTGTGTGGAAATTATTCCATTTGCATCCAAGTAATTAGACTGAGCTTTAAAAGCTTGGCCTGCAGAGTTTTAGAAACGATCACTTGAGGCTTCTCTGCTCGGTCATTCCTTAACTACAATTGCGATCCATATGCAAGGGTTAAAACGAGTGTACCTCACACTCAAACACGAATTTCCACGCAAGTGTTAATCTAAGGAGTGAACAATTTTACCAAAAAGACAAAAGTAAATAAAAATCTGGTGCAGAAAGTTGCTGAGTAAATGTGCAAATTATCAAGCAGTGGTAACAAGGAGTTGAAAGTTGTACTTCTGAAAGCTCTCTATCTGTTGTTCACATAGGTCTGGCAATAGTGGTGCAGAGCTAAAAAGTTCACCAGTACCATTTAATTGAGAGCGAAAGGGTAGTTAAAGCAAGTGAACACAAGCATTTGCAATGCAATAGGTCTCGCATTTACGCGAGTTTGAGCTATTGGCATTGTAAATAACAATGCCTTTTATTAATGTTTTAAAAACGGAAACAAAAATAAAAGGCATTGTCATTTACAATGTCAATAGCTCAAACTCACGTAAATGCGAGACCTATTGCATTGCAAATGCTTGTTTATATTACTTTTGCAATGTCACCTCAAGAGGCTCAAGGACATTCTTTGTAGTGATTTTAGGGAAAAATCTGGAGCTTGTAGGCTATGTCGTAACAATAAGCGAATCATCGTCACACTTGGTAGGTTTATGTACAGCTTTAGATTACAAAAAGGAAATTGATTGCACAACTCATATTTTTAGTTAATTCTTTTAAAACATGCAATAAAGCAGTTACATTTTGCCTGAACTCTGAATCAGTTTTCATACTACACAAAATACCAATAATTAGTTGATATTTTAATTAACAAACTTTGAAAAATTCAGAATCTATTTTTGAAATTGTTTATTCAGTTTTCCATCAACAAGAAATACATAGAAATAACATTGCGGCGTAGTTGCAGTTTGACGCAGACTCTTTCAGTTGGGTGTGTGTGGGCGGTGCAGAGTCTAGGCAGGGAAGCCCAATGTGAGGAGAAGTAGAAAGACTAAAACCCCCATCCTCTCTCGTGCAACATTCCGAGTCTTTACAGGTAAAGAAAGCGTGCAGCTACAGCGGCGATGTTATTAGCATGTTATGTTAAAGGGTTTTATAGAGCTCACAAGTAGCAGATAGGTGTCCTGATGGTCGAAAACGGAGCACAGAAATCCGACTGCCAAACAGAAGCAACAGCCAAACCAGAGAATGAAATCAGAAGGCATAAAGCAAAGTCTGTAAGGCTTTTTTTTTTAAATTTAATTAGCACTGACATCCTATGCAAAGAGAGAGGCATATATTTCCACGATTTAGCAGCAGCCACAGAGAAGGCCCTGCTGCCAGAGCGGACTCAAAATACTCAGAGAATAGAAAGAAAGAAATAGTCCTGAGAACGACTTGGAACATAAAAGTTACATTTATTGTTCAAATAGTTTCAGCCAGATCGGTGAAAAGCCTTGTAAACTATGTACAAATATTTAAAACATCAATTAATTTAGTGGCAACCAGTTTAGAGAGTCAGTAGCAGATGAGCTTGGTAAAACAACAGCTACTTTAGCTGCCATATTTTGAATTTACTGTAGCTACTTCAGAATGCTGTGAGAGGTCCCTTGATACAAAGAGTTACAATAGTCCAGACGACCGAGGACAGTGGCCTGTACTACAATCCGACAAGCCCGGGTAGGAGCCGAGGAACGATTTTTCTGAGAACCCTTAACACAATACAATAACAGAATAGGAGGGAACATGGTTAGCCTGTTTCTCCAAAGACAAATTGTCCTGCAGAAAGATACCCAAATTTAACATGGATATGGCAGGCGTTGGAGGCTCCAGCCTGGAAAGAGAGAGGGAAGTGTTTTCAAAGGAGGAGAGAGAAAGCCAGAGAGCCTTCATTTTGTTTTACGTTGAAATTTAAAGCATTAAGTCTCCCCCAGTAGGTGACAGAGGACATAAAGTGATAGAAGTTGTAAAAGGCGACAGACCGCATTTTCTTCACAGCTATAAGCTAACCTGTGTGTCGCCCGCATAGTTTATGCAGGTGACACCAAAAGACCTAAGCAATAGATAAAAAGGGCAAATGTAAAAACGAAACCGATACAGCCTGAGTAAAGACCCCAGTGAAACGCCAGATTATAAGCTGACATATAAGGTGAGAGGTACAAAAGGGGGTGGTGATGGACGGAGCATCAGAACCAATCAAACACTCACACCCAGTCAACAGATCTGGGTTTGGTCCATCACCGTTCTTTAGCCCACTCTGCCACCCCAGTTCAGACATGGCCATATGCAAATCAGTCTGACCCTGTGCCTCATGGGAACAGTCCAGCCTGAACTGCCAAGCCATGCCTTCCCTGGACCGGAAACAAGCTTCCTAGGACCGGTTTCTGGCATTTCAGCCGTCTTCAGCCAGGCTTGCTTGAATCCAGTGGCAAAGTGAGCAAGGGACTCACGTCTGAGCATACCCTGCCAACTTATGGCGAACAAAGCGGTACAAAAGGGGGTGGTGAGAGGTACATGCCTTCATAACCATCTTTAAGATAAGCTTTACACCACTGTAACACAGATTCTCCAATACCAACCTCCCCTATTCTGGTTAAAAGGATGCAATGAGGAACTGTATCCAAAGCTACGGACAAATTGATGACTAAGGCAGCTGGTTAGCCTTGTCCACTACCATTCTTAAATCATTCAAAACTGAAACCAGTGCAGTTTCAGTGCTGTGTCCAGGAAAATAAAACAGACTATCTGGGTTCTAAGGATGGTTCTGTTCCAAATATCTATAAAGCTGTTGATTAACATATTTCTACAAAATTTTAACAGCAAAAGGTAGTAATGAAATGGGAAAATTCGAAAGCCCGTATTGGTCAGCGTTTGGTTTTTCAACAGTGGAACAATGAGTGACTTTTTCCATTTACTAGGGACCCCCCAGGCATTGATAAGTGAACCATTACACACCTCTACAAAAGGTTGAAGGAGAGCAGATTTGGCCAAATTCCAATATGCATGAGGAATCGGGTGAAATGGAAAAACAGTTTAAAAAGACCAGGAGATCGAGTAAAACTGTTCCACAAATAAACACAGGAAGTGATCTAAGCCAGGGATAGACTCGGCTACAGCTTCTGGTGGAACTGGAAGATGGCCAAAAGAAGAAACACCAGACAGAGAGCCAGAAGATGATGAGCACCCTTCCACATGAGTCAGCCAGAAAGACTCAACGAGTCATAGATGGAATTAATCTTCTCTGCAAAATAATTGGAGATATGAATGAAGTAGTTTTTGTGAAAATTGTAAATTGTTATATAAACTGGAAGACATTTATTAATTTGCAATATGTTGATTTTTTTTAAAGGAATGAATGTCTGAGTTATTGATATATTGATCTGTACTCATATGTCAAAGTTTTTTATTAATTGGTCGATAACTTCTATTTCTAGGTAAAGCAACAGATAGAAGTTCAGTGTGACTGAAGCTTGAATGATGAAATGTCAGTTCGAATCATTAACGATTGTCCAAAAAGTGAATATGTACAACTGTATGATTTGACAAATTTACAGCAAACCTAATCTTTTTGGCTCTTCTTTCTGCTTGCAGGATCGTCCTTCGTCTTCACGAAAAACTTTTTCTCCCAAATGGAAACCAAAAAATGGACTTTCTGAACCAGCACCCAAATCTGTCACTCCGACCAGAAATCCCACCAAAGCTTTTTCAGATGGCTTCACTCCCAAAGCCCCTGTTGGGAGTCCAATAAATGGTATTTGTAATCCATGCTCTAAACCCACCATGTCTCCAGGAAACAGTGCTGCCGGAAAGCCGCTGAATGGCTTCTCTGACATCTTAGATCGGACCTCAGCGGCTGCCTCTCCACTGCCCTCTATCACCCCGTCAGAGAACGGTTTCCACCTTGAAACGGATGAAGGTCTTCCCCCACTGAAGCTGGGATTCAATCCATCCAAGCTGAGCTTCAGGCCTACCCCTAGTCCTCTGCAACCAAACAAGTTCCTACAGCTGAGGCAGACAGTGGGGCAGCGCATGACCTCTCTGGACTCTAGCTGGCTGGACAGATGTCAGGGTATTAAGGGCCAAGCAGCAGGTAGACCTGAAGCAGAAACTGCTCCTGACACAGATGTTAAAGTCAAGGAGGACTTGGAAATTTCTTCTCCACTGCGCCCTCAGCCGCCTTCTTCGGATACCCGTTTGCCTCCGAGTCCAGACCATCTGATACCAACTGATCTAGCAAGTGATGATCAACCTCCATCAACCAGGCCTGCTTCTCCTCAAAATGCTTCGCACTCCCAAGACCGTTCTAGTAAGACTGAGGATCAGACGCCAACTCACTGTCGCAAAGCAGTAAAGAGTGTTGGACAAGGACTGAAGGATATAAAAACACTGAAAGATAGTCAAGAAAGTAGTCCTACAGCACGTCATTCTAGGACACTTGGAATGACTGTGCCTGCCGGAGATTGTGAGAGTCTCTCGGCGGGTAAGAGTCATGCCATTATGAACAATCCAGCAGGTGACGATGTACAAGAGGCGGACATGGTTGTACCCAGGACTGATGAAGCTCCACTCCAAAAAAAGACGAAGCGAGCTGGGAGGAAAAGACAGCGGGACACCTCTGTGGAGAAGGAAGTTACGATAGATTTGCCAGCTGCAGAAGAAGGGACTGCCAAAAAGCGGCGGAAGACAAAGGCATCGACTGCTCCCGTGGAGAAGAAGAGCGCACCAGCTCGCCGACGCAAAACAAAGGCTAGCAAGAACAATGTGGATGAGGAAGACGAGCTA
The DNA here is from genome assembly GCF_964204655.1 of Triturus cristatus. Lineage (NCBI taxonomy): Eukaryota > Metazoa > Chordata > Amphibia > Caudata > Salamandridae > Triturus > Triturus cristatus. The sequence goes on along the minus strand of NC_140587.1, from coordinate 141,479,574 downwards.
CCCCCGACTTCCACAACCAAAAAATCCACAGTGCCCACAGAAAACCTCTTTGGAGACATTGAAGAAGAAGAAGGGAAAATCCAATCTGCCATCAGAGCCAAGACTTCCGGGTGCGTAGACCGCAAGATGGCCACTTGTGCCAGTTTTCTTTTATCCCAGTAAAAGGCTGTCTGTGCTTCCCTGTAACGTATGTTGGCAAAGTGATAACCTCAACAACAACAAAAAGGTAAAAACTGTGATATCATCAGTAGCATCCTGACAGGAATTCTGCATAGGTTTGTTTGGTTTTGGCCATCTGCTTCCTTTCATATTTTTCTTTGTCTAGCGGTATTAAGTTTTGGTGCATTATACTTTTTCCCCTCCCTTTCTATGGTGCTCAGTCCTCTGCAACAGTCCTCGCCCCAGAGCTTAAACATTTTTTGGTCACCTCATTCAAATACTACAGAGGTATGGATGACTAGGTGCAGAACTAGGGTTTGCAGAGGGCATTTCTAGTAGTAAAGAGAGTGTAGTTACTGCTTCAGCCCCTCTTTCTGGCAACTAATGGAAGGTCGCCTGTGACAATGTGTCCTCCTGTAACAATCCTGCAAAAAGAAAAGTCTGTTATCTCAATCATGGAAGCAGATTTGTACCGCAGATAGAAAAAAAGAAAACCTCTACTGATGCCCTCCAGCACACAGCTACCTGGAGGAGAGATAGGAAGCGTTTTTTTTTTTTCCCCCACAGGTCATGAAATCGCAGCACAGCAGGGCTCCACTTCCGCATCTGATGATATATATGTATGTATATTTTGTGAATCAACATTAGGGAAAAGGTTTATTCCCACTCCCATATATGGGTCAATTTTGAAAATATGTATGTACATATATATGTATATGTATATATATGTGGGTCAGTCTTAAAAATATATATATTTTCTCCAAAAATGACCCTACAGGGTAATTGATGTATACCTTTTCCTTAATGTTGTTGGTTCACAAAATGATATTAGCTATCAAGTTGTTAGTCTCGCTCTACAATGTGGGGTGCAGGGCACAAAGTGTGTTTCTACATGTTATTACATAAATGCCAGGTTATAGAATCTGAGGCGTTATCCATTTCCCCCTAACTGCTTGGATCAAAGGTCACTTATTCCCTGTAAGCATTTCATTTTCTCGTTGGTGGGTGGAACAGGTCTTTCATTAGCACTAAACCCTAAATGAAAAACCTCTGCTAAACATAGAATGTCCTTAAAGGCGACACTCACTGGCTCATGGATGCTGTAAGTGGCTGAATAGAATTCCTTTTCTAAAATGTGATACTACTAGAGCAGAATTCAGGTGGGAAAGCAAAGTCTTGTTTTTTTTCTACACACTTTTAATTGTTCACTAAACTTCTAATTCCTTTCATGCAGACCCTCTACAAACCATAATGCCAACTTTGTCCGAATAAACTTAAAGAATAAGTCCCATGTGAAAGGATATGCCTTAAGAGGAAACCATCTTCGGAAACAGGTAAGGACATGACTGATTATTTGTTTGGGTAATGGTGGGTATTTAACATCCCTTCAAAACAATTTGAGTCCTTGGAGAAAAATGTATCCTCCTGTAACCAGGGGCCAGTCTCTGAGTCCGGTTGAGATCGATCTCAGTAAAGTATGTATATGGTATTTCTATTGCGCAAACCTAGCCAAAAGGCATGGTCACAGACCAGCATAAAGTTAACGGCTAATAGGAGAGCAAGCTGGGTTGTAGGCTGCGAGACTTCACTTATTGACTTAAAGCTGCTCTTTTTCTCGTTGGTCACTAGAGAACAATGCTTGTTTGAGCGGAGCATATAGTGGTAATAAAACACATAAGAAACAGTTAAACAAAGTGATGGACACTCTAAGTGAAAAGTTGTGTATCAATTTCTTCACCTTAAGATGAGGAGCTAAATCTCTTCAAGTGCCATTGCAGATGCTTATTTCCAGGACACAACTCTCCTTCATTCTGTGTAGAATGAAGAAAAAGAAGGCTGAAGTGGTCTGGAGGGTCATATTGCATTGTGTTGCTTTAATGAATTTGTTGAAACTTTTCTTTTAGTTGCCCTCTGTCAAGACATTTATGTTGTGCCCTCCCATTCACCCTAAATTGATCTTATTTTTCTGTGTTTGTAGTATTTTCTGTATGGGATGTCAAGGAGTCTCTCAACTCAGTGGTAATTACTTTATAATACATGGAAGGCTGCCATCCTTGTATATATATTTATTTATTTATTGACTATAATTTCCTTATTACAGACAAATTGTGACTTCTCTAATCCACTGGAATAGTGAAATGACGTAGGTACTCAACTGTAATACATTTTTCCAGTTGAATTTGTGACTCCCTATGACTGTTGCCAGAGTCAATAGCCAAGATAAAAGGCGGGCCACATAACTATAGCATCAGTTTGAACACGGAACAAGAACTGGTTTTCATTCTCTGACCTGTTTCTAAAATGAAGAGTTCTCAGCAGAATGTTTATCGAAACATGTTGATATTTTTTTTGTGCTCCTTAGGTCATTACAGAGAAGAAGCAATCTCTTTGTATCTTATTGCTTATTCTGTGCTACAGCTTTTTTTTTATCAGCTTTGCATAAAATGTATTCTATTATGTTTTTGCAACAAATCACTAATTTCACATTCAATATTAAAGCTGTCGGTGAGAAGAATGATAGTGTGACCGTATATATTTATATAAGGAATGTAATACCCTCTGACGTGTTTTGAAAGGATATTGGAAGTCCTCTCGGAGTGCAATGATCTGACAAAGGAGCCTCCTTGGTGACTTCCAGTATCCTTAAGTTTAAGGCAAGAGCCACGATTTATTATGATTTCTCTGGCTGAGTACTTATTGTTGCCAGCTAACCTTTCCCTTATCACGTTGCTATTTTGTCTCCTATGTGTTCCTCGATGAGTGATAGCTTGCCAGAGGTGTACAGGGAAGCATTTTTGTCCAAACAAACATTAGGAATTAATTACCAATCCATCAATTGTTCATTGTAGCCCACTTGGAAGGTGGTTATAGACTCCGGCAGACAGTGACCTGTAGTGCACTAAAGGGACTTTATAGACTGCTATAGCCCGAGGAAGAAGTGCTATAAAGCTTATCAATCGTTCCACCCACTGGGTTTCAAATATTCTACATTTAATTTGGACGAAAAGAAGGCAAATATTAGAATGTTCGGAGCAGAAGACAGAACCAACTATTGTGGATCCTCTGCCACTTGTGTCTTTATTGCCTTCATTGGAGCTCTGAACATTCTAATGTTCTAATTTTGCATAAAATAGAAAAATTATCTTCCTACACAAGTGCATGTTTAGATATTGGGAACTGCTATGAGTATCGGGTATTAACTTGTAAATGGTGTCTACTTCAGTAAGAGCCTGCTTATTTTCAAGGTTACAACTCTCTGAAGCAGTGGCTGGAAATGAGTAGTTGCTACTCCTGTGTATCTTTGGAATGCTAAAAGTTGGATAATTATCTACAAATTTTCACTGACGTTACAGTCTTTAAGCCGTGTATGTATTGTGAAAGCTTCTGCTGTGCCTTTGCCATGTCTGTTCTCCCTCAAAAGTACTGAGTGGTCAGTTTTACCATGCCTCTTGTCATTGACAGATGTGGAAGAAGAAGTACCTAAAAAAGGGGGAGCAGTTTGGAGGTGGTGGCAGACACTTTAATCGAACCTCAGACACCTGCTTCCGATGTGGCGAGACTGGACACTGGGCCTCAGATTGCAAGGGGAAAGGTAGGTGTGCGCTGATCCTTGTGAAGTTGCTTCGAAATGAGCCCAAAGATTCAAAGACATATGTATGTCAAGTCAGCAGATTCTACTTCCAAAGTAAATGCTTCATCTCCTAAACCCAAAGTGACAAAGAAACGAGAACAGAGGCAGACCTGTCTTTTCCCAAAGACCATGTTTGGTTTCCACAAGCGATACACCAAAACCTAGGTCCCGGATAGAAAGTTTACTGCTGAAGTTACTCAAGTAAGTGAAAATGTCTATTGACATTTTACAATTATCTTCAATGGGCAAATATCGCCATTGGTTCTAATGTTAACTGCATTATTGAACCTTATTGGATAAATTTTTAAAATATGTTAGGGTTGTAATTCAGCCTCAGAAGGTGTACAGACCTACTTTTTCTGTTTTGTAGTTTTAACTCTTCTACCCTTTGCTGGTGTGAAAATAGATTTAGATGTGTTACAAGATCTAACTGATTGGACAGTGCACAATATTGATTGACAAATTTGTCATAGTTTTTCTAAGATCCAAACCCTTATAACCTTTGACTACTTGACTGCTCTAACCTTCATAGCTAGGCCACAAATGGGAATACTCTATATCAAATGAGCAGTGCAATTGTACCCAGGTTTCTGTGACATCAGTGGTAAATAAGTTAACCACCAGAGGACTGCTGGTACCCCTAGCCTCCGAGCAGATACCTGAGCTTTGATACCTTAAGTGAAAAGTGACATTGAGGGGGAAAACCTCTTTTTCGTCTTAATCTGGTTACAGAGTTTCATCTTAATTACTCTATAGAGTTGCTTATTTTCTTTTAGTCTCCACACCTATCTAATGCAGTGCAACTATTGCACAGTTAATATGCAGTTACAATTTTCCAGTCATTATGCTTTGAAGTCTATCAATGTAGTATTGATGGACAACATTTTGTGAGTAATGGGATTAAATTCCAGGATGTACATGCTGCAAAATAAATAATGAAACTTTGAATATTCCTCATCTTCCATCCAGCTCCTTAAGTCTTCTCAATTCAGTTGAGGTGGACTTTTCTGGGAGCTAAGGGGTAGTCTGGTGAGATTCTGCCTTTATGATATACTAGACCAAGGGTCTCCAACAGGTCGATCGCGAGCTACCAGGAGCTCCAGGCTGTCACTTAGTTGCTTGCACATGATAATTGCCTGGCAGCAGGCTTGACAATGTATGGCATCTATTTAAAACACTGTGCCCATTTCAAAGAAAGGCTCAAAAGATGATAGTGCAAGATGATAGGATGATGCCCTCTTCATAAAAATTATTTCTTTACTTATTTTTCTTCTTTCATACTTTCTGCTCCTTCTTTCTCTTTTTTCTTGCTTTCATGTCTTTCTTTCCTTATCCCCACTTTCTTGCTTTTCCTCCTTCTTTCTACCTTTCTACCTTTTTTACACAGCTTCTTTCTTTCACTACTTCTTTCTTACCCTTTCTTTCCCTCATTCTTTGTTATGCGTTCTCTTTCAGTTTCTTTTTTCTTGTCTTTATTTTACACTTGCTATTTTTCTCTACTTTTTCTTTTCTCATTTCTACCTCTACTTTTCTCCTTTTCCTCCTTTTTCCTTTTCTTGTTTTTCTTACTTTTTTCTTTCTTCTCCTTTAATTCTCCTTATAGTTCCCCTGTTTTCTCTGCTTAATCAATTTTTTCTCTATATCTTTCTTCGCCTTTCGTTCACTCCTTCTTTCTCTCAATTCTTCCTTGTGTGCTTCCATTTTTTCTTTTTTGTCTTTTTCCTTTCTCCATTTATTTTTCCCCCTTCATTCTTCATTTCTTGCCTTCGCTACTTCCTCTTTCCCTATTTCTTTATCATTTTCTTAATTGATCTGCTTTTTTCTTTTATTCTCTCCTTTACATTCCTTCTTTCAGCCTTATTTTCTTTCTCTTTTTATCCTCCCTTGTTGTTCTTTCATTCTATTTTTCTAGTTCGGTATACTAATTTCCTGTCCTTCTCCATGTCTCCTCCTGCTGTTTCTTTTTTGTTTTCATTTTTCTTCTACTCTATTTCCCTTACTTTTGCTCATGTTTTCCTTTCTTTACTTTCCATCCTTTTTTGTTATCTTTTTCTTTCTCTTGCTTTTTTCTTTTCCCTTTCTCTGTCATGCTCTTCCTTCATTTTCTACTTTTTGCTTTGTAATTCTTTCTTTCTTCCTCTCCTTTTATTCATTCCTTTAACTCTCTTTTTCTTCTTTCATTTTCTTAATTTCTTTATTTTGCTCCATTCTGGGTTTATTCTTTTTTTTTCTCTGCATTCTTTTTATTTCTTTCCCGTCTTCCTCCAAGGCTTCTTTTCCTATTTCCCCTTCTTTCTCTGTTGCCTTTCCCCCCCTCCATTCTTTCCTTTCTGTCTCTATCTCTTTCTCTTCTCCCTTCCTTTTTTTCCTTTCATGTTCTCAGTCGCTCTTTCTCTTTTTCTCTCCTACTCCCTTTTGCTGACCAAAGGGGCAAAACCGATCGACAGGGACCCCAAATTGTAACCATTTGTGATACGGCTCCAATGCCAATAATACAGTCTGCTCCCTGTAGCAGGAAGGGGTACTCTAGGGACAGTGTTCAGTTAAATGACCTCTGTGTACAGTTATCACATTTTTTACAGTAGCTCACAATGATTTTCAATGATCAGAAGTAGCTCTGACTGTAGGAAAGGTCGTAGGCCCCTGTACTAGACTATAATTTGCAACCCCTAGCCTGACCTTCCTCTAACACCTGGCATCTTGACAGTATGTAATTTGTTTTCTTATGACCGAAGGTACACAACTTTTTCTTTGCTTCTGATCTACTGAGACCTGGGTCCTTATTACACATTATCACCTTCTAAAAGGTGCACCGGGCGCAAACAGTGATAATTCGCCCCATTATGGTGTATGCGCTGCCCCCAGGGCAGCGCATTCATGTGAAAACACAGAGCAGCTGCTCTGTGTTTTCGCAGTGCAGGCGGCACCCGTTGCAGATTATAGATCCCCTTGCAAGCGGGTGCAGTCAATGACTGCACCCGCCTGCAAGGGGATGTCTGCGGGGTCCATGGGACCCCCTTTACCCCTGGCAGAGGGCTGCTTTCAGGGGGCGCACTGACAGTGCACCACCTTTTAAACGATGCACTGTCAGTGCGCCTCCTGAGGACTTCTTTGACTCTGGGCACACTTTTGCAATATGGCAAGGGCGCAGATTCAAAGGAATGCCCTCATTTGCATATGGCACACCCCTATGCAAATGAGGGCACACCCTCTGAAGGTAGCGCTAGCGCTTTAAGTGCACCAGCGCTATTGGTATTACAGAAGGGGCCGCAGAAGCGTCTGCGCCCCCTTCTATAATATCAAAGTGCCCGGGGGGGGGGGCACAAAGGGGGCGCAAATGCCGATTGCACCCCTGGGGACTTTCTGTAATACGGCCCCCGATGGTGAAACACTTACAGGTGGAGTAGGTTCTCCATGTGGCCCGGGAGATCCACTGTACTTTTCTCACATCTATAAAGAGCTGCAAGTCTTGTAGTGTTTAACTTTTTTATTAATTATTTTTATTTTAAAGGAGAAACTGATAAAGAGACAAAGGCTCGGCTCAGACTGTCATGTTAGATATGCAGAGTAAAAATGTCATGGCCACAATCGCTAAACCACTGGGTGACTGAAATGAAAAGAACCTTAATTAAATTGATGGGCTAGTATTATAATATTGTTCTTAATCTGACTGTGCTTATATTTATTCGGCACAACAAGTAGCTCTTTCAAATCTAAAAGACAGCAGTTATATGCCAGTTACTAACATTTGCTTGTACATTTGTTTTTTGCCAGCTAGAAACTGTAGCCCTGGGTTGTATGACACAACCCCGTATGCCTAAACCACGTATGCCTTACCTCGCATGTCTTTACAACGAGTTTCGTTGTAAAGGCATGATTGGTAAAGGTATATGTGTGGTAAAGATCCTCCCCCCCCCACCCTGCCCTGAGCCCTAAAATTCGGCCCTACTATGTTGTAATCTATCTGCCACAGTCCTGTTAACTACCTTAACCCTGAGCCTTAAAACCAAGCCTCTTAGCCCAAAAACGCTACCCCAGTACCTCTGCCCAGAGCCCTAAAAACTACCCCCAGCCCTGAAAACTGCCCCTTACCCCCGCCCTCAGCCCTAAAGTTCGTCCCCCTGCCCTAAAACCTACCCCGACCCCAGGACCCCTGCCCAGAGCCCTGAAAACTGCCCCTTCCCCTCCCTGCCCTGAGCCCTAAAATTTGGCTCACTGCCTTAAAAACTACCCTGACTCCAGCCCCCGCCCTGAGCCCTATAACCAGCCACCCCCACCCCTAAAACCTTCCCCATCTTCCCCCCAGCCCCTGTCCAACTTACCAAGCTGAGTGCCAGTCTTTCTTCCTGCCGCAATCCTTCGGGTTCCTCTCCCCGCACATGCACTCAGACAGCTAGAACACTGACTGACTTGACCCTTCTCCCCTCAGCCTTACTGTAAACTTGTGCCTACTCCTGTAGTGTGCTTATTAGTTTCTTGCCCCCTTTCTGGTTTTTGCACTGTGATTTTTGTCTTTTTTCTCTCCTTTTTGCCTTCTGTACCCCGCTCTGCCATTTTTTCCGCCACTGCGTCCCCTGTGGCCCCGCCTCCCTGCTCGCCCATTCGCCGCCCGCTCCCGCCTCCCAGCTGCTCCTCCCTCCCACCTCCCCTTATATTTGTATTTGTATTTGTAGGGGAATTTATATAGCGCGTGTATACCGACAGGTCTCTTGGCGCTGACAGAAGGAGATTTGCAATCGGCCCGGCAAAGACTGACCGCGCCCAGCGGCAGAACCCCTGGCTCCCGCGAACGCCACGACACCCGTCTCCACTACGACTCCAGCACCCTCCACGCACTCAACGCCGGACGATCGCGCACCTACTTCCTGGCCACCACTAAGCGCATACAAGGACCCTTCTCCTGTCGTCCTGCCGGAACTGCAGCTTCACCAGCATCAAGCCCACCAAACCACCAACCAAAGAACCCAACTACCTCAGATGCATCCTTCTCAACACCCGCTCTGCCCGCAAACACGCAATTGAACTCTGGGACCTACTCGACTCCAACACCCCAGACGTCGCCTTCCTGACGGAGACCTGGCTGAACCCCTTCTCGGCACCCGACATTGCCATAGCCATCCCGGAAGGCTATAAGATCACCTGCATGGACCGCACCAACGGAGTGGGAGGAGGAATCGCCATCGTCCACAGGAACACTCTCAAAGTCTCGACAAACACCGACGACACCCTCCGCACCGCCGAACACCTGCACTTCCAGATCCACACCGACCCCAACACCACCCTCAGAGGAACCCTCATCTACAGACCCCCCCCAGACCCCAACCACAGTTCAGCGACTCCATCGCCGACTTCGTCAGCACACACGCCCTCGCCTCCACGGACTACATCCCGCTCGGAGACCTGAACTTCCACCTCGAGAACATCAACGACGCCAACTCTTCCACCTTGATCGAGAACCTCGCCAACCTCGGACTCCGACAACTTGTCACAACACCCACCCACTCCGCCGGCCACACGCTTGACCCCATCTTCTCCACAAGCTCCCACGTCTCCATCAACTACACCACCGAGCTCCACTGGACCGACCACCGGTGCATCCACTTCACCTTTTGGAAACCCACCGTGCACCACCGCACCCAACAGTTGCCCGCCGCTGCTGGAGCAAAGTCACCGAAGACCAGCTATCCACCACCCTCACCCAGAGCCCACCCGCAGACCCGACCAACCCCGACGCCGCCACCCGAAACCTCAGAAAATGGAACGACGACTGCGCCAACACCCTCGCACCGCTCAAGAAACCCTCCAATAGCCACAACAGCAAGAAAGCCAGCTGGTTCACTGAAGACCTCCAGGCCTCCAAGCAAACATGCCGAAAGCTAGAGAAGAACTGGATCCGTGAACGAACACCGGAAAGCTACACAGCCCACAAGAACGCCACCTGCAGACACCACCACCTCATCAGATCCGCCAAAAGGGCCTCCTTTAAAGACCGCCCAGACAACAACGCACACAACAGCAAAGAGCTCTTCAACATCATGTAGGAACTCTCCAACCCCAGCTCCAACACCAGCGATATCCCACCATCCCAAGACCTGTGCGACTCGCTGGCCACCTTCTTCCATCGCAAGATCGCAGATATCCACGACAGCTTCAACGCCATGACCGCCCCGGCAACCACTGAGACCTCCACCCCCACGACCACCTTCCGCACCAACCGCCTACTCTCCTGGACCAACATAGACGACGACGACACCATCAAGCTCATGAACACCGTCCACTCCGGATCCCCGTCAGACCCTTGCCCACATCACATCTTCAACAAAGCCAGCACCACCATCGCACTCCATCTCCAGAAAGCCATCAACATCTCCTTCGAGACGGCGACCTTCCCGGAGAGCTGGAAGCACACCGAGATCAACGCCCTACCGAAGAAACCCAAGGCGGACCCCAAGAACTTCCGACCCATCTCCCTGCTCCTGTTCCCGGCAAAGGTCATCGAGAAGGCAGTCAACAAACAACTGACCAGCTTCCTCGAGGAGAACAGCATCCTGGACCCGTCCCAGTCCGGGTTCCGCAGCAACCACAGCACCAAAACTGCCCTCATCGCCACCACCGACAACATCAAAACCCTGCTTGACAACGGAGAGACCACGTCCCTCATCCTCCTGGACCTGTCAGACGCCTTCGACACGGTCTGACACCTCACACTACGAACACGCCTCCACGACGCCGGAATCCAAGAGAAGGCCCTGGACTGGACCACCTCTTTCCTCTTCGGCAGAACTCAGAGTGTCTGCCTCCCCCTTCTGCTCCAAAGCCACGGAGATCATCTGCGGCGTACCACAGGGCCTATGCCTCAGCCCAACGATGTTCAACATCTACATGGCACTGCTCGCCCACATTGCCCAACTGCACGACCTCAACATCATCTCTTACGCTGATGACACCCAGCTAATTCTATCCCTCACCAAGGACCCCCACTCCGCCAAAACCAACCTCCACAAAGTAATGAAGGCCATCGCCGACTGGATGAAGAACAGCCGACTGAAGCTGAACTCAGACAAGACGGAGGTCCTCATCCTCGGATCCACCCCCTCGGCCTGGGACAACTCCTGGTGGCCGACGGCACTAGGAACAGCTCCAGCACCCACCGGCCACGCACGAAACCTAGGGGTCATCCTCGACTCCACCCACTCCATGACAAAACAGGTCAACGCGGTCTCCTCCTCCTGCTGCAACACCCTCCGCATACTCCGCAGGATCTACAAGTGGATCCCCACCGAAAAGAAAAGGACGGTCACTCAGGCTCTTGTCAGCAGCAGACTGGACTATGGAAACGCCCTCTACGCAGGAGCCTCGGCCAAACTCCTGAAACGGCTCCAAGGCGTCCAGAACGCCTCCGCACGCCTGATCCTCGACATCACTCGCCTCAACCACATCACGCCCCACCTGAGAGACCTGCACTGGCTCCCTGTCGACAAGAGGATAACCTTCAAGCTCCTCACCCACGCACACAAGGCACTCCACAACACCGGACCAGCATACCTCAACAGCCGACTCCACTTCTACACCCCCACCCGCCACGTCCGCTCCGCCGACCACACCCTCGCCACTGTCTTCCACATCCGAAGAGTGACCGCCGGAAGCAGATCATTCTCCCACCTCGCCGCCAAGAAATGGAACACCCTCCCCATCTGCCTACGACAGACCCAAGACCTACTGACCTTCAGAAGACTCCTCAAGACCTTGCTCTTCGAACAGTAGCAGCACCACCCCCCCCACCCCTCAGCGCCTTGAGACCCTCACAGGTATGTATCGCGCTTTACAAATGATATGATTGATTGACTGCCTTAAACACGCAGATGCGTGGTTAAGGCATATGCATGGTTCAGGCAAGCGGTTTTCCGCTGGTGGGGAAACGGCCCGCGTGCTTAAGGCCACGTTGTAAAGGCACGTTTCCCATAGCCCTCCCAATTTTTAGCACCTACTCTACCGAGGTCTTGCCTCTCATTGCGTTTCAGCTGTCAGTGTGATTGCTCATATATTGATCGCAGTGATTGTTCATTTCTTGTAGCAGCTGCACCTCTTCTGCCACAGGAGGAGGATGTTGAAGAGGAAGAGATCATTTTGCCAACCCTGGAGGAAGTTGCTCGTTTGACGAACACACAGCTGCAGACCAGTGCAGGTGAGTGTATGGCTAAGAAATGGTTGGGTGTCTTTGACATAGGTGAGGTTTGATGAATCTACGCTTAAAGGCACCCTATGGAAATTTCAAGGTAGCTTATGCTAATATGCTGGTGAAAGTAGTGAGCTGTCCAGTTGTGGTTATGTGCTATTGGCTGTGGCAGATAATTCATGTTATGGGGTTGTATAGTGTCAGATGCAGTATTACGCAGCCCTCACTCTGCTCAGCTCATCCTATCAATGACTACTCAGGTAAGTTTACTAATGTAGGTGAGCTGGACTGAAAAGTAGCTTTTACTGTTTGCCAAAAAATGGATACGTGCTGCTCAAAGTCCCAAAAATGGCGATCACTTGTCTTTGATGAATGGAAAGCGATTTTCTTGCAGGTGTCTTCTTCCCCATCACCATATTGAATGGAAAGCCAATGTTTCATCAAAGGTATAACTTTGCACTTTTCCCAGCCTAAAATGTTCTCCACAGAGAAGAGTCATACTTATGTATCGTACTATGATCCAACTACAGTGCTGCAGAGGTTTTGGAGGAATAAGTGATACTTAATGCCTCCCCATTCTAGGTGATAAAATGTAACTTATAAAATTGAAATACATAAATCTACATATTAATTGGTTGATATTCAAATGGTTGTAATGCTTCCAACGACTGATTTGGATGGAGTAGTATACTAGAATATTTATCTCTCAAAGGTTTTCCACTTTGTTGATCTCAAATGTGGCTTTTCCAGTGAGCATTGCTTGAGACTTTGCATTGTACAGCCCTACATTTTCAAAATCACTTTTAATTTGTGTCCCCAAAGCGTTGTGCACGTTACCCAGTCCAGAATGCTTGGACCTTTGCTTTATCAGCACATTGATCTCCTTCTGAATTGGGAATTCTAGGGCTCTTACATGGGGCGCCTTTAACTAGACCAAAAATCTACATCCTTCTCTCCACTTCCCTATCCCTTCGTGTGCCAAGGAGCTGCATTTTCAGCCCCAGTCTGGGCCATGTTAATTTGTTGCCATCCTCAAATCAATTCTGTTGAAAAGTCTGCTTATTACCAACTTCACTAGTTTCGCCCCACATTGCCCGTTTTGCTGGCACAGCGCCTCTTAATATTGACGCAGCTCTTGTAAACTCAATATTCAATAATGCCAGTTCACTCTACCATTGACTCCCAACATCCTCCCTTGCTCCTCTATAGAACGTCTGAAACACTTCAGTTAGGCTTTTGCCCCAGCCCTACCATGCGCCAGTGGCCGGTAAGATGGTCTTTGAACGGTCTGCCAGAAGGTACTCTTCTCACCACCATAAAGCCCTCCTGGGTAATTCTTCCCCTCTTAACAATAAGAGGAAAAACCTGTTGGGGAGTTACTCTTCTCTTTGTGATCGGCTAGTGTTCGGGGCTCACCAAGCTTAAACATACTGGTGGTGAAATGCTTACTTGTGTCTTCCCATTCAAATTTCTGTTTGATGTCAGAGGTTTTTCAGTGTAGATCTGTTATACTGCAAAAAAGTGGCGAAGTCATCAGCTCATTAGGTGTTTATCTTCCCTGTGTATACTTAGCTATCCTTGTGAAATAAAGTTTTCTTTTGCTGTATAGCTAGGTTTGCTGTATACGAACATGCATACATTCAGTCACTTGTGTTACTGCGGCTGTGTTGAATCCATCATGCTACATGTTTCTGTGTTTGCATTCTCAGTTGCATTGTAGCCGGTAGATGGATATTTACATTTACCAGAAAATTCTGGCTAGGGGGCGAGAAAACTGGCATATTGCAGATCATTTGGTGTCTTCTACGTTTGTCTTTATCTATCTACCTCATTTTGTGATGTAATCTTTTCCACTTGGTCCAAGTAATTCTTTGGACTCCAGCAAAAGGGCACTTCCATCAGCCCCTTGAGATAGATTTAAAAATGTACATGAGTACTGAGCATGATTAGTCATTTCTAAAATCTCATTTACAACCGGACTTCAACATAATGTTGAGCAATAGTAAGAAATACGCGTGCCCAGCAACAGGGTGTGAACCTCTAAGGAGTGATGAAGTCCAGGTAGCCTCGGTATGGAAGTGAATGTGTGGAACTCATTTCCTTACCTTGAGGTCAGCAAATGCATCTGCAGACGTTCTGTCCTGTCGGGTCAGTTTGTCAACAGAGAGCAGGTTGTGCTTATGTCTCTTCTTGAATGGTAATGAATCCCTCCTACGGCCAATAAGCATACCTACACACTTTCTGCAGAGCTTTGAGGAGTGAGTTACATTTCTGGTGCCATCCCACCGCCTTCTCAGATTACTCAATGAAGAGAATGAGTTTACCAGCACTGAATACAGTGAGTGGACTGGCAGAATTAATCACATAGACGATCGTCCTGCTCAGGTCTAGGGTGTGAGGTGTAGATTCCAACAAAGAGCCAGCTTTCACTCCATCCATTTCGTCACAACCAACTACTGTTCAATGGCTTTTTCGGATATGTATGTGTTAAAGAAATGGTAAGGGCACACCGTATAGTAGTTAGACTGATATCAGGTCCCCAGAGACACAGACCTATATGCTTTTGCTGTAAGTGCTTAACCAAGCAATTTTAGGGCGGGTTGAAAATCTCAGGATTGCCATGCCATGTGCACTTCCTTTGGGATGTCAGGACGTCATCCCTGCAGTTTATTAGTTCAGACATATCTTGCTGTGGACTGTGTAGGTTTGTACATGGTATGCCAGTGCTGGGCAGAGGGCCATCCATTTTTTAATGTTTCAATGAGTGGAGGGGGGGGGTATTAATTTGGGATATAATGGTAGGAGCTGCAACATATCTAGAGTAATCTGTTAACAGAAGGATATCGTCTGCAGCCTCCCATCCCATTTAAGGAATCTGAACCTGATCATAGCATGGAGCATGGCGCCACTAGTGTACTTCCCTTTACTACCCTGTAGTGCAGTGTTTATGTTGCCTCTGGTGCGGAGTCCTAAGACAAAGACAGACTAACATCAAGGGCTCCGCGGCATCAAGTAAGGTGGTGATGCCAATGGGTGAGGGTCTGCCTAGTGTTCTCAGGGCCTGCACCCTTTCCTTGGGATCAGATTCCGTACTGAGAGGCCTCTTGTGCTTCTGTTCTGGGCATCCACTCTGGTTCACTTTTGTGGGCCCACCGTGTAGCCACAATGAAAGTATTAATTGGAAGTCCTTGAAGATTCAACAACATATGTCACAATGGATTGCCAGTGCTGTCCCTGCGAGCATGCCTGTGCATGACTGCATCCTCACTGGGCAGCAGTACTGGTTCTGAGAACAGTCATGTTGACCTGCTTCAGGTCCAATTGTGAGGTGGATGGTGGCCAGGGGACTGCTAAGCAATTTAAGACCCGTTTAGGACAGTGCTTCAGGGAACCGGTTCAGTCAGTGGCGCTCAAGGGGGTAACGCTTGGGCTGTGTCCATCTTGTCCCTGACTATCCACACACACCACTATGTTTTTGAGTGTTTTACTGTGTTTGCAGCTGGACTTCTTGTGCCTCTAGAATCCATTTCTCACTTTTTACACTCCTTAATCCAAGTACACATTGCAACAAGTACACCTTTGGTCTTTTGATGTCTTTGTAGACTGACTTATACTTTTGTTTCTTCAGGCTCTTTAGTGTTTCTGGAAATTTTTACCTGGACAATCCTAGCATAACAGTGGTGGGACTGGCTTTTCCTGTTTCATGCATTGACTCTTTCTGATAAAAGTGAAAGCCTGTTGAGATGTCACAGTTGTGCTTTAGCCCAGTTTCCTGAACTCACAAGTGGCACACTATCCCAGTCCTTGGACCTTGCATTCAACCCTACTCTACAACTGAAATTAATCCTTCATTTCCGAAGCTGATTCATCATTTCTGTTCAATAATCGACCAATTGTCCTCTTATCTCCAGGAGCTACTGGAATACCATGTGATTAAACCACCCATCACTTCCTCAGAGGCTTCCACCATACTACACCATTTGTAATCCTGCTTTGAGTCATGCCATGACACAGAACTTGTACTTCTACAGCACTGGATCATCTGAACACTGTGGTCAATGTTGGCGGGGTCAGAGCTCGGGTACCTGTAGACCTATCAGCCTTTTTTGATAATTGGAGGCTCCAGAGTGTTGTTACTCTCTTATACGACAGTTCTCAATTGGTGGTCCTTTCTCCCTTCAGCTTGCAAGTTCATCCACTGAAATAGGACGTTCCCCCAAGGGTCTGCAGTTTCACTGGGCTTATTCGGTTCTGCATGCAACCTTTAGCCCACATCATCCATGTTCACAGATGTTTTTTAATTTCACCCTGTGACACATAATTTGTCCTTCGCCCTACTGGCAATGAGCCGTCTGTGTCTGTCTTCAAGATCTATGTTCTCCAAGTCATGTGGCAGATGTGCAACCAATACCTTACCCTCAATGAAAACAAGCCTGAGAACTTGCTGGAAGGACATTCCCATTCATTCCCTGTCTTCCCCTCTTGAATTGATCTAACTGTGTGTAATAGTCTCCTTCCCTTCCCCCGGTTACCCAGTGTGCAAACATGGTGCTCAGTTCCACTTTGCACTGAACTTAACATTTACAGTCTTCCTTATGGTCTCATGTTGTGCTTTCCAAATGTGCTGCTTGAAGAAATGTACTTCCTTTTGCCACTGTACAGGGAAAAATGGCACATTCAACTCCAGTCTCCACATGTCTTCATCTTCAACTTTCCACTTTTACTTTCCACTGCCCTGTCTAATCAAACCTTCGGGTGGAAGTGCACTGTTCATGATACACTTGAGATAAACATGGAATCTCTCACTGATGGCTTCCCGTTTTCTCTTGATAAATAATGAATGTATGTCAGACCCCGTTCTAAGAGGCTTCGGGGCAAGCAGGTACCATTGCTCCTTAACTGCGAGAGCTGACTGTGTTGCCTCTGATGTCTCAGAGTACATCCTACTAGAGCCCTGCTAACTAAGCCAAGTGCAATCCCTTCAGCACTTGACTCTCAATTGTGACGAGGGCAAATAGGCACAGGCTTCTCAGGGAGGTGATGTGTGGGTTCTCAAGCTCTGAGCTCAACAATTCTAAAAGCAAATGTCCAGGATAGTGCTCACCTGTTCAAGAAAGACAGTACTTTATTCTGCACATTTCTACTTCCTTACTATACCCCTGCCCCCAGCGCGTCCCTACACCACAAGCTCTCTCCTCAGTCGTGGGTGACCCACCCTTCTATATCGAGGTAACAACAGTAGCAAGAAAGTAACTCAAGTACACCTCCTAATAGTATGTGAGCTCAGTCTCTGTCGCCTACCACTCAAGTGGAATCCGTCCTCACAGATCTACCTTGCCTGCTTGGCTCTCTGGCTCACTCGCACAGTCCAATTGTTTGACCGCACCTTGCACAACTGAGTCTGCTGTACCACCACTCAACCCTACCATGCATCTAATGGCTGTGTTCGGGAAGACAATTCAGTAGCTCCTTTGTAATCGAAAAGCCTCATCAAATATGTAAAGAAGTCTTGTCTCTCCTCTCCTCTCTTCAGTGTCTAGGTCTCCTCATTCCAGCTTCAGGAATGTGAGTAATACACTTCCACTGTCTAGGCGCACAACCTTTACCTCCATTGTAGGAAGCTGGCTCTTTATATGATATAACAAAATGAGATATATTGTGTAAAGAGTCCAGGGGTTCCCTTATGAGTGGACAGGGGCTTGCTCTAGCAATCCCAAGGTGCTCTTCTAGGGGGTAGTGTGGTCGAGCAGCCTTCGGCTTATCAGAGAGGAGTGTGAGACATCTCAGAGGTGCAGAGGTGTAAAACCGCATTGGGTGCACAATGTTACTCTATGGGTATCGGTCTTTGTGTAAAAATGTTGCAGGCTTTGACTAGCAGGCCAGTCGAACTGAACCAAAAAGGGGGCTCAGGCCGCATGATGCTCGGGGACATAGGGACACCTTTGATCCTTTTCTCCACGGCTCAGGGGAGGCGGGTGCAGAGGTGTTTTTAGGCATCAGGTTTTCCTTACCAGGAGCAGTCGTGATAGTGGGAGACCAACATGTAGAGGCTGCAGGCAATGTCGGGGAGTCCACTCGGTCTCTGGAGGGCTGGGGGACCACGCTGACAATGTTGGCCCACTTCAACTCAGGCTTGGAGTGACCGGTACAGGGGAGTCCTTAGGCATCTGTTTTTTGCAGTCTTGAAGTCCTCTCCTGTCTCTTGGGTTGCCTGCAGAGAAGCAGGTCTGCTGTTTCACAGTAGTTCTTGGTTCCTGGGTGAAGTACTGGCAGGTCTCCCAGACGTTGGAGACACAGCAGCTGCAGGACAAGTTGTCTTTTGGTGCAATTGTCGAAGTCAGCAGGCAGGCTGACACGGTTGGCGCCAAGTCAGTTGCTGGGTTTTCAGTTGTTGCTCTTTGCGACTCTAAACATCAGTCTTCTTTCAGGTCAGCAGGATCTGCTTTCCTGGTGCCAAGGGCTTCCCTAAATATAGCATTAAGTGACGTTAGGGGAGTGTAGGGTAGTGGCCAATGGGCTACTGACCCTTGCGGTCACTTCGCCCCCTATATGGCCACTTCCTGTGAAAAGTAATGTCCACCTCATTTTAGACCACCTTTGGGATGGTACTAAAACTGTCTCACTTGGACACACCATGCAGGCTACAGACATCAAAATGCATAACACACACTCTGGATGTTAGCACAAACAAACAGGATATACAAGTGGAACTTTCCATTAGTGGACCAAAAATCCAATGATTTAGATGAAAAGGTGTCATCATTCTAGTTATTCTCAAACACAGTATGCTACCACCACCACCTCCACTCTTGCTATCACCACCACCACCACTCTATGTGCTAAACCCATGACGGCAGCAGTAGTCCAGGGCTCAAGGTAGATGTTTCCTTTGCAATGCCAATACATTTGGTTTCTGCGGGCTGATTTTACTTGTGTCTTTGGTTTTAGTACCTGTTGGAAGTGAATGTTCCAAAGAGGATCCCCAAGAAATAGAAGAAGAACCACTTCCGCTAGATGTTGTCAGACCAGCGTACGAACCCCCTGTGGCGCCCCCTCCCATGGAGCCGTTGTACCCGTTGGGAAAGAATGGAAAGGTCCAAGGTAAGAAATCTCTTAAGGTATGCAATAAATCTGCTTGAAAGCATGATCATTATTTTAGATGACAGCGTGACAAAGACGAGAATTTGAATGAGAAAGTGAGATTGATTTGATTGTAATTGATGGTTTTGTCGATGAAGTTGTGAAGAGTATTCGTATCATTAACGAGATTATGGTTTTGTAGCTGTGTTCACCACATTGATTTATCTCGGATAGGAGTGCACATGTCATTGGTCTGGATGAGAGCAAAGCTGTATTGTTTCATTTTATGGAAAGCATAATACCAATGACTGGAAGTTTTGTGGGTGATTTATTTTTTCTGTTGTTGACATTGCTAAAGCCATGGACATGACATGATTGGTGTGGAAAAAGAATTGACCATGGGAAATGTGTAACACTGAGTGCATGACAGTGCGCCAGTAAAATGTTATTTATGCATAAGTCCGAGCTAAATTACTCGGATAATTATGGTTGAGTGAAAGCACGCGGATGGTTATTGCCTTGTATGATTTGGCTGAAATCTTGGTGACGATGACTAGTTTGGACAAAGGCCTGGATCATCAGGACTTGATTTATAAGACGATATAAAGAGGACTGGTTTGGATCTGAAGCCAGGTTGACAGAGAACAACGTTAAAGCAGCCTGATGAAGAAGACGTTCACAATCACAGCTGACTACAAGGAGCATATAACTATCAGGCATGATGATGAAGTTGTAAACCTTGAACAAAGGCGTGGCGATTGGTTTGGGCTGTGTCATGGCAATAATGCTATATGTATGTATGTTTAGGTATTTTAAACATTTGTGCAATGCTAGTTTCAATGAGAAGGTGATGAGGATTGTGACATTGAATGAGGGAGACATCCTCATCCATAATGTCTGTGCATGAGGAAGTCTCCCTAATGGTTGCGGCGGATGGAGGCGTGATAAACATCAACTTTTTAGATGAGTGCATTTTTGTCTAATTGAATCTCGGATTATTCTTTCAGATCTTGTGTACTGTTAGTGGTGAAAATGTGTGAGCTGGGAAGGAAATGATATGCTGAGTTTGTTCTTTCCAATGGCAAAACCTTCCCTTTTTAAATTCTGGTTTACCCTAGTTAATTGCGTGCAGCCTAGTGTGTGTGTGCGCTTTCAATCTAATTAAAACACTAACACCAGATCTTTTTTTATCAATGAAATCATCGTCTAGCAAATGATGCCTTAACGAAGCACACTAGTAGTTACTTCACTTCTGACTTTTTCTCTTTCGTCGTTGGTCAGAGACTCCGCAAGAGGTGCTAGAAGCTCTCTCTGAACTGGGATATCGCTCTTTCCGACCAGGACAGGAAATTGCAATCATGAGGATTCTCTCTGGTAAGACTGCATTTTATAGAACATTTAAATGGCTTTCATTCCTAATACAATTTTGAACATTACTTGTTCCAGGGCTTTGAGTTAGAGAGCCAAGAAGCTTCTAATTCCAATGCATTTGTCTGAATTTAGGGTGATTTATCATGTATGAGGGTAGGTGCGATGGCTTTCCCGTTGGGATTTGTTCTTGCCTTTGCATCGCCAGTTCCCTAATCCAATGTCCACTGTTGTTGCTTTATTTCTTCTATCTTTGTTGTCTCCATGTAGAGTTGAAGGGGAGGCTGTAATCTGGGCGAATACATTTGGTGCTAGGCAGTGTGTTGTACATTTCTAGTGCATTAAACCTCTCTGGCGAGATACACTTCTAGGATACTTCCATGTTTTTATCCCAGTCTAGAAGATGATCTCTCAGTGCCCATGTTCCCAGGGCAGCTGTTCCCTTAGAGCTAAAAGCAGGGCCTGCTGATTAAATACCTTTGAGTGATCTGAGGTTCCAGTGACAGGGTATGAGCCTGGCTGGCTGGTTCAAAGCTTTGTAAATTAGTGTTAATGCCCTTTGTGAGCTATTGAGCAGGTCCATCTTCAGAAGCTGGTATGTCTCATGAGGATCTCGATGTTGCATCTGTTTGGGTACATTCTTTCTGAAGCAAGCTATTAAAGAGTTTCAGTTCGGGTGGAATTTCTAGCCTACGACATTATCTCCCATACCACTAATGTCACGTTTGCTATCCACTTAAGAAAGGCCGATGGCATGGCTCAACGTTTTTTTTAACATCATTCACCCCTCTTGGAACAGTTTTTTCAACAAGATGCAAAAACCAGCCTAAATACCTCGAATGCCACAGGTACATTCTCCCTTTTCTGATGACTTTAGCTCAAGGAGTCACTATCCTCAATTTCTGCTGCATGATGATTTGACTGGCAGTTGTTGGGCCTCATTTCCCTGGCACATATGCTTGTAAATAGTATGTGAAGGTTTCAACTCATTAGAAAATGCAGGAGAGATGCTGGTTTAACCACTGATAGAGGAACTCACAGTATTCCATTACCAAGAATGGTATAAGCGACTGTAAACACAGCTTGTAAAATGTTTTTCCCCAAGTGCAAGCTAGGGGTCTACAGGCACTATTCATTTTCCCACTTAAATGTTGAAGAAAGCCATAATTGAAAAAAGTGAGAGCACAGGTCTGGGGAAAAGATCTGTCCAACTGCTACCTTTTGAACGAGCCTCTACGACACGTCCAACACCTGTGACCGTGACCACAGTTGAGAAATTGGTCTTCTGGTTGGAAAATGACTTGCTGCTTGGAAAAAACCTCAGAAGTGACTAAAACATTTGATCTTAAATGTGCCTTGACCCAAACCCCCATATGGCACATGTTTTTGCTACAAACCAGATCCGTTGATCAGGTTCAGATCTCTTAATTGACTGTAGATAACAAAAGATATCCCTTTTCGAACAAATTACACTAGATATGTTTGTGGGCCGACTTCTGTATCTCTAAGATCATACTCCCTCCACCACCCCAATTAATTCACTAATATATTAAAGAATGGACGACACTCTGCAGGTTTTGTCGAAGTATTCCAAAACGGAGCAGAGTCCACAGCAATATGCCTCTGAACGAATAAATTACAGGAATCAATCACTTTGTGATATGAAGTGCACCGATGGAATGACGAACCCGAGATTTTCAACCACTCCTAAAAGTAGTTGGATAATCGCTTATAGAAAAACATATGGGTCTGCATTTATTCCCGATTCTGGTCTCAGTCCTAGTTCTACACAGTGTGCCCTCACTATTTCTTTACCATATGCATATCCCAAGAAAACAATGACCAGTGGTTGGTTGTGAGAAAACTGATGACCTAAAACTTGCCACTTTGTCAGAGTCACCGTAAAGGAGAGTATTGTTCATGAAAGCAGTAAGGATGAAAGGTTTTGTTTAATTTCAGTGGACCCTGCTAGGGCAAGTGGCTGCACGCTGATCGTAGTTTCTTTTATGACCAGAGCCCTCAGATCTAAAAATCTAAAAACGTCAAGCTAGGTGCCATACCATGGGAGCAAACCAAACATGAGGAGGTAGAGAGCATAATACAAGTATACTCAGCCTTCGACTCATATCAGAACTGTTTTTGTGAGTTTTGTTATCAAGAACACGGTGCCTAGAAGGTTTTTATTCTGATTGTTGGTTCGACTGTTGAATTAAGAGACCGTGCATTCAGAGCTTATTTATAGAAGTGTAATCAGCTTGCACATAAAATAAGTTTTTTTTTTTAAATACTGTTTTTTCATACATTTGTACACCAGTCCTTTACAGTATAAAGTGCGCATACATTCTTCCATGAAGTTGCTAATAGAGCGTTGATATGAAAAATGATATATAAACAACATTATTCGTACAATAGCGCAGTAGTGCAACATTAATGACCCATTGGGAACTGACGGTTACATTAATTGTGCAAGTATATCACAATAAACATTATTATTATTATTATTAACATTAACTGTCCATAATATGCTGTACATGTTTGTCAACTGTTTACTTTGGGCGTAGGTCCTAACACAGTCAGGTGTTTATTCATGTCAGGCGACTAGGGGTTCGGGATGGGGCGGTAGCTCGTGTAGTGTAGAGTGTATTGGTGTAAGTTAAACCTGGAGATGTGGATATACCCGGGGACAGGGGCCTGTTGTCTTTCCTTTCTTGCATAGACGCTAGCGTAGTAGGGGCGTTATGGTGAGGCGGGATGTGGGGGGGGGGGCGGGGAGAGGAAGAGAAAGGAAGAGGCTTTGTTGAGAAGGCGCACAACTTGATATAAGGCTATGTTCATTATTGGTTATTGTACAGCAGCAACAGCTCTGTCCTGATTCCGTTGTGGTGTGAGATCTGTGGTATTTAATTTTGATTCTATAAAAGTGGGAAACGGCAACTACAACGCGGCCGTTTCCACGCATTACCTTAACCACGCATGCATTACAACGCAGGCATGGTTACCACGAATAGCCTTCACCACGCATACCTATACTACGAGATACGTAGTAAAGGCATGTGTGTTAAAGCCTAAAATTAAAGAAGGGGGCTTGGGGGGTATCCCCCCCCCCAAAACAAAAATTGCGTGCGAAAAAAAGGGGGCTTGGGGGGTCTCCACCCCCACCACCCCACCCCCCCTCAAAACGCACCTGTTTCCGTGGCGTAGTGGAGGCAATCGGCGTCGTTAGAGGAAGCGGAAAGACCCTTCCGCTTCCTCTTTACGACGTGCAACGTCACCTCGGAAGATCATGGAGAGGAGATGACGTGGCGAGGTAAGGGGAATTTTAGTTTAAAAAAAATATATATATATAAGGATTGAGGGGGTTGTGTTATGCAGGGGTCCGATTTTAGGGTTAAGGGCAGGGGAGGGGTATTTGTAAGAAGGGTTTAGGGGTGGGGGGATCGCGAAGGGAAACATTTTAAGGGTTCAGGGCAGGGGTAATTCTAAGAAGGATTGGGGGCTGGGTTTGGGGGGTCGCGCAGGGGTACAGGGGAGGGGTATTTAAAAAAAAAAAATTGAGATCTAGAGAGGGGAGGGGGCAAGGGAGCACTTGTAGGAAATGGGCAAGGGGTCTGAGATAACCTTTACCAAGAGTATGCCCTTATCATGCAAGAATTTACAACGAACATCGTTGTAAAGGTATGCGTAGTAACAGAATATTTGTGGGAAAGGTTATTCGTGCTAATAGTATTCGCGTTGTAACGCATGCGTGGTAAAGGCATGCGTTGCAACGGAATGTGTTGTAACGTCATGCAACCAAAGTGGGAAACGGCCACTAGATGGGGGTTCACATAAAAATAAGCGTTAACTAATCCAACAAGGAAATGTTACATATGAAATAAGAGGTCGTACAGTATCCTTATTTACTTTTGCTCATTTCCATATTTTAAGAACAAATGTAATAAACGTAATGAAATATATACTTTTTACTTACATACCTGTAAGTGCTAGATGAATCCCAGCTCCGTGACATGTGTCACTACAGTTTTGATATTTGAGATCATTGGCTACCCATTCTTCAGCATTTCAGAACACATGCATGTCAATAATAGTCATTAAATGGACAGCTTGTGCCTAAGGTTACATTCCTGAGTGTGCAATAGAGTCGGCGTTAGTGGAGCTTGGCCATCAAGGATTCATAAGGCAGGTAAGGGCCCTCCACATGATCCTGCATCTCAATAGATATGATTGCACAGAAGAACCAATGTTATCTCAACCTACTCATTACGTGAATGTCTACGTGGTTGTGTGATTAGTCTTTTCTTCACATCACTTTGCTTTGAATGTATTACAGGTCTGTCCACTCTGGTTGTGCTCTCCACCGGAATGGGAAAGTCTCTCTGCTACCAGCTTCCGGCATACCTCTATGGAAAGAGGTCCAAGTGCATCACCCTAGTGATATCACCCCTCGTCTCTTTGATGGATGACCAGGTATGTCAACAGGAAAGGCCACAGGGCTTTATTATATTGATTTGTTGCTCTTGCATATTAATTTGCCTGACCCTCCAACACTTCCTCTATGCTCCCATCTCCCCTCTATTGACTGCCCCTTTCTTGAATTCCTTGATAATACCAAGTTCGTTTTAACACACCAAGCCATCCTTTGTAGTTTGTAAAGTAAAAGTGTAACACATTTTTCTTCAGTTCCCTGTTTAAGTTCACATTGCTAATTACAACATAATTTTCACTGCATTGCAAGAAAATGTCCATTCTTCTCAAACAGAGGCATATCTTTATAGATTTTATCTCTGCAAGCTTCTCCTTTGCTACTTACAGTGTTGGAGATGTTAAAAAATATGCAGTTTTGTTAAGTTGAAAAGTTATCCATATAACTTTGCAAAGGTTGCAAGCCAAATCTTTGCAACTCTTAATATAAGGTACAAACGGCCTTTAAATTCACTTTATATAAGAAAGGAATCACACAGCTAGGAAAACCAGGTTTGTTCCACTAGAACTACCTTCCTTGATGAAGTGGCAAGGAGCTAAGTTTCCTACCACATTATTTTCAACTTTTCCTCTTTATCTCTTTGGGAGACAAAATGCACAAGTCTGTCGTCCATTTCTAGCGAACAAAGAGTCCAACACAAGCAAGAAATGAAAATACTCACAGTGACTTTAGTAATTCTGCAACTAGAGGTGAGGATGGAAGGATGGGGTGCCTCTGAAAGGACCAGGTGCTACAGTGAAATTAACGAATAAGGATTCTTCTGTAGCATTCTGTAACAAAGAAGATGCCATGAAGCGCTAAACCCAAAAGACTGAATAAAAACATGCAAGGACTCTTGGAACATAATAGTCTTAAAACTGTTTCTAAATGTACAGAAGTTGAGATTCTGTCCTAGATGGGACTGAGAGGGACTTGCAGAAAGTTATGGCCCCTGGATAATACTAAAAGTAAGTTTGTGGAGCTGTCGCTTACCCACTGTTGTTCATATTGTACTCTAGGTCTCAGGACTTCCCCCGCAGCTGAAGGCTGTCTGTATTCACTCCAATATGAGCAAGAACCAGAGAGAGGCGGCCATAGAAAAGGTAAGCTGTTGTTCTGCCACCCTTTGAATGGTAGAGCTAGGCATCGAAGCCTCTGTACTCCGAGAGCAGTGTGCGCAGGTACTGTGCTTTATGGAACTGTGATAGCGGGTGTGATCGCTGTGCGGAGCTTCTGTGGTGAGGGTGGAGAGAATGCTTGGGGTGAATAACCAAGCCAATGGTATTGTACATTGCGCTAGTGCCGAGCTTAGTGTTCACTCCATATCTTCCTCCATTGCGTTTGTGCCTGTTCTCCATTTACTCTATGCTTTTCTCTACTTCCTGGCCTCCTTCTTTCCATATGCACATTAACAGTGGCCACCCAAAAAATATCCATCCTATTTAGAGAAAAGAGGAAAATCAAAGGTCTGTGCTGAATATGAAAACTAGCTGCCCTCACTAGAGCCATTATTAACCTTTGCTAATGCTCTCTACAGGAAAGAAAGTTGCCCATCCTTTAATCATGGATCAAAGCTGAAGACAAGGGTCATTAATGATGGGGAGGAAAATGACCAGCTGTTATTGCCCAATTGCATGTGGACTGTAAAGCTAGTCACACCATCTCCTGCTCAATCTAGTACAATACAACCTAATGAGCATGCCCTATATCTCTCTCGTCTATTTCATGTAACTGCAGTTGAACCTAAAATGCACCTAAAGGGTAGACTAGCCCTGGATTTTACGCCTTCAGATTGCCCGAGCCAACCTCGGCGTTGTATATAGGGTGCTAATTCCATTTGAATTAGCAAGGGATGCCTTGGGCTTATATTGTCACCTGGCCCGTAGCTGCTTACCTAGGTACACATACCTTCCTAGCATTACTGATCACCATCTCTGGAGGGCAGAGGACTTCAAAGCATGCCCTCACTCCTTGTACATTCACCTCTCTTGATCACTTCGCTGGCAGCGAAGCAGTCCTACTGGCACTGCAACAAGTTCTTAGAACTCACTCCCATCATCACTGAGGACCCAAACGACCGCCTCACCTTCAGGGAGATGCTGAAAACACACCTGTTTATTTATTTTTGTGGCTTCTTGCTGCTTTTGTTTCAAGAAATCTCTTCATTAGTTGTATTTTACTTGTTACTTGTAAAGTGCTCTTAGATCTGTTGCTTATATGAACACTGCCAAAAATTGGAAATAAAGGAGCATTGTCCCTTTTGTCAGTAGTTTATCTGAAAGTGCGCTGATAGTGATGTCATGAAATTTCATTAAATGTATCTTGCACTGCTGAATCTCCGACTGTGATCATATTTGTAAAACACATGAAACATAGATTGGTCATTGAGAATGCTTGGCATGTTCTTTTAAGAACGCTCTGAGTGGTGGAGAATTTCCGCTCACTGACCTATGTTTCTGTAGGTAACCTCAAACACTGTCCCTTCAGCACTTTTCAAGTAAGTCACTGCAACAAAAATATTTTTTAATTGTACCCATTTGAGAGTAAAACGTGATTGTTTTGTGTCCTTGCACTTTTTTTTTATCATCAGGACTATTCACATCCTAAATCAATTACAGAAAAAAACAGCTTTCTAATGTGCTGCTCAGGAGGGGAGAGCACCAATCGGCAATTGCCAATCATTGATTTTAAGACTAATTAACAACAGGTTGATGCTAAGCATTTTTTCGGACCAGCTTAAATAACTTGTGCATTGGACCATTGTATTTTCTCTCCATTTCTGCTTCCTTTTTAGTGCTGCTTAGGAGTGACCTCTTTGAATCTGTCTGCACTTTTGGAAAACTCGTGCATGTACTGCACTGTTTCCAATGCATGCTTGTACGGCATCCACCTTGCAAGAGCGAGCAGCTTCCCCATCTGTTTCAAATTATCGCGCCCACGCTTGTTAATTGGAAACCGATGGCACTGCAAGGTAGATGCTGTACATGCACAAGTGCGTTTATTTTCTTGCCGGCTCTTTGCTTCGTCGTGCTAATGGCTCCTCCCTCCCGTCGCCTCTCCTGTTCCCACTCGTGTTGATACAGTTTGCGAGCAGGGAAGCCGGGATTCAAAACAAGTTTTGTTGTTTAACAACGTGCAGTTCAGCAACTAGATGAGTATATGTACAGTTAGCTAATTAGTTAACCTTGAAAAACGTGGAATTACTTTTATTTAATACATACCCGACTTTGAGAAGATTACATTTTCTTGATGGGTCCACTCGACCACGTGCAGGTACACATACCCCTACCCAGCACTCAATGCCTTACAAAGCCATATTACTGCGCCCAGCCCGATTTTGCAGGTGTTAGTGCTCCCTGGATCACAGCCACCAAACACGCACATGTCAGCCAGACTTCTCGTATAAACAGAATGAACACGACCCAACTTAATACTCTAACCCCAGTGTTTGAAAATCTGGTTGCCTCAGTTACGTCAATAAGTGACGGCAAGTCGAGTCAATAAGAAACCTAGTTTACACTGATTGACAGGCTAAGAGGCGGAAGTTGGAGGACCCTAGCCGTTGTATTTGTAGAGGAAGTCTGCGATTGGTTAAAAATGATCCGCCCCGGAAAATTAGTTTCCTTGCTGCTTTTGCACGAACGTCATCACGACTCGGAAGCGATTGTCCAACTACACATGAACCGGCCCTCATGCCCTTCTGTTTGTGGTTCACACTGTCACCAGTGGAGATGGGGACCCTTAGACAGAATAGCACTGGAGAGATGGGTCAGCAAACAGAATTGGCCATTGGAATAGATTGGTCAGTCTTGACGCGTATATCCAGCTGAAAAAGGGGTCACGCCAACAGCCGCTCGTGAGTTGACATGGTGAAGCGGTAACTATGCTGAATTCAGAATAGGGCACCCGTGAATCATGTTACAGCTTACACAGGGAATGGGCCACCTGATAACTGCGTAGTGAACTATTATGGCAAAAATGTTTCGTGAAACAGAATAAGTTCAATGGTACGCATGATTTTTCTGTGAAAAATATATGTTCGAGGCATATGAGCTGCAGATTGTACACTTAGCATAGATCGCCATCTGGTGTTGGGCCCGGATGTTTGCAGTTTGTTTTTCTTCTTGGACAGTCTTTGGAAGTCACGAGTTTGGTGACTCCTCCTTCGGTCCGTACTGCGCATGGGCTTCGGCTCCATCCTCAGATTGTTTTTTTCCGCCATCGGGCTCGGATGTGATACTTCGTGCTCCGGCTTCGAACTTCTACGGTTCCAGCCTCGACGGAAAATCCTCGTTTCTTCGAGTTTCTTCATCATCATCTTCATCTCTCGAAGCGGCACTTTCTCCATCCCGTTCATCGGCACCGGCCTTCGGGCCCTCCTCGACTCCGGTCCCGGCCGATGGAAAGGACTCCGTTCAAAAAGTGCCCAAAATGTGGGTCTAAATTTCCCCACACCGACCTCCATCAGGTGTGTAACCTTTGCCTCTCTCCAGAACACGAGGCTAGAGACTGCCCCGCCTGCAAGTCTTTTCGATCGAAGAAGACCATCCGAGATCGAAGAGCTCGACGGACCATGGCGCACTCATCCTCTGCAGCTCCACCGGACATCTTCGGAGACGGCGCCGAAGCTTCGGGGCAAACACACACCGAGCAGGAGGAAGACATCGTCAGCGCTTCCGAGGCCGACGACTCCGACGTGGAGGACGTTACACCGGCGCAGCGGGCCGTGAGTACTATACCCCCTCCCACCCCCGCGCCCAAAACCAAAGAGACTCGGGTTACTCCCTCGCCTGCCGGCCTGGGCAAAACCAAAACCAAAGCTTCTATCACCCCACCTACGGGCCCGGTGTCGAAGCCTCCAAAGTCTCACGGCAGCTCGGGATCGAGCCAGCCGACGCCCGGTGCCGAAAAACAGCATCCGGCACCGAAGAAAGCAATATCCAGCTCGACTCCGAAGCCACCGGTGCCGAAGCCTGGACTCTCGGTGCCGACCAAACACAAACATAAATCTGTCGGCACCGACGCTCCGGCGCCGAAAACTCCTTCGACGCCGAAAAAACAGGAGGCCCCAAAAAAGCATGGCGCACACAAACCATCGAAGTCCTCGGTTCCGAAATCACCGGTGCCGACGGACGATTCGACGCCACTGGCTCTGTTTACACCAGACCCTCTACAAAAGACTCTGTCCAAAGATCCAAAGACTGGACTATTGACTTTAATTATCAAGAAAAGACGCCTTGATACTCCGGCTCCTCCTCCTCCACCTAAAAGGAAGGACTCTGCTACTTCTCCCCTAAGAGTGCCCTCCCCACTACCGCCTCCCCTACCTCCTCCACCACCTCCACCCCCTCCCCCTCCCCCTCCCAGGTCTCCGCCACCTCCACCTCACTACGATCCGGCCCCATCCCCAGATCCGGATGACGGGGACCCGGACAATTACCCGGCGGACGCCCCAATGGATCCCACTCCACCAGGGACCCCAGACCCATGGGAGGATTAGAATAACCCTGATATACCAGATATACCTCAGGACGACCTATACCCATCCAGGCCGTCTCCTCCAGAGGACTCCTTAGGGTTTCATCATTTAGTGCAGAGAGCAGCACACTATCATGGGGTGGACATGCACAGTGAACCAGTGGAAGAAGACTTCCTACTGGATACATTTGACATACAAGACAAATCTACTTCTATCTTACCCATGCTTAAGGGTGTCACCAAGCACGCTACAGAGGTGTTCAAAGACCCTGTCAGGGCCAGAGTACTGAACACTAGAATAGAGAAGAAGTACAAAGCGGCACCCACAGACCCTGCATACAT
Source organism: Triturus cristatus (assembly GCF_964204655.1). Taxonomy (NCBI): domain Eukaryota; kingdom Metazoa; phylum Chordata; class Amphibia; order Caudata; family Salamandridae; genus Triturus; species Triturus cristatus. The sequence continues at coordinate 141,448,878 of NC_140587.1, read as the reverse complement.
TAAGGGCCCTGCTCCCCTAGATTCCCTAGTTGTCTCCACAGCTAGAAAGCGGGCTAACTCCCAATCCTCAGGAGAAGCCCCACCGCCAGATAAGGAATCTAAACTTCTGGACGCGTCTGGTAAACGCACCGCCTCCCAAGCTGCAAACATGTGGCGCATTGCAAACACACAAGCACTGCTTGCGCGATATGACAGAGCACACTATGACGAACTAGAGGCTCTTATGCAGCACCTTCCAGAAAAACACAAGCGCAAGGCTCATGACCTGATACAGGAGGGTAAACTAATTACAAACACCTCCATTAAGTGTGCCCTCGATGCAGCCGACACTGCTTCTAGAGCTATAAATACAAGTGTCCTGCTTCGTCGCCATGCCTGGCTCAGGATCTCAGGGTTCAAGCCTGAAGTCCAGGCGTCCATACTCAATCACCCCTTTGACCAGCAAACTCTCTTTGGGCCAAAGGTAGACGAAGCGTTGGAAAAGATGAAAAAGGACACAGACACAGCAAAGTCTATGGGGGCACTCCAAACACAAGCCTCTAAACGTTCCTTTCGACGCTCGTCCTTTCGTGGCACAGGCAGAGGCTCCTCCACCGATAACGCCTCTACCTCCTACAAGTCCCCTCCTCAAAATACCTTTTCAAAGGGCAATCAAAGGGGCGGTTACAGAGGCAACAACAATAAGGGCAGGGGCAAAACCAACAACACCCGTTCTGCCACCCCACCCACACAATGACTCCCCTCCGCTCCCCCCAGACCATCCCACTCCGGTCGGGGGCAGACTACAAGACTTTATCCACACATGGGAGTCCATAACATCGGACAAATGGATGACCCAAATCATTCGGTCAGGGTACTGTCTCCAACTAACATCTACCCCACCCAATATCCCACCAAGGCACCGTCCAATGTCTCAAGAACATTCCACACTGCTCAAACAAGAGGTACTCCCACTCCTCCAAAAACACACTATAGAGCAGGTCCCCGTCAATCAACAAAATCTAGGGGTCTACTCCCTATATTTCTTAATACCAAAGAAAGACGGGACCCTCAGACCCATTCTCGACCTCCGGCCTCTAAATGCCTACATACATTCAGACCATTTTCACATGGTCACCCTACAGCAAGTCCTCCCACTCCTCTGCCAGGGAGACTTTCTCACAACCTTGGATCTGAAAGACGCATACTTTCACATTCCAATACACCCCTCTCACAGGAAATACCTCAGGTTCGTGGTGGACGGGCAACATTACCAATTCACGGTTCTCCCCTTCGGGGTCACCACCGCACCACGGGTGTTTACCAAATGCCTAGCAGTAGTAGCAGCACACCTCAGACGTCAACATATTCACGTCTTCCCTTACCTAGACGACTGGCTGATAAAAGCCGCGTCCTACGACCAATGTGTGCAACATACAAACAGCACCATCCAACTGCTCCACCAGCTAGGCTTCACGGTGAACTACCAAAAGTCCCACCTCATACCATCTCACACAAAGCAATATCTCGGGGCCACTATAGACACCTCCAAGGGTATTGCCTATCCAAACTCAGCCAGAATCACAAGCATTCAAGCCTTACGCAAAACATTCCTTCCTCAACACTCTCTTCCAGCAAGAGTGTTTATGAAGCTCATAGGAATGATGGCGTCTTGCATCTTCATAGTGCCCCATGCAAGACTCCACATGCGTCCACTACAAGAGTGCCTAGCACAACAGTGGAACCAGGCCCAGGGTCAACTGACGGATCTGGTGTTGGTGGACGGCCGCACACATCACTCTCTGCAGTGGTGGAACACCACAAACCTTTCCAAAGGGCGGCCGTTCCTGGACCCGGTTCCTCAGGTGATTCTAACAGCGGACGCATCGCTCTCCGGCTGGGGAGCGCACCTCCTACACCTCACCATGCAAGGTCTATGGACGCCACAGCAAAAATCGCTCCACATCAACCATCTGGAGCTCTTGGCGATCTTTCTAGCCCTAAAATCTTTCCAAAAACAGATTTCGGGCAAAGCAGTCCTCATTCGCACAGACAATATGACTGCGATGTATTATATCCAAAAACAGGGGGGGACACACTCTCCCCAGCTCTCCCGCTTAGCCCAGAGCATATGGAGATGGGCAATTCCCCAAAACATCTTTCTCCTGGCACAGCACGTTCCAGGCGTACAAAACACCATGGCAGATCTGCTCAGCAGACAAACACAACAACTACACGAATGGGAACTGCATCCACAAGTTCTTCACCCATTCTTCCAACAGTGGGGGCATCCTCAGATAGACCTCTTCGCCACCCACGAAAACAAAAAATGCCCAAGCTTCGCCGCCAGATACCCACACCCATTGTCCAAGGGCAATGCGATATGGATGAACTGGTCAGGCAGATTTGCATACGCCTTTCCACCTCTCCCACTAATTCCATTAGTGGTCAGGAAGCTACAACAGCACTCCCTCACACTCATTCTGGTAGCTCCGACGTGGGCCAGGCAGCCGTGGTACACCACGCTACTACAACTGTCAGTGGTACCACATCAAAAACTGCATCTATCCCCATGCCTCCTAACCCAGAACCATGGAGAAATCAGGCACCCGGACCCAGCTCAGCTCAACCTGGCGATCTGGCTCCTGAAATCCTAGAATTCGGATACCTTAACCTTCCCCCTGATTGCATGAACATCATCATGGAAGCCAGACGTCCTACCACTAGAGCATGCTATGCCGCAAAGTGGAAAAGATTTGTAATTTACTGCCGTAACAATACAATCAACCCTCTAGATGCATCCATACAGCACATCATATGCTATCTGCTCCATCTTCACAGGTGTAACCTGGCATATTCATCCATACGCCTACACCTAGCAGCGATCGCTGCTTATCTACAAAACAGACAGCATTTATCACTCTTCAGAGTGCCCGCTATTAAAGCCTTCATGGAAGGCCTTAAACGAGTAATTCCTCCCAGGGCACCACCTTCCCCTGTATGGAATCTAAATTTAGTTCTTACACGACTAATGGGTCCGCCCTTCGAACCAATGCACAAATGTGAGCTACAGTTTCTCACCTGGAAAACAGCTTTCCTTGTAGCTATCACTTCCCTTAGAAGGGTTGGTGAAATACAAGCGTTCACCATACAGGAACCCTACATACAAATGCATCACAGCAAGGTCATACTTCGCACAAATCCGAAGTTTCTGCCCAAAGTCATTTTCCCCTTCCACCTCAATCAATCAGTGGAATTACCTGTCTTCTTTTCGCAACCCCAATCTGTTGCGGAAAGGGCCTTACACACACTTGATGTGAAAAGGGCGTTGCTATACTACATACAAAGAACGCAACCCTTCAGGAAGACTAAACAATTGTTCGTTTCCTTCTCTCCACCACATAAAGGCAACCCCATTTCTAAATCAGGGATAGCTAGGTGGATTGTAAAATGCATACAAATTTGCTATCAAAAGGCAAAGAGAACATTATCTGTTCCTCCGAAAGCCCACTCTACAAGAAAGTTAGGGGCTTCTATGGCTTTTCTAGGGAATATACCCTTAGATGACATCTGCAAAGCAGCCACATGGTCTACACCGCACACCTTCACAAAACACTATTGTGTAGATGTGCATTCCAAGCAGCAAGCTAGGGTGGGCCAGGCTGTACTAAAGACACTTTTTCAAACAGCTGCAACGGATACCGGTGGTCGCCGCTAAGGTTGGGTACTGCTATATAATCTATGCTAAGTGTACAATCTGCAGCTCATATGCCTCGAACGGAATATGCTACTTACCAGTATGCATCTGTTCTTGGCATGTAGAGCTGCAGAGTTGTACACGCCCACCCGCCTCCCCGGCTACCTGTATCCGTTCCAGTACATCTTATTTAGATACAACACATGGGTTTCTCACTGTTATTACTACGCTCCATCATTTCCCTGTTGGCGAAAAACAATCTGAGGATGGAGCCGAAGCCCATGCGCAGTACGGACCGAAGGAGGAGTCACCAAACTCGTGACTTCCAAAGACTGTCCAAGAAGAAAAACAAACTGCAAACATCCGGGCCCAACACCAGATGGCGATCTATGCTAAGTGTACAACTCTGCAGCTCTACATGCCAAGAACAGATGCATACTGGTAAGTAGCATATTCCTTTTTAATTTTGATTTGAGTTTTATATATAATCTTCACTAGCGCTCCATTGCTCATATTGTCATCTGCTATTTTGATAGTGCCAAGACGGATTTCGCTGTCAGAGAATTTACATTATACATGGAGTGTGTGCCTGTTGAGATTGGTGGGTTGTGCGCATATAATGTGAAGTTATTTGCATTTACATTCTCAGTCTGCCATTATATGTTAAATGCGGCAGAGGCAAGCATGCATTCCTGAATTACACTGCATGACCCAGTGTGTAGTAATTGAATAACTATCCCTAGCGGCACATGACCCAGAATAATATGCTGCATGACTAAACACTTATAAGATACCAAAGGCGAGACCTATTGGCTATGCCAATGCTTGTGCCTCTTTGTCTGTCTCCCACTCCCTCTACTCCTGTGTCCCACTCTATCTGCATCTTTGCCTTGTTCTCTTTGTCTGCACTCTCCGTCATTCTGTTTCACTCTCTCTACTCATGTGTCCCCATCACTTCACGCTGATACCCTAGACCCTCCCACTGTGCCCCAGTTCCGCCACCCAATCCCACACTTCATATGCCTCTCTCTTGCCGCCCCTGTACCTAGCTGCCTCCCTTTGTTACTTTAACTCCCTCTCCTCTGGCCCTTGAGACACGCTCCATGTGCCACAAACCTTGGTCTTGCGCCCTACTTTGTGCTCCAGTGTTACTTCTGTTGCCCCTGCCTCGTGTTCTGTCCCTGTTTCCTGAATCCCTCTCCCTCTGTCATAGCCAACTGCACTTGCTGCCCCTCCGTCCCATTTCTGCTTCCTCTGTATCTATATATCTAGCTCTTTTTCCTTATGCCCCTTCTCTCCATGCCTTCCCTGACTACATTTCCTATCTGTGGAACTGAACTAATTATAGTTCTAAGTTTGGTTACTGTCCGTCTATCTGCAGGTGAAGCAAAGGTGGGATTGCATTTGGGGTTAGTTCATGAGTTACACTTGTTCATCTGTCCCTCCACATCTTGTGTACGCAGGTGAAACAAGGGGCTGTGCATGTGCTTCTGCTCTCCCCAGAGGCTCTGGTTGGCGGAGGGTTCTCTGGGTCAAGTTGCCTCCCACCAGCTGATCAACTCCCGCCTGTGGCTTTCGCCTGTATCGATGAAGCTCACTGTGTCTCCGAATGGTCCCACAACTTCCGGCCTTGCTACCTGCGCCTTTGTAAGGTATGACGAGCAGACTTTTACAATGGCTGTCACAGAGCAGCAGTCTTCAGGCTGTCCTCTTCTCAAACTTGTATGGGCATTGGTCAGATTGCTTTTCATTCACTCCTAGAGAAACTACAGTCTCCCATCCTACTGTTACCCCACTAGCCTTATTGCAGTACTGTCGAGAATGCTTCTGCTCGTCCCAACCTTACTGCCATCCCAGCAAACTTACTTTTGTTTTCCTTCATACCCCAAAGCTTACTGCCGCCTGCCCATACTAAGTACAGATCACCCATAGCTTAATGCTGACCGTTCCGGCTCACTGACCTCCTCTCCTTATTTACTACTTTCAACCCCAGGTTTACTTTCCATCCAAAGGAGGTTACGTGGCATCCACTCTAAGCTCACAGCCTCCCTATGAGGCTTACTGTCTGATGATAATGGCCTGCTGTTTACCCACCTGCAATCAACTCTCCTGCTCCCATCCCAGAAGACGATCAGTTTGAAATGTTACCTATTTTTAATCCTAGGTCTGCCTCGTTGTGTCTTCATATAATGCCCAAGTATTAGATACCTCTAACTTTTAGCGAGAACCATCTCTTTTCAAAAATATGTTTAAACAGTTATTTATTCGAATTAAACACAAAGTTTGCACAAAAACAAATAGTTTGAAAGTGCTTTTTATCTCTCAGTTCGAATTTTTTTTTATTGCAGTGGAGACTGATAGGAAGCAAACTTATTAAGGAGAAATTTAACACTGATACTTTAAGGTAGAAAACGGCCCCAGGTTTCCTTGGTTACAGTACAGTTGCAGCGCATTTACACAATGGATCAAACAAAGAAATTAATCTTGAGTTAGTCTATCCAGAGTCTTACCTTTACTGTGAATGTAGAAGTCTTATTTGTGAATATATTGGGAATACCCAGGATGCAGAACTTGCACTAGAATTAGGTAAACATTATTTCTCCATCACAATATCTTCAATAAGATTTATAATCATTGAACAGAATGTTAACCTAATCCCTCGTACAAGAAGGGGAGTAAGCTAATGCAATTGAGAGAAACATGAAAAGGTTGAATCTTCGCCAATAACTTCACTCAATCAACCAATCAATCGGAACTTGCAGAGCGCGCTAATCACCCCAAGGGATATCCAGGCGATTGAGGTGGTGTTACTCGAACAGCCAGGTCTTGAGTCTACGCCTGAAGTCGGTGAGGTAGATAGATGTTCAGAGGTGGATGGGGAGGTCGTTCCATGCTTTGACTGCGAGGTAGGAGGAGCGTCCTCCGGCTTGGGTACGATGGATGTGGGGGGACAGTGCTGAGGGCCAGTATGGGAGAACGCAGGTCAGGCGGTTGTTCAGATATTCTGGTCACGTTTTGTGGCGTCTTTGTAGGCGTGCATGAGCAGCTTGAAGTGGCATCTCTTCTTGACAGGAAGCTAGTGTGTGCTACAGAGGTGGGGTGTGATGTGGGCTCACCTGGGCAGGTCCAAGATGATTCTTGCTGCTCGGTTCTGGATTGTTTGGAGGTGCTTGAGGAGGAGGGTGGTGGTTCCGTGGCAGAGGGCATTTCCGTAGTCAAGTCGATTGGTGATGAGGGCTTTAGTGACTGTTCTTTTGGTGTCGGTTGGGATCCATCTGAAGATTTTTAGGATCATTCTGAGGGTGTTAAAGCAGGTGGAGGTAACCAAGCTGATCAGACTTCTCATGGAGAGTTTGCTGTTGAGGATTATTCCAAGGTTGCGGGCATGGGTGGTGGGGGTGGGTGCTGGTCTGAGGGCAGAGGGCCACTAGGAGGAGTCCCGCGGTGAGGGGGTCTTCCAAAGACGTGAACTTAGTTTTTTGGGGTGTTGAATTTAAGGCAGTTATCTCTCATCCAGTCGGCGACATCGGTCTTGGCGTTCTGGAAGTTTGCTCTGGTGGTGTCAGTGTCTTCGGTGCGGAAGAGTATGAGCAAGGTTGTCGTAGGAGATGAAGTTGTGACCGTGGCTGCGAGTGATGGGTGCCAGTTGAGTCATGTGGACATTGAACAGTGTGGGGCTGAGTGAGGAACCCTGGGGTACGCCGCAGATGATGCGCTTGGGGTCAGTGGTGTATGGCGGGAGGCGGATTCTCTGAGTGCATCCGGTGAGAAAAGAGAATAGGTGTTTAAGGGCATTGCCGTTGATGCTGATGTGGTGAAATCTTTCGATGAGGAGGTGGTGGGAGACGGTGTTGAAGGCCGCTGACCGGTCGTGGAGCAGCAGGGCTCTTGACTCGCCTTGGTCATGGATGGCTGGGGCGGAAACGAGATTGGAAGGGTCGAACAGGTGGTTGGATTCCAGGTAGTCTGTGATCTGGAGGTTGACGGCTTTCTCCAGTACCTCGGCCAGGAAGGGGAGGAACGAGATGGGGAGGTAGTTCTTGAGGTCGGATGGGTCTGCTGTGGGCTTCTTCAGAAGTGGTTTGAACTTTTTCGCAGCCCTGATTTACTTTTGCTTCTTTTCTTGAGACAGAATCAAGACAATTGTAGATGATTGAGTTCTGGGCTGTTCTAGAAGTACCCCACTCACAGATCCCAGAGAGAGCAATGTTTGTCATCGGTAAATCTGTTGCTACCTTGTTATTTGCAGAATGAACTTTAGACCTACTTGGAGCAGGTCTGTTGGCTTTCTGACAGCATCCAAATATACGTCATGGTTTATACAGCTGTGGATTTAACCTGTGTGGATGGATATTCTAATGGGGCATGATTAGGCAAGGAAGTTTTAGACATTTATTCGAGTGAGGAATAATTTCCTAAAACATTAAGATGGCGAAATTAAGTGTATATGTAAATCTAGAATAACCTTCAGAATTAAATACGTTTATGCATTCGCAGAGAGCATAATATTATGGAAGGCTCATAAAAATGTCATAGGCCATGAGGATCTGCACTTGATATTTTGCCTTGGGTAATGACCACTATGCTGACCGATGTTGAAGGTTAGATTAAGGCATTAGTTCTGGTGGAGAGGCCATCAGTTGAGGAAGAACTGATTTCTAGGCATTCTGATCTCTAGACAGTAGGATCTCATCATGGGAGCAGAGGGATGTTTTTCAAGCCCTCCAGTAAATTCATAGTCCATGAACAGTTAAAAAAGGTAGCTACGAAGGGTATTTTGTTAAGCTGTACAACTGTTAGGTGAACTTTAATGGAATTAAATTGTTGGCTAGATGAAGAGCATGAAGCATTACTATCTCTTCTTGTAAATTCCTTGTGATTAATCTGTCTGTTTTCGTCAGACACCAAATGCAGACTATTTTCCTGTGAAAATGCATGAAGATCTTGTTGCACAAAGTTTATCCTCTGTTAAAAGGCTCGTTCCTCGTAGAAGGCTCGTGCCAAGTGACTATAGGGGATTGACACCAGGTGTCATGCCTTGAGAATATGAAGGTAATAGCAACAAGGGGTTTGGCCCTAGGCGGCTGGACCGGTCCGTATTAAACTAAGAGCAAGAAGTGTCCTAGCCATCACCTTTCAAATGCTGCTACAATAATTTAAGCAGCATTTGAAAGGTGACGGCTAGGACACTTCTTGCTCTTGTTGAGAATATGTAGGGCAGACACTAGGAGCTGTGTTGTTTATTCAGTTGCCAGCTACCTAAACTCCATATGGTATCTCTGGAAAAGAGGTATCACTTCCCTAATGCACCACACACTTTAAGTAAAATTTGGATTATGGATTCTTTTATGTGATCTTAAGTCATTTTTTTTATCTCAGTACATGAACAGTTGCTAGATTATAGGGTTTGACAAAAAGACCCTACTGAGTTTCCTCTTAGTTGGAAGCAGAAATTTCCTTTTAATGAATTGGAATGTTTACAATTTACTATGTTTTTAAACCTACGCTGCTATATGTACTTTTATGGTTTTTATTAACCGAAATAAAGAAAAATGATGATGACGATAGGGGATGTAGTCATGGTGGTTAAGTTTAACAACTGTATGATGTGTGTAGTGTTCACCCAACGCAGCCTGCATAGCAGTCCATTGTATGGTTTCTCTGATAGACATAGGTTTGAATGCCACAATTTACTTGCCAGTGTGGTTCGATAAGAATCATATTTCCTTTGTATTGTATGAGCCTTGTAGTGGCTTTTAGAAGTAACTTAATTAGGGAACGGCATAGCGCAAGGTGTTTGACCATCTGTCTAAAAATCTTCCCCTTACAGTTATGACTCTTGAGTAGCCGCAGTTTCTTGGATGTTTGCAATTTTATGCCGAATCAAAAGTGTTCAATTGTCAGATCTTCTAATGGGTGAGGATTCTTGCTAGTATCTTGTTTTTATTGACCAAGTCATGCTTATGAGAGCTCCACAGATACCACCTGCTTGTATCGCGATGATCTGCAAGTCTTATTTTAGAGGCAATTCCATTTGGTTCAGGATTCCTCCTTTTGTCTGGAGTTTTTGTTTGCATTTTTAATAGCATAAACCAGGGGCCTTAGAACAGATTACAACAGAACCAGACTGCGATGCACTTTTTTTTGGGGGGGGGAAGGGAAGGAGGGTACAAGGAGATTTTGTGGTTCACAGGATGTGGAGCCGATTCCAAGATTTTTCAAACTGGTTCCTCATGCTGTAAAATTGGCAGTTCTAGCCACTAAGCCACATCTCCTCCTGATTGTCGAGCTGTGTCTTAATAACATGGTTGCTTGTGATGAGGTAGAGACAAGGAATTACTTTTGGACTAGATTTTGTTATGGTAATGTAATCTTATAAAGCGCACTGTAGGTCCAGAATATAGTGGCCAGGACAGAGAAAGCAAGGCCATCCCTGCAGGCTTTATGAAACCTGGGAACTTGCCGTGCCAAGATGGGGAGATATCTGCATAAGTGGACCGGTACAAGAGTCCCCCACATATGCACTATATATCACTGGCTCTCTCAGCGTGCTTATAAAAATATCATGTTTCCCTGTTGCACCCTTTTCACTTTTGTTACATGTTTTTAGGATATTAAAAGATAAGTTTGTGTTGTTTTTCATGCTTTGGCTTATGAACATCTTAAAGTTCACAATCAAACGCAAAGGAAACAAGATGGCTGCCACCTACAATACTTTAGAAGGATTATAGCCATTGTGTGAGGTTTGAACTTCTTTTTATCTGTGTATCAAGTCAGTTACTTATTCATCTGTCTACACAGTCATTCATCCACCCATTGACACGTTGGTGGTGTTGGGCTGGCGGAGTGCATAGCCTACGTGGTCATAGAGTGCATTGAGCAATTTTAATTCATGACTTGGTGGGTGGTAAATAATGAGAAATGGTGGTTAAAGTTCAGGGGAGAGAGGGACCTTAAACCCTTCTCCCTGGTGCTTCATTCTATTAGAACCTAAAAATAGCAGCATGCCCCCACCCCCGCCTGAGACATTTCCTCACTGTACGAAGAATGTACATTAAAAGCAGTCTGCATGGTGAAAAAGGGGAAAAAGCGGAACAATTCCTCCAGTCGGGAAACCAGAGCCTCTTAAAAACAAAACAATAATAATAATAATACATACATTAATTAAAAAGCTGATAGACATTGACTGATGCGAACATGCTTTTAAAAGTACTTTCTGACGATCATAAGTGCACACAACATAAGTAGAAGGTTAGGTCTCTGATAAATCACAACTCCAAGGATATTCCAGGGACTAGCCAGTCAGCTGACTTGCACACCTTGGTATAGGGGAACTAGTATGCCTTGACTAAATGTGGGGTACACTTAGGGATCACCCCGTAAACAGATAATTACCAAAAAGGTGAAACACTTCAATGTTCTCCAAGATTGTGGAGCGCATGGAAGAGCAGGGCTAAAATCACTGGGCAGGCATTGAAAGTAACAGGGAGGCACAGCTTTCCTTGCCAAACCAGGACTTTCATCCTGACAGCAATACATATACGGTGCTGGTTTCTGGCTCAGTGGTAAAGTATAATGTATGTAAAATCAGTATTGCAAATGTGGTGCATACTGTGGCCTGCATTTCTGGCTTTGTTCTAATGTAGACTTTTCCATTAACATGTAATACAGATCCACCAAACTGTGCCTCGTCTGTGGCTCAATGGTGGTGCAGGCTGAGCTGCATCTGTGGCGGCACAGGCTGAGCTGTATTTGTGGTTCAATGGTGGCACAGATAATGCCTCATCTGTGGCTCAATGGTGGTGCAGACAATGCCTCATCTGTGGCTCAATGATGGTGCAGGCTGGGCTGCATCTGTGACTCAATGCTGGTGCAGGCTGAGCTGCATCTGTGGCTCAATGGTGGCACAGGCTGAGCTATATTTGTGGCTCAATGGTGGCACAGACAATGCCTCATCTGTGGCTCAATGGTGATGCAGACAATGTCTCATCTGTGGATCAATGGTGGTACAGGCTGAGCTGCATCTGTGGTTCAATGGTGAACCAGACAATGCCTCATGTGTGGCTCAATGGTGTCCCAGACAATGCCTCATCTGTGACTCAATGGTGATGCACACAATGCCTCATCTGTGGCTCAGTGGTGGCGCAGGCTGAGCTGTATCTGTGGCTCAATGGTGGCGCAGGCTGAACTGTATCTGTGGCTCAATGGTGGCGCAGACAATGCCTCACCTGAAGATCAATGGTGGTGCAGTCTGTGCTGCATCTGTGGCTCAATGATGGTGCAGGCTGAGCTGTATCTGTGGCTCAATGGTGGTGCAGGCTGAGCTGTATCTGTGGCTCAATGGTGGTGCAGGCTGAGCTGTATCTGTGGCACAATGGTGGTGCAGGCTGCGCTGTAGCTGTGGCTCAATGGTGGTGCAGGCTGAGCTATATCTGTGGCTCAATGGTGGGGTAGGCCATGCCTCATCTGTGGCTCAATGGTGGGGCAGGCCATGCCTCATCTCTGGCTCAATGGTGGTGCAGGCTGAGCTGTATATGTGGCTCAAAGGTGGTGCAGACTGAGCTGTATCAGTGGCTCAATGGTGGTGCAGGCTGAGCTGTATCTATGGCTCAGTGGTGGCCCAGACAATGCCTCACCTGTGGCTCAATAGTGGTGCAGGCTGAGCTGCATCTGTCCCCCAACGTTCGTGTAGACAATGCCTCATCTGTGGCTCAATGGTGGTGCAGACAATGCCTCATCTGTGGCTCAATGTTGGCACAGACAATGCCTCATCTGTGGCTCAATGGTGGTGCAGACAATGCCTCATCTGTGGCTCAATGTTGGCGCAGATAATGCCTCATCTGTGGCTCAATGGTGGTGCAGGCTGAGCTGTACCTGTGGCTCAATGATGGCACAGACAATGCCTCATCTGTGGCTCAATGTTGGCGCAGACAATGCTCATCTGTGGCTCAATGGTGGTCAGGCTGAGCTGAATCTGTGGCTCAATGGTGGTGCAGGCTGAGCTGTACCTGTGGCTCAATGGTGGTGCAGACAATGCCTCATCTGTGGCTCAATGTTGGCGCAGACAATGCCTCATCTGTGGCTCAATGGTGGTCAGGCTGAGCTGAATCTGTGGCTCAATGGTGGTGCAGGCTGAGCTGTACCTGTGGCTCAATGGTGGTGCAGACAATGCCTCATCTGTGGCTCAATGTTGGCGCAGACAATGCCTCATCTGTGGCTCAATGGTGGCACAGACAATGCCTCATCTGTGGCTCAATGTTGGCGCAGACAATGCCTCATCTGTGGCTCAATGGTGGTCAGGCTGAGCTGAATCTGTGGCTCAATGGTGGCGCAGGCTGAGCTGTACCTGTGGCTCAATGGTGGTGCAGACAATGCCTCATCTGTGGCTCAAAGGTTATGCAGGCTGGACTGCATCTGTGGCTTAATGGTGCCTTAGACAATGCCTCATCTGTGGCTCCATGGTGGTGCAGGGTGAGCTGCATATGTGGCTCAATGGTGGGGCAGTCTGTTCTACATCTGTGGCTCGGTGGCAGCAGAGATTATTAAATCTATAACTCTGTGGTAGTGCAAAGATTATGCTGGTTTCTGTTCTAGTGCACATTGTGGTCCAGACCTTCAGTCCAGTTTGGTTTGTATTATTGCTGAATGATTGTATCTCTGTAGAATATCTCTGTAGCTCGATGTTGGTGAAGACTGTAGACTCACACAGTGGTTTGTTATCTGTATAATTCTTAATGTAAAATAACTGCACAGAGCTTTCGTCTGACGTCTTGTGCTCATTGTAGAATCGCACTTGATTGGATACCTTTTTTAAGGTCTGTGTAGATAGCATTTTTGTCTGATCATTGGATACGACTTCAACAGCTGTATTTGAGATAATGCAAGAATACTTGCGTGTAATGGGATGTGGCTTTTTATGGGTCCTTGTTTTTGCTTTAATTAATACAGCAGACAGCACCCTACTCTTTTATTAGGCACCCAAAACCCCACTGCTGACACCATATGTTTTGCTTTGTATTTAGTATTAGTTTGTCTTGTATCTATGGAAAGCCATAATCTGCTACCATCAGTTTTTTTCCAAGTTACACCAGTAAGATTTTATTAAATGAATACGTTCTAACCACTATATTTAAAATAAAAAAAAGTTATTATGTAGAAGATCAGAATAAAGTTATTTTTTTGCTTTTTGATTCATTGTTATTTTTCTTCTAGGTGCTGCGGGAACGCCTAGGTGTGCGGTGCTTGCTGGGGCTCACAGCCACAGCGACTTTGGCTACAGCCCAGGATATTAGCCATCACCTGGGCGTCTCAGAGGAGGAGGAAGGAGGAATAGCTGTGCGCTCTGCTGCTGTTCCATCAAACCTCCATGTGTCGGTCTCTATGGACCGGGAGAAGGATCAGGTAAAACTAGGCAAAGTATGGTCTGGAATGGTCCTTACTCTCTACTTGAGGGGCTCAAAAGCAGTGGGCTTCAGACAACCTAAGGACATCCTGCAACCAAAAAATAAGACAACTTTATACTCTGCACCATTGTGTTAAATTTATTCTTTGATTGCTTGCTTCTAAGTGTGATGCGTGCCTTCTTTTTAAGTACCCCTGATCGTAGATACCCGCCCCATACATAAAAGGTGAATTGCTCTTTACTAGCTGTCCTACAGGGCACAACTTGTATGCTTTCCAGTAACTTTTAGTAGTTTCAGTTTGTATTCATGCTTTATTTTCATAAGGCTAGTCTTCGGCCTACTGCATGGCTGGTAGCTTTCCTTTTGCGTATGACATCCGCTAGAAGTAGGAGTGAGAGTCAAGCTCTTCATGCCAACGAGTCTTATGCCACACTCCACCACAATAAGGTTTTAATAACAATTCACCTGTACTTTCTTTCCAATATTACACCAGTTTTCTATATTAATTCAGTCATGTACTTGCCCACATTGCTCCTAAATTTGACTTCTCTATGAAAAGCTCCATGATAAACTGGAAGTTAAAAAGAGTGGTTGTGAGAAAGTGCCATCTTTCTTGCATGGTATGCCCCCACTTTTTGCTAAATTGCTGAATGTACTTCGATTGAGTGTACCCTGGGTTCCTGCCAATCAGGTGCCCAGGGCCTATGTTCCTTCCTTAAACCACACAAACCCCAAATTGGCAAACCCTAGCCACATGTCAGCCCCTAGTAAATGGTACCCTAGGTACCCAGGGCCTTGTGACCAGGGAAGGCCTCTAAGGGCTGCAGCACTCATTGTGCCACCCTTAGAGGCCCTGTACCCTTACACACACACACTGCCCTTGCAGGCTGAGTGTCTGGGTGCAGGACAAAACAGAGAGTCGACATGGCACACATCACTGTGTACCATGCCCATCACCTACACTGCCAAGGCATATGTCAGCCACCCCTCTAGCTGGGTGCATTACGCCTATGGTGTGGGCACAGGAGCAGGAGCCCTGTGCCCCTACAGTACCCAGGTCCATTCCTGGGCACTGTAAGTGCAGTGCTGTCATTTAAGAATACATGGTGCTGAGAGCTTGTCAAACACGAGCTCCACAGCACCATAGTGGCAACACTGAAGCCTGGGAAGTTTGGTATCAAACTTCTCAGCACATTGAACCCACACTGATGCCAGTGTAGGATTTAATGTACTAAGCACCCCAGAGGGCATCTTAGAAGATGCCCCCTTACAGCTAACTTGCAATCCACGTCTGCTCTGAGGCTGCCCAGGCTGCCACACAGCAGACACGTTGCTGGACCCCTGGGTGGGAGAGCCCCTGCTCTCCCGGGCCTGCAACAATGCACATCCTGGGTGAGGTGAGAAATCTCCTCCCCCAGGATGAGCAAAGGGAAGCTTCAAAGGCATGCCGCCAGTTGGAGTTTCCCCAGGCCACTGCAACCCCCCACTCTGGCGGGAAGCTTGGCCGGAAACCCCATACAAGGACAGGGGATGTGCCAGCCTGCCCACCCCACCCCTCAGGTGGGGGAGGCGAGGTGAAGCACATCTCCGGGCTCTCGCCATCTTGAAGATGGGAGGCCCTACCCTATCAGGATTAGGCTACTGCCCCCCTCCCACAGGAGAGAGGCAGGATAGGGGGTGTACCCACCCCAGGACAAGGACCCATTGGTCCCTGGCCTTCACCTACCTGTAACGCCCCTAAATCTAGTATTTAGGGGCCCCCTGAACCTTCCTTCCTCAGATTCCAGATAGAAAAACGTCAAGAAGAGCAAGAAGAACAAAGACCTGCCCTGCAGCTGCTAAAAAGAGAAGAAGACACCAACTGCTTTGGCCCCAGCCCTACCGGCCTGTCGACTCTCAAACCTGCACCAGCGCGGCATCCCACGTGGCCAGCAACCTCACCAACCCCGGAGGACCTGGCTACCTTTTAGCTCTAAGCCCCTGGGACTCCCACGAGTAGAGGCTCTACTCAAGAAACCTACTTGCTATCCCTGGCACCAGCCCGGGACCGCGGACCCAACACACTCTGCACCAGCCAAGCCTGGCCAGTGCCGGAGTGGACAAAGACCCAGAGGACGACCCCACGGCGACTGTGACCCAGAGTCCGGCACCCAAGGACCCCCCTCGACATCCCGGAAGAAGCCTGCAGCCTCAGAACCAAGTGCCACCCCAGCCGCGATCAACCAGAGGGTAAGATTCCCGACGTCAAAAGGCACCCCTGCACCCGGCGCCCTGCGACCCCCTGTGCCCAATCCCGGGGTACCCACCTAACCTACAACTACCCAACTTACCTCTCGAAGTGGTGGTGGCACCTGAAACATCCTCGTCCCCGAGCCTGCAGCCTCTTTCCAAACCGGAACATTCCCATTGATTTCCATTGAGCGCCCTAAGGCTCAAAAGCACCCTGCACCCAGCCGCCCGAGTGGCCCTGGCAGTGCCCTCTCTACACTAACCTACTTCCCCACTTGCCCTGAGTAAGTGACCAGGAGCCCAGCTCCCACAGCCGCGTGGCTTGCCAGACAGCAGCCACCAACCAAGGCCCCCCTATCCCTCATAGGATAACATTGGGCCCAACTCTCTCTGCACCCGGCCGTCCTGAAACCGCTGAGGGTGAACCAACTGTACCTACCTTACACTGGGGGACCCCTGAGTCCATGCCCGGAATTTCAACACTACCAGTCGAGTTCTTACCCTTAAACCGCTAACTTCATTTTCCTCATAGGGTAACATTGACTGGCTTTTTCTTCAAAAATCTTCTAAGTGTGAACTTTTCAAAACTGCAAAAATTCACCAAAAATCAGCCAAGTGACAAAAACGAATTTACTCACCTGCTCCTAGGTGAGCTCCCAGTGCTGGATCTTGGTGCCCAGCCCTGACTCTGAAAAGTGTTCACAACTATACTTACTTCTAACTCATTTTTCTCCCATAGGAAACCATTGTCTGCTTTTCTGTGAAATTTCTTCTAAGTGTCTACTTTTGCAAATTTGAAATATTCTTTTAAAATCGTACCATTTCTGCAAACGAAATTACTTACCTGCTTTTGATAAGGACCCCAGTCCTGGGTCTAGGCACCCAGTCCTGGATTACTAAAGTAACGATAAAGTACTCTACCTGCAATTTGAATTTCTTGCCATAGAGATCCATTGAATGGTTTCTGTGAAATATTTTCTAAGTGCTAACTTTTGAAATAGCTAAATATTATTTAAAAATCATTACAGTTATTAAGTCGACTTTCATCACTTGATTCTGAATACTGACCCCAGGCTGGTTCTAGGATCCAGACCTGGAATTCCAAAAGTAATCTGAAAAGTAATTTATTACAAATAACCTGAATTTACCATTGAGCTCAATGCATTGTTATGTTTAGGAAATAGGATTGTTTATTGCAACCAACTGTGACTGTTTACACAAATTTATTGCTTGAAACAAAAGTATTTATATTCAACCTCTCATTCTGAGAAAGTATATTTTTACCCCCTTGTGGTTCTAAAAATAAAACAAGCATATATTTTATATATACAAATCATTGGCCTAGAGTTCAGTTATTGAGTGTGTGAAACCATTTGCTGACTGAGTGTGTACAATAAATGCTTTACACTGTCCTCTGGTACTGCCTTACTGCTCGACCAAGCTACCACTTTTGAGAGTAAGGTCATACCTAACTTTGACCTCTACCAGCCTCTGGGGGACTGTGGACTCTGTACACCCTGTACCTATTAGGGAACAGTATATACAGAGCCACTTTCTCACATTGGTGGATCAGCGGTGGGATACAAACTTGCATTTGTTGGACTACTTGGTTACCATCTGATCACACGACAGAACTCTTAAAAATTGCCTTTAGAATTCTGATTGGTTTTTCCAAAATTACTAAAAGTCTTGCTAGGGCCTTGCTTAAGTCCCATTAGAATTTTAGAAAAATAAAAGTCACTATAGTCAGGGTAGAGGGTTAGAACTGTCAGGTTAGAATGTCTCAAACAAACCCAGCTATTAGTGATAATAATAACATGGACCTGGTGGAGGAGCTCGACCTCACACCTTACTTACACTTGTCTTTCAAGGAATTGAGGTCCTTATGTAAACTCAAAAATTTACAAATGGGTCAGCATCCATCCAAACAAGGGCTCCAGGAGCTCCTGGCTGAGTATGCTAAAGACCACCCATCTGAACATGGTGATGGCCAGTCAGATGAGGAAAGGGAAACAGGGGAGGAGGACAGCAACCTCCCCATACTATTCCCTAGGGAGGAGATGGCACCCATACCCTCCAACTCAAGACATAGCATCTGGGCACCTAGAGACCACACAGGTGGCTCTGGTCCCAGAGACAACACTGGGGGACCCCCCAGTGAAGAGGACAGCCTTGTGAGGCTGGCCAAAAGAATAGATCTAGAGTCCAGGCTCCTGGCTCTAGAAAAGGAAAGGAGAGAGATGGGTTTAGCACCCATCAATGGTGGCAGCAATAATAAAAACAAGGATAGGGAGGAAACTTCTGACCTTAAAATCCCCAAAGGGATTGTCCCTAAATTTGAGGAAGGTGATGATATCACCAAATGGTTCACAGCCTTTGAGAGGGCTTGTGATATCAGGAAAGTAAAGAAACCTCTCTGGGGGGCACTCCTGTGGGAACTGTTCTCTGGTAACTGCAGGGACAGGCTTCTGACTCTCTCTGGGCCAGAAGCAGGATCCTATGACCTCATGAAGAAAGCTCTGATTGAGGGATTCGGATTCACCACTGAGGAGTATAGAATTAGATTCAGGGGGGCTCACAAAACCCAGACCCAGTCCTGGATTGATTTTGTAGATTTCTCAGTGAAGACACTGGATGGTTGGTTAGCTGGACATGGTGTGCAGGATTTTACTGGATTGTACAATTTATTCATGAAGGAACATATTTTGAGTAACTGCACAAATGAAAAGTTGCATCAGCATTTGGTAGACCTAGGTCTAATTTCTCCCCAAGAATTGGGAAAGAAGGCAGACCACTGGGTCAAGACTAGGGTGACCAAGACAACCACTGGGGGTGACCAAAAGAAGGTGGTCACAAAACCTCCCCAGGGGAAAGGTGGTGAGAATCCCCAAGATAAAAAGTCTGAGTCTTCCAAAGGGCCCCAAAAACCTGTTCAGGTGGGTGGGACCCAAACTACTCCCTATGTGCCCCAACCATATAGGGGGAAGAACTTTGATCCCTTAAAGGCCTGGTGTAATACCTGTAAGAAGCAGGGACACCTAACTGTATCTTGCCCCCAAAACAAAGCCCCTAAGGCACCCAGTACAGCCACTCCTGGGGCAGCAAGTATACAAATGGGATCAGAGGTGTACCCTGAGCAAATCTGGGAACACACTGAAGCAAGTTTAGTCTCCTTGGGAGAAGTGGAGTTTGCCACTGTGGCTGTGTGGCCCCCCAACTTAAAGAAATACTTACAGTACCCCTGGGTAAATGGAACTAGGGTAGAAGCTCTGAGGGATACAGGTGCCAGTGTCACTATGGTGAAAGACACACTGGTTTCCCCTGAGCAATACTTGATTGGGAAGTCTTACCCAGTCACCAACGCTGACAGTGTCACCACTAGTCATCCCATGGCCATGGTAACATTAGGCTGGGGGGGGTTACTGGCCTGAAACAGGTAGTGGTCTCTCCAAAGTTGCCAGCTGCATGCCTGCTTGGAAATGATCTGGAAACCTCAGCCTGGGCTGAAGTTGAGTTAAAGGCCCATGCAGCCATGCTGGGCATCCCTGAATTAGTGTGTGTGCAAACCAGAGCAAGAGGAAGGGTGAAAAAGTAGGTTTGGAGCCTGGAATAATGGCCCAACCAACCAAGAGGAAGGGCAAGGAGACTGGGGGACCAGCTTCTGTACAGCCAAACACTCAGAACCCCTCTCCCCCTGGAGAGGATGTAGATACCCCTGAGGGAACTGAGTCCATGGAGCTTGACCCTTACCAGGTTGAACTCTTGGGCCCAGGGGGACCCTCTAGGGAAGAGCTGTGCCAGGGCCAGCGAGACTGTCCCACTCTTGAAAGCCTGAGACAACAAGCTGCTTCAGAAGCCAGGGGAGATGTCAGTGGTACCCACAGAGCTTATTGGGAAGAGGGATTACTGTATGCTGAGGCAAGAGACCCCACTCCTGGAGCCACCAGGAGGGTGGTAGTGCCACAGAAGTACAGGGAGTTCCTCCTAACTTTGGCTCATGACATCCCCCTAGCTGGACATCTGGGGCAATCCAAAACTTGGGAAAGGTTAGTGAGTCACTTTTACTGGCCCCAGATGCACCAAAAGGTGAAGGAGTTTGTCAGCTCCTGTGTTACCTGTCAGGCCAGTGGCAAGACAGGTGGCCACCCAAAGGCCCCCCTCATTCCACTACCAGTGGTGGGGGTCCCCTTTGAAAGGGTAGGTGTGGACATTGTGGGTCCACTTGAACCTCCCACAGCCTCAGGGAACAAATTCATTCTAGTAGTAGTGGATCATGCTACTAGGTACCCTGAAGCAATTCCACTTAGGACTACTACAGCTCCTGCAGTAGCCAAGGCCCTCCTGGGTGTCTTCACCAGGGTGGGTTTTCCTAAGGAGGTGGTTTCAGACAGAGGTTCCAACTTCATGTCTGCTTACCTAACACACATGTGGAAAGAGTGTGGAGTGCAGTACAAGTTTACTACACCCTACCACCCACAAACCAATGGCCTTGTTGAGAGGTTCAACAAGACATTGAAGGGTATGATCATGGGACTCCCTGAGAAACTCAAAAGGAGGTGGGATGTCCTGTTACCATGCTTGCTTTTCGCTTACAGGGAAGTGCCACAGAAGGGAGTAGGTTTCTCACCCTTTGAACTTCTGTTTGGTCATCCTGTAAGGGGACCACTATGTCTTGTAAAAGAGGGCTGGGAGAGGCCTCTTCAGGAACCCAAACAAGACATAGTGGACTATGTGCTTGGCCTAAGGTCCAGAATGGCTGAGTATATGGAAAAGGCATCCAAGAACCTTGAGGCCAGCCAGGAGCTCCAGAAGCACTGGTATGACCAAAAAGCTGCACTGGTTGAATTTCAACCAGGGCAACAGGTGTGGGTTTTGGAGCCAGTGGCACCAAGGGCTCTCCAAGACAAATGGAGTGGCCCTTACCCTATCCTAGAGAGAAAGAGTGAGGTCACCTATCTAGTTGACCTGGGCACTAGCAGGACACCCAAAAGGGTCATCCATGTGAACCGCCTTAAACTCTACAATGATAGGGCTGACATCACCATGCTGATGGTGACTGATGAAGAACAGGAAGCAGAGAGTGAGCCACTCCCTGACCTCCTATCCTACAGCCCAAAAGATGGGTCAGTAGATGGTGTGATTTTCTCAGACACCCTCTCTGCCCAACAGCAGACTGACTGCAAGCAAGTCTTGCAACAATATGCTAGCCTCTTTTCCCTGACCCCTGGTCTGACAAGCTGGTGTACCCATGATGTGGACACTGGTGACAGTGCACCTGTCAAGAACAAAATCTATCGACAGTCAGATCAAGTCAAGGAAAGCATCAAAGCTGAGGTCAGCAAGATGCTGGAGTTAGGGGTCATTGAGCCTTCAGAGAGCCCCTGGGCTAGCCCAGTGGTTCTGGTCCCCAAACCTCATCAACAGGGTGAAAAGAGAGAGATGAGGTTATGTGTGGACTATAGAGGGCTCAACTCTGTCACCAAGACAGATGCTCACCCTATCCCAAGAGCAGATGAACTGATAGACAAATTGGGGGCTGCCAAATTTCTCAGTACCTTTGACTTAACTGCAGGGTACTGGCAGATTGGCATGGCCCCAGGAGCAAAATAAAAGACAGCATTCTCCACCCCTGATGGGCATTATCAGTTTACTGTGATGCCCTTTGGGTTAAAGAATGCCCCTGCCACCTTCCAGAGGTTGGTGAACCATGTCCTGGCTGGGTTGGAGTCCTTTAGTGCAGCTTATCTTGATGATATTGCTGTCTTTAGCTCCACCTGGCAGGATCACCTGATCCACCTTGGGAAGGTTTTAGAGGCTCTGCAGAGTGCAGGTCTCACTATCAAGGCATCCAAATGCCAGATAGGGCAGGGCACTGTGGTGTACTTGGGCCACCTTGTAGGTGGAGGCCAGGTACAGCCCTTACAACCCAAAATCCAGGCCATCATGGACTGGATAGCTCCAACAACCCAGACCCAAGTCAGGGCATTCCTTGGCTTGACTGGGTACTACAGGAGGTTTGTGAAGGGGTATGGGTCCATTGTGACCCCCCTCACAGAACTCACCTCCAAGAAAATGCCCAAGAAAGTTAACTGGACAGTTAGTTGTCAAAAGGCTTTTGACACCCTAAAAGAAGCAATGTGCTCAGCACCAATTCTAAAAGCTCCAGATTATGCCAAGCAGTTCATAGTGCAGACTGATGCCTCTGAGCTAGGGATAGGAGCGGTCCTATCCCAGACCAATGATGAAGGCCAAGACCAACCTGTTGCTTTTATAAGCAGAAGACTACTCCCTAGAGAGCAGCGTTGGAGTGCCATTGAGAGGGAGGCCTTTGCTGTGGTTTGGTCCCTGAAGAAGCTGAGGCCATACTTGTTTGGCACTCACTTCCTAGTTCAAACTGACCACAGACCTCTCAGATGGCTAATGCAGATGAAAGGGGAAAATCCAAAACTACTGAGGTGGTCCATCTCCCTACAGGGAATGGACTTTGAAGTGGAACACAGACCAGGGACTGCCCATGCCAATGCAGATGGACTTTCCAGGTTCTTCCACTTAGACAATGAAGACTCCATAGGACAAGGTTAGTCTCATCACCTTTCGTTTGGGGGGGGGTTGTGTGAGAAAGTGCCATCTTTCTTGCATGGTATGCCCCCACTTTTTGCTAAATTGCTGAATGTACTTCGATTGAGTGTACCCTGGGTTCCTGCCAATCAGGTGCCCAGGGCCTATGTTCCTTCCTTAAACCACACAAACCCCAAATTGGCAAACCCTAGCCACATGTCAGCCCCTAGTAAATGGTACCCTAGGTACCCAGGGCCTTGTGACCAGGGAAGGCCTCTAAGGGCTGCAGCACTCATTGTGCCACCCTCAGAGGCCCTGTACCCTTACACACACACACTGCCCTTGCAGGCTGAGTGTCTGGGTGCAGGACAAAACAGAGAGTCGACATGGCACACATCACTGTGTACCATGCCCATCACCTACACTGCCAAGGCATATGTCAGCCACCCCTCTAGCTGGGTGCATTACGCCTATGGTGTGGGCACAGGAGCAGGAGCCCTGTGCCCCTACAGTACCCAGGTCCATTCCTGGGCACTGTAAGTGCAGTGCTGTCATTTAAGAATACATGGTGCTGAGAGCTTGTCAAACACGAGCTCCACAGCACCATAGTGGCAACACTGAAGCCTGGGAAGTTTGGTATCAAACTTCTCAGCACATTGAACCCACACTGATGCCAGTGTAGGATTTAATGTACTAAGCACCCCAGAGGGCATCTTAGAAGATGCCCCCTTACAGCTAACTTGCAATCCACGTCTGCTCTGAGGCTGCCCAGGCTGCCACACAGCAGACACGTTGCTGGACCCCTGGGTGGGAGAGCCCCTGCTCTCCCGGGCCTGCAACAATGCACATCCTGGGTGAGGTGAGAAATCTCCTCCCCCAGGATGAGCAAAGGGAAGCTTCAAAGGCATGCCGCCAGTTGGAGTTTCCCCAGGCCACTGCAACCCCCCACTCTGGCGGGAAGCTTGGCCGGAAACCCCATACAAGGACAGGGGATGTGCCAGCCTGCCCACCCCACCCCTCAGGTGGGGGAGGCGAGGTGAAGCACATCTCCGGGCTCTCGCCATCTTGAAGATGGGAGGCCCTACCCTATCAGGATTAGGCTACTGCCCCCCTCCCACAGGAGAGAGGCAGGATAGGGGGTGTACCCACCCCAGGACAAGGACCCATTGGTCCCTGGCCTTCACCTACCTGTAACGCCCCTAAATCTAGTATTTAGGGGCCCCCTGAACCTTCCTTCCTCAGATTCCAGATAGAAAAACGACAAGAAGAGCAAGAAGAACAAAGACCTGCCCTGCAGCTGCTAAAAAGAGAAGAAGACACCAACTGCTTTGGCCCCAGCCCTACCGGCCTGTCGACTCTCGAACCTGCACCAGCGCGGCATCCCACGTGGCCAGCAACCTCACCAACCCCGGAGGACCTGGCTACCTTTTAGCTCTAAGCCCCTGGGACTCCCACGAGTAGAGGCTCTACTCAAGAAACCTACTTGCTATCCCTGGCACCAGCCCGGGACCGCGGACCCAACACACTCTGCACCAGCCAAGCCTGGCCAGTGCCGGAGTGGACAAAGACCCAGAGGACGACCCCACGGCGACTGTGACCCAGAGTCCGGCACCCAAGGACCCCCCTCGACATCCCGGAAGAAGCCTGCAGCCTCAGAACCAAGTGCCACCCCAGCCGCGATCAACCAGAGGGTAAGATTCCCGACGTCAAAAGGCACCCCTGCACCCGGCGCCCTGCGACCCCCTGTGCCCAATCCCGGGGTACCCACCTAACCTACAACTACCCAACTTACCTCTCGAAGTGGTGGTGGCACCTGAAACATCCTCGTCCCGAGCCTGCAGCCTCTTTCCAAACCGGAACATTCCCATTGATTTCCATTGAGCGCCCTAAGGCTCAAAAGCACCCTGCACCCAGCCGCCCGAGTGGCCCTGGCAGTGCCCTCTCTACACTAACCTACTTCCCAACTTGCCCTGAGTAAGTGACCAGGAGCCCAGCTCCCACAGCCGCGTGGCTTGCCAGACAGCAGCCACCAACCAAGGCCCCCCTATCCCTCATAGGATAACATTGGGCCCAACTCTCTCTGCACCCGGCCGTCCTGAAACCGCTGAGGGTGAACCAACTGTACCTACCTTACACTGGGGGACCCCTGAGTCCATGCCCGGAATTTCAACACTACCAGTCGAGTACTTACCCTTAAACCGCTAACTTCATTTTCCTCATAGGGTAACATTGACTGGCTTTTTCTTCAAAAATCTTCTAAGTGTGAACTTTTCAAAACTGCAAAAATTCACCAAAAATCAGCCAAGTGACAAAAACGAATTTACTCACCTGCTCCTAGGTGAGCTCCCAGTGCTGGATCTTGGTGCCCAGCCCTGACTCTGAAAAGTGTTCACAACTATACTTACTTCTAACTCATTTTTCTCCCATAGGAAACCATTGTCTGCTTTTCTGTGAAATTTCTTCTAAGTGTCTACTTTTGCAAATTTGAAATATTCTTTTAAAATCGTACCATTTCTGCAAACGAAATTACTTACCTGCTTTTGATAAGGACCCCAGTCCTGGGTCTAGGCACCCAGTCCTGGATTACTAAAGTAACGATAAAGTACTCTACCTGCAATTTGAATTTCTTGCCATAGAGATCCATTGAATGGTTTCTGTGAAATATTTTCTAAGTGCTAACTTTTGAAATAGCTAAATATTATTTAAAAATCATTACAGTTATTAAGTCGACTTTCATCACTTGATTCTGAATACTGACCCCAGGCTGGTTCTAGGATCCAGACCTGGAATTCCAAAAGTAATCTGAAAAGTAATTTATTACAAATAACCTGAATTTACCATTGAGCTCAATGCATTGTTATGTTTAGGAAATAGGATTGTTTATTGCAACCAACTGTGACTGTTTACACAAATTTATTGCTTGAAACAAAAGTATTTATATTCAACCTCTCATTCTGAGAAAGTATATTTTTACCCCCTTGTGGTTCTAAAAATAAAACAAGCATATATTTTATATATACAAATCATTGGCCTAGAGTTCAGTTATTGAGTGTGTGAAACCATTTGCTGACTGAGTGTGTACAATAAATGCTTTACACTGTCCTCTGGTACTGCCTTACTGCTCGACCAAGCTACCACTTTTGAGAGTAAGGTCATACCTAACTTTGACCTCTACCAGCCTCTGGGGGACTGTGGACTCTGTACACCCTGTACCTATTAGGGAACAGTATATACAGAGCCACTTTCTCACAGTGGTCTTGCTCAAACTAGTTCTATACGAAAATCAGACCAATCATTATTGAATTATGGCTCTAAAAGGAGTGTCTCGGCATTTTCAAAATGGTCTTTATTAGAGTGGATATTATCCTGCTTTACCGTTTGTTGCCAAAAGGCCAACAGGTGACCCCAGGGCTCACTCTACAAGAGACGCAGTGGCTATTGCTGCCCTCCTGAGAAATATCCCTGTCTCTGAAGTTTGTAGAACTCACACGGGAACATTGGTCCAAGTGTTGACAGTAATTTTCCTATTAGTATCTTATTGGGTCAGGCCCCTCTGTGCAACAGGTTACATAATCATTTCTTCCTTAGCTCTAATGTACTGTATCCTAACCCTAGTTGCCTATAAAGTATGGGTCATGATTTCTGAGAAAATATCCATGATGTTGGACTGCAATTGCAAGGAAGTCACCCTTCTCATGGCCCGGTAAATTTCGGGACTGGGGTTTTCTCCTTGAACCCTCATATACAGCTTCTTCACAGACGCAACATTGAGGGGACAGTCTAGGCCATACTGAATATCTATATTTTGGCCTGTTTATAGCCCTTACACTGAGTAATGACAGCTATTTCTAGTTTCAGCGTCATCCCTAATTTCAAACTAAGCTGATTGACAGTCAGCCAAGTTCTCATGACTGCTTGATTCTGCTGCGGGAGCATCTCCTCAAAGGCCTCTTCGTCCCTCATCGTGGTTTACCTTGCTCTCCCTTTATATGAAGTTGTTTAGCCAATCCCTAGCAGAGAAGCACAACCCATTAGAACAGACGGGGGGTGTTTAGAAACTCTGGGCTTTCCTCAGAGATGCTGCACGGAAGGCACGTGGGAGGAGGCTGTCGAGCAGTGGTGGTCTGCTCGTCCTCTCTTTGTACACATTGGCATAGTTTATGTAGTATCCTCATGGCGCATTGTTCACGCTTTGTGGAGTTAGGACTGTTTTTTCTGCCTATGTACATGGCTTACTATCCGCACGCGTATACCTCTGGGCATTCATGTTTTATAAATGACAAAAAAACACAAGTAATTTGTGTTTTTACATTATTCTATTTATATCGCAGAACAAACAAGTGAATGGTTTAAGGCATCTACTATAGTACATTAAGTATACAGTAAAGGATAGAGTACAGCACTAAAATAGCCGCACAGAAACAATGCCGTAAACCAGTGGTTCTCTACCTTTTGTGGACTCCTTCCTAATCATTATTGCAATCAGTGGACCCCCACTGAACCATTATTGGAATCCAGGGACCTCCACTGAACCATTGTTGGAATCCAGGGACCTCCACAGAACCATTATTGGAATCCAGGGACCTCCACCGAACCATTACTGGAATCCAGAGACCTCCACTGAACCATTATTGGAATCCAGAGACCTCCACTGAACCTTAATTGGAATCCAGGGACCTCCGCCGAACCATTACTGGAATCCAGGGACCTCCACCGAACCATTACTGGAATCCAGGGACCTCCACCGAACCATTACTGGAATCCAGGGACCTCCACCGAACCATTACTGGAATCTAGGGAGCTCCACCGAACCATTACTGGAATCCAGGGACCTCCACAGAACCATTACTGGAATCCAGGGACCTCCACAGAACCATTACTGGAATCCAGGGACCTCCACTGAACCATTATTGGAATCCAGGGACCTCCACTGAACCATTATTGGAATCCAGGGACCTCCACTGAACCATTACTGGAATCCAGGGACCTCCACTGAACCTTAATTGGAATCCAGGGGCCTCCACTGAACCATTATTGGAATCCAGGGGCCTCCACTGAACCATTATTGGAATCCAGGGGCCTCCACTGAACCATTATTGGAATCTCCAGGGACCTCCACTGAACCATTATTGGAATCCAGGGGCCTCCACTGAACCATTACTGGAATCCAGGGGCCTCCACTGAACCATTACTGGAATCCAGGGGCCTCCACTGAACCATTACTGGAATCCAGTGACCTCCACTGAACCATTACTGGAATCCAGTAGCCTCCACCGAACCATTATTGGAATCCAGGGACCCCCAAAGAATCATTATTGGAATCTGTGGACCCCCATTGAGTCATTACTGGAGGCTGGGGCCCCAATCGAACCAGTTTCGATGATTTTCACCACAAAACAATACGCACACATATGGAAACAGCCTTTCATTAAAGAAATACAGAAATGATGAGATATTCTATTTAATTTGCACATAAAAAGAAATCACTTTTTAAAATTTTAGTGGGAAGGTTGGAGCAAGTCAATTGAGGCCACCCATCGTCCATACTATACTCTGTTTGACTGCTCCCATGAATCAATCTGAGGATAATGGCTTCTTTTTTAGCTCCCAATGTCAAACTCCTCCACGTTTACAGAATTATTTAAAATTTTCAGTTTTACATTTTGCTTATGTATATACTCCTTATTAATCAGTTAATGTCATTTAATTTTCTAAGCAGTCGCAGACCCCCCGAGTAGGTTTTGCGGACCGATAGGGGTCCCCGGACCATAGGTTAAGTACCACCAATGTAAACAATGGAATAGGAAGGGTTTGATGTGAGGGTGAACAGTCCAAGTATGACGTCCGGGAAGAGGTTTTTTTTCCAAGCTTTCCATAAGGTGGAAAGGCTCTTGTTGGAAGGCGGACCTCGGGGGAGTCGGAGAGACCACCCAGAGGGGCCCCCACACTGCACGAAGTAGCCGAGCGCTGCTGAGAAGCCTCCTAGGAGAGGTCCTTCTCCTATAACGTACTAGCACAGTAACACCACCACACAGGACTCGAGGATGTTTATCAAGACAAACAGTTCTTTATCAGCATCTAAGAAGTTACGGTTATCGATATGTACAAGGGGGATCGAGGGATCCACAAGAGTCTCAAAGTCTCGGGTAGGGACGGGGTAGCGGGACAGTCTTTAGTAGCAGCTTGGTACGAGAGTACCCTGGGCCCAGTTCTTGATCCTCAAGCTGGAGGGACTCCGGGTCTCGGAGTGGTCGAGCCGCGACGGCGTCAGCAGGGCTCTGGCGATCAGTTCGTGGAGTTCGAGCCAGGACCAGGTCAGCAGGGCTCTTAAGGTGTTTCAGTTCAGCTTGAGCCGCGACGACGTCAGCAGGGCTCCGAGGGAGGTTTCAGCGAGGTTGGGCCGCGACAGCGTCAGCAGGGCCCCGATGTTCCGTGAGGTTCCTTGTCTCAATAAGGTGGAGCCGCGACGCAGTCAGCAGGGCTCGTGATATAGTCTCAAGCAAGAGTTCTTCTCCGTAGGGTCAGCCGCGATTCCATCAGCAGGGCTCTTGACTCCGGGATACAACTACTGTCCCATTGCGGGGTTGCCCCAGATATATGTCTGGAGCCCTTTGATGTCCGGACCCTTGCACTTGGGGGGCGGAGAGGCCGGGCTGGGAGAGGCCAGACGCCCAGCGGGAGAGGCGCCAGGCCCGGGGAGGCCGGAGGACGATCGCACCTAGGTGTTGAGGGACGGTGGGGGGTCCCATCGAAACTCTCCTCCGGGAGTGGTGAAGTGGCCATGCGGTGCCCCCTGGCCAGATCATGGTGCCTCGATGTCGGGGCTTCGCTGGGGCCGAGGCCGGAGGGAGCCGGGCTGCGTGGGCTGGTGCGTGGAGCAAGCATGAGGGGGGACCCCGAAGGGATGAGGGGTCCCTGTGCGGCCTGGAAAAGGGGGCCGCTGAGGCGGGTGTAGGAAAACGGGTACAATCCAAAGGGGGCTTCGAAGGGAGGAGGGGGTCCCTGGCGGCCTGAAAGGGCGGCCCGTGTAGGCCGGTGCGGGGGACGAGCACAATCCAAGAGGGTTAAGACCACGCCACGAGGCCAGGTCCAACAGGCGTCCCCCCCAGCCGAAGGCAGGGAGAGTCACCCATTTCCTTGGGGGTTCTCCTCGTCGAGGCGGAAGAAGCGGGGCAGGCCGTCGGCGTTGGCGTGGTCATTGCCGGGCCGGTGTTCAACAGAGAAGTCCATCCCTTGCAGCGAGATGGACCATCGCAGCAGCTTGGGGTTCTCGCCCCTCATTTGCATTAACCACCGCAAGGGCCAGTGGTCAGCCTGGACCCGGAAGTGGGTGCCGAAGAGACAGGGCCGGAGCTTTTTGAGGGCCCACACTACAGCGAAGGCCTCCCGCTCGATGGTGCTCCACCGCTGCTCCCGGGGCAGCAGCCGTCGGCTGATGAAGGCCACGGGCCTGTCGAGTCCCTCCGAATCTACCTGGGACAGGACGGCCCCAATTCCATATTCGGAGGCGTCCGTCTGCACCACGAACTCCTTGCTGTAGTCAGGGGCCTGTAGCACGGGGGCAGTGCACATCGCCGGTTTGAGAGTCTCGAAGGCCGTCTGGCAGCGGGGGGTCCAGTGTACCTTCTTGGGCTGCTTTTTTGACGTGAGCTCTGTGAGGGGGCCGACAATGCTCCCATAGTCTCTGATGAATCGCCGGTAGTACCCGGTGAGGCCCAGGAAGGCCCGGACAGCTGTCTGGGTGGTGGGGGGTTCCCACGCCTGGATGGCATCAACTTTTGGTTGGAGGGGAGCCACCTGACCGCTCCCTACTTGATGGCCCAGATAGGTCACCGATCCTTGGCCTATCTGGCATTTGCTGGCCTTGATCGTGAGCCCGGCCCTTTGGAGGGCGGCCAGGACTGCTTTGAGGTGCCCCAGGTGCTCAGCCCAGTGGCTGCTGTATACGGCAATGTCATCTAAATAAGCCGCGCTGAAGGCCTCTAGCCCGGCCAGGACCTTGTTCACTAGTCTCTGGAAGGTGGCCGGGGCGTTCTTCATGCCGAAGGGCATCACCCGAAAGTGGTAGTGCCCATCAGGGGTGGAGAAAGCGGATCTCTCTTGGGCACCGGGGGTGAGCTGGATCTGCCAGTACCCGGCGGTGAGGTCAAAAGTGCTTAGGTAGCGGGCTGCTCCTAAGCGGTCGATGAGCTCGTCGGCCCGGGGAAGAGGATGGGCATCGGTCTTGGTAACAGCGTTCAGGGCCCGGTAGTCCACACAAAATCGTAGCTCCGGGGGGGTGCCTGGGGCGGCGGCCTTTGGCACCAGGACGACGGGACTGGCCCACGGGCTGTCGGAGGGCTCGATGACCCCGAGGGCCAGCATCTTCGCCACCTCAGCCTGGATGCAGGCCCGCACCAGGTCGGGTACTCGGTAGGCTCTGTGTCGCACGGGGGGACTGTTCCCAGTGTCGACGTCGTGGACACACCATGGAGTTACCCCCGGAGTGAGGGAGAAGAGGGCCGCAAAGGGCCGCAACAGTTGCTGACAGTCGTGGTGCTGTTCCGGGGTCAGGGAGGAGGCGAGTCGGACGCCTTCGATGGTCCCGTCGTGGTCGCTCACCACTTCTCGGGGGAAACCTACTCTCGAGAAGATCCCCATTAAGGCCCGGCCCACTACGGGGGCTGTCACAGTTCGAAGCGGGATGGCCTCAGGGTACCTGGTTGCGTGGTCTACGAGGACCAGGATGAAGCGGTGACCCAGGGCGGTCCGGGGGTCCAGGGGCCCTACGATGTCTATTCCGACCCGTTCGAACGGGGTGTTGACGGCTGGGAAGGGCTGGAGAGGGACTTTGACCCGTCCCCCCGTCTTGCCGCTGGCTGGGCAGGTCTGGCAGGACCGGCAGTGGTTGTCCACGTCCCTCTGCATCCGGAGCCAGGCGGCTGTAGGTTTTGTCCTGCCCCAGGTGCCCGGCGAGGGACACATGTGCCAGGTTGAGGAGGAACTCCCGGAATCGGAGGAGGACCACCAGCACGCGACTGGCCCCCAGTTCTGCAATCTTCTGCTCGCTGTACAGTAGTCCTTCGGCCCAATAGACCCAGTGTGTTCTGGTCTGGTCACCGTTGGCCTGCGAGGCCGCTTGCTGCCGGACTCCTTCAAGGGAGGGGCAGGTCTTCTGTTCCTGCTGGAACTGTTCTCTGGTGGGGCCCCCGTCGTGGCGCCTTTGGGCAAACTCCGGGAGGGTGCCGAGAGAGGCGATCTCGCCCGGGGAGGGTTCCGTGGGCCTGGCATCGGTGCCCGCTTCTTCCTCGCTGGAGGCAGGTGGTGGCACGGGCCCCTCGGGCTCGACGGTGTCGGCTGTCATGGACGAGCGGGTGGCCTGGGCGGCCATGGACCGGGTGGTGGCGCAGGCCCATCCGGGTAGTCCCAACATTCGGAGATGCTCTCGCCGCTCCACTTGAGCCCAGGGGGAACTCTCTAGGTCGTTCCCCAGGAGGCAGTCCACTGGAGCGTCGTCGCGGACAGTCACCTTCAGCATGCCCGTCACCCCTCCCCATTCGAAGGGGATCTGGGCCATCTGGCACATGCTTTCGCTGTTGTCGGCCGTCCGGACGGGGCATAGCACATTTGGCAGGATCTGTTCGGGGGTCACCAGGTGGCAGCGGACAGCGGTGACACTGTCTCCGGTGTCACGGAGGGCTTCGGCCCGTCGTCCATTGATAGTGACCCCCCTGTTGGTACTTCTGGGTGTTGCTCGGGATGGGTGTTCGGGGCACCATTTCTCGGCTGCCCAGGCAGACCAGGGACATGGCCGCCGGCTCCCACTCAGTGGACCCCCCGTCGAGGGGTTCTTCCTCTTCCTCCCCTTCTCCCAGGGCGGCAGCCGCCAGTTGTCGGGGCGGGGGCCCGCTGGTCCCACCTCGTCGGTTCATGGGGCAGGCAGGGTCGCTGGCATAGTGTCCTGTTTGTTGGCAGCCGTAGCAGGTTATCGGGGGCCGGGGTCCGGTTTTGGCTGGCGTCGTCCCTCTTCGGGCTAGGCTCGGGGAGGGGTGTTGATGAGGCGGCCCCCGAGGCGGACTCCGGGGCGGCCCGGCTGGGATGTCCCGATTCCGGTTCGACCCTCCTCCTCCGCCGCGCTGGCGGGGGGGTCCGGTGTGGTTTCGCCGGTACTCCCCCCATCTGGTTCCGGGGGACTCGGGTGTTGACCCATCGATCGGCCTCGGCGGCGAGCTTCCGCGGCTCGGTCAGCTTGCTGTCGAGGAGGTGTTGTCTTAGCTCCACGAAGCAGTTGTTGGAGAGGTGTTCTCAAATAATGAGGTCGACCAGCTGCCCGTAGGTGGTGACCTTGCTACCCTTGATCCAACCTTCTAGGGCCCTGCTGAAGAAGTCAACATACTCTACCCACGTGGTACCGGGGATTTTCTTGCAGTCTCTGAAACGCTGGCGGTACATTTCCGCGGTTAGTCCGTAGTGGGTGAGCAGGGCCTCCTTCATATGGTCGTACGAGGTCATCACCTCTTCCGGGAGCTGGAGCAGGGTGTCTTGGCCCTCGCTAAGGAACCGACCCCATAGGCCGGCACCCCAATCCTTCCGGGGTACCTGATGGGAGGTCATGGCCACCTCGTACGCCTTGAACCACTGCTGGATGTCGTCGTTTTTACAGTACTCCTTGACGACATCCTTGGGAATATGGACCTTGGCTTCGGTGGGCGGCAGAGCGTCTCTATTGCTGGGGGTGCTGGTCTCCCCCTTCTGGGCCTTGAGTTCGAGTTCTTTGAGGCCCCGCTCGTGTTCGAGGGTCAGCCTTTTCTCTTCTAGTTCTCGATGCCGTTTCTTTTCTTCGATTTCCTCCTGCAGCCGTTTCTCTTCTAGTTCTCGATGCCGTTTCTTGCCGTTTCTTCTCCTCTATCTCCTCTTGTAGCCGTAGCTGCTCCATGGCCCATTTCTTTTCGTCCAGCCGGAGTTCGCCGTCCAGCCGAAGTCGTGCGAGCTCTAGCTCATGGGTCCGGACCTTCTCCCGCTCTAGTATTTCTTCCGCGGAGAGGCCGGTTTCCAGGCTGTTTCTACCTTCGTTCGCTGGGGTCGGTGCTGGTGGCGTGGCTGCATTCAGGGGCAGGGGACCTTCACCCTGGGAGGGACCCGCCTCGGACTCTATCCAGGTTCTCAGGGCTTTCTGCATCTCTTCCTTGGTACCTAGGCCGGTGGTCGTAATACCCTTGTCCTTGCAGAACTGTTTTAACTCTTTGTGCGTGTACTCTTCCAATCGTTCTGGTTGGAACTCCATGGTCTCTGTTCGTCTGGATGGATAGCGAGTGGGTTACTTGCTTGTACGATCTGCGTTCGGCTCGCATCCCGTCGCTGGCCACCAAATGTTGGAAGGCGGACCTCGGGGGAGTCGGAGAGACCACCCAGAGGGGCCCCCACACTGCACGAAGTAGCCGAGCGCTGCTGAGAAGCCTCCTAGGAGAGGTCCTTCTCCTATAACGTACTAGCACAGTAACACCACCACACAGGACTCGAGGATGTTTATCAAGACGAACAGTTCTTTATCAGCATCTAAGAAGTTACGGTTATCGATATGTACAAGGGGGATCGAGGGATCCACAAGAGTCTCAAAGTCTCGGGTAGGGACGGGGTAGCGGGACAGTCTTTAGTAGCAGCTTGGTACGAGAGTACCCTGGGCCCAGTTCTTGATCCTCAAGCTGGAGGGACTCCGGGTCTCGGAGTGGTCGAGCCGCGACGGCGTCAGCAGGGCTCTGGCGATCAGTTCGTGGAGTTCGAGCCGCGACCAGGTCAGCAGGGCTCTTAAGGTGTTTCAGTTCAGCTTGAGCCGCGACGACGTTAGCAGGGCTCCGAGGGAGGTTTCAGCGAGGTTGGGCCGCGACAGCGTCAGCAGGGCCCCGATGTTCCGTGAGGTTCCTTGTCTCAATAAGGTGGAGCCGCGACGCAGTCAGCAGGGCTCGTGATATAGTCTCAAGCAAGAGTTCTTCTCCGTAGGGTCAGCCGCGATTCCATCAGCAGGGCTCTTGACTCCGGGATACAACTACTGTCCCATTGCGGGGTTGCCCCAGATATAGGTCTGGAGCCCTTTGATGTCCGGACCCTTGCGCTTGGGGGGCGGAGAGGCCAGACGCCCAGCGGGAGAGGCGCCAGGCCCGGGGAGGCCGGAGGACGATCGCACCTAGGTGTTGAGGGACGGTGGGGGGGTCCCATCGAAACTCTCCTCCTCCGGGAGTGGTGAAGTGGCCATGCGGTGCCCCCTGGCCAGATCTTGGTGCCTCGATGTCGGGGCTTCGCTGGGGCCGAGGCCGGAGGGAGCCGGGCTGCGTGGGCTGGTGCGTGGAGCAAGCATGAGGGGGGACCCCGAAGGGATGAGGGGTCCCTGTGCGGCCTGGAAAAGGGGGCCGCTGAGGCGGGTGTAGGAAAACGGGTACAATCCAAAGGGGGCCTCGAAGGGAGGAGGGGTCCCTGGCGGCCTGAAAGGGCGGCCTGTGTAGGCCGGTGCGGGGGACGAGCACAATCCAA
Organism: Triturus cristatus; assembly: GCF_964204655.1. Classification (NCBI taxonomy): domain Eukaryota; kingdom Metazoa; phylum Chordata; class Amphibia; order Caudata; family Salamandridae; genus Triturus; species Triturus cristatus. The sequence continues at coordinate 141,413,508 of NC_140587.1, read as the reverse complement.
GAGGGTTAAGACCACGCCACGAGGCCGGGTCCAACAGCTCTGCTTGCTTATATCAAGAGAAGGGTTTTCAAGGTGAAGTGCTTGGTGGTCCTAGTGCATGTGGTGGTGGACTAGGTGATGGGTATAGAGTCCAGGACGTTGGTACTAGTTTCTCTGTGAAGGCTGAAGTCAAGGTCCCAGCTCTTGATGCAAGTGAAAGTGAGGGGATGGAGAGTAACAAGTGGCCACCGTGTCCCAGATTGAGCGGGAGCCAGGAAAGTTTATCCAGAAGTTGAAGTCTCCAGTAGCAAACAGCTTATCGCACTGCATGGCAAGGTGGTGAGTGGCCTTCATTTGGAGGCGGTACCAGAGGATGGTTTTGCTCTGGGTAAGAATAAGCAAAGATGATATGTAGGATTTAGCAAAGTTTGTCTTACTAAGGATAGTACAGGTATGTAACTATGGTGGTGGTATTGTCAATAGCAATGATGACGCCTCCACTAGACGCAGGCATCTTGAGCATTTTTCAGTACTGTAATTCAGGAGCACAGGGTTGGAGAGGTCAGGGTTACAAGCGTGGAAGAGTCCAGAGGGAGGACCAGGGAGAGCAGTCAGTTTTGGAAGGGGTGGCACATCTGCTGGTGAGGCTTTCTTTGGCATTCATGGCTTTTTTAAATGGTTACGTCATATGTCTGGAGACCGCCGCTTGCACTGTGATCTTTCTCTGTTGCATAATACAAATCAGTAGTACAGTTTGTGAAAACGAAAACAGTCCTGCATCCTCCCTTGGCCGTGCCCACTCACTTTTACCGTTTTGACGTCATTAATTACCCCAAATGCTTACCGACCTTTGTAGTGAAAGTAAATGTAAAAGCTGCTACTGGAATTCCATGTAACGTTTTAAAGTCAGGGATTTGGAAAAACTTCATATACAGTTCCCAAACACATGATTCTTAAAAAAGCCTCTTTTACCTTTACTGCATCGAAGTCTTAAATGAGCTGGTCTTTACCTGTTTCCAATTTCCCTACAGGCTTTGGTCTCCTTATTGAAGGGTGACCGCTTCAGCTGTTTGGACTCTGTCATCGTTTATTGCACCCGCAGGGAGGAGACTGCTCGCATAGCTGCCCTGCTGCGCACCTGTCTCCAGGGAGTGACGCTGAAACAGGCGACCACGGAGGAAGCGGGGGAAGAGGAAGACCTAAAGTCGAAAAGAAAGAAAGCTGAAGGTAGTCCTTCCCTATGCTGACTGGTCATATCTTTATGGTTCACCTCCTCTGAAAGAAGTATTAGTTCTTGCTTGAAATTGTTCCAGTGGTTTATGGTTGATCCGTTGTATTGCTTGTCCTTTCTTTGCAGCCAAAAAGAAGATCCGTAAGCCTCTAAAATGGATCTCTGATTCGTACCATGCGGGTATGTCTGCAGCCCAGAGGCGTAGGGTCCAGAACAACTTCATGAGCGGACAGCTGCGCATCGTGGTGGCAACTGTTGCTTTCGGGATGGGCCTGGACAAGTCTGATGTGCGCGGTATTGTGCACTACAACATGCCCAAGAACTTCGAGAGTTATGTCCAGGAGATTGGCCGAGCCGGCAGGGACGGGAAGCCTGCGCACTGCCACCTCTTCTTGGACCCTGAGGTAGGAAGATGCTGGTGAGATCAGTTAAAACATACCTGCAGTTTTTAAATTCATGAAACCATGGGGCAGGCCTGGGGGGTAAAGTGTGAAAGCAGAAACAGCTGTAGAGCTTTTGTGTTATAGTAAACTTGCAGACTGTATGGGCCTTGCAGTCTTCAGTGTTTGATCATATAGGATGGGGGTGAGGCTTGGAGACAGAGCACATGGAGCCATATAAATGCCATTTTCATGTGTTTGTTGTACTAAGGCTTGTAGTTAAAGACCACCCCATATCTGTCACAGTTTACAGTAGAACTGGGAGTGGATATTCCTAAGAACGCTGGAAAGTTTTTGCAAACAAAATCCTTTTCACTCCTAGTCTATTACACCCACTTTTCTTCAAGCAACCCGTCTGCTCTCCCCCTGTAAAGTGTGCAGATCACAGTTCAAGGCAGCTATGCCTTTGGGGGTGGTGAGAGGTAGTTTGCTGGTGCTCGATCCTTTCTTGGGGTTCAGCAGACTTCCAAAGGAGGCATCCCATTGCACCCTTCCAGGCCACCTCGTTAACATGCTTGTGACATCACGAAAGACTTCACACTCATCGCATGGACTTGGAAGGGATAACCTAGCCAAAAGTCCATCCTAGGAGACAGCTGGTCGACAGGCCTACATTAATAGCTGAAGGCAGCTTTGCCAACTCCTCCTTAGCCATGCCCTCAAGCTCACTTCTCTTTTTATGGAGGTGGAAGAGAGGGCGGAAGCAGCGGCCCAGCTTGTACCACCCTCCTTCCTACACCATCAACAGGAGAAATGAGCCAGGAGGTGGAGTTTGGAAGAGAAGGAACTGAGATTGTTCCCATTTCCCTCCCTTCCAATCCCACTTCCTGATTCAGTTTCCCACAGCCCCTTCGTTTCACAATGCTTCCCCGTCCAAGAGAAGCATTGTGAATCGAAGGAGCTTTGGGTCTGCGCCCAGCAAAGTGACAGACACTGTTTGAATATTTTGATAGCTTAAGAAAAAAATCTATATAGTCATAAGTTTTATATTGGTCATCAATCAACCAGTGCAGCATCAAATGGGCAGTGCAGCGTAAACAGCGATGCCCCATCTCCGTTACCTACATGAATATTACATAATTGATGACGCTGACTCCTTCCCTATGAAAACTCACTCCTATTTGGTGTTGCTGAACTCCAGACATTGAGGGCAGCATTTCCTTGGTTAGCATTAGCAGATTTATTTTTGCCCATTTGAGAAATGCAACATAATCTTGATCAAATTTGTTATAAAAAAAGAAAATGTATCCATATTTTTCATTATATCTTCGGTCTGCAATAAAATATTGATATGTTGTTTGTACTGGTACACAGCTCTGAATGTGCTGAAAAAATATTTTGTATACATCTTTAAACTATAGTAAAAAAAAAAAAGCTCTGGCGTAGAGGCGCAGGACCACACTGGTAGTGGAAGGGATACAGAAGTGAGCAAAGCTGAACTTGGTGTAGAGCTGACACTATTTTGTGACTCGAACCATCCACCGCTCTCCTCCACAAACCTTTGTATACCATTTTGGTATATAGATAAGGAGTAAACAAAGGCCACACAGGTGAAGTAGTGTCTGGGTACAGGCAGGTGCTTTCTGTGCACTTAGACCTCCCTTATTGCTGTTGTGGCCACCATGGCTTCACCTGCAGGAAATGGCCCAGGCATATGAATGAAAGGGGTCAGCAAAGATGAGTGTTCATGAGTTACCACAGTATTAGAGTCTGCCAAAGAGGCACCTGCATGCTCTGCTTGTCATGACCTCTATTGCTCTCTGCATGTTGTGTTTGCTGCGTGTTCTCTTGTTGGAACCTCACCGCTTTTTACTCTATCAGGGTGGTGATCTGCATGAACTAAGAAGACACATCTATGCGGATACTGTGGATTATTTCACCATCAAGAAGCTGGTGCAGAAGGCTTTTCTGAAATGCAAGTGTCGGGAAATCCAACAGAAGACGCAGGCTCTAAATTTGGTAAGAAGTTCCAGGGGTCTGGCTGCTGACTTTGATTGCCTCTGCCTGTATGTTGTGGTTCAAACACCAGAGTGAGCCAGAGAGCGCCCTACTAGTGGTGAGAGGTTTTAATGAGATGTGTGTTGCACCGTCAGTAGGAATTAAGCAAAGTACCATATCACCTACCGGACATTAAGGTGTGTATGTATGTTTAGATATCTTTCAAGTTCTTTTATTCCACAAAATGCTGTTTATTAAGCATGTTTCACAGGATATTATTTCAAAAATATTTTTGAAATATGGATTTCATCCAATGAGAGGCCTAGGTTCAGTCACTTGTTGTTACTCTAGTCATACGCATTGCATTTAGTGTGCAAGTTATTGTTTGCATGGTAGGTGTAGGAGCTATGGTTTGTGGAGCTAACTATATCTGGGGAATTCAAGTTATTTTTCTGTTTTTTTAATAACCCTAACAGCGCTTTAACTTTTGTTTTTTCAAGTGATTTTTTTTAACCTAAATTAAGGTGCTGCAAACAAACCTAACCATAACTTCATTTTAACTGTTTCAATGAATGTATGGCTTTTTGATGCTACCTCGTCCATGTTTAGCCACAATCCTTGACCTGTGGACATGCCCTGCACCCCACCCCTGCTACGAATGGACATTATATCCCATTTATAAAGATATTTTGCAGCACGGTGCACTACTTTGGCAATGGAGGTCTAACAGAAGTGTTTGAAAAGATGCGAATCCAGCTACAGATCTGTTAATCCCAAGTGGACATTGGTGTTCCTTTTTTTTCTTTTAAATGGACTGGCAGATCCTCCATAAATAGCCAAGATAGTTATATATTTTAACCCTTCACAGGTCTGCCCAACAGCTTTTTGTATATTACTAATTTATTAAAAACTACTGAACTGATTTAGACCAACCCACGCGAAGTAACATCCTAGTTTTCTAAGTTTTAGTGTAATTCTGTTCATTAGTTTTTGCCAAAGCAGGGTGAAAAATTTCCCATGCATGCCATCGAGATTTGAGAAGAGGACAACGGTGTCACAAATTATACTTCTAGCCTTCCTACTGCCAGGAGATCCTTACTCCAGTGGGTACAATATTGCATAGTCTTGATTTTCATGGCAAGGCTGCAGCAGTGTTTTGCAATCTATTTGAAAGATCTCTGTTGTTTCACACCGAATAGATGGGAATGAGCATTTCAGAACCAAGTATCCCCTTTTGTGACTCCCAGGGTTTGGAATTGAAATCAAAGATTGGGGCAAGCTCAGCAGGTTCCAGTCAACACCTCTGGAATTGGACCCTCCACGGAGAACTTTCAAAACAAACTTTTTTTAAGTGAAGTCATCCTACATTCTAAATAGGACTGTTGGCTACCCGAAGGGACAATACCTGACATATGGCATGGGGAGAGAGAGCCAAGTCCTCCCTGAAGGATGCTTTCTATTTGAATTGGAAGCACAAATTCAGATACCACTTTTCACCTTTCATGCTGATCCTCAAGGTAAGCGCCAACTGTAGAAGGCCTTATTTCATGATCCTCTGTGGCCTTCCACATTTGCTTATATGATCTCATTAGACTAGCACAGGCTCACCTCTTTCCTTTATGTCACAGGAAAGACACTATGTCCCAGGGAAGGCCGTACATCCAGGAAATACTTTTTTCAACAGTCCTCTAAGTTTTAATTTACGAACTTTTTTCCTGATGGTGTACATGGATATTATACAAACTACTTGGAAAGACTACATGGGAAAATGTCCAAGCTGTTGTAGTTGTACACTAGAACAATGCATTGAGCCTCTCACATGTTCAGTTGTTTGTCTTGTTTTTTTCCTTGTTTGGGAGTCAAACTCATAGCTTACCAGGCAGCCATTGAAATTTACATGAATTCTCTGGATCATACTTATTCTTTGCCAAAGGAGGGATTAAAGGACAGTGTAATTTGTTTTAATTATTATTCCCAGTGTGGGGTTTGACCATTGTTGTAAGTGCTCTGGCTAATAAGCGGTTCCAGCCCTGGGCCGTTTCTCACATTAGATGGGTCACAGGCAAAACATAGGTTTTGACAGCAATACTTACTGCAGAGTAAGCTGCAGTCTCCCTGCTGAGGTGATTTAGACTATTTATTTCATCTGTTGTTCGCCTTCTCTATTTAGCTACTCGCAGCCTGTATCAGATGTGATGCATTAGTTCAAGGCTATGAGTGGTATACCAAAATGGATTATTGCGTATCCCTCCACACAGACCACATGCTTCTTTGTCCGGTATCCTTGCTTGCCTGGTCGGAGATTGACGGAGAAGCAGAATAAGTCAGATGATACCTCCAGCCTAGTGGTCCACTTGGATAAATCCACCTTCCCATGTAGGGCAGGGATCCTAACACAGGTTGACAGATGTAATCACATAATTTATCTCAAGATATAGCTTTAAGTATCTAGGCATACATGATCAAACTTGACAAGAATGCTCAAAAAGAAGTGGTGCTTACAGCAATAGAACGGATCAACCATAAACTATTGGTTGGACTGAAGGGAGTGGGCCATTAGAACGTTAGTTACTCATAGTATTAATACTTGTATTATTAGTCCTTTACCATCCAAGCCTTTACTCTCTACATTCTATTTTATCTATTGGGTGATGAAAAGAGAACTAGGTTTGACTGGAGCTGCTTGAATTTAAGAAGTGGAGACTTGAGGAAGGAGAGATGCCATCTAGCCGGCTTCCTGTGATTTGACTTTTAAGCATTTTAGGTTCTAGAGCATCCAATCTTTGGTACTATCCGATGGGATGACTTTCTATTGGTGTGCCTGAGGGATGGTAAGACTAGAAATACAAGAGTTGCTATAATGAGTGTCTTTGACTTGTTTCTCGTTTCTGCATAGAGATGTGAACCAACCGTTTGGCTGATTGCGCTCCTAAGACTCCCAGTGTTTCCCTGAAGCGCCTTTGAGGCAGTGGGGCTTTACTATCCACACTAATGAATGTTTTGCACTAATTACTTTGTAGGAAGACTTGTGTAATGTTTTGTTTCACTAATTACTGTATAGAGTTTCTTTTGTTATATTTTGTTACACTAATTACATTGTAGGACTTATTTTGTAATATTTTGTTACACTAATTACATTGTAGGACTTATTTTGTAATATTTGTTACACTAATTACATTGTAGGACTTATTTTGTAATATTTCTGTTATACTGATTACGTTTTAGGATTTTCTGTGTAACGTTTTCTTTGTATCAGAAATTCATTGCAGACTATTCACTGAGTACGTTTGCTGAAGTAACCACCTTCTCCAACTCTGACGATTGTCACTTTGTTTCTTTCCTCTGGTTTCTGCGGTAGGGGGAAGTGGACGACTGTGAGATGATGGATGTACTAGAGCAGTGTGAGGAACCGGCCCAACTGTCCGAGACCGATCTTGGAACACAACCGAGGGTCTGCTACAAGCACGAGCGCACCATCCCCATTGAGCCAACAGTACAGGCCCTGGATGTGCGAGAGGAAGGTGAGAAGTGTGCCTGCCTTTATAGTGAACCAGAGACAAGATTTATAGAACACAGCACACGAGGCGCCAGAGTTTAATTTGGGCAGATTGAGGTGGAGGGATACAGGGTGGATGTAATTAACGTATTCGGTTGTTCGTATCTGCACACCTAAATCTGGCTGATATGATTTATAATTCCCAGAATGAGTAATAATATGCAGACCCAAGTTCACCGGGTCCTTTTCCGTGTTGTCACCTATTCTGGGGGTCAATTCTTGCTCTGAGAAAGTGGTAAATGAGAGCGAGGTGCTATGGGGGTTGCTGCAGGATAGTCTGGGTTTGCAGAGGGAAGCATTGCATACACCCCCATGCCATAGGAGGGGAGCAGAGGAGCCCTGCTGCCCCTATGCCCACAGCCCTTTCTGAGCAGCATGCAGTTTTACAGGCTGTAGTTCTTGCACTCAGAAAATGGAGGGCTGGCACCACCAGACCGATCATGATTGGATGGGCATGTATCCCAAATGAGGAAAATGTTTCACCGGATTCATAATTAGGCCCTTGGTAGAAATGTAATGGCTGGCAGCAGATGTAGTATGCTAGTTGACAATAGAACTGACAAGCAGCTTCCTTGTGACAGTGCTTTTGTTTGCATTTGAAGAGAAGTTCTCTCTTCTCCTACAAGTATGGTTTTGTGTTCATAGATGAGCTGACAAGAACAGGAAAAGCCAGAGTAAATTGATTTAGTCTGAGGGTGGATGCTGATGAGGAGGGCTAAACAGGACCACCATTTGAAGCTTTCCGCTTGAAGAGAGACCCTAAGGCCCTTTAATGGGAGCTGGCTTTTGGGATGTAGATATATTTATATAAGGCGTGACAAAGTAGAGAATGAGAAAATATTTGGGTGTCTTATTCCTAAAGATGGTAGAAGGACCCAAGTAAGAAGGTTAGATCCCCAAGAGATGTGGTATTGAGTGCGAAATCTAAGGAGCTTAAAAAAAGCGTTTTGAGAGAGGCAGGACTAGAGCCATTTGCGTGCTAGGCCTCTAATACCTCAAGAGTTGAAAAAAGATAGTGTCTTCAGTTTCTTCCTGAATTTCTGGTGATTGAGAGCCCTTCTGATGTGTAGTGAAATGTTCTATATCCTGGGTGTGTCACCTGAAAAGCAATTTTGCCTTCTGTTTTTTTTCTGCCTTTCCCTGTTCTCAGTCTGGCAATTTCGACATTCCTAATATATTGTAATTCAGTCACGGCAACTCATTTATTGGCCACATATTCCTAGACAACATATCTAAATCAAATATCACATATACTATGCCACATGCATATTTATAATGAGTGAGGGCAGTATTAAATTGTGATTAATCTTCTCCTTCTAGTAACGGGAGGTTATTCTTCAGAACTTTGGTAAACCCCTGGAAGGAGCCAGAAGCTAGAAATAGCAGAATTTGCATGTTTTACACATAGATTTAGTTGAGATTAGGAGATTTTGACTAGTAAATATTAGGTTGTGGGTGGAAGTTGTAAAGGTACCCTGGGGCTATGTGGTGCCTTGATTGCCAGTGATAGTAGCTTGTGATATTAGTTTGTAGAGGGCCCTGTTTTTCTCAGAGAGGCAGGCAGATTGACGACAGTAAGCTGAAGGGGGGTGGGGGAGGGGGGTCTGAGCGGTTATATAACGTTCTGGTTGTGACGTGTAATTCCACATCGAGGAGTAAATAATACATACTTCACCGAGTATAAGCGAGTCCATCAGTGCTTTGGATGTAAGACAACAAATGAAAGGGGGGATCTTTCATATTCTCAGGCCTTGGTAGTAGGTGTGATGGTGATGAGAGATTCCAGACACATGGGTGGGTTGAAGTGAATGCCAAGATTTCTGGCAAAGGAGGCAAACGTCAGGGAGTCGGCAAGTGCTGGGACTGAGAAAAGATCTGCATGTTGTCATAAGTTAGATGCATCTCTCTCCCTTTCCCTGTGTAAAATACCTCTGCCCCTATCATACATACTGTGTGCAGGTGAGCAACATTAGAAGTATATTTTATGTACACTACACTACTTTTCGTTGGGTTGACCTCTACTTGCTAACTCCTTAACATTTCATTAATGTGATCTCACAGTATGAAAATCAATTAAAGCAGACAGTATCCATGAGCTCATCCTGAACCACAGACAACTGCTTCTACACCCTGGCCCTGGGACTGTAGGGATCCACATGCCAGCAGAGCCATCAATGAGTTCAGTGTTCACCACACACTAGGAGAATCTAGCCATGGGCACATTACAAACCACTCACTGGTATAATTAATCCATGGTGTCTCATTGCACGTGGCAACCTAGCAGAATATCCATGCCTGGACACGTAAAAAAGCACACACTAGCAGAATCTGTCCTTGAGATCAATGTAAACCACATACTAGAAGTGGCTATCACCGGGCTCATGGTGAACCGCCTGCTATCGGATGTCTACATGGGTTCTTTATAGAGTACATATTAGCAAAATCCAGCCACGTGCACATTATATGCGTGCACACTAGCAAAGTTGAGCCATTGGCTGTGGTGGTAAACACGCACTTCCCATCTTGGTCTCTTTCATTCCAGGTATAGAAACCTTACTGTGCTACCTGGAGCTGCATCCCCGGAACTGGTTGGAGATGATGCATCCCACACTTTCATCATGTCGAATCCTCTGTTATGGTGGACCTCAGCAACTTCGGACAGTGGCAAAACGGTGAGCGAGTTTCTGAACCACCTTTTTCAGCTTTTACTCACCACAATGTATTTTCTAACACTCATCCTTACTAATAGAGCAGGATGACCCAGTCATGAATCCTGGGCCTTAGCAAATATACCAGCAGATAGATAGGTGTCTTTTCACCTGTATATATTTTTAAGGACAAAGCCAGAGAGGCAGTGTTAGAATGGTAAAATAGCTAAAATTACCCAGGCTCAGGGCAGTGAAAGTGCACTGGCTTTGATAGCATGTGCAGGCCAGTGCTGGGCCCCACGTTGCTAAGAGGAGCATTTTAGCTTGTAACATGTTGTGGCATGCTTGCACAAGGGAACACTAATACAGAACAAATCAAATGCAATACCTTGACTCAGTGAGTGGAGTGAAAGGTTATAGCAAAGAAATTGGTTTACTGTGAGTTCTGTTTATCACAATTATCCAGTGAAGCAGATGTTTCCAGGCAAAATATTGCATTGTAAAATATTTACTAAAATATTTGCGCCTTCTTTCTCTAAACAATTTCTAAAGAAACAAGGAACCCTGGAAATCAGAGGGACCTAGGGTGTACATATGAATAACAAAAACAATGGTCCCTTCCAAGACTGATTAATTAATAAAACGTAGAATTACAATGACATCTACGTATGTGGTCTCCAAATGGAGAAAATGAGTGACCAAAAACTGCAGAAATCAAGAGATTTTGCACATTTGAGTGACTGAGAAGGAGATGCACACTCTAGGTCACAATACATAAGAGTATCTTTGCTTTTTCGATAATATGCACATAACAATCAAAGTTAAGACACTAAGATCAAAGATGTTTCGATACCGACTATAGTTGAGAGATCATCATCCAGACCCAAGATTTAAGCTGTATCCGTGGGAAATCCGTGATGCTGAATAGAAATATCGAAAAAAAGAAGAATATCCAAGAACGATGTCTGGATTAGGCAATTCAGCGATCCACGTGCAGATCCGTAAGTATACGGCTGGCAGGCGATGCGGTCATTGAAGTGCCGGATTCCCGTGATAGCGCAAGCAAGGTGGACCAGGATACGGTGGTCTCCTTTGTTTCCGCAATCGCCTGCAAGCCGTATACTTATTGGACCTTCACATGGATTGCTGAATTGCCCATTCCAGACCTCTTTCTTCACTCACTGAAACATGCAGTTCCTGAGACCTGGGAATCTCTTGATTTCTGAGGTTTTTGCCCACTCATTTTGCGTGCTATTGTTCCTCGTTCTGATTTATTGTTTGACTAAATAAATTATTTTCTCCATTTGGAGACCTCATACGTAGATCTCATTGTATTTCTATGTTTTATGAATTAATCAGTCTTGGAAGGGATCACTTTTCTTATCATACATGCTTTCTCTGAACAACACAGTGAGTTGACCTAAGTGGCTGAAAATTCAATAAAAATGTTAAACTTCCAGTAACTCCAAATACCATCCCTAAAAATGAGCCCTGGCTCGACTCAATGTCTAAAGTTCTAAGTTAGTGTGCCAGTGGGACCAGGCGCAAAGTTTGCATTGCCGTTTAAGGAGCTACCTTAGTGATGGTAAATCCTTCTTCTCAATAGTCCACAGTTCAGGGTAGGACCAGCTGTGGTCCAAACTGGGTTGGCAGGGTCAGTTCAACTCGGGCCACTTCCGGGACTGGAGCTGGACTTGCACCTGACATACATCCACAAGAGGTACCAAACAAACATCAAGTTCATATCTCGAAGCTGGACGGTCGCAGTCGTAAATTTCAGTTGGCAAAGGATGTGGGGGACTCGAGGTGCCTACTGGTCAAGCAGACTCATGATTTTGGAATAAGAAACGGACCTGGAAGGTCACTGTCAAGAACCTCTTCAAAGAATGATATTCCAAGCTCCATAAGAATTAGGGAGATACAGCCAATGTTTCTGGAATCAGGGTGATTGACGGGGATATTACCCCAAGGCATATGGTGAAGGGGGGCATGCTCAGTTTCCTTGGAATGAGGCCTGTACTGTTTCTGAAGGGGTGGTACCAGACCAGTCAGGGACATTCCAAACAATCCACATTCTCAGTTCTGTTATACTTCCCTGACGATCGTCTGCCCACTGGACATCTAGATTCATTTTGGCCCAATCATGGCTAGCTGGGATAAAAGATACTCGTGGCTCTCGGGAGAAACAAGTGTTTGAGACACCTCCTCCCAAGCATCAGTATGCAAGCCTACCGTTTGTCCTTCTAGTTAGTCCTGCTTCTTTGCTGACTCTAGTATTACAGCTTTCTCTTCTTCCAAGGCAAGTCGCAGGAGCAGGGCTTCTTCAGACACGGGGCCTATTCCTGTCCTTAAGGAAACCACCAGAAAGGTCCCATTCCTAGCAAACTCCTCTCTGGGTTTGTGCGTTTTCTCACCATGAAGTTCACACAAAGGGTGTAGGAAAATTGCTGCAGTACTGCCCCTCCTTTTTGCCTGGTATTTGATGCAACTTTGCTCCTGCTAATCATCTCCCCAATACCAGTGTTCCTTTCCCAAAAATGTACAGTTGTTTACCCAATTGGCAAAACTATTAGCACCCTATGTAAGTCCCTAGTAAAAGGTATTCCTGGTACCTAGAGCTTGAGGTGCTAAAGAGGGTCCCTAAGTGCAGCAGTACAAATTGTGCCACCCTAAGGGACCCCTCACCAAGCACATGGAAGGCTGCAATTGCACACTGTGTGTCTTTGTGCAGACAAAAGTGAAAACACGACATGGCATTCTTCCCTGCGTAAAGTCTAATAGATCTCTCTTTGGGACTCAATTCAAATTGCGTCCACTAAGCCGGGCATTCTCTGCCATGCTCAACAATCCCCACTCAATTGACACGACCTGTAACACATCCCTGTGTGCCATCTCCCCTACCACTGCATGGAATATTTGTAAGTCACCCCTACAATAGGCCTAACCTCCCTAAAGCAGGGTGCTGAATATTACATGTGAGGGCATACCTGCGTGAGCAGATATGACACTGTGCCGGTCACTCCTATTACTGCCAGAACAAGTGACCAGGGAAGTAATTTGAAGAGCATGTGTTGGACACTGTTGAAAACGAATTTCCCAGCTGCATGATGGCTTCACTGAAAATAGGGATGTTTGGTATCAAACATCTCGTATTGGTAAACCCACCCTGATGCCAGTCTCTGATTTGCCAATACATGCACTCAGAGGGCACTTTATAGGTGCCCCCTGAAAACCTACCAGCCTCAGGAGTGTTTCTTCCATCCTGCCACCTGTGATTCTGTTCTGACCTCCTAGGATGAGAGCCCTTTGTTCTCATGAGACCCATAACAAAAGCCTGTTCGGGAAGAGGATGTAACACCCCCTCTCACAGGATAAGCCTCTGGTTAGCCTCTGCCCACCTGTCCAGAGCCCCCTTGGCACCTGGACAGGCAGAAAAATGTGCTAGTCAGGTGGGCGCGCTGACTTCATGCTAGTATCACACCTAAAGTGGGCTACTGAGAGGTGGCAACGATTTTTCAGCAGTAGCCATCTTGGACAGAGTTATGGACACTTTCCACAGGAAGTGGTCATATAGAGAGCGTAGTGGCCCCATGGGGTCCATTGCCCATTGGCCACTACGCTACACTCGCCTAGCGCCTCTAAATTCAGTATTAAGGGAATTGTCTGGCACCATAGAAGCAGATTCTGATGACCCAAGAAGAGAGAGGACAATGAAGAGCTGCAAAAGCCGAGAAGAGGGAAGAAGCAGCTGACCTGGTACCAACCCTGCTGGCCTGTCTGCATCCCTTATTGAAAACAGCGCCAAAGTCAACTCCTCCTGCAGCTGTGATTCCAGTAGCTTAGGAGGACTGCCTGCCTTTTAAAAAGATTCAAGACCTCCTGTGAACAGCGGACCTGTTCTAAAGAATCTTCAAAAGAGGAGACTCTTAAGTCCTCCGGGACCGCCAAAACCGGACACTTGAACCCACCACTGCATGCGTTGCCTCCGGCCTTAGTTAAGGTTGGCCACTGGTGCCAACAAAGTTCCCCAGCCCTCCAGAGCTCAAGTCCATTGAGGTTTCACCCTTCCTGGACTCCCCAACATCGCATGCAGCCTCTGCATGCGGGCCCCCGCATGCGAGACTGCTCCGGGTAAGAAAAAATCTGGCATCTAAGGACACCTCTGCACCCGTCGCCCCTGGGCCTTGGAAAAGAGGACCAAAGGTGCCCCCTCCCCCAAGCCCCGAGCATCACAAGGCCTGAGCCCACTTTCTTGTTAAGCCTGTCTGGCTTCCTAGCCAGAGCCTGCAGCCTCTTTTTACAGTGAGCAATCCCCTTTGAAGTGCATTGGGCTCCCAACGCTGATTTGCACCCTGCACCTGGCCGCCCTCATGCCGCTGGTGGTGTAGTGTTGGTGCTGCCTCGGACCTTGCCCACCACTCACCTTAACTCCTGGAGATTGGTCTTGTAAGTCGATGTACTGTACCTGTTTGCAAGTGTCCACTTTTCAAAGTGAAAAGAATTTATATTTAAAAACGTACTTACCTGAATGATTTTTCTCTGGTGCTAATAATATATAAAGGTACTTTATATTTTTATAAAGTGGTTATGGATCTCCTTCATGAGTTGTTACATTTATTAATCATTGTGTGTGTATATGCAAATGTCTTGCACTTCTCTGTCTAGCCGGGTCTGGTGGCTCAGTGGACAAATGCGTCCACTTCAGGGGCCTGTGTTCGACCTCATGGCCACAGGTTCAAATTCCAGCGGGTACACTAAGCCTTTCATCCATCTGAGGTCGATAAAATGAATACCATTGAGTTGGGTAACAATAAACATCTGTTATTCAGCGCCAAGATACCTCCGGGTGAACGTGCTCTTCAAATACACATGTTATGTTATGTTAGGTCTTAAGTCTAAGGCTGCTTGACCACACTACCCACTAACAGAGCATTTTGGGATTACATAGCAAGCCCCTGTCCACTCATAAGGGAACCCCCGGACTCTTTACATGGTATATGAACTTATTGATAGCTCACATAAAGAGCCAGTTTCCTACAAAGCGCAAATGCCGGATGCACGAGACACTATATATCCTGCTTGACGGGCACTTGTGCGTATCCAGTGACAACCAAAGAACACGCTTGTTTAAGTATGTGAACCCAATCCATTCAAGGCAGGAGGCCTCTTCCAGGACTTTCTTCAAAGCAGTGGAAGTGGGGGTGGGGAACTTGAGGAGGAGGAAAGCGCTGGTATTAATTAGTCAAGCCATGCGTATTGGCTTCAACAGAAACAACATGCCAGCACCAGCCAGCCAAGGCCTCACTGTGACTAGGTGATGCATAGCACAAACAGGCAGTGGACCACATGTACAGTGACAGGCAGAGATAGGCTTGCAGTGAAGAAGATGTAGACTCCCAATCTCGTGACAGAAAAATGAGTTTGATTCCAGGCCTTACTGCACAGGTGAAGGCAGCAACAAGGTACCGGACGTGCATACCCCAAAGAGAGCTACATGCTGCCAACAGTACCCAGTCAGCAACTGCTGTTGTCCGAATTTGTTATTTAAAAACAAAATAAATTACAAAGTGAAATCTGTGTGTGATTTTTATCACAGGAGATCAACTTGATCCACTGTATTGATATGGACCAGACGAAGTTCAGATATGTTTTTAATAAATAAAGATATAAAACAAAATCTTAAGAATTACACTTCATCGCCTGTCATTTGGTGGCTCTTTAATATTTATATACGCTCTTTGAAGCAACTCCTTCAGCAACACCAGCTGAATTCCAAATGTACATCATAGATACCCATGTCCAAAAATGCATTCCAACTGGTACATTTTGTACTTGAATATCTAAAGCATGTCTTCAAAATATTTTGGCGATATAGTACAGGCTTTGAACAGTACCGTGAAACATGAACAGTACCGCAGCACACCAATATATAATGCATGTTAGTAGAGTGCAGGGCTATAGTTAAGGAACTCTAGATAGATGCATTCATGGACTATTGTGATCCAAACTTCATAGTCTAGTGCAGTAGCAAGCAGATTTATTACTGAAGGACGATTTAGCTTTTCATACAGCAGTGGGGTGCTGGACAGCTAGATCTGCAGCAAAGGTAAGCCACGTTATTTATTTGCGGTCTCAAATAGGGCAAACTCCACCTAGGCAGGTTTCATATGTACAGAATAAGTATGAAATAGGCAATCATGCATTTAATGTCATGCTACCACAGACAGATTTTTAGCATAGTACAGATTTAGTTGTAGCATTTACAGAGGTAAGTTTAAAACAGGTGGGAGTGAGTCTCTGGAGGTTGATATTGGTCTTGACAATAACTTTCTCAATGGAGCAGTCCTGTGCAAGCTTTGCTCGTTACCCATTCCTGTGTCTAAGAGGCACCAGCTATAACCATACTAGAATGTTGCTTTGTTAGACAACATCTGCTGGGGTATTAAGATCTATTGTGGCATTTTCCGCCTAATATTGTTATGTTGTATCAGTTCTGCCATGTCGTGTCCACCATTTCCTTCCTCCTCTCTACTTATGTATGTTGTTCACTGTTGTTCCAGCTGCCCTCCCATTGCGGTGTGCATGGCCCGCGAACGCCTGGCGGGCAAAGACCATACCCACTGCAGCGAATTGGAGTTTAACGTGGTTGAATTGGCTGACTCGATGGGGTGGGAGGTTCTCCCGGTGAAACGTGCACTCCGGCAGCTGCAGTGGAACACTGAGTTCCAGAAAGGTAGGCTTTCATCTCCCAACACAGGTGTATCCTGGGTATAGTTGTTGCTTTTTCATGTATTTAGATTTGCAAACTCTTTCCTTATTAGTAGTTAATACACAAGTTCTAGAAACTGAAATGCAATAAAAGACTCAATATGGTTATAGAGAATAAAAGAACAGACTAGTTAAACTGTAGATACATGACTCCAAGATAGGAATTTAGATGGACATTGAGTCTCACAGCATTCTAGTTCCAAAAGGTTTGCAAAACATTTTATGTTTTTTGTTTCATTTTGTTTTGATTCTAAAACTTTCATCCCTTTTTCAGGAGGCACGTCAGGACTGATTTTATCTAACCTTGTTTCTTGTCACTTACATTTGAACTTGGTAACACAATACTTTTTATATATAATTGTGTTTACAGTAACCTAGTTAACATGCGTAACATTTCTCTATAATACCAAATATGACACAACAGCAATCAGTAACAATTTGTCCAGTAACATAATTGCATCTTCAGTTACACAAGTGTGTTTTGCAACACACGAGGTGGCACAGTAAAGCTGTTGTTTGTACTGTGCATCTATATGGGGGTCATAACTGTAAATCGTGCTTCAACATTGGTAGTTGAATAACTAATAAGACATAGGAAAGTGAAGACGCCCCTGCTCGGTACACAATGTTTATTTGCTCATGCGAAAATGGAATTCACAAACATTTGCTAGGAGGATTTATTCACTGTTTCGGGAAAGTCCTAAGTCTGCGCCAATGCAAGGTCATACAACTGCAACCGCTCTTTTGTAATCTTTGAGACTGAGACCTATAATTTTTTTTTTACATTTTGCCCTGAGTGAGTGTGAAACCACTAATGTTTTTAAAACAATAGCGTGCATCAAATCGGTTTTATTTAATGCTCTATTAGTGAACTTATTTTTAAAGTTGCTCTTAAAAAATGTATGATAATTTAACAAATCTACTGGTAAATTCTGTCAATTTTTTCAAATTGCAAATATTTGACTATTTTATATTTTGAAAACAATCACTAAACTTGATTCCATTGTTCTAAATGTATTTGCATATAATCCAAAAGCATTGTAAATAGCAAATGTGCAAATGTGTACACTTTTTCCAAGATGGAACCATTGTCACTAGTGCAATCCAAGCTTTATAGCTTACTGTATTTTCCTGGAGCTCTCATCATTATAGTAAAGGCTTTGAGTTAAAGACCCATGTATGCATTTTGAACTTCTTGTTTATATGGATACATATACGACAATCGTCTGTGCCTCAAACATACTGTTTTACTGTAAACCTCTTTAAAGCACACTACATAACAACGCATTAACAATATTTCTCTGCACCCAGAACCCTCCTATCACTTGTTGACTGCATGCATGCTTTAGACCCTGTATGGCGCCCTGCTGTCTTTTGACTTGGTGTTCGCTGAATAAATACCACATGCATACATAAACTGGCAGTCAAAGAGTTTGTGCTGCTGTGGATTGTACTTACTTGTCCAGTGGACAATATAAACATGAGCATTGGTTGACCGTACTCCCAAGCAACATGCCCTGGGCACCGAGTGATTGGAATTCCAAACTTCTGCTCCTAGACTGCCTGATCTGTACACTTCAACTTACAATACGAGAAGTCGTCACCCCTGGACCTGTGCCTTGCATGTCACTACCAGGTCAACCTGCACTAGCCCCATTCCTGCACCTTCAGTGCATGTTCAACTAACTCTTTCAGCCCAGCTTCTGAACATACCAGCAAGACCAATGGGCACAAGAGAAACTCCTGCTGATCCATCACCTGAACAGCTCTTTAAAGAAGCTGTGCTTTGTTGATCTAGGCACTGTCATGGACAGCTGATCACAAGCACTTATCAAAAGGTCCATCTTGGTGCAAGCTAAAGTCCTTGAGGTGCTATTCATTGAGTGATTGACAGAGGAACCATGCGCCAAATCCTTTGTGTTGGTCTCTCTGTCTCCCATGAAACCAAAACTTGACCTAGAGTCCCGAATCTCCAAGTTTGCCAAGCTTGCTTGTAATAACCTACACTGCTTGTGCCCCAACCTAAGGTGATGGCAGCTTCCCTGCTTGGTGACTGGCCCTCCTTTCATTTAGACACGGAGACCAAATATCTTGAGTTCCAGGAAGATATGCCAATCAAGATGTTTCATTCAGGCAAGCTGATGCCATCGTGGCTAGCTATGGGCCACCGCTCTCACATGAGCTGGATCACTGTCTGCCCTTGCTCCCAGACTACATTTGAGAGGAGTATATGTGCTCAGGCTATATTGAATTGGCTGATGTCCTGGCACTTCAATATTGCTTCAAGCGTCTTGAGCACTGTCCTTTCCATGTGTCTGCAAGTGTGGTTGAAGTCCTCAAGTTCCTAAAGTCAAAATTACAACCACATTGATAAGTGCCATCCAGGAAATGGCAGCCAGATCTGAAACCTTGGCATTCTGCAAATGCTATAAATCCCAAGCCTTCAGGAGTGACCGCCTTTGAATCTGCCTATTAAAGTGGAAACCTATTAGGGAAAAATCGTAATCATGCATTTCGCAGGTGTTAGCAGAGGCCAGGAAATCCCACTGGTTTCTCTACCATCTTTCGTAGGGCTATCTCCAGAGATTCATTTCTTGTTGGTGGAGAAGAAAGACCTCCCTGCCACCCTGTCCCTCCTCCCCCCTCCTAATACACCAGTTGACCCGAATTACCCTTGCAGTGCTTTACATCTTTCTCAGTAACCTCCTTCTCTAGCCCCATTCCATCTCAATCTCCACCTCCGAAACCTCTGCGAGATTCATCTGCTTACCCTTTCTGAAGAATAGTTCTACTAGGATTCTCACTATTTCTAGGTCAGGAAAAAGTGTGTAGGTTTTTTACTATGCAAGATCTATAAAATATAAACCAGTTTCTCCACCTGCAGATGTTCAAAATGCTGCCCGGAACAAAGACTGGCTCTGATATATGGTTCTGCAGGTGGCTTTATTTCCCGTACTTAGCCAGCAGATCAAAAGGTGATGCTTCCAGCTCATGGGGTGTAAGATGCCACAACAAGTCTGCCAATCAGTCAGAGTCCAAAACTCAAGTTTTTAGAACATCTTGCTCAGATACCTCCCTTTCTGCAGCTACAGATCGTCCGGCAGTCAGCTTTGGGCATGGTTCTCGGGGACCCTCTTCAATTTTTGAAAACAACCTTAAATCTTCCCTTATTCCTTTAAAAAGAATAAAGAACATTTGGTCATTTCAGAACTGTGGTTATTTGCCTTTCTTCTCTAGCACAGAGAGAAGCTCTTAACAGAGAGTGATCATATTAGCCTGGTGATTCCAGAGGCTTCTGGAACTGCAGACATTGTGCATCAGGGTATCCCCCTCATGCAACTCAACCTGCAGGAGCACTGAGGTCAGATTCTACACATGAAGCCAAAGTTTAGGTTGAACAGCGATCCCCACGGTTAGAGAGTACAGTCGCAGCCAAGTCACCAGAGTTCTATCCATGCCTTCTTTGTGGGGCATGCCCAAGCCATCCTCCCTCCTTAAGTTCATGGAGCTGAAGGCTGTTTTGCTGGATTTTAGTGCCTCTCTTTGAGTGGCGAATATCCACTCCGTTTAATACTACAGTCCGCTTCTACATGGGGAAGCAGGGGCAATCATTCACTGCACCTCGGGCTGCCTAGTAGTGGACCTGTGGCAGCGGTCATCTGTACCCCAGATCACTGAGATTCAAAACCAGTGAGCAAATTGACTCAAGAGACATCCCCACTTCCTACAAGTAGTTCTCCATGTCTGCATGAAGGGCTTGAGTTACCCTATAACAGATGTTTTTGCTACTCACCAGGAATACAGCTGCAAGCAGTTTGCTTCGTGGATAGGCAAGTGTGCAGGAACACTGGGGTACAGCCAAGTGACTGTTTGGACATTACTATATGAATTCCGTCCAACTAGAGTAATTCTGAGAGTCTTTCAAAGATCAATGACCTCTCCAGATGATTGGTTATTTTTGTCGTCCCAACTAGGAAGTTTAATTCTTGGGCATCCTCCTCTTCTGCAGATGGGATGTATTCACTTACCCTAGTGGCATGACCTGCTGTCTGTCGATGAAGACAACTTTTGGCCTTTTCTCCAGTGGGTATTCCCAATGTCCTTGTAAACATTGTTCACCATCGGAGTTACAATTGCATGGGTAACATTTCTGTGCACACTTGCCTCACAAGTAGTAGTTTGGGTAAACATTCAAGGCGTACACTAGGCAACGCCATAGATTTGAAACTCAGTCTCTGTAAGACCCAATAATTACACAGTCGAGTTCAGTGAGAACACTACTTTAGACTAAGTAGAGGTCTTATTTACCGCAGAGGAATGATAGTTCGAATAAGGGACCAGAATGAAAGATGGGTCTCAGCACCTTCTATTCACGCTTTAACTATTTAACATTGCAGTTGGTGCCCTATATTATCCTATATCCCGGGGCTTGGTCGTGTAGAATCTGTCGACTCTAGTATTGTATGTTTGTTCTCCATGTTCCTGAAGGAGTAATTGTAAATGGTTGCCCAGGCCGACAGCTACCTCTTGAAAAACACACACACGATTTGGTGTTCCTAAATGACCGATGTTGTCCGCTGCTCTACCAGATAATTACAAAAAAAACCTCCATGAACTAGCAGCAAAACACAGTGTGCCACCTGCAGCACAAGACGCTTTCTGAAGATGTGTTATGCTTGAGATGTCTTTTACAGTGAAGTCAGGAGTCTTCAATAATGTTACTCTGCTGTGACATTAAAGTCTGTCCCTCTTTTGATCCTGGAGCCCTTTGGGAATGCCAGGTACGTTGATGTCACTTTTCCATCTGTTGGCCGACTCCATCTCTTATTCGTTTCCACTTCTGCCCTAATAGTGTCAGCCAGCACTGGCTGGACTTCCCGCAACATCTCCGCGAGACAATCCCAACAACTGTCCCATGAGGTAATGGAGTATAGTTTTTGTGAATTCACTGCCTTCTGGTAGGACCCCTGTGAGAGGTAGTTCTTGAGTACGGCCTGCCTTGAGAGGGCCACTAGGTGACCCACATTACATAGCGTAGGTAAATATACAACTATACATCCCTATGAAATTGGAGTGCTCCAGCTAACCGTCAATCCGAAACATGGCACACAATCTGACAACTCTGGAAATGACATCAACCTGCTTCAAACGCCCCTCATCAAGAAGGGCAGAACCTGCTTCAGAGCCTTTTTAGGTCTTGTTTGACAGCATAGCTGCCTATCATAGGTATGTATGGTTTGTAAAATTTATTGAGCGGGCTTTGGGTCATCATCCTTCAGTCACTGGCTGGGAATCTTTATCTCACATGTTCATTGCATATAAAATTCATTTGTTTAATGTGGCAGTATTTTGTATGCTTTTGTCATGAGTTGATTTCTCGACAGACATTAACACAGACTCCTAATTGCTGTTTTTGTTTTTTTTATCACATTGTATGTGAATCTTCAGGTCAGGCCATTCCAAAGTGCTAAACAAAAAGTAGGTACAAGCTGTGTGTAGAAGAGTTATGCATTAACATGCGGTTACTCGAATAAAACCACCAGTATCACACCACCATCAATGCTAATACCAGTACCAGTTCACTACCAATGCCATACCATCGCCAATGCCTCCATCACCTCCACCAATACTGCTACCAGCAATGCCATAGTACCACCAATACCCTCAACAATATGGCCAGCCCCACCACACAGCCACTAATACAAGTACCATGAATAAGAGTAGCACCACTTTCACTACACCCACAACACCGTAATCAAGATCACTTCAACCACAATACATTAACCGATACCACTAATACCACCACCAAACATCTACACCACAAGTATCACTTATAGCACCTCCACCATCAAAACAACTCTGTCTGCACCACTGAAACCACCTCCACTGCCAGGTTTCGGCAAAGCCAATAGGCCTGGCTTTAATGTGCTATCACATGGAAACGTCTTTTCTGCATGAATGTTTGTTTGTGTTGTCACATTAAACCATACCTATTGGCACTGCCATGCTTGTTTTCAGTGGCAGTACAATAAAGGTCTCAGTCCTAACCGCTGCATCATCCCAACCATCTCCCTCTAAAACAATGAAATGCACTTGTAATAAGTAAATGTTTATTCCCCGTATACCTGCTCAAAATTAACCACCCTTCCACTCACCCCTGTATTCTCCTTTCACCCATGTGCACTCCTTTACTCCACAGGGACTCTTTTTGGGGTCAAGGTGTCCTGTGTGGCGTACATCCATGTTTGTTTCTTTAAAATGCCATTTTACTATTTTTTACATTCGCGAATGCACATCTAACATTGCGCGAAGTGTAAAATGAGAGCGGGTACAATAGGAGAGGTATGCATTAAATGTCTTCGCTATTCGGAGTAGCTGTACATTTATTCTCTGCCGCTCTACAGGCATTTACAATACATTTCCTATGATGCCTTTGAGAAACATTATTACTCCATACACGGCTACAACTTTTCGGAAGCGTGAACCGTAGCTGTAGTCTGTTTCTTCCTGCAGGTTTCCGAGGCACCGGCAAGAGCGGTGTCTTCTGTGAGTTCAGTAACCTCTCCTTCCACCTGCGCTCCTATGGTGATCTCTCAGACCAGGAACTGGACATGATCTGTGACTTTCTGCACCAGAAGGTGGTTACACGTGAGAAGGCTGCGCTCTACCAGCTCCAGGCCTGCTTCAGGGCATTCCAGAGGTGAGTTCTGAGCTAGTGTGTTATGTGCTACCATCATGGCCTGTTTGATGCTTGTTTTCGGTCCAGGGAGGACCTGGCTTGGCAGTTCGGGCTGGACTGTTACCATGAGGCACAGGGTCAAGACTGATTTGCATATGGCCAGGTCTAAACTGGGGTGGCATGGTGAGCAAAAAAATGATGGATTTAACCCAGATCTCTTGACTGGGGGTGAATGTTTTGATTTGTTCTGCCCTCCGTCCATCAATTGTGTCTCTCTTATCCTCCTGGCCTGTGGCTGACTGGTGTTTAGTAACAAAACCTACAGGCCTGCTTCAGGGCATTCCAGAGTTGAGGGCGGAGCTTGAATGTTACAATGCTACCCTCCTGGCCAATAACTGACTAGTGTCTGTTCGTACAAATCTACTTCATGCTGGCGGATAACTGTGCCTTGACAATTTATTCAGGTGGGCCAGGTTTCGCGGCACAGCATTCTAAAGATGGACATCTTCTAAAGACTTTATTCCATGGACCACCGTTGTACCTTCCATGGCTTGAATAAAGTGCCAGCTGACTATGCTCTGGCTTTCCATGCTGCAGGGCAGGTT
The DNA here is from genome assembly GCF_964204655.1 of Triturus cristatus. Lineage (NCBI taxonomy): Eukaryota > Metazoa > Chordata > Amphibia > Caudata > Salamandridae > Triturus > Triturus cristatus. Next base: position 141,389,664 of record NC_140587.1, on the reverse strand, counting down.
AATACTTCACAGTGCTCTAAGGGGCACCTGCTGAAATTAAACTACAAGTGGCAGCGGATGGGCTTTTCAAGTCTCCTTCAGTGTGCCATATGGGTATATTATTGCAGAGTATGCCTTGGGGCAGGGCTGTACTTCAATTCTAGAAGCCAGCTTTCAACTTTGGTGCGAGGATGGACCTGGCCAGAAGGACTTTAGGCACGTTTAAGTATGCTCAGATGGTGAGAATTCCTTTGAGAAAGGCCTCCGATGACCTCTGGTGTGACCTGTGATTTGCCTTTGATTTAAAGCTCTCACCTTGTGAATAGAGCCAATTCAGGTCGGCATATTGTTTGCACCAAGGAATCTTTTCTCACCTTTTTCACACCTATTCCAATGCTAATTACTAACTGTCATAAGTGGGAAAATAAATGTCAATTTAGCCTCCAGGAAATTCGGGGAAAAGGCACTTTCTAACTGTTGCTTTTGCTTAGTATTTATTAAAAATCAGACTTCACCATTAAATTGGATTTTTCATAATTATTAAAAATATTTTAAATATTTTTTTTAGCTATTTCCATTCCTGAGATACAGTATTAGGATTTTAATCTGTACTGTGGTTTTACACATAGAACAGCTAGGACTGCCACAGTGAAAAATAGCTTTCAAGTGCTATTAACTGTAAGAAAATGGAAACATAACATTTCTACATGGCCTAATTTTTAATCTCGTGTACCCTGCCTTGTCGGAAACTAAGCCTTCATAAGGATGACTTAGTAGTATTTGAAAGGGAGGTTTTGGCCTTTCAAATGGGTTTATTTTGACAGGTTGAATTGCGTTTTTTACACTGCTGCAGTTAGGCTATGCTGATAGGCCTAGAGCCATGTTTGCACTGCCACTCTAGTGGATGACACAGTAAGTGCTACAATCCACTGTGGGGGGTTGTGGGGGGTGGGGAATTTAATTCCCAATTGTGTACAATTTGTGCCATAGTCTACAGACTTATAGGTAAGCCGACCCGGCAGTAGCTGACCTGATCTCCGATCTGGCAGCACTTGACATCCTCCTCCTTAATTCTGGAGCCACTCATACTAAGGGTCACCTGCTGGACCCGGTGTTTACTAGCACCCCTTCGATGCAAATGAAGGAGGCCTCTCCCCTACCCTGGACAGACCATTTCTTAGTCTCCTTCCTATTACCAGGATCTTTCAGGAAACCTCATAAACCGCCTACTTACATCAGGGACAGGACCTGGTCCAGACTTCCCACCGAAGAATGGGCCAGGAATCTTAAAAACACCATCCCTGCATATGCAGAAGACCCGGCTGTCGCCGACAGCGACTTCAGAGAGTCGATCACCAACACCCTGGACTCCGTACTCCCACTAAGAACTAGGGAGGACAAAAACGGAAAACCCGGGTCCGCCCCGTGGTATACCTCGGACCTCCGTCTACTCCGTAAACACTGTAAAAGAGCCGAACGGCTTTGGAGGAAAGACTGGCAGCACACCAGCAAGGAAGCATACCATAATACAGTCAGACGCTACAAAGATGCCATCAGGCACGCCAAAGCTTCCCATTATGACACGCGGATAACAGAATCCTCCAATTCGGCCAGGGAATCCTTCCTAATTGTAAAGGAGCTGCTTAAAGTACCTAACTCTTCTTCCTCCAGTTCCCCCCCTGTGGACCGAAGTCACGAACTAGCCACCTATTTCGACGACAAAATAGCCCGTATTCTAGCTTCCCTCCCCTCTCCTGGTCCCGCCAGCCATTTGGACAATCCTCCATCTCCCAGCCGGTCCGAAAGTAATCCCCGCCCTCAACTTGCGACATTCAGGCCAGTTACATGCGTAGAGGTAGAACGAACCATGACCAAAATGAGAAGCGGATCACCTCTGGATCCGGCCCCCATTAGATTTCTCAAAACCGTGGCCCCTGTCATCGTCCCCACGGTCATGGAGCTCATTAACAGCTCACTTGCCCAGGGATCTGTTCCTACCAGCTGGAAGAGCGCGGTGGTAAAAGCACTCCTTAAAAAACCCCAGCTCGATCCAGCAGATATGGCAAATTACCGACCAATATCACTCCTCCCGGCAATCAGCAAGGTAGCTGAGAAACTGGTCAACGGACAATTGTCCCAGTTCTTTGAAACAAACAACGTCCTACGGGAATCCCAAACTGGATTTCGCCCGGGTCATGGCACAGATACTGCCCTCCTCGCCGTCATCGAGGAGGCAAGGCGCATACTGGATTCAGGAGGATCAGTGGCAGTGATCCTCCTGGATCTCAGCGCAGCCTTCGACACAGTTAACAATCGTGTCCTTCTCCATCGACTCGCGGCAGCAGGGATCACCGGGACGGCACTTAGCTGGATAGAATCCTTCCTCACCGGACGCACGTTCCAGGTATGGGACGGCAATTACCACTCATCCACCCTCCCCCTTACAAGCGGGGTCCCTCAGGGATCTTCCCTGAGCCCGACGCTTTTTAATGCATACATGGCCCCACTTGAAGACGTGGTGACACCATTTGACATAAAAATGGTAAGCTACGCTGATGACACTCAACTGGTCGTCTCTTTATCCCAACTAGTCGACCACCCAGAGAACCTGGCTAATTGTCTCACACAAATCCACAGCTGGATGAGTGATTCATCATTAAAATTAAATGGGTCTAAGACTGAAGTGATGCTCCTGGGAAAACAATGGGCGACCATCCCCCCATCAGTCTGGCCTGACGTGTTCGGAGAAATCCCCTCCCCGAAGCGTGAAATCAAGACTCTTGGAGTATGGCTCGAACCTGAACTCACCATGAAGACGCAAGCGGCCAAAACTGCGGGCATCTGTTTTGGGCTCATGCGCACTACCCGTAAGATTCTCCCCTTACTACCACCTGCCTCCAGGAAACTCCTTATCCAGGGACTTTGTATTCCACCCTGTGCGCCAAAGGGTGGAATTCAAAGCCATGTGCACGACACATAAACTGATCAACGGATCTGGCCCTGCGATCCTCAGCAGCTTGGTCACCCCCTACAAAGCATCCAGATCCCTCCGATCGGAGAATGAGCACTTAGCCAACATCCCCAAATTCAAAAGGACACGTACAGGAGGACGACGATTCTCGGTACAAGCGGCCACGGGATGGAACTCCCTCCCACGCACACTGAGACTGGAATCCAGTTACCTGGTTTTTCGCGAAAAACTGAAAACGCACCTTTTCCCGAAATAATTGTCCCTACTTCCCTCCCTTCCCTCAATGGATAACAACCTTTTCACAGCGCGGGGATGCCCTTGGGTCACCAGGCGCTATATAAATCGCTAAAATAAAAAAATAAAAATAAATAAAAGTTAAATGTACTAATTAGGAATATGCCAATTCTACCACTTTAGAAGGGGAGCACAGGTTAGCATGTGTGCTAAAGCCAGAAAAAATATAAGGTCCAGTTAAAGAGAAAACAATCCCGGCTTCAGGAGGTGTCTTTTTTTGCTCTTATATGGTGCAGTTGAGAGGATATCGGACTTGGAGAGAGGTAGAGGTTTGTTATTTCCGCTACTTCCTCGTCTGGAAAAAAGACAAGGGCCTCAAGCTTCTGCAGGACCTCTGATTGCTGAATGCGTTTTTGCAGAAGGACAAATTCAAAATGCTCATGTTGGCTCAGATGCTTTCTTCCCTTAACTAGGAACCTGAGCTGGTCCTTCAAGGTCTGGAAAGGGATTTTAAAACATACACATCAGGCTGCTGCAATCCTAAAAATTGTATAAAGCTTCCAAGATAAAACGCATTTCACCTGCTTTAAAAGTATATAGGGCCAAGGTGGAGGGCAGTGCGTTATATGGGGCTGAGGTCTGGGGGGTTTCGGCCTTAAACGAGTTGGGGGTTACAGAGAACAACTTTCATGGTGCCCTATCAGCTTACCTAAAAGTACCCCCCTTTTACGACTGGGCATGAGTCTCACCCCTTTGGTTCACAATACTCAGCTACGGCCTCTGCTATATTGGTGCTCGCTTTAAGTACACACCAGCTCTGGATGACTATTACCATGGTCTAAGGGAAATAGTTGCACTGGACAAATCAAGCTAAATAAAATTGCTAGGTTATGTAAAGGGTACGCTGACTAATCTTGGCCAGACTATTTTAATATGAAGACTAATACAGTCACATTGATATATACAAACCATGCAAACTGTTCTTATATTCCTTGACAAATATTTGTGTGTGACTGGTGGTTCTGTAATGATTTCAGTCCTTTATCAACCTGGAGGCAGTAGTAAGGGTGAGTTTGACTACTAGACAAATCTGATAGTGGGTTCAGATCATACGTATAGTCCAATATTAATTTAGAAGATAATCCATCTGACAACAACTTCTCTGTTGTAAAGGATCCACATGTTTCCATCTTCTTAATTTCACGGCCTCTTCAGGACCAGAGAAAGACAAGAAGTCTCAAATCAATAAATCAAAGTAGACACCAAAAACCTATAAGTAAAAATAATTTTTTTATACATATAGGCAATATACCACCAAACTGAGTGCTAAGTAAAATGAAGGGAAATACCCGAGGCATGCAAGTAGAAATTAAGTTGAAATAATAAATTCCATGCTCAAATAAAAAATGTAGTATAATGCAACTATGCTATGCATGAGTTAGTAACGTCATTAGACCACTACTGGTCATACCATTAGGTTAAGAACAACAAAACAATGGTCCACCGTAGTGAGACAGTTAAACCAGTTCTTAATATCTTGTGTACTGATCTACATAGGAATTGCCTGTGAACCTTCCATGTTGCTGCTGTGCTAAACTAAACATGCTTATTGGGCAAAAAGTAATTAATCTGTTAGCCGCCGCTTACAGATCTGGGCACCAAGGTGATGGAGCACATAAGATGCCCGCTTACCAAAACAACTGAGTGAATCACTAAGTGACACAGATGGGCCTCAAAAAGGAACAAAATTCTTCATGTATGCTGAGGCTGTACACCAATCCAAAGGATTTGGTTGCAATCACCATTGCTAAAAACAGGTGAAAGGAAAGGTAATTACAAGTCAACCAATTTAAATCAAACTAATGTCGCCAATGTGTAAAACTACGTATCCTCTTACTGATTGGACCACTAAAATAGAAGCCAAGAACTTCAATCACCATGACATTATGAATGTCATCCTGCCAAAAGTTATGTCTAGAAACACCTGGTGCGCTATTAGACTAAACAACTGATAGTGGTACCAGAAAGCGACGTGAGCAGCGCATAAATAAATCCTGCATTAGTCTCTCCCATTCCCTCACTCAGGTCAGAAGAAAACCTGGAAACAATCCAGGGTGTTACGTAAATCAGAGAAAACCCCTTTGCTTATGTATACCACTAGGAGTCACTGGCTGAATATGTCTGCCCTTGCATTGAAAAATCATGCCAGATGGTTCACACCAGGAAAATCCTGTAATGGTCCAGCCATTTCTAGTGGCATTGTGCCTCCTGGCACGAGGCCCATGGCCACATATTGGCCAGTTCGTTGCAATACCACATGACCGTGGTGTTGTCCATGACCACCTGTGACATCCCTTTCCATGATGAATGGAAGGAAGGTTTTCATTACCAAGCGGATGGCCTGGAGCTCCAGGAGGTTGATATGGAGACGAGCCTCCCCTGGAGACCATAGACCTCCGATCACCACATCTCCCAGGTGGCTGTCCCAAACCAGAACTGACGCATCGGTTACCACTGCAACTCTGGTTGAGGTTAGGAAGGGGTTTGCCGCTGACCCAGTCGTGGTCCAGTTACCACCTCTGCAGACCTTTCTCAGTCTCCTCCGATATCTAGATGTGACTAGAGAGATTACCTTGATGTTAGGCCCACTGAGACTTCATAAGCCACCGGCATGCTTAACTAGAAGGCCATCAGTCCCAGCAACCTCAGAGTGGACATCACTGAGATCCAGTACAGAGGCTGAAAATCGGGATTATAGCCTGGATATCCTGCACTCTGTGGGCAAAAAGTACAGAACCGAACTATACCCAGAATGGTTCCGATGAAGGGCAGAGTCTGATAAAGAGTCAGGTGTGACTTCAGCAAGTTTATAATGAACCCCAAAGATGACAAGAGGTTTGCCCTAGCTTGGAGGGGGTTGTCGACCAGCCGTCGAGGGAAGGGAAGACTGGGAACCCCTGACCTCTGCTATCACTTTTGTGATCACTCAAGGTGCGCTGGTCAGACCAAAGTGTAGCACTCCGAACTGACAATGCTCTTGTCCCACCATGAACCACAGGTAGCACCGATTGGCCTTACGGGTATATGCAAATAGGCATACTGCAGGTTTAACTCCACTATTCAGTCTCCAGGATGGCAGACAAGACCTAGGCCATTGTGAGCAACTTAAATTCTTCCATCAAAAGGAAGGTGTTGAGAGGGCATAAGTCTAAAGAAGAATGAAGGCCTCGTCTTTCTTTGGAACTAGAAAGTAGCTGGAATAACCACCACAACCTACTATTGATAAGGGTACCCTCTTAAAAACGTCTTTGGCCCAAATTGCTTGCACTTCCTACTATAAAATAGACAGATGCTCGTCCATCGGTCATTTTGGGGATGGTGGAAAGTACGGCATAAAGGCAATGAAAGGCAGGTTGTACCCCTTTCGGACTGTCAGCAGGACCAGCCTGTCTGATATTATTGTGTACCAACACGGCAAGAATCGTTGGATCCGGCCTCCAACCGGGTGGCTGTGCTCCACTAAGGGCACGGTTTGGAAGATGGGTCTTCCCGAATGGACAGTGAACTGAGTGGCACGCCCTTGAACACAGGGGTGATGGGTGCCTCAGACGTGAAACCGCTGGGTACCCTGATGAGGGTGAATTGGCTGTCGGTATGGAGTACCTCTGCTGAAGCTGTGAAATGATCAGTAAAGTTGATGCGGCTGGCTAGGCGGGGCAGATATGCCCAAGGACTGTGCTGTGGCCCTGCTCTGTTTGAACTGCTCCAGAGCAGAATCTTCCTCGTCCCCAAACAGGTGCATCTGATCAAAGGGCATGTCTATGAGGGCCAACTAGACCTCACCTGAAAAACCAGGTGAGGGCAACAAGGCGTGGCGACGAACGGCAACGCTGGTCCCAATGGCCGCCTCATGGAAACCGTGGTGTCCAAACCACAAAGAACTTGGCTGCATCACGATCTTCTGGGACACCCAGGAGGCCATGAGCCACAGAATACCAAAGAGCATGGGAATAGCTACCCAGCAGGCAACTGGCATTCATGGACTAGATGGCCAAGTTGGAAGAAAATGCACTCTTTCCAAAGGTCTCTAATCATTTGGACTCCTTATTGTGGGGGAGCAGTTGGAAAGGTATTCCGGTTCATCTTACTGGTTGATGCCTGCACCATCAAACTTTTGGGGAGGGGTGCTGAGACAAAAATGCAGGTAGGCTCAGAGCAGGGTGGTGGCGTCTCGTAATTTGGCGATTGACTGGGGGGGCCAGAGTACAGTTCTGACCAGGTCCCTAAGAGAGTATCCGAAAGTGGCTCATTGAAAGGGAGGAGGGGCCCAGTAGATGTTTGAGCCCGCTGGAGCACTTCCGTTAAGGCATTGGTTTTGACCTCTAAGGTGGGGAGCTGGAACTGAAGACCTTCGGCCTGCTTATGCATGACAATTGCATAAGCACTGTCCTCAGCGGCAGGGCCTGGGGATGAGAGGAGTCTCGATTCTGAGGAAATGTCAAGGCCACTGGCTTCTTGAAGGTCATGATATTCCTGGATTGCCACTCCTTGATCTGCAGTTCTTGCTGCTCAGTATAACTCCAGAAGAGAACTGCCATATATAAATCTCCAATCTTAATACTTAAGATTATTTCTAGAAGGTGAGTAGTCTGTGGTAAGTTATCTTTGGGAGTATCTGTCAAATAAAGTGTTAATAGACTACGTAATGGGTTCTCTACCTTGAGTGACGAGCTAAGATATCCATTATGTTAATAGATTTTTCTACGGCTGCGCTATGAACAACTGCATATATACATCAGAGCATGCATCGTCAGCAATGTGATGGGCTGGCTCAAAAGTGAAGGGAATTAGCTATTCAGAATATATTGCCTTCTTATTGGAACGAGGACAACTTTGTATATGATTTTTAAAAAAATAATAATAAAAGGAACATTATAGAGAGATCTTTACTCCTAGTCATGAACAGAGCAGTACACAGCAACTGCACATGCCTTGTTAAGCAGTACAGGAGCTAATATGTTGGGTCTGATAATGAGAGGTCATGTCCTTTTTTAATACAAAAGACTAAACATGCAGGGTTGCTAGAATGGAATGGTCTTGGTAAAGATGTAGTGTCCATTGGTGCACTGTGGAAATTTGATGTTACTTAAGCAAGATGGCTTGATTTGAATGTTTTTCATTTTGCTTGTTTCATTAGTATGCAGATATTGTGTGCGTGTCATTTAGAGGATGTGCCATGCCATGAAACCAGGCCTGTGAGAAGCATTTCCCAATGTACATGAATTAGACTACTGAGTGTTTTTACTTGGTTTCTTTGCTCTGCTAAGTTGTCAGGTCAGGCTTTAGATATTCAGTTCCCTGTTACCTTTTCCTTCAAACGTCCAGCCCACTTCTACCTTATCCTTATATTGGACCTGGCCATGCCAGCTTGTGTTAATCATATGTTCCTTCTCTGCACAGTGTGGCTTTCAGGAGCAGTAGCCGGTGTGCAGATGAGGTGAATATTGAACGAAGCGAGAAGCTCAAGGCTAAGCTGAGGGAGTACTTTGAGAAGAAGTTGGTCACTGATGAGAACGGGATACGTGTACTCAGCGACAATGAAGATGAGGAAGATGACGACAAGGATCTCCAGGATATTAAAGTGAGTACTATTTTCTGTTTGGGAAAAGAGCTGGTGGTAAAGTGATCAGAACTTCCAGACGTGATCTAGCTCAACCAGGCTGCATGGTAAGTCCTGGAACAATATAAGCGGAAAGGAGCTCTGAGTGTCGTATAAAACTGCTTAGTCCAAGTGCAGGTGGTTCATTGTGTGAAACATGGAAGACTGATCATGGATGCAAAACAACCCTCATCTTTGCTGACAATAGCTAAAGTAATGGGGATCTGTGTTTTGTGCTTTTGTCCCACCGGATTAGACTAAACCCTTCTTGATTTTGACTGTTATCCTCTTAACCTTGTTTCGTACAGTTTTTCCAAATTCTCAGAAATAGTGCAGAGGTACACTGTCATAATTTTTATCTCTTTAGAAGTGGCACGCCTTTTCTTGGTTTGATATAAACTGGTTCTGTTTATTGCCTGACAACAACGTCACTGAAGGTCTTAGCTTCCTTCCTAGTGAATGCTATGCTGATATGATTTAAATTTGCTACTTTCTTTATAACTTTACTCGAAAAGAAAATTATTTTTCTGTATTAAGACTGTATGCTTATAGCATGCAGAAGCACTATGGTATCCTTGGGTAGCTTCCTGGAAATGTTCTAGGAAAGCCCTGGCCACAGCTACAAATACAACTATCACTCACATTTGTTTATTTTCGAATCTATTTAATGTACTCTTCAGCCACACAGAGAATGAATCCTGTGGATGTCCTCCTACATCATGTGAAAATCCGGTTGATATCCTCTTTGGAGCGCAACTTCTTGTTTTCCTCCACAACATTACAGGTCATTACAATTCCAGTTGGTGTTTCTATGCCAAAGCCTATTTGACTTTGATTGGGTCATTAACAGTGATGCTGCTCTGGCTGGTCTCGAGGCTTCCACCTTTTTTGAGTTGGTATTTTTCTTGACAGATTATAGAGCTCACAAAGAGATTGCTCTTCATGCCATCTTTATTCTATTATTTTTAGAAGTTTTTTCATAGCATGCCTGAGACCTAATTTGTTGGACCACAGAGGCCACTCATCTTAGTTGGTTGATCTCTTACCAAAGAGTTCAGGAGGATCACAGTGGACATTAAATATTTCACCCTCCTTCTATGAAGTTAAGATCCTCTGTCCCCTCTCTCAGCTTGAGGAACCTTGGCTTGGACCATTGGCAAGCGTTCCAGTCATCTGGTGTTTGGTAGTTGCAAGAGGTGTACACACTTCAAGCATTTCCCAGCCTGCCATCAAGAGGCAATAAGCAATTGAAATGGTCTGTTCTGTTTCAAAGACCCCAAAGTCTAACTTCAGAATAAGACCAATCAAGAACAAATAGGTACAGCCTTGTCACAGTGACCTGAAGCAGTCGGGTTCCAGGCCCCAATATGATGGCGGTCAGAAAAATATGACGCTGTTATTTGGTTGCCCCATTTAGCAATGATGGACTTGCGATTGAAATCGTAGGACTTAATACAGGTACTTCCTCGTCCACAGGCTTAGTTGGCATTTTTAAAAATACTAATCCGTATATTATAGCAGAACGATGCAACTATGTTAATGCATGGGAGATACGAAGTGGAAGGAAATCAGTTACTTAGTTTTCAAGCCGGCAATGCAAGATCCCTAAAAGATTGATTTATGGAAGCATTTGAAGCACGTTTAGTATCTTTTTTTTTCTTCAACACACTGAGATTTTTCCATTTAATTTTAGGTGAGTGTGTTTTGAAAGTTTGCGACCAGTTTAAATCCTCCATTGTCCCAACACCCCCAGCCAGCCTACTGTGAGTTATTACCTTTCTGATTGGCCATTGGTTTAGCTGCAAATATGCGAGTAATACTTAGCTGGTTATTAATACTTGAAGAACGCTCTAAAGAAATGAGAAGCGGAATGGAAAAGTCCTGGAAAAGATTTCGGATAGATGATCATGAGATTGGAAAGGGTGTGTGGGTGGTTGCAGCAAACCACCGACGACTGAAGTATTGCTGGCAAAGCTGAGGATTTTAGCAGAGGTTTTCAGCGACTGAACTTCCGTAGGTACATCTGACCCATCGATAGACTGGTCCGGGGCAGCATGGCAGAGACCGAGAGATAGGGGTGGAAGTATAATGAAGCACAGTGAGAATATCAAAGGAAATAGGCACAATTGACAATGTTCAGGTCTGTTGGGAATTTAGGGAAAGCAACACATTTCATAAAGAATGTGAGGGTTCAAGAGTGCCTCTGGAATTTCCTTGCATTGACAAATAATGATTTTTACGGTTGCTAATCTGTACACTTCTGGAAATTACTTCAGATACAGATGGCACATCAGGAGAACCCTACTGTGATCTTACGGTAAAGGCAGTTTCATTGTAAAGTCCTCTTCGGTTGGTGATACCAACAGATAAATATTTTTAGAACCACTGTTGTAGTGTTCTATTTGTGCTGATGGTTACAGGCAGTGGGCAGAAGTAATCACTTTTGAGGGCCAGGACTTCCTTTTCATCTTCAAAATTTGACTTGGATCAACAGAGAGAAAGGAGGAGTAAAAATAGTGACAAAGGAAGAAAGCAGGGATTAACGAGCCTGCAAGAGTGTAATAAAGAAACCAGAGGCTGGCTCATGAACAAGGCATGAGGTAGGACCAATACTAGGCACCCTTGTAGTTGGTATCCTCGGCATTTGGCAGTGGAAGGCTCTTAAGAAAAACCATGAGCCCGCACACCTTTAATTTTTCTATCTTTTCTTTTCTCCTTCTTACAATGTAAGCATTGCACCATTGATGGATTGCCTCATATCAGATACCTCTGTTTACATGGTGCCCTCATGCAGATTGCGTGAGGGAGCTGTGTGTGTCCATTGTAATTAAAGCAAACTATAGGAGGATAGAGTCCTAAATGTATCTGCAGAAAAATCTGCTTCTGCTGTTTTTTTAATAGGGGATAGTGCTGATGTCCTTGTGAGAATAGTTTGCACTCTACTTCATGGCATTGATTGCAGTATTTTTGTCAGGCTGCATGGCGTCTCCTTGATGGATGTATTTGTATGCTACACACAACAGTTCAGTATAACATTCAGCCTTTGTTTACAGCAAATGTAACTCACACTAAATGTAATACACAAGTACTGTGCACAAGAAATTTGCATGGCTGGGGATCTGCAGGCTGAGTGAGTTAACACAAAGTTTGCTGTTTAATAATACACGCTACTTGTATCTTGTGATTGATGCTTTATTGAATACTCTTGACCAGGCCATAGACACCCAATACACCTTTTCTTGAGTATGAATGCGTTTTATCGTGTCACTCTAATGCCTCTGCCTGTCTTCGCAGCTGCGGGACTGGGAGAACCTGATCCGTGCTGATGTCCGGCAGTTTCTGTCCATCCGCAGTGAGGAGAAGTTTTCAGGCCGCGCCGTCGCCCGGATATTCCATGGCATCGGTAAGTGTTGTCTTCTGTAAGGCGGCAGCCTTGGTTACTCATCACCCGAGGTTCAGATCAGTTTGGGTTGCATGCAGTCCCCCCTCTCATCACTATAGCATCAGATTCATCCCACAGCAGAGACTAGCATTAACATGCCACACGGTTTGATAGTGAAAACCTTAGAGCTGACTGCACCCACTGGGGGCCAGGAGTTTGGAAATCTTGTCCCATCCCTCCTACGGAAAATAAGACGTAAGCCTCCAACTGTTCATGTCCAAAGCACACAGCAAACAGATGAGCAGTCTCAGCACAACTATATAGCTACACAATGGTTTTAAAAGCTAGATTTGAAGAGCGGAAAACTTGTAAAGCAATAAACATATATGGTCCTAAGACCCCCGTAAACGGAATCTAGAATTTCTACACGCGCAATACAAAAAACATCTATTTGAGTCTAAAGTACCTTCTTCAAACTAAAGATCAATTCAGCAACAAATGCCCGAGGAAACTATTTGACATGGTCAAACAGTCCACCAAGCCTTCTGCCGCTCTTGATATTTCTAAAACTAAAGAAAACTGTTGGAGATTCTAGCAATTCTTTGACAACAAAATAAAAAAGATTGAGCTTTTCTCTTGACTCTGCAACAACCGACATACGACAATAGGCCTTAATGAGTAAAATATAAGGGGAGTGGAGAACTTTCTAAGAGTTAATTCAAATTGACTTGTTGTACACACTTTCTGGCCTCAGACCGTTACATTATGCTGACCCTATGCAGCAAATTATGTCAAAAACTTAAAGTTGCTGATCCCACTCTATTGACTTATGCATGCAACATTTCTCTGAATCAGAGTAGTCCTTGCCTGCCTGAAATTGGAGAGGTTACCCCCTTCTCAAAAGAACCTGATGGGTACCCTGAAGACTTTAACAAAATGTTCAGCCTGCATTTAACCTACCCTTTGTGGCAAACTCTACTGAAATTTGAATCTTCATTGAAAAATACAACTTGCTTAATGATTCTCATTCAGACTTCAGGCTTGGCTGCAGCACAGAGATGGCAAAGCTGCACATCTTCAACAGAGGCTAGTTGTGTTTTCTTATTTCTTTGGACCTGTCAGCAGAGTGTGCTACAATCAACTATGCCACTCTTCTAAAAACCTTAAAAGAGAAGATGGGGACCTAGAGCACAGCTCCGAGATAGGTTGAATTTTATCTTTACAACATTTATTAGCAAGTAAGACTGTTGAGTGCTCTTTTGAGCCCCTTGCCTCTTCAACTTGTAGTCCTACATCGTTCTCACACTCTTTAACTTCTAGCTGGGAATCCCTTACCCCCTCCTCAGACAATCTAACATCCTCTTCCATTTATACAATGCTGATGTGTAGCTATTTATATGAACGTTTCTTTACTGAAGCACATAGATTATCTTGCACAGACCCTAGTGGACCGTTCAGTCGTGGATGACACTGTATCTGAAACTAAACTTCCTGAAAACAGAGTTCCCCCTCACATTCTGCTTGCAGCACCACGTCAGTGCAAGCCTGCGTTGATGCAACACACATACTCTGCTGCAGGCCATCCACTCTTGAAAGTGCCGATGATGATATTTGGTTTTCCTTTTTTTTTTTTTTTTCAAGATAGTTTTATGAGGTGTCTGCCAGAGCAGGCTCTGGATTTCCCACAGAGGTCCTCAACTGGACCCAGTGTAGCAAGAGTAAAGTGAGGGCCAAGTAGCAAACAGAACGAGAGGTTCCCCCACCTCTGCTGGCATGCCAAAGGTGGCCTTTCCATGCCTCAAAACCCCCCTTCGAAAGATCTGAACCATGAGGGATCTTTGGGAGTCTGGGTGCATGTAGCTGACAAAGGGTGGGAGAGAAAAATGGCCATGGGGGAGTGCACCATGAAATTATGGTAAATTGGTAAACCGGGCAATGCCTTCAGTAGCTTTGAATGTGAGGGAAAGTAATATGTAGTTGGCTCTTTTGCCTACTTTATGGTAATTGGAAGTGTAGGTGAGCATCAGTCAGCTGACAGTATTTATTACTTTGTCACGTCGCTATATTGGGGACAGCTGTAAGAAACGTATTTCAATAATCAAGCTTCCTTAGCATTGGAGTATCCATCAGGGATTGTACCTCAGATAAGGGGAGCTGAGGGCAGAATTCTCTTACGCTGAGTAATAGAAGCCAAGTAGCATTGTCCGTCATAGCTGGGTCTAATGCTCCTACCAGTTTTACTCTTACATTTTTGGTAGAAGGGGAGGAAGACATTAGATCTGGAGGAGTGAAGGTTGAAGGTGAGCTTCAGAGAGCAGAGGACCGTCCACTGTGTCATGATCCGGAGGCAGTCCGGTGTTGGCCAATGTGTGACAACAAGGGAAAGGAAAAGAAAATGTGTAAATCATCTGTCATAGAAACAAGACAAACCTTAGGATGGGATGATGTCACCAAGAATAGTAGTGTAAAGATGGAATGGAGAGTGTGCAGGGCTGAACCTTGAGGTTCACCGACGGATAGGAGATCAGCGGTGAGAGTGAAGAATGTCAGGAGAATGAAAGTGAGCGGTTGCAGAAGTAAGAGAAAAAACATCCTAGAGCCTTAGCTGATATGCCCAAGGAGCGAAGGACAGTACTGTCAACCAGCTCGAAAAACTGCAGAATGATCATGATAGATAAGCATTGAGTTAAATTGATCAGGAGGAACTGAAGTGATTGAGTTTCAAGTATAAGTGAGGGCTGTGTCAGTGGAGTGAAGATGGTGAAAACCAAATTGTAGCAGGTTAAGCATGCTGGAGGACAAAGGGTGTACAGGTGAGTCAATTGCGCATTAGCTGTTCAAGAGCTGTATAGAAAGCAGATAGTGGGGCTCCGGGGCAGTATGCGGATGGGGAGGTGGGATATCCAGAAGCTTGTTACAGGAGCGGGAGTGGACCTGAAGATTTAAACATTCTGTGTAAAAGAAACCAGCAAGATTGGATTGGCCGTATACGGGGGAGAGATAGGTCAGAAGGCTGGATAAGAGGGCTAGTGATTTTCTCATAGGAGTGTGTAAATGAGTCGGATGGAGCACACAATGGCTTAGTTGGTTTGAGAATTTGCCTCAGTTCCGTGGTCAGATGAGAGCAAAGAAGTCAAGTTGGGCAGAGGGAGGTCTATAGCATGATGTGGGTGCAACAGTAATGGATTGGTACAGTCAGCAACATGTTGCATGTCTTCCTAATTGTTTTATTTTTAAGAGGAAAGATATGCATTAAAGTCACTAGCAGTAAGGATGGAAAGGGGTAATAGGACAAGGAGGGAGTTCAGAGTATACAGTGGTTTCAAAGGTCAGTTTTTGAGAATACAAGAGGGTGAAATAGTCCGATCTGGCTGGATGGAAGGAGGCGGCACAACTGCAATGCTCCACCTTTAGGCATTAAGGTTTTCCAGGATGCGTGATCTGTTCATCTGTGCAGTTGTTGGCACATTTGCATTTCAAGACTGAGGGCGAGAAGTCCTGGGTCTGGAGGTTAATTTGTAGTGGAACGGAGAGCTGCTAGTGTACACTGCTGTTTCTTTGAGAAGTGTATTAGCTGGGTTGGGTTTGGTGGTCATGTCCTCTACTGCTGAAACCAACAGCACAATTGCGAAACAACCCGTAGACTTTAAGGGCCATCCAGTGAAGAGAAGTCCTACATCACTAACTACCCCCAACAATCGCCATTCTAGAATGTTCCTTTGTTTGATGACGTCTGCTTCAGTTGAGACTGATTGTGACATCATTCACAATCGGCTCATTTAAGAAGACAGAACACCACAATGGCATCAATCTCGTCCCTCAATGGATCAGCTGCCATTAACCAGCTTCCTCCCTGTGGATGTAAAGTGAGCAGAAGGCATATTCTATTGATATTGTGACATGCATATTGAGGAGCTAAATGTACACATGGGTATTTTAAATAACATGTTGATTTTTTTCCATCTTTGTCTTGAAAACCTTAATGGATATTTGCATTGCATTACTCACTGCACCATCTCCTTGTGTCTGTGCTTCAGTTCCTTTGCTGACACTAAACTTGTGCTTAAGTTGTCTTGTTCTGTTTGTTATTTTTTTTATTGACTGGGTCTCTCTTTTGTTTAACAGGAAGTCCCTGCTATCCTCCTCAGGTGTATGGGCGGGACCGCAGATACTGGCGAAAGTACATCCATTTTGATTTTAACGAGCTCATACGTCTGGCAACTGAGGAGATTATTCGCTGGAAGTGAGCTGCCACTTTGCAGGTAGCTGTGTCTGCTGGAAAGGGTGCATCTGTCGAGGGAGTGCCCTAACATCATGCGCAGCCATTGACAAACTTCGAACGCATACATTAAAGAACTGCACTAACAACATGCGCATCATCTGAAGATCTTCTCAAACGCCATGCGCATCCTTTGAACTAATATAATACACATCTGTTGAAGAAATGTCCAAACATTGTGCCCACCTATTGACAAACTGCACTTACGTAATACGCATCCTTTGAAGATCTTCCCTAACGTCATGCACATCCGTTGAAGAGATGTACTAACCTCATGCACATCTATTGAAGAACTGTCCAAATATTATTCACATTGATTGACAAACTGCACTAACGTAATACACAGCGGTTGAAGAACAGCACTATCCTACGTATGGAAGAACTACACTATGAGGTTGGCATCCATCGGCAGACTACCCTAATGTCATCCGCATCCAAGAACTGCCCATATTGTATAAATGGCAGAGGTTCGCTAGATCAAGGATGCCAAATATCCATTGAAGAACTGCACTAATGTCATAAGCATCTGTGGAAGGACTGCCCTGACATTGTACCCATCCGTTGAAGAACAGCCCGAACATCGTACGCATCTGCTGAAGATCTTCTTTAACGCCATGCACATCCATTGAAGAGCTGCACCAACCCCATATGCATTTGTCGAAGAGCTGTCCAAATGTCACACGCGTCTGTTGGTGAAGTGCACTAACGTCATACGCATCTGTCGAAGAACAGCACTAAAATCGTACGTATCCGATAAGCTGCACTAATGTCATACACATCTGAGGAAGAACTGAACTAACGTTATATCCACCTGTTGCAGATTGCTCTTAAGTCATCCGCATCCTTCAAGGAACTGCCCGTAAGATGTCATTGGCGGAGGCTGGAGATACCAAGGGTGTTTGTAAATAATAATTATAGAGTTTATTTAATAAGCACGTTTCTAAAGCAGAGGGGACTAGAGAAGTGAAATGGATCATACAACGCGACAGAGATGCATAGCAGACACGGAACAAGTCCTTCAAGGCGAGTGAACCCAAAATAACATAGTGGAAGTTACAGGTCGCACCATTATGATTTCAAAGTACCAACATTGCACTTAGGTGACACATCAGTGGATTTCTGTAAATTAATGCTCCACGAGCCACAAGAAGGGGGGGGGGGGGTCTGAGCACACACCTTCATGAAATGTTCGAATGTTTATTGTAAGTCCATATAAACAACAGTCGATGTCTCTCCTCTCTTCATGACATCACTCATTCCGAACTCCGGAATCAGTCATTCGCTGTGGGTTGGACTAGTACACCGACTTGTCTTTCAGCACTGGCTGGCCCTCAAGGAAGTGTAAAGTCTGGGGCCCCCAGGGTTCCACTGGTGTGGGACCAGCCGCAGTGCCAGATAGACCACTCGCAGACCGTGAGTATGTGATGCCAGATCTCCATATATAGCTTCTTCTGCATGTCTTTTTGTTCACGTCACCCTCTTCAGTGTAGGGTGCCAAGGTGTTCCTGTAGTGTCTTGTCGCGCTCCCCATGGTGAGTCGACTCCTACAATCGATATTAAATAATATAGCAGGCTAATTTTTCACGTCTCAGAGGCCTGCATAGAGTCTGACCAGTGCCTATTGCAAAATTGTTTTTACATGTTTATTTTTTAATTTCTGACCTTTTCCACCTGTGGTATTTAGAAAGTGTTTTATGTTTTATATTTGTTATTTTATTTTACCACTTTGCCCTATTTTATATTCTGAATTTAGCGAAGGGGCCAACTCCCAGACCACACTCCAAAGGTCAACAACATTTGGACGCCCCTTTGTTAGCCAATGCAGGTTAATACCATTCAGCACATTAATATGACGTCATCTTTGAGACTGGACCCATAGTCCTTCCTGTGTCATACGTCTACTTAAGGCCTTGCTCTACCTCACAGAATTGATCTTTCAACATGTGCTGTCATTTTGTATTTTTAAATCATATTTTTCTAATAAAACAAATTGTTTTGAGGTCTTGTGTGTTGCTTGGACTTTATAAAGCCCTCTGCTTGTCAGATTCGTGTTGAGCGGCTGACGGACAGCACCTGTGTCTGGGCAGGTGACCGAGATCATCAGAGCCACTGCCACATTTGACCTCCTGTTTATAATAAATCTATTGTAAGGAGATCTGCACCAGACTGCACCATACCTTCCAACAGCAGTGTACAGTTTGGTGAAGGTCGGTCATGGTGGTTACAAGAGAGAACTTCTCAATTATGTTCCTCTCAGCTTTTTTTTTAATTCTTAAATCTCCTCCTTCATTTAACATGCATATTGCAGAGCAGCACTCACCAGAGCAGGTATGCAGTTGGATGTTGCATTCATCTATGTGTTACTGCCTATTTATTGCATACTAAGCTGGGGAGATGAGCTTGTTGCTGGTTTTTGTTATACAAAATCCAACCTACACAAAGACAAAAAGAAATGTGAAGAGGTTTTAAAATAATAATATACAGTGTACATAAAAGTATGCTTTTGGTACCGCTCGAAAAACCTCTTTGAGGGATACAAGTAGGTTTTGGCACTCACTGTTAGTGTATTCATAATCTTATAGGGGCAAAATAGTTTCACTGTGATGGATCTACATTAAAATCGCAAAGAGTGCAACATCATAGGTAAATGACAACATCGTGATGGTCCCTGAATATGTTTTGTTTTTGTGTAGGTTAAATTTCGTATACTCATTTAGGGACCATATTACCAGGTACAGTTTACCAATGAATGTCCCTTGAGATACACATGAAATATTCTTTCGAGGGCTCTTCCCTACATGTATCATTACACACAAACCTGCACCGGAGCGGGGTAGAAGTCACAATAATTTCTCTTTTTGGTCCTAAAGAAACGCCACGGATCCGTCCTGGACCAATATGCGTGAAACATGTCGACCTTTTGAGGAACACTTCACGTGTGGAAACTGTCACAGTCCATTACACACCAGTGACAGCTTTTCCACAATATCATGTTTTAGGTCTAGCCTGAGCAGCACATGCGCTGCATGCTGTATTCAGGTTTGGACTTGGAGTTCCTCCCACTCGCCGCCCATATATTTCATTGGCCTGTGTCATTCTTTAGAAACTGGCTTTTCATTGGTCAATAGGCTTAGTAGTACCTCCTTAGTACAGCTTTGTCTCATTTTGTAACCTCCCATGAGGACACCCCCTGTTACATGTGTTGATACTCTAAAGGCTTTAATTACAGCCTCTGAGCACATTTGCTTAAATGATTTTCTCCTGCCTGCAGGCAGGACATGCTTTCCCCCATTGCTTTGATTCTTCTTCTTTTTTTTTTTTACATAGTACAGCACGCTTATACATTTGCGGACATGCCTTTGTTTTATTTGCAGCACCGAATTTGGGTGCATGTTTTTTTGTTGTGTTTTTTTTTTAGTATTTATGAACTTTTTTTTTTTTTTAACTGCTACATGCCTCACTTTCTCTTTAATGGCGGCCGCACCCCTTTCCTTAGATGAGCCGCATCAAGTTGACAAACAAATGCTTCTTTTTGTAAAAGCACCCCATAGTGATTTCACTTTAATGGCGGCCGCACCCCTTTCTTTAGACATGGCTCATCTGGGGAAAAGAGCACGGCCGACAATAAAGTGAAAGCACTGCATGGGCGTATTTACAAACAAGTATTGCAATGCAATTGGTGTCACACTTACCAAAGTTTCGTAAATGCAAGACCTGTTAAGTTACAAATGCTTGTTAACTCTGCCATGGAGGTCATATATTGCTCACTTTGCCACTGGATTCGAGCAAGCCTGGCTGGTGAGGGATGTTACCCTGAAACCAGTCCCAGGATGCTTGTTTCCTGTCCAGGGAAGACCTGACTTGTTAGTTCGGGCTGGACTGTACCCATGAGGCACAGGGTCGAGACTGATTTGCATATAGCTGGGTCTGAACTGGGGTGGTGAAGTGAGCTAAAGAACGATGATGGATTTAATCCCGATCCCTACCGCGGGGTGAGTATCTGAAAAGTTTCAGTGCTC
Organism: Triturus cristatus; assembly: GCF_964204655.1. Classification (NCBI taxonomy): domain Eukaryota; kingdom Metazoa; phylum Chordata; class Amphibia; order Caudata; family Salamandridae; genus Triturus; species Triturus cristatus. The sequence continues at coordinate 141,369,141 of NC_140587.1, read as the reverse complement.
CGTCCATCATCTCCTTGTTTTTGCTTTGTTCTCCCTAAGTTGGCAGGGTATCCCCAGACGTGGGTCCCTTGCTCCCTTTTCCACTGGATTCAAGTTAGCCTGGCTGATGAGGGGTGTTATCCTGAATCCGGCCCCAGGATGCTTGTGTCCGATCCAGGGAGGACCTGGCTTGGCAGTTAGGACTGAACTGTTCCTATGAGGCACAGGGTCAAGACTGATTTGCATAAACTGGGTTTAAACTGGGGTGGCAAAGTGAGCTAAAGAACGATGATGGATTTAATCCCGATCTGTGACTGGGGGTGAGTGTCTGAAAAGTTTCAGCGCTCCTTCCATCATCTCCTTGTGTTTGGTCATATATTCAAATGTTTTGAGAGTCCTTGGGTAGTTTTAATCACTGTCCTTACCACTTACAGTCTACCCTTGATTCCCAGACCCTCACTCACCCTTACGGTTCAAAGAGAAGATCTCTGGAAAACAGCCCTCTAGCAGAGGGCCCGTGGAGCATTGTAGTGCCAGCCCCATGAGGAGACGCACCCCAATGATGAAGCATAACACCAATCCCGGTGTGTGAGGGCTCAACCCTCCCCTTAACTGAAGAATCAACACCTACACATCCACCAGACATTGTTTCTTCTTATAGGAACAGATTACTCCCCCTCCCCCCCCTTGTATCATATATTGCTTTCATGGGAGCATGGGTTATTGTCCTTCATCTCGCTCCTAGTCCTCCCTCCTTTTTTGATTGATTAATAGAAACCATAAATATAACACTTGCCCATGAGACCTGCTGGATAAAGTGTAACCACCAGCTAAATCCATGTATACTTTATGCCTACATGTCCCCCCTCCTCCTTATCCTTCCCACTGCTAGCTAGGTGCCTCCGAACAAGACAAGTTAAGAACTTATCTGGTCACTCGTGCAAGACACCAAAGCACTTCCCACATAGCACCACAAATACAACATTGCCAACCACACACTCGTCACGGTGTAGCATTACCTGTCCGAAAATGTACTCTTGCCACCGCACTTGGGGGTATAAAGCACTAAAACCTACAATGCAATAGATTCGATTTTTGTAATTTAGTATTTTTTTTTACATTGCAACACCTTGTTCTATCACCTACCTGTCAAGCCTGTTGATAGTCTTTGGAGGCCACCCTAAAGTGTTCCTTGTCTTACTAGTGCTGGGATAGCTGATACTTTTTAAAGTAGGAACCCTTGTGGTGTGTCTTGTCTGCAGGATGTCACGCATAGAGCTGAGGACGCTGCGGGTGCTTGTGGTGAAATCTGGGTTTTAGGACCTGGCACGCTGCTGCAAACAGGGAAGCCGAGCAGAAGACCCTCCCCCTAGTTTTTGGGCAGTTCAGGATTGATTGAGACCAACAAGCTGCATTGACGTCTCTGTGGATTCTAGGAAAGCGAGGAAGTTTGGGTATGGGGAGATCTCCTTGAATGACCACTTCCAAAGCTGCCCACGTACCGCATGCCTTCAGCTATGTTCAGTTGGTTTCAGAGATAAACCATCTCTCGCTACCTTGCACAGTCTTTGGCACTGCCTTGCTGCCCAGAACCCCCAAAAAACACCAGCTGTCGGAGCACAAGGCACACAATCTATGGCTGTGCACAGTGGGGGATTAAGTGCAGATTGGGACCTTAAGCCCCTCTGTTCGTCAAGCCCCTCTTCCTCTGAAACCATCTGTGTACAGCTATCAGTTGTGCACAGCTGCTCTGGAAGGTAAAATAGAATCTGGGGCAGATGTGCATGGCCTTTGGCTATGCCGCAAGCTCGCCATCCAAAAGGATCAGGCTCAGCCCTAACAGCCTGCTCAGTGACTGAGTGTGCCCCTGCCCCTCCCCCACTGACCTAATATTTCACTGACTCTCAACTAGTCCCACTAGCCTGCTGGTTCTAGCCTAGCTTCAATGACCTGGTATGTGACATGGCTCTGCCCTCTCCCTTTCAACCTGATGTGTGGCTGGCAGCTGCCTTGACCCAGTCCAGCCAGCTTTCTACGTGACTTGCTCTACCTCAAGCCTTATGACTTGTCATGTCGCTCTCTACGGCCAGCCCTAATGGCTAGCCATGCTATTGATTCAATCTGTGGTTGACAGGCCTTGCAAGGGATTAGCTCAACCAGTTCATTGTAAGGTGGCGGGAATTAGGCAGTTTCCCAGCCACACTGACTTTACATTCTCTTGGTTCTTCTTGCTGTAAGGAAGAACATCCATTCAAAAGGTGGTCATCTTTACTGAGGTACAGACAAGAAAGCATCTTGATGCAGCAGCTGCCAGCATCTTCTGACCAAGCCATCTCTCTCTACATTCAAACAAACACTCCACCCATTCCATGACTGCGGTACTGTACCATACATTCTCCCTCCTCAACAACACATCTCGAATAAACCAGAATAAGACACCCTTCCTCCTAACCCTAAATATAATCCTTCTACTTAAACCAGCATTTTGCATGTTCTCACCCTTCTCTTGTCACTGAGCACTAAACGATCTTACGTCATATTATAACGGCTTGACAAACTCTGCTCTGATTTCCCTTTAACTCCATCACTTGTGGATCACCAGGTTTCTTGATCTTCACCTACTCTCCCACACACATTGCAGGAGAATCTCTGTTCCTGCATACATTATGGCCAACCGTTTGTCGCATCATTCTCTTGGCACTTCTTCACCTTCTCTTAATACCATATCTTTGGCAAATTCCAATTTCATTTCTTGACAAGGAATTAACTACCAAGTAACCAATTTGGAAGCTGGCTTCCACTCCCTCAACAATTCTTACAGTAACAGCACTCCATTACCCCGTATGACAATTATATATTGCTGAGTGCCCATTGTATTTTTTTACTTCTGTATTGAAACATTCAATTTGTCCATTAGCCTGAGGATGAGACAAAGCCACTCTCGAGTGTCTATTGCTATTCAAGGAAAAAAATGCTACATCATACCGAACGTAAATTGTATGTTATTAGATACCAATTCTTCTGGAATAGCCTTGCAGCAAAAAACATCTTCCAAGAAATATATGACATCTGTTGTCATCATCTTCATTTCTTTATTTCGGTTAATGAAAACCATAAAAGTACATATAGCAGCATGTGTTTAAAAACATAGTAAATTGTAAACATTTCAATTCATTCAAAGGAAATTTCTGTGTCCAACTAAGAGGAAACTTAGAAGCGCCTTTTTGTCAAACCCTAAAGTCTAGCAACTGTTCATATGCTGAGATAATACATTTCTTAAGATCACAGAAAAGATGCCATAATCCAAATTATTCTTTAAGTGCCTGGTGTGTCAGGGAAGTGGTAACTCATATCCTGAGATACAATGTGGAGTTTAGGTAGCAGGCAACAGAATAAACAACACAGTTCTTAGTGTCTGCCCTACATATTCTCAAATACAAAAAGAACAATTGATGGTCAGAATGCAGAACAGTGACAAACATTCACCCCAGTACAGAGATCTGGGCCTAAATCCATCGTTTTTTTGCTTCCCATGCCATTTCACTTTGAACCCAGCAATATGCAAATCAGTCTTGAACCTGCACCCAATGGGAACAGTCCAGCCCGAACTGCCAGGCCATGTCCTCCCTGGACTGGAAACAAGCATCCTAGGACCGGTTTCGGGGTTTCACCCCTCATCAGTCAGGAAAGCTCAACTCCAGTGGCATAGAGAGCATGGGACCCCCATCTGAAAGAGACAATTAGTTATAGATTCCTTACCTTAGAATTACCCCCAGGCATCAGACTGGATTCGCAGAATGTTTCGTCAGCAGTACCCCTGCACGTCGAAAGGCCTCGTCGGTCGGCTCCGCGTTCATCGTTGGCGTCGTGGTCGCCGGGATGACGTTGCGGCAGCTACTTAGACGCCACCATCGCCCACTGACGTCAGTTCTTTCTTTTTCCGCCCCAGCCAGCGCAGATACGGAGAGAGCGATACCTCCAGTCACTTTTTGACTGACTTTTTGCTGACTTTTGTCGACATCGTTTTTGAGTCTTTAACTCCTGGTGCATGTCAGGGATGCCCTGTTTCAAGGCATGCGGTTCCTGCCGACAGCTGATGTCGGTGACAGATCCGCACTTCATGTGCCTGTTCTGTTTAGAACCCGACTACGTCTCCAAGTCGTGTCCCGACTGCCGGACCATGAATCCGAAGTCTTTGCGGGAGCGGTCCTGAAAGCTTCTCGAGGCACGGCAGTCCGCTCTGCTCCGCTCGGGGTCCCAGTCTCGAGGGAATGGTCGCGGAGCCACCACCACCAATCTTTTTCCAAGTCTTCGCACTCCTCCGGTAAGTCAAAGCACAAGAAGAAGTCAAAGAAGCATCGTCGCTCTTCGACTTCTCCCCGTCCATCCGCCGACGCGACGTGGGATGCGGTTGGTGCCCCTCCCACGGCTCTGCGTGCGGAGCCCACTGGTTCGACTCTGGGTTTCCCTCCTTTTCCGGGACCCGGTGCAACCACTGCCCAGCTTTGGAGTTTCTACGAATCGATGCATGCCATCTTTGGGCAGCCCGACTCCGCCGGCGCGCCTCTGGGTCCCGCTGACTCGGCTGGGGGCTCGCTGGTGGCTGCGGCCCCAGCACCCCAGGGTTCCCTTGGATCCAGGCCTGGATCCGGATCGGCGCTGGTTGACCTGACTAAACCTCCCCCGGCACCGACTCCACCGGCACCATGTCCGCCACTGATGCTGATTGTGTCCCCAGCCGGAATCGACCCCAGCCTCCACCCCAGTTTGGACACTGAGTTGGACCGGCATCGACTGATACTGGACCCGACACCAATGGGTACTTTTGTCTCCCCTGCACCTTTCAGGCCGGTTTGGCAACCAAAGGAGGGCGAGGAGGACTGGGAGGGGTCCGGAAACCCTTTGACTGACCAGTTGGGTTACGAACCGGACTGGAGAGAGGAACTGGGTACCTCGCCAGACCTTGGCATGTTGTCTCCTCCTACCGTGGCTACAGAGGAGAGAGCGTCTTATGCAGTGGTGTTGAGTAGGGTAGCCGAGGCTCTCAACCTCCAGCTTCCTACGATGGCAGTCAGGACTAACCTCCTGACAGAGGTGTTTCAACCAGCAGCGAGCTCTTCCGTGCCCCTGCTGCCATTTAATGAAGCCTTAACCGACATCCTTTTGGGCACCTGGTCCAGGCCCAACACAGGGACTCCTGTGGCTAGGATGATTGCCCGACGCCACTGCCCGGCACCGACGGCCACACTTTCCACTCCCAACACCCCACCCCTGAGGGCTTGGTGGTCCAAGCCTCCACGTCAAAGGGCGCATTCCCTAATGCACCACCTGATAGGGAATCCAAAAAGCTGGACCACCTTGGGAAGAAGATGTTTTCTTCCTCCAGCTTGGGACTGCGGTCGGTAAACACTGCATGTCTGTTGGGCGGTTACACCCACTCCGTGGGGGACACAGTGGCGCAAGTGCTGCCCCTGTGCCCAGAGGAGGCCCGGGCCGTACTCTCCCGTGCAGTTGCCGAGGGGAGAGACGAAGCAAAGTTTACCATTCGCTGTGGACTGAACACCACCGACTCACTAGGCAGGACAATTTCCACGTCGGTAGCACTTCGACGCTACGCCTGGCTGACGTCGACTGGTTTTTCAGGGGATGTCTAATCCACTCTTATGGACATGCCTTTTGATGGCCGTCGCCTGTTCAGCAACAAGGCAGACAAGGCACTGGAACGCTTTAAGGACTCTCTGGGTACTGCCAAGTCCTTGGGCCTCGCCACCACCAGCCCTGTGCAGTCTGCTTTTTGCCCCTTTCGTGGCTACGGAAGGGATGCTCCGCCACGTCCCATCCAGAGCCACAGGCCGGCGCAAGCTGTTCAGCCCCTGCACGACCGGTGACGTGGGAACCACCGCCGTGGTTCTAGGGTCCAGCGGGCGGGCCAGTCCACCACAGCCCCCTCTGCAGCAGCCTCCAAACCCTCCTAGTCCAACCTTTCATAGCCACTAATCGCCAGTGGGTGGCAGGATCCCCCATCGCCTCCCCCACTGGCAAACCATCACGTCGGACAGGTGGGTTTTGCAAATAGTCAGAAGGGGCTTCTCCCTCCCCTTCGAGACTACCACTCCATCCATGCCAACTCAGCACCATCGCATGTCGTAGGTTCATCTGGCCCTTCTCAAACAGAAAGTTTTGTCTCTCTTGGCCAAGCGGGCCATCGAGTGAGTTCCTGCCCCAAAAGTAGGTCGTGGTTGCTATTCCCACTACTTTCTGGTGCCCAAGGAGGACAAAGGCCTGAATCCTATCTTAGATCTCAAGAACGTCAACCGCTTCCTCCGGAAAGAGAAGTTCAAAATGTTGACGCTAGCTCAGGTTCTGTCTGCCCTCGACCCTGGAATTTAGTTGGTAGCGTTGGACTTTCAGGACGCTTTTTTCACATCCCCATCCTGCTGGCCCACCGGCGTTACCTGCGGTTCACGGTAGACCACGAGCACTTTCAGTTTACCGTGCTCCCCTTTGGCCTTACCACCCCTCGGGTGTTCACGAAAGTGATGGCGGTGGTTGAAGCTCATCTGTGCAGATCAGGGGTTCCAGTCATTCCCTATCTCGATGACTGGCTATTGAAGGCGATCTCACCCCAGGCTGTTGTCTCCCACCTCCAGACTACGGCAGACCTTCTGCATTCGCTGGGGTTCTCTATCAAAATGCCGAAGTCACACCTGACTCCCTCTCAGAAGCTCCTCTTCATCGGAGCGGTTCTGTGCACGACGCAGTTTCTGGCTTATCCTCCCGAACAGCGAGTCCGGGATATTCGAGCTATGATTCGTCAACGGCAGATCCCTCTCCCTTCCCTTACCAGAGTTCACAGTGGTGACGGATGCATCACTGCTGAGATGGGGTGGCCACATGGGAGAGGCGGAGATCAGAGTCCCCCAATGCCCCCAATGCCATTCCAGTTTGAACCCAGCCATATGCAAATCAGTCTTGACCCTGCACCCAATGGGAACAGTCCAGCCCGAACTGCCAGGCCAGGTCCTCCCTGGACTAGAAACAAGCATCCTAGGACCGGTTTCGGGGTTTCACCCCATATCAGCCAGGAAAGCTTAACTCCAGTGGCATGGAGAGCATGGGACCAACGTCTGGGCATACCCTTCCCACTCGGGTGAAAAATGCAATAAGAGTAATTGATGGACAGAATGCCGAACGATGTCTGACATTCATCCCAGTACAGAGATCTGGGCCTAAATCCGTTGTTTTTTTGCTCCTCATGCCATTCCAGTTTGAACCCAGCTATATGCAAATCGGTCTTGACCCTGCACCCAATAGGAGCAGTCCAGCCCCAACTGCCAGGCCAGGTCCTTCGTGGACTGGAAACGAGCATCCTAGGACCGGTTTCGGAGTTTCGCCCAAAGTGGAACAGGAATGCCCGGACGTGAGTCGCTTGCTCACTGTGCCACTGGATTCAAGCTAGCCTGGCTGATGAAGGGTGACATACCCTGAAACTGGTCCCAGGATGCTTGTTTCCGGTCCAGGGAGGACCTGGCTTAGCAGTTCGGTCTGGACTGTTCCCATGAGGCACAGGGCAAGACTGATTTCCATATGGCTGGGTCCAAACTGGGGTGGTGTAGTGGGCAAAAGAACAATGGATTTAACCCAGATCTGTTGACTGGGGGAGAATGTTTGAATCATTCAGCATTCTGTCCATCATTTGTTGCAGTTACACTTTTCGCCCTAAGTGGGATGGGTATGCCCAGACGTGGGTCCCTTGCTCACTGTGCTACTGAATTTAAGCTAGCATGGCTGATGAAGGGTGACATACCCTGAAACTGGTCCCAGGATGCTTGTTTCCGGTCCAGGGAGGACCTGGCTTGGCAGTTCTGTCTGGACTGTTCCCATGAGGCACAGGGTCAAGACTGATTTGAATATGGCTGGGTCCAAACTGGGTTGGCGTGGTGGGCAAAAGAACGATGCATTTAACCCAGATCTCTTGACCAGGGGAGAATGTTTGAATCATTCAGCATTCCGTCCATCATTTGTTGTCCATTATTTGTTGCAGTTACACTACATATTCTCAAGGCATGATGCCTGTCGTTGAGCCCAAGGAGGCGGCACAGGGGGATAATCCAGCAGGTATGCTGTTTAGTGTATGCACTACACAAAAGCGCTAGATGCTCATCATCCTCAACTGACCGACAACCCATGTGGCAAATATTGGAGGAGTTAACATTACTCCTCCAAGAGGAAGTAGAAAAAGCAGTTGGAAAAATCCCCAGTCTAAATTTGATATAAAGGGACCTAGACAATGGCGTATTCACATAGTCTATAAAATCTTCAAAGTAAATACGACATTTAAAAGACAGGTACTGATCCGTTTGAGTGCCCAAGAGAACAGACATTTTGGAGTCGAGAACAAAATTCCAGTAGTGGTCTTTAATGAGACCACATGAGCAGCTGGTCATTAAGGTTGGTTAATGACAGAGTTCGGACAATCCTTGCTTAACCAGCCACACTTCAACATGAGCTACCCACGGGATCCTAATGGCCAGGTGGTGGGGTAAGATTTCCACAAGACACTCTGTGTATGGCTCTGGTTGCTTGGATGTCCATATCCTTGCCCAAAATAAAATAGGCTTAAGAAGGGCTGTGTCTGAAATCTGTCTGACATTTAAGTCAGACCTTAAGGGAAGTAGTGGTGTGCCTTTTGGTAACAAAGTAGGAATCTTAGAAAGGAATTTTCTCCTTTATCAAGCACATCAATATTACAGTAACCCCACAAATCAGAGCCGTATAGAGCGGCTCTGCATGCTTAGGCCCTATAAATTTCCTGTTCCGGTGAGATGGGATAAGTAGAGGCTTTGTTTGCAAATCTAATAATAGATCCAGCTTTATGTTTAAGGGACAGAGCGCTTTTGCCTATCTGCGCTGACCTGCTAGTGGAGTCTGTCAATTTTACCGCTAAGTAATCGAATTCTGTCACCTTGTCCAACTTGCCTCCATTTATGACCACATTCCCTTTAGCTTTCTTACTATGTGTGAATATCATATATTTTGTTTTGGACTCATTGACTTCAAGGCCGTGATCTTTGCAGAATCCGTTGAACTTTCCCAAGAGGGCGTTAAGGCCTTCAGTAGTTTTGGATATGAGGAGTGTATCGTCTGCGAATAGCAGACTTGGAATTTTAGACCCAGCAATTTTGGAAGCATCATTCACAATTCATAAGATATGCTTTCATTAATGAATAATAAGAATAGTGTAAGAGCAAGGACGCATCCTTGCCGAACACCAAGCCCTGTTGGAAAGTTCTCTGTGGTCATCACCTGCCCACTCTCACAAGCCTCATCTGACTGGCAAAGTGATGCAGACTCAGCATTTTCGTGTGGACCTCCCAAAGTTTTGCCCTAGGGACAAGGTCAAATGTCGCATGAAGATCAACAAAGGCGACAAAGATTGCCTTCCATCCCAAGTTGACAACTTTCCATTTCAAGCTTGTTTTAGGAATGAAGCCAGCTTGAAGGTGAGACAGGGCCTCATTAGATTTAATCCAATCCCAGAGTCTTACCAGAAGTTGTTTATTGTATACTTTTTGGATGTTATCGATTGGGGATATTGGGCAATAATTGCCAGGTTCTTGCCTTGAGCCCTTTTTGTAGATATCTATTATTGTGGCCCCTCTCCATGAGTTAGGGATAGGGGCACCCGCTACGATTTCATTGGTCAGGGTACTAATATAGGGAGCCTATATCACAGGTTCAGCACAGTACAAGTCTGAAAGAATCCTGTCAATGGCAGGAGCTTTCCCCACTTTCTGCTTCTCCAGTGCATTGAGGGATTCTTCGGTGGTAAAAGGCACTACCTCCTCTATTTTGTTCCTTCTAGACGCCGGGTGTCCAGATCAATTGGGGGAGGATTGGCGGGTAGCTCTGCGTTGAGGGTTGTAAAATGCACCACCCAGTCAGCCTCAGGGATGTGGCATTCAGGGAGAGCATTAGCTTTACGACCATTCTGAGTAACCAGATGCCAGAGCAACGTGGGATCCCTCCCTATAGTTGTTTCTAACATATGCTCCCAAACCCTGGCTTCCCACTGGGACTTACTGGATTTAATAACTTGGGCATAATTTCGTCTCATGTGTTGACACTGCCTCTCGTCTTTTTAGATTGAGCCTACTAGAAAGTGCACAGAGTCTGGTTCCAAAGGACCAATTCTGCGCTTACCCCAAATTTTGCAGGGCTTCACAGTCAGCCCATTGCTCACAATGAGCTGTCCTTCTCACTTGTTTGCCTGTTTCTTACTTGATGGCTTTTCTTGCCACATCTTACCCATGTTTGTCCCTCTCTTCCCCTGGAGCAGAGCCTCTTTACCACCTCTCTCATGGGCTGACTTCTATCCTTTCGATGCTCACTTTTAGGGAACAATTATTTTCTTCTTGCTTGTGAACTCTATGAGAGGGCATGTATTTTCCAGCTCTCCCTCTCAAGGGCTTCTCCCCCTGCCAAATACCTGCCCTCTGCAAAGGCTGCTCCAGAGATCATGGGCCAAAAGAGAAAAGGCCCTGCCACCCAGCTTCTGTTTCTCGAAGCAAATCACCACGAAGCACCCCAAAGGGTACAAGAAACGCACTGTTCTTCTCTTTTTCAGAAATGAGTTGCTGGTGCATTGCAGGCTCATTGCATAATAAGAGTTCTTTAAAATCGACCTGAGCTGGGAAACCAGTCAGTGCGGGAAGCAGAGAAGAGGTTAAATCCCCCACCACCTTCAGATGAGCTGCAGAATCAACATTTTAGCCAGAACCAGATATACAGCATTGACATATCCAAGTCTGCATCCCAAGGACATACAATCAATCAATCATAGCATTTATAAAGCGCACTGCATACCCGTGAGGGACTCCAGGCGCTGGGGGGGGCAGGATAGGAGATAATGTTGAGGTCGCGAGCGGTGCCATGTAGAAGTTGAACAACGTTGGGCTGAGGGATGAGCCTTTGGGTACGCCGCAGATGATCTCGGTGGCTTCGGAGCGGAAGGGGGGGGAGGCGGACACTCTGAGTTCTGCCGGAGAGGAAGGAGGTGGTCCAGTCCAAGGCCTTCTCTTGGATTCCGGTGTCGTGGAGGCGTGTTCTTACTGTGCGGTGGCAGACCATGTCGAAGGCGGCTGACAGGTCCAGGAAGATGAGGGCCGTGGTTGCTCCGTTGTCAAGCAGGGTCCTGATGTCGGTGGCGGTGATGAGGGCAGTTTCAGTGCTGTGGTTGCTGCAGAACCCGGACTGGGACAGGTCCAGGATGTTGTTCTCTTTGAGGAAGCTGGTCAGGTGTTTGTTGACGGCCTTTTCGATGACCTTCGCCGGGAACGGGAGCAGGGAAATGGGTCGGAAGTTCTTGGGGTCCGCCTTCGGTTTCTTGAGTAAGGCGTTGATCTCTGCGTGCTTCCAGCTCTCCGGGAAGGTCGCTGTCTAGAAGGAGATGTTGATGGTTTTCCGGAGATGGGGTGCTATGGTGCTGCTGGCTTTGTTGAAGATGTGGTGTGGGCAGGGGTCTTCCAGGGATCCGGAGTGGATGGTGTTCATGATCTTGATGCTGTTGTCGTCGTTGATGTTGGTCCAGGCGAGCAGGTGGTTGGTGCGGGTGGTGGTTGTGGGAGCAGCGGTCTCGGCGGTTGCCGGGGTGGTGACGGCATCAAAGCTGTTGTGGATGTTTGCCATCTTGCGATGGAAGAAGGTGGCCAGCGAGTCGCACAGGTCTTGTGACGGTGGGATGTCGTTGGTGTTGGAGCTGGGGTTGGAGAGTTCCTTCACGATGGTGAAGAGCTCTTTGCTGTTGTGTGCATTGTTGTCTAGGCGGTCTTTGAAGGAGGTCCTTTTGGCGGATCTGATGAGGGGGTGGTGTCTGTGGGTGGCGTTCTTGTGGGATGTGTAGCTTTTCGGTGTTCGTTCACGGATCCAGTTTTTTCCGAATTTTCAGCAGGTTCGCTTCGAAGCCTGGAGTTCTTCGGTGAACCTGCTGGCACTCTTGCTGGTGTGGGTGTTGGGGGGGGTTTCTTGAGCGGGGAGAGGGTGTTGGCGCAGTCGTCCATCCATTGTCTGAGGCTGCGGGCTGTGGCGTCGGGGTCGGTCGGGTCTGCGGGTGGGCTCTGGGCGGTGGTTAGGTGGTCCACGGTGACCTTGCTCCAGCTGCAGCGAGGCATCTGCTGGGAGCGGTGGTGTGTGGTGGGTTTCCGGAAGGTGAAGTGGATGCAGCAGTGGTCGGTCCAGTGGAGTTCGGTGGTGCGGTTGAAGAAGACGTGGGTGCTTGCTGAGAAGATGTGGTCAAGCATGTGGCCGGCAGAGTGGGTAGATGTTGTGACGAGTTGTCTGAGTCTGAGGTTGTCGATCAGGGTGGAAGAGTTGGAGTCGTCGTTGTTCTCGAGGTGGAAGTTCAGGTCCCCGAGGAGGATGTAGTCCGTGGAGGTGAGGGCGTGTGTGCTGATGAATTCGGCGATGGAGTCGCTGAACTGCGGTCGGGGTCCAGGGGGTCTGTAGACGAGGGTGCCTCTGAGGGTGGTGTTGGGGTCGGTGTGGATCTGGAAGTGCAGGTGTTCGGCGGTGCTGAGGGTGTCGTTGGTGTCTGTCGAAATTTTGAGTGTTTCTGTGGCCGATGGCAATTCCTACTCCGTTGGTGCGGTCCTTGCGGGTGATCTTGTAGCCTTCCGGGATGGCTATGGCGATGTCGGGTGCCGAGGAGGGGTTCAGCCAGGTCTCCGTCAGGAAGGCGACGTCTGGGGCGTTGGTGTCGAGTAGGTCCCAGAGTTTGACGGTGTTGGAGGGAGAACCGTCGGGGAGTCAGGGGGACCACCCCGGGGAGCCTTCCTGCTGCAAGGAAGTAGCCGAGCGCCGCTGAGAAGCCTCCTAGGAGAGGACCTTCTCCTATAATCGTACTAGCCCAGTAACACCACCACACAGGACTCGAGAGTAGATTCACGAATATACCTTTATCAAATAGTAGCAGGTGCCGTTAGCAATATTTACAGTGGGATCGAGCGATCTGAAGAGAGTCTCAATGTCTTGGTAGGGACAGGGTAGCGGCACAGTCTCAGTACCAGCCCGGTACGGGGTGGCTCTGCGCCAGATCTTGCTGTAGGCCGCCGGATGCTCCGGGGGCCGTAGCGGCAGGTGCTGGTCCCAAGGTAGCTCGAACGAGGGGAGCCGCGACGATGTCAGCCGGGCTCTGGTGGTAGTTCCGCTTGGGTCGAGCCGCGACACAGTCAGCAGGGCTCTGGTGGTAGGTCCGCTTCGGACGAGCCGCGACGAGGTCAGCAGGGCTCTGGTGGTAGTTTCAGCAAGGTCGGGCCGCGACAGCGTCAGCAGGGCCCCGAAGGTTCGTGAGGATCTTCAAGCACGAGGGAGCCGCGATGTAGTCAGCAGGGCTCAGAGCGTAGGTTCAGGATGAGTCGGTTTCCGTAGGGTCAGCCGCGATCCGATCAGCAGGGCTCTTGACTCCGGGATACAACTACTGTCCTGTTGCGGAGTTGCCCCAGATATAGGTCTGGAGCCCTTTGATGTCCGGACCCTGGCGCCGGGGGAGGCGGATAGGCCGGGTTGGGAGCGGCCAGGCGCCCAGCAGGAGAGGCGCCAGGCCCAGGAAAGCCGGAGGGCGATCACACCTAGGCGTTGGAGGACGGTTGGGGGTCCCATCGATACTATCCTCCTCCGGGGGTGGTGAAGTGGCCATGTGGTACCCCCTGGTCGGTTCTTGGTGCCTCGATGTCGGGGCTTCGCTGGGGCCGAAGCCGGGGTGAGCGGGGTCGCGTACAATCCAAAATGGCGGAGCCCCGCGGTGAAGGGGTCCTCGTGCGGCCTGGAGAGGGGGATCAGGGCCACGCCACGAGGCCGGCTCCAACAGGCGTTCCCCCCCCCCCCCCCAGCGGAAGGCGGGGAGAGTCACCCATTTTCTTGGGGGTTCTCCTCGCCGAGGCGGAAGAATCGGGACAGGCCGTCGGCGTTGGCGTGGTCGTTGCCGGGCCGGTGCTCCACTGTGAAATCCATCCCTTGCAGAGAGATGGACCATCGCAACAACTTGGGGTTCTCGCCTCGCATCTGCATTAACCACCGCAAGGGCCGGTGATCGGTCTGTACTCGGAAGTGGGTGCCAAAGAGGTAGGGCCGGAGCTTTTTGAGAGCCCATACCACGGCGAAGGCCTCCCGATCGATGGTGCTCCACCTCTGTTCTTAAGGCAGCAGTCGGCGGCGGCTGAAGGCCACGGGCCTGTCGAGGCCCTCTGCGTCCATCTGGGATAGGACTGCCCAACCCCATACTCCGAGGCATCGGTCTGAACCACGAACTCCTTGCTGTAGTCAGGGGCCTGCAGTACAGGGGCAGCGCACATTGCAGCTTTGAGGGCCTCGAAAGCCGTTTGACAGCGGGGTGTCCAGTTCACCGTCTTGGGTTGCTTCTTGGAGGTGAACTCCGTGAGGGGGCCCACAATACTCCCATAGTCCTTGATGAATCGCCGGTAGTAGCCCGTGAGCCCCAAGAAGGCCCGGACAGCTGTTTGGGTGGTGGGGGGCTCCCAAGCCCGGATAGCGTCAACTTTCAACTGGAGGGGAGCCACCTGGCCGCTCCCCACTTGATGGCCCAGATAGGTCACCGATCCTTGACCGATCTGGCATTTGCTTGCCTTAATCGTGAGCCCGGCCCTTTGGAGGGCGGCCAGGACTTCTTGGAGGTGCCCCAGGTGCTCGGCCCAGTGGCTGCTGAATACTGCAATATCGTCCAAGTAGGCTGCGCTGAAGGCTTCCAGCCCAGCCAGGACCTTGTTCACCAGCCTCTGGAAGGTCGCCGGGGCGTTCTTCATGCCGAAGGGCATCACCCGAAAGTGGTAGTGCCCGTCGATAATGGAGAAAGTGGAGCGTTCACGGGCGCCGGGGGTGAGCCTGATCTGCCAGTATCCGGCGGTGAGATCAAAGGTGCTGAGGTAGCGGGCTGCTCCTAGGTGGTCGATCAGTTCGTCCGCCCGCAGCAGGGGATGGGCATCGGTCTTGGTGACTGCGTTCAGGCCCCTGTAGTCCACACAAAATCTAAGTTCCGGGGGGTGCCGGGGGCGGCGGCCTTCGGCACCAGGACCACGGGGCTGGCCCATGGGCTGTCTGACTGTTCGATGACCCCGAGGGCGAGCATCTTGGAGACCTCTGTCTGGATGCAGGCTCGGACTCGATCGGGCACCCGGTAGGCGCGGTGTCGCACGGGGGGGCTGTCCCCGGTATCCACTTCGTGGACGTACCAGGGGGTTACCCCGGGCGTGAGGGAGAAGAGAGCAGTGAATGGTTGCAGCAGCTGCCGGCAGTCATGGCGTTGTTCCGGGGTCAGGGTGGTGGAGAGTCTGACGCCCTCCACGGAGCCGTCTTGGTCCGAGGACCCCAGGGGGTCGGGCAGGGGCTCGGAATCGCTTTCGCCCCCATCGTCCGTAGCCAGCAGCAGGCTTAGTTCCGTTCGGGCAAAGTGGGGCTTGAGCCGGTTTGCGTGTAGGACCCGGAGGGGGTTCCTGGGGGATTCCATGTCGGCCAGGTAGGTGACGGGGCTTTTCTTCTCGACCACCTTGATGGGCCCGGTCCATTTGTCCTGAAGGGCGCATGGGTCCACGGGCGACATGACCCAGACTTGCTGGCCTGGCTCGAACTCGATAGACGAGGCATTTTCATCATACCAGCGCTTCATGTCCTCTTGGCTGGCCTCGAGGTTGGCCTCGGCCAGGGCCCGGAACTTCCGAGTCTGGTTCCGCAGGGTCAGGAGGTACCTGTAGACGTCGGGGGGGGGGGCACCTTGGATGTTCGCCTCCCAGCCCTCCTTGACCAGGCTGAGGGGCCCTCGGACCGGATGCCCATACAAAAATTCGAAGGGGCTGAAGCCCAGGGATTTCTGCGGGACCTCCCGATAGGCGAACAGGAGGCATGGCAGCAGGACATCCCATCTCCGCCTCAGGGGCTCTTCCAGGCCCTTGCTCATCCCCTTCAAGGTTCTGTTGAACCGCTCGACCAGTCCGTTCCCCTGGGGGTGGTATGGGGTAGTGAATTTGTAGGTGACCCCGCATTGCTGCCATAGGGACCGCATGTATTTGGATATGAAGTTCGTGCCTCGGTCGCTCACCACTTCTCGGGGGAACCCCACCCTGGAGAAGATGCTCATCAGGGCCCGGCCCACCACGGGGGCTGTCACAGTTCGGAGAGGGATGGCCTCTGGGTATCGGGTGGCGTGGTCAACCAGTACCAGGATGAAGCGGTGGCCCAGGGCGGTTCGGGGGTCTAGGGGCCCCACGATGTCGATCCCTACTCGCTCGAACGGGGTGTGGACGGCTGGAAACGGCTGGAGAGGGGCCTTGACTCGACCCCCAGTCTTCCCGCTGGCTTGGCAGGTCTGACAGGACCGGCAGTGGTTGTCCACGTCTCTCCGCATCCGGGGCCAGTAGAAATGGGTCACCAAGCGGCTGTAGGTTTTGTCTCGCCCTAGGTGTCCGGCGAGGGGCACGTCATGTGCCAGGTTCAGGAGGAATTCCCGGAATCGCAGGGGGACCACCAACACTCGACCGGCCCCCAGTTCTGCGATCTTCTGCTCGCTATACAACAAGTCATTGTCCCAATAGACCCAGTGGGTTCCCGTGGGGTCCCCCGTGGTCTGTGCGGCCGCTTGCTGTCGGGCCCCTTCGAGGGACGGGCAGGTCTTCTGTTCCTGCTGGAACTGTTCTCTGGTGGGGCCCCCGTCGTGGCGCCATTGTGCAAGTTCGGGGAGTTCGCTGAGGGAGGCGACCTCGTCCGGGGGGAGGTCGGTGGGCCCGGCCTCATCGTCAGGTTCCCCCCTGACAAAGGGGGGTGGCAGCAGGGGACCCTCCGGCTCGGCGGGGGCCGCTGCGGTGGCTGGGTGGGCGGTCATGGACCGGGTGGTGGCGCAGGCCCACTCGGGCAGTCCGAGCAGCCGTAGATGCTCCCGGCGCTCCACCTGTGCCCAGGGGGAGCCCTCCAGGTCGTTCCCCAGGAGGCAGTCCACCGGAGCGTCGTCACGGACAGTTACTTTTAGCATGCCCGACACTCCTCCCCACTCAAAGGGAATCCGGGCCATCCGGCACATGGTCTCGGTGTTGTCGGCTGCCCGGACAGGGCATAGGACATGCGGCAGGATCTGTTCGGGGGTCACCAGGTGGCAGCGGACAGCGGTCACACTGGCTCCAGTGTCACGGAGGGCCTCGGCCCGTTGCCATTAATGGTGACCCACTGCTGGTACTTCTGGGTGTTGCTCGGAAGGGGTGTTCGGGGCACCATTTCTCTGCTGCCCAAGCATACGAGTGACATGGCAGCCGGCTCCCACTCGGGGGACCCGGTGTCGGGGTTTTCTTCCTCTTCGGTTCCCTCCCCCAGAGCTGCGGCAGTTATTTGTCGGGGAGGGTGTCCAGCGGTCCCATTCCTTCGGTTCACGGGGCAGGTCGGGTCGCTGGCATAATGGCCTGTCTGCTGGCAGCCGAAGCAGGTCACCGTTGGTCGGGGTCCCGGTGTGGCAAGGGCAGTCCCCCTTTGGGCCAGGGTCGGTGACGCGTTAGTTTGCGAGCTGGCCTCGAGGCGGACTTCGGGGCGGCCCGGCTGGGAATTCCCGACTGCGGTTGGACCCCCCCTCCTCCGCCCCGCTGGCGAGGTGGTCCCGTGGTGCTCCGTTGGTAGTCCCCCACTGGGTTCCGGAGGACCCGGGTGTTCACCCATCGGTCGGCTTCAGCGGCGAGCTTCCGGGGCTCTGTCAGCTTGCTGTCGAGGAGGTGCTGCCTTAGCTCGACAAAGCAGTTGTTGGCGAGGTGCTCCCAGACAATGAGATCGAACAGTTCGTTGTAGGGGGTAACCTTGCTCCCTTTTACCCACCCTTCCAGGGCTCTGCTAAAGAAGTCCACGTACTCGACCCATGTTGTACCGGGGAGCTTCTTGCAGTACCGGAAGCGCTGGCGGTACATCTCGGCGGATAGTCCGTAGCGGGTGAGCAGGGCCTCTTTCATGTGGTCGTACGAGGTCATCACCGCGTCTGGGAGTTGCAACAGGGTATCTCGACCCTCGCTGAGGAACCGCCCCCATAGTCCGGCACCCCAATCCTTCCGGGGTACCCTGTGGGAGGTCATGGCCACCTTGTACGCTTTGAACCACTGCTGGATGTCGTCGTTTTTATAGTACTCTTTGACGACATCCTTGGGAATATGGACCTTCGCCTCGATTAGCGGCAGAGCGTCCCCGGTTCCGGGGGTGCCGGTCTCCCCCTTTTTGGACTTTAGTTCGAGTTCTTTGAGGCCCCTCTCATGTTCGAAGGTTAGCCTTTTCTCCTCCAGTTCTCGATGCCGCTTCTTCTCTTCGATCTCCTCCTGCAACTGCAGTTGCTCTAGGGCCAACTTCTTCTCTGCCAGCAGGAGTTCACCGTCTAGCCGGAGTCGTGCGAGTTCCAATTCGTGTGTCCGGACCCTTTCCCGTTCTCGTAATTCTTCCGGGGATAGGCCGGTTTCCGTGTTGCTTCTTCCCCCATTAGCCGGGGCCGGTTGCAGGGTTTCGTCCCGGGCCGAGGTCCCTTCACCTTGGGGTGGAGTGGCTTCGGATTCTGCCCAGGCTCTCAGGGCTTTTTGCATTTCCTCTTTTGTGCCCAATCCGGTGGTCGGGATAACTTTGTCCTTACAGAACTGTTTCAGTTCCTTGTGGGTGTACTCTTCCAACCGTTCTGGTTGGAATGTTGCGGTCGTGGTGGTTTCTTGGCTGCTCATGGCTCTTTTCAGTCCGGTCAGGTAGTGGGCGAGTTACTTGCTCGTACGATTTGCGTCTGGCTCGGATCCCGTCGCTGGCCACCAAATGTTGGAGGGAGGACCGTCGGGGAGTCAGGGGGACCACCCCGGGGAGCCTTCCTGCTGCAAGGATGTAGCCGAGCGCCGCTGAGAAGCCTCCTAGGAGAGGACCTTCTCCTATAATCGTACTAGCCCAGTAACACCACCACACAGGACTCGAGAGTAGATTCACAAATATACCTTTATCAAATAGTAGCAGGTGCCGTTAGCAATATTTACAGTGGGATCGAGCGATCCGAAGAGAGTCTCAATGTCTTGGTAGGGACAGGGTAGCGGGACAGTCTCAGTACCAGCCCGGTACGGGGTGGCTCTGCGCCAGATCTTGCTGTAGGCCGCCGGATGCTCCGGGGGCCGTAGCGGCAGGTGCTGGTCCCAAGGTAGCTCGAACGAGGGGAGCCGCAACGATGTCAGCCGGGCTCTGGTGGTAGTTCCGCTTGGGTCGAGCCGCGACACAGTCAGCAGGGCTCTGGTGGTAGGTCCGCTTCGGACGAGCCGCGACGAGGTCAGCAGGGCTCTGGTGGTAGTTTCAGCAAGGTCGGGCCGCGACAGCGTCAGCAGGGCCCCGAAGGTTCGTGAGGATCTTCAAGCACGAGGGAGCCGCGACGTAGTCAGCAGGGCTCAGAGCGTAGGTTCAGGATGAGTCGGTTTCCGTAGGGTCAGCCGCGATCCGATCAGCAGGGCTCTTGACTCCGGGATACAACTACTGTCCTGTTGCGGAGTTGCCCCAGATACAGGTCTGGAGCCCTTTGATGTCCGGACCCTGGCGCCGGGGGAGGCGGATAGGCCGGGTTGGGAGCGGCCAGACGCCCAGCAGGAGAGGCGCCAGGCCCAGGAAAGCCGGAGGGCGATCACACCTAGGCGTTGGAGGATGGTTGGGGGTCCCATCGATACTATCCTCCTCCGGGGGTGGTGAAGTGGCCACGTGGTACCCCCTGGTCGGTTCTTGGTGCCTCGATGTCGGGGCTTCACTGGGGCCGAAGCCGGGGTGAGCGGGGTCGCGTACAATCCAAAATGGCGGAGCCCCGCAGTGAAGGGGTCCTCGTGCGGCCTGGAGAGGGGGATCAGGGCCACGCCACGAGGCCGGCTCCAACAGACGGCATGTTTGCTGACTGAGCGGGTGTTGAGTAGGATGCATCTGAGGAAGTTCGGTTCTTCGGTGGGTGGGTTGGCGGGCCAGATGCTGGTGGAGCTACAGATCCGGCAGGAGAAGGGTCCTTGGGTGCTCTTCGGGGCGGCCAGGCAGCAGGTGTGTGATCTCCGTCGTTTAGTGCGTGGAGGGGGGTGTCGTGGCGTTCGCGGGGGCCAGGGGTCCTGGCGCCAGGCGCGGACAGGCGCAGCCTCCATATGAGGGGATGTGGGAGGGAGGAGCAGCTGGGAGGCGGGAGCGGGGCGTCCAATGGGAAGCAGGGGGGCGGAGACGCAGGGGACGCAGCAGCGGGAAACATGAAGGGGGGAGCGGGCGGGGGTCACAGAAGGCAAAATGGGGGCACAAGGGAGAAGGCCAAAAGAGCTGGTGACAATCAGGGACACAGAAAAAAAGAACGGGAAAACACAGTGATAATAACAGCAGATCGGAATGCAGGCAGTAGAAAAGTGGGACACAAACCAAATGCGAACAGCAGCGGGCTCAGGGCACACAGGGGGGCTGTGTAGCGGTGAGGGTCAAGGGTCTTACGGCTTTAACAAGGACATATGGTTGCCAAAGTTCAGTCTGCATCCCAAGGATGTATGGCTGTGCCAGCGTCCAGTCTGCATCCCAAGGGTATCCGCCATTGCCAAGCACGTACTGCTTTTCCAAAGTTCAGTCTGCATCGCAAGGACATACGGGGTTGCCATAGTGCAGTCTGCATCCCACGATTGTTACTATGTCTGTGTCTTTTTGGACTGATAGCTGAGTTACTTGAGCGCCTACTCCAAAGCCTTGTGTCAGATCTGCAGGTTGCAGTAGACTGTCCAAATTAGACCCTAAATCAGCCGTGTAAGTTTCCAAAGTTGATTCAAGGAGTCCAATTGTACAGGTATTGCAGCCAGAACACCAGAAACTGCAGCCTGTGTGGCGTTCTCTGTTGTGCCCAGAGTGTGGCTGGCAGGGGAATAGAGTGGCATTGCTTTCCACTGTTCCCAGCACATGCCTGGCAGGGGAGCTGTGTGGCATTGTTTTCTATTGTGCCTAGCACGTGCCTGAACAGGGGAACTGTGTGGCATTGCCCTCTGTTGTACCTAGCATGTACACATACCTGGCAGGGGAACTGTAAGGCATGTTTTAGGTCGAGCCTAGGCAGCGCACATGCGCTGTGTGCAAGGCATGCTGTATTCAATAAAAAGAATTTGTTCCCACCTGCTACTTAGCATAGGTTCACTCCAGTGTCGCTCTTCTTTGCTGCCTCCTAACTCAATTGCGCATCTGCTGTATCACTTCCTTTCAAGGCTTAGGAGCACCGGACAAATGCAGTTTCCTTACGCTTTCATTCTTTTTCTTTTGTTTGGGAGAACTCTTTTAATTGTTGCTTTCTTCCCATCCTGCTAGTTTATTTTTACGTATCCATCCCGTTTGCAATAGGAGTCCTCCCCCCACCCTCTGAGCACAAATGCAGCATTTCCCTTAATCAACTGGCAATGTTTCCTCCCTGTTGGAGACCGAGCAATGTCACTGCGTGTGGCAGGAGCTCATCACCAAGGTTGCTGCTGCCGAATAGGTCCGTTAGCTGCAGAGACCCCCGAAAGCACCCATGTGTATCGTATCTCTGAACTGACAGATCATTTTCCTTAAATATGACCCCGGGGACAGGGTCCTTCGTTCTTCTTAAAAAGGAAACATCAGGGGGTTGCAGCTGCCCTTTACAAGGTTCTTCATCACTACTCCCTTTGCAGTCCCACTTGTGCACTTTTGCTGTACCAACCTGCTCCCGTTCACTCTCCTGCCAGCCCTCACCTGCACTGCCAGGTTTCCTGAGGCATTATCTCGATCACTCCCCTCCTGCATCGTAATATTGTCCCCCAGTCCAATTTTATAACTTTAAACAGGATTGGAATATCTAACCAGGTTTGGCGTTCCAATGCTAATGTGAGAACAACTGTCAACTTCTACCAAACAAATGAAGTATTTACTTTCATGTTCTGTGTCTGGATACGTTTGTCAGGGTGGGGCTGGTGTTTTAGTCATTCTTTGTGTTTTATTGCAAGCGAACCCGAACACCTGGGGTCGTTCTTTTGTGTTCACGCGGCGTGTTTGTTTCTGGCTTTTTCCCCCTTGCAAATAGGCTCTTCTCCCTTCTCAACATGGGCCTTACTCATGAGGCCTTTTTAGTTCTCGCCTACGCAGCGCGCATGCACAGAATAGGAGGGCCTTTAGCCGTCGTTCTTCACTTTTTCAAGCACTGCACTCGTGCTTGTGGCGGCATCCACCTTGCGGGAGCGCGCAGCGGCGCGCCACAAGCACGAGTGCAGTGCTTAAAAAAGTGAAGACTGCGTGCATGCGCACGCACCCACCAATCACTGTCTTGATAAGATAAGAGTTTAACGTGTTTTCTCAAGAACATTGTAATCCTTACCCGAGGTGCTGTCTCTCTATCTTAACCCCTTCAGCGCGGCGCGGATTTCCGCGCCGCGCTGAAGATTCCGTGCGCGGGCAGGGCCATAACGGAGCGGTTCCGTCATGCGCACAGCGCAACCGACGCACGTGATGGAACCGCTCCGTCACAAGCGTCGAACGGGTTAATTGAATTACTTTCAAATGAAACCGATTAATACAAATTAGCAATGACGAGCACTAGTGCTTTAAAGCAGCTGCTGTTTGTGCTCTTTTGAAAGATGGGAAATTACAGGTTTTCAGAACATGCGGATTGAAGTCTTCACTATAATTGTTTCTTTTATTTGTTCTGCATGCATTTATTTGCATATAATAATGTAGTATCCTCAGAGCATTAGGAATGGCCACAAATCGTTAAACTCTGCAAACATGTACTGATTTTATATTCGAACCATTGTCACAATCATAGTTGAGCTTTAGAGTACTCACCCTAACTACAAATGCCTTGCTTTAATGGCTGACTCACTCTCACTGACTATCACACTCTCACTGACACTCTCACAGACTCTCACACTCTCACTGACACTCTCACTGACACACTCACTCACACTGCCTCGCTCCCTCACACTGACTCACTGACTCTCACTCACACTGACTCACTGACAGACTCTCCCACTCTCACTGACTCTCCCACTCTCACTCACTCTCCCACTCTCACTCACTCACTGACAGACTCTCCCTGACTGACTCACTCTCACTGACAGACTCTCACTGATGGACTCTCACTGACAGACTCTCCCACTCTCACTCACTCACTGACTCACTCTCACCCACTGACTGACTCACGCTCACTGACTCACGCTCACTGACTCACTCTCACTGACAGACTCTCACTGACTCTCCCCCTCTCTCACTGACTGACTCACTGACAGACTCACTGACAGACTCTCACTGACAATCTGACTCACTCTCACTGACTGACTCTCCCACTCTCTCACTAACTGACTCTCACCGACGGACTCTCTCACTGACTGACTCTCCCATTCTCTCACTGACTGACTCACTCTCACTGACTGACTCACTCTCACTAACAGACTCTCACTCACTGACAGACTCTCACTCACTCGCTCACTGACTGACTCACTCTCACTGACTGACTGACTAACTCACTCTCACTAACAGACTCACTCTCACTGACTGACTCTCCCATTCTCTCACTGAGTGACTCACTCACTCTCACTGACTGTCAGACTCTCTCTCACTGACTGACAGAATCTCTCTCACTGAAAGACTCTCCAACTCTCTCTCACTGACTGACTCACACTCACTGACTGACTCACTCTCACTCTCCCACTAACTGACTCTCACTGACAGACTCTCCCACTCACTCTCTGACTGACTCACTCTGACTGACTCACTCTCACTGACTCACTCTCACTGACTCACTCTCACTCTCTCACTGACTGACTCTCTCACTGGCTGACTGACTGACTGACTCACTCTCACTGACTGACTCACTCTCACTGACTGACTCACTCTCACTGACTGACTCACTCTCACTAACTGACTCACTCTCACTAACTGACTCACTCTCACTAACTGACTCTCTCTCACTGACTCACTCTCACTCTCTCACTGACTGACTCTCTCACTGGCTGACTGACTGACTCTCTCACTGGCTGACTGACTCACTCTCACTGACTGACTGACTCACTCTCACTGACTGACTCACTCTCACTAACTGACTCACTCTCACTAACTGACTCACTCTCACTAACTGACTCACTATCACTAACTGACTCTCACTCACTGACAGACTCTCACTCACTGACTCACTCACTCACTCTCACTGACTGACTGACTCACTCTCACTAACAGACTCTCACTGACGGACTCTCTCACTGACAGACTCTCTCGCTGACTGACTCTCCCATTCTCTCACTGACTGACTCACTCACTTTCACTGACAGACTCTCACTGACGGACTCTCTCACTGGCTGACTGACTGACTCACTCTCACTGACTGACTCACTCTCACTAACTGACTCACTCTCACTAACTGACTCTCACTCACTGACAGACTCTCACTCACTCGCTCGCTGACTGACTGACTCACTCTCACTAACAGACTCTCACTGACAGACTCTCTCACTGACTGACTCTCCCATTCTCTCACTGAGTGACTCACTCACTCTCACTGACTGTCAGACTCTCTCTCACTGACTGACAGAATCTCTCTCACTGAAAGACTCTCCAACTCTCTCTCACTGACTGACTGACTCTCACTCTCTCACAGACTGACTCACTCTCACTGACACTCACCCACTCTCTCTCACTCTCTCTCACTGACTGACAGACTCTCTCTCACTGACTCACTCTCACTGACCCACTCACTGACTGACAGACTCTCACTGACACTCTCCTACTCTCTCTCACTGACAGACTCACTCTCACTGATTCACTCACTGTCACTGACTCACTTTCACTGACTGACAGACTCACTCTCACTAACAGACTCGCACTGACTGACTCACTCTCACTGACAGTCGCTCTCACTGACTCTCTCCCAGACTCACTCTCACTGACTGACTCACTCTCACTAACTGACTCACTCTCACTGACTGACTCACTCTCACTGACTGACTCACTCTCACTAACTGACTCACTCTCACTAACTGACTCACTCTCACTAACAGACTCTCACTCACTGACACTCTCACTCACTCGCTCACTGACTGACTGACTCACTCTCACTAACAGACTCTCACTGACAGACTCTCTCACTGACTGACTCTCCCATTCTCTCACTGAGTGACTCACTCACTCTCACTGACTGTCAGACTCTCTCTCACTGACTGACAGAATCTCTCTCACTGACTGTCTCACTCTCTCACAGACTGACTCACTCTCACTGACAGACTCACCCACTCTCTCTCACTGACTGAAAGACTCTCTCTCACTGACTCACTCTCAGTGACCCACCCACTCACTGACTGACAGACTCTCACTGACACTCTCCAACTCACTGTCACTGACTCACTCACTGTCACTGACTCACTCTCACTGACTGACAGATTCACTCTCACTGACAGTCGCTCTCACTGACTCTCTCCCACTCTCTGACAGACTCACGCTCACTCAATGACTGACTCACTCTCACTGACTCACACTGACTCACTCACTCTCACTGACAGACTCTCACTGACTCTCTCACTTTCACTGACTGGCTCACTCTCACTGACAGACTCACCTACTCTCTCTCACTCTCTCTCACTGACTGACAGACTCTCTCTCACTAACAGACTCTCACTGACAGTCACTCTCACTGATTGACTCTCCCACTCTCTCACTGACTGACTGACTCACTCTCACTGACAGACTCTCACTGACTGACAGTCGCTCTCACTGACAGTCGCTCTCACTGACTGACTCTCTCACTGACTGACTCACTCACTGACTCACTCTCACTGACAGACTCTCACTGATATACTCTCCCACTCTCTCACTCACTCTCACTGACTCACTCCCTCTCACTGACTCACTCCCTCTCACTGACCCACTCACTGACTGACACTCTCACTGACAGACTCACCCACTCTCTCTCAATGACTGACTCGCTCTCATTGACTGACAGACTCTCTCTCACTGAATGACAGAATCAGAATCTCTCTCACTGACTGACTCCCTCTCACTGACCCACTCACTGACTGACAGACTCTCACTGACACTCTTCTACTCTCTCTCACTGACTGACTCACCCACTCTCACTGACTGACTCACTCTCACTGACTGACTCACTCTCACTGACTCCCTCTCAGTGAGTCACTAACTGACTCACTCTCACTGACTGACTCACTCTCACTGACTGACTCACTCTCACTGACTGACTCACTCTCACTGACTGACTCTCTCACTGACTGACTCTCTCACTGACTGACACTCTCACTGACTGACTGACTGACTCACACTCACTGACTCACTCTCACTGACACTCACTCTCACTGATTGACTCACTCTCACTGACTGACTCAATCTCACTGACACTCTCACTGACTGACAGACTCTCACTGATATACTCTCCCACTCTCTCTCACTGACTGACTGACTGACTCACTATCACTGACTGACTCACTATCACTGACTGACTCACTCACTCTTACTGACTCACTCTTACTGACTCACTCTTACTGACTCACTCTTACTGACTCACTCTTACTGACTCACTCTTACGGACTCACTCTTACGGACTCACTCTTACGGACTCACTCTTACGGACTCACTCTTACGGACTCACTCTTACGGACTCACTCTTACGGACTCACTCTTACGGACTCACTCTTACGGACTCACTCTCTCGGACTCACTCTCTCGGACTCACTCTCTCGGACTCACTCTCACTGACAGATTCACTAACAGACTCTCACTGACTGATTCTCCCACTCTCTCTCACTGACTGACTCACTCTCACTGACTCACTCACTGACACTCTCACTGACTGACTCTCCCACTCTCTCACTGACTGACTCACTCACTCTCTCACTGACTGACACACTGACTGACAGACTCACTCTCACTGACTGACTCTCTCTCACTGACTCTCTCTCACTGACTGACTCACTCTCACCGACTCACTCTCACTGAACTCACTCACTCTCACTGACTCACTCTCACTGACTGACTCACTCTCACTGACTCACTCTCACTGACTCTCCCACTCTCTCACTGACTGACAGACTCACTCTCACTGACTGACACTCTCACTGACTGACTCACTCACTCTCTCTCAATGACTGACTCACTCTCATTGACTGACAGACTCTCTCTCACTGACTGACCGAATCAGAATCTCTCTCACTGACTGACTCCCTCTCACTGACCCACTCACTGACTGACAGACTCTCACTGACACTCTCCTACTCTCTCTCACTGTCTGACTCACCCACTATCACTGACTGACTCACCCACTCTCACTGGCTGACTCACCCAGTCTCACTGACTGACTCACCCAGTCTCACTGACTGACTCACCCACTCTCACTGACTGACTCACCCACTCTCACTGACTGACTCACCCACTCTCACTGACTGACTCACCCACTCTCACTGACTGACTCACCCACTCTCACTGACTGACTCACCCACTCTCACTGACTGACTCACCCACTCTCACTGACTGACTCACCCACTCTCACTGACTGACTCACCCACTCTCACTGACTGACTCACCCACTCTCACTGACTGACTCACCCACTCTCACTGACTGACTCACCCACTCTCACTGACTGACTCACCCACTCTCAATGACTGACTCATCCACTCTCAATGACTGACTCACTCTCAATGACTGACAGACTCACTCCCACTGACTGACAGACTCACTCTCACTAACAGACTCGCACTGAATGACTCACTCTCACTGACAGTTGCTCTCACTGACTCTTTCCCACTCTCTCACTGACTGACACTCACTCTCACTCAATGACTGACTCACTCTCACTGACTCACACTGACTCACTCACTCTCACTGACAGACTCTCACTGACTCTCTCATGCTCTCTCACTGAATGACTCACTCTCACTGACAGTTGCTCTCACTGACTCTTTCCCACTCTCTCACTGACTGACACTCACTCTCACTCAATGACTGACTCACTCTCACTGACTCACACTGACTCACTCACTCTCACTGACAGACTCTCACTGACTCTCTCATGCTCTCTCACTGACTGACTCACTCTCACTGACTCGCTCTCACTGACTGACTCGCTCTCACTGACTGACTCGCTCTCACTGACTGACTCGCTCTCACTGACTGACTCGCTCTCACTGACTGACTCGCTCTCACTGACTGACTCGCTCTCACTGACTGACTCGCTCTCACTGACTGACTCGCTCTCACTGACTGACTCGCTCTCACTGACTGACTCGCTCTCACTGACTGACTCGCTCTCACTGACTGACAGACTCTCACTGACTGACTCTCTCACTGACTGACTCTCTCACTGACTGACTCTCTCACTGACTGACTCTCTCACTGACACTCTCACTGACTGACTCACTGACTGACTCACACTGACTGACTCACTCTCACTGACACTCTCACTGATTGACTCACTCTCACTGACTGACTCAATCTCACTGACACTCTCACTGACTGACTCAATCTCACTGACACTCTCACTGACTGACAGACTCTCACTGATATACTCTCCCACTCTCTCTCACTCACTGACTGACTGACTCACTATCACTGACTGACTGACTTACTCACTCTTACTGACTCACTCTTACTGACTCACTCTTACTGACTCACTCTTACTGACTCACTCTTACTGACTCACTCTTACTGACTCACTCTCTCGGACTCACTCTCTCGGACTCACTCTCTCGGACTCACTCTCTCGGACTCACTCTCTCGGACTCACTCTCTCGGACTCACTCTCACTGACAGATTCACTAACAGACTCTCACTGACTGATTCTCCCACTCTCTCTCACTGACTGACTGACTCACTCTCACTGACTCACTCACTGACACTCTCACTGACTGACTCTCCCACTCTCTCACTGACTGACTCTCCCACTCTCTCACTGACTGACTGACTGACTCTCTCACTGACTGACACACTGACTGACAGACTCACTCACTGACTGACTCTCTCTCAGTGACTCTCTCTCACTGACTGACTCACTCTCACCGACTCACTCTCACTGACTCACTCACTCTCACTGACTCACTCTCACTGACTGACTCACTCTCACTGACTCACTCTCACTGACTCTCCCACTCTCTCACTGACTGACAGACTCACTCTCACTGACTGACACTCTCACTGACTGACTCACCCACTCTCTCTCAATGACTGACTCACTCTCAATGACTGACAGACTCTCTCTCACTGACTGACTGAATCAGAATCTCTCTCACTGACTGACTCCCTCTCACTGACCCACTCACTGACTGACAGACTCTCACTGACCCTCTCCTACTCTCTCTCACTGTCTGACTCACCCACTCTCACTGTCTGACTCACCCACTCTCACTGACTGACTCACCGACTCTCACTGGCTGACTCACCCACTCTCACTGGCTGACTCACCCAGTCTCACTGGCTGACTCACCCAGTCTCACTGACTGACTCACCCAGTCTCACTGACTGACTCACCCAGTCTCACTGACTGACTCACCCACTCTCACTGACTGACTCACCCACTCTCACTGACTGACTCACCCACTCTCACTGACTGACTCACCCACTCTCACTGACTGACTCACCCACTCTCACTGACTGACTCACCCACTCTCACTGACTGACTCACCCACTCTCACTGACTGACTCACCCACTCTCACTGACTGACTCACCCACTCTCAATGACTGACTCACCCACTCTCAATGACTGACTCACCCACTCTCAATGACTGACTCACTCTCAATGACTGACAGACTCACTCCCACTGACTGACAGACTCACTCTCACTAACACTCGCACTGAATGACTCACTCTCACTGACAGTTGCTCTCACTGACTCTTTCCCACTCTCTCACTGACTGACACTCACTCTCCCTCAATGACTGACTCACTCTCACTGACTCACACTGACTCACTCACTCTCACTGACAGACTCTCACTGACTCTCTCATGCTCTCTCACTGACTGACTCACTCTCACTAACAGACTATCACTGACTGACTCACTCTCACTGACAGCCACTCTCACTGACTGACTCTCCCACTCTCTCACTGACTGACTCGCTCTCACTGACTGACTCGCTCTCACTGACTGACTCGCTCTCACTGACTGACAGACTCTCACTGACTGACTCTCCCACTCTCTCTCACTGACTGACTCTCCCACTCTCTCTCTCACTGACTGACTCTCCCACTCTCTCTCACTGACTGACTGACTCACTCTTGCTGACTGACTCTCCCACTCTCTCTGACTGACTAACTCACTCTCACTGACACTCTCACTGACTCACTCTCTCTCACTGACTGACTCACTCTCACTGACTAACTGACTCACTCTCACTAACAGACTCGCACTGACTGACTCACTCTCACTGACTCTCTCACACTCTCTGACTGACTGACTGACTCACTCTCACTGACACTCACTGACTGACTCACTCTCACTGACTGACTCACTCTCACTGACTGACTCACTCTCACTGACTGACTCACTCTCACTGACTGACTCACTCTCACTGACTGACTCACTCACTCTCACTGACTGACAGACTCTCACTGACTGACAGACTCTCACTGATATACTCTCCCACTCTCTCTCACTGACTGACTGACTCACTCTCACTGACTGACTCACTCTCACTGACTGACTCACTATAACTGACACTCTCACTGATAAACTCTCACTGACAGACTCTCCCACTCACTCTCTCACTGACTGACTCACTCGCTCTCACTGACTGACTTGCTCTCAATGACTAACAGACTCTCACTGACTGACTCTCCCACTCGCTCTGACTGACTCTCCCACTCTCTCTCTCTCTCTCACTCACTGACTGACTGACTGACTCACTCTTACTGACAGACTCTTACTGACAGACTCTCTCGGACTCACTCTCACTGCCTCACTCTCACTGACTCACTCTCACGGACAGACTCTCACTAACAGACTCTCACTGACTGGCTGTCCCACTCTCTCTCACTGACTGACTCACTGTCACCGACTGACTCTCCCACTCTCTCTCTCTCTCACTGACTGACTGACTCACTCTTACTGATTCACTCTCTCGGACTCAATCTCTCGGACTCACTCTCCCAGACTCACTCTCTCGGACTCACTCTCACCGACTGACTCACTCTCACCGACTGACTCACTCTCACTGAACTGACTCACTCTCACTGACTGACTCACTCTCACTGACTGACTCACTCTCACTGACTGACTCACTCTCACTGACTGACTCACTCTCACTGACTGACTCACTCTCACTGACTGACTCTCCCACTCTCTCTCACTGACTGACTCACTCTCACTGACTGTCTCACTGACTGACTCACTCTCACCGACTGACTCACTCACTGAACTCACTCACTCTGACTGACTCTAGACTCTCACTGAATCACTCTCACTGACTGTCTCACTGACTGACTCACTCACTGAACTCACTCACTCTGACTGACTCTAGACTCTCACTGACTGACTCTCTCTGACTGACTCACTCTGACTGACTCACTCTGACTGACTCACTCTGACTGACTCACTCTGACTGACTCACTCTGACTGACTCACTCTGACTGACTCACTCTGACTGACTCACTCTGACTGACTCACTCTGACCGACTCACTCTGACCGACTCACTCTGACCGACTCACTCTGACCGACTCACTCTGACCGACTCACTCTCACTGACTCACTCTCACTGACTCACTCTCACTGACACTCTCAATGACTGACTGACTCTTCCACTTTCTCACTGACTAACTCTCCCACTTTCTCGCTGACTGACTCTCCCACTCTCTCTCACTGACTGACTCTCCCACTCTCTCTCACTGACTGACAGACTCACTCTCTCTCACTGACTGACAGACTCGCTCTCTCTCAGTGACTGACTAACTCACTCTCACTGACAGACTCTCACTGACTCACTCTCTCTCACTGACTGACTCACTCTCACTGACTAACTGACTCACTCTCACTAACAGACTCGCACTGACTGACTCACTCTCACTGACAGTCGCTCTCACTGACTCTCTCCCACTCTCTCACTGACTGACTGACTCACTCTCACTGACAGACTCACTCTCACTGACTGACTCTCACTGACTGACAGACTCTCACTGATATACTCTCCCACTCTCTCTCACTGACTGACTCACTCTCACTGACTGACTCACTATCACTGACACTCTCACTGATAAACTCTCACTGACAGACTCTCCCACTCACTCACTCTCACTGACTGACTCACTCACTCACTCTCACTGACAGACTCTCTCACTCTCTCTCACTCACACTCACTGACTCACTATCACTGACACTCACTGACTCACTCTCACTGACTGACTCACTGACTGACAAACTCACTCTCACTGACTGACTCACTCTCACTGAACTCATTCACTCTCACTGAACTCATTCACTCTCACTGAACTCATTCACTCTCACTGAACTCATTCACTCTCACTGAACTCATTCACTCTCACTGAACTCATTCACTCTCACTGAACTCATTCACTCTCACTGACTGACAGACTCACTCTCACTGACTGACAGACTCTCTCTCACTGACTGACAGACTCTCTCTCACTGACTGACAGACTCTCTCTCACTGACTGACTGACTCTCACTGACAGATTCACCCACTCTCTCTCACTGACTCTCACTCACTGACTCTCACTCACGGACTCTCACTCACGGACTCTCACTCACGGACTCTCACTCACGGACTCTCACTCACGGACTCTCACTCACTGACTCTCACTCACTGAGTCTTACTCACAGACTCACTCTCTCTGACTCACTCTCTCTGACTCACTCTCTCGGACTCACTCTCTCGGACTCACTCTCTCGGACTCACTCTCACTGACACTCTCCTACTCTCTCTTACTGACTGACTTGCCTACTCTCACTGACTGACAGGCTCACTCTCACTGACTGACTCTCACTGACTGACTCTCACTGACTGACTCACTCTGTCTCACTCTCACTGACACTCTCACTGACTGACGCACTCTCACTGACTGACTGACTCTTCCACTTTCTCACTAACTCTCCCACTTTCTCACTGACTGACTCTCTCTCACTGACTGACTCTCCCACTCTCTCTCGCTGACTGACAGACTCTCTCTCTCTGTGACTGACTAACTCACTCTTACTGACTGACTCACTCTCACTCACACTCACTGACTCACTATCACTGACACTCGCTGACTCACTATCACTGACACTCACTGACTCACTCTCGTTGACTGACAAACTCACTCACTGAACTCATTCACTCTCACTGAACTCATTCACTCTCACTGAACTCATTCACTCTCACTGAACTCATTCACTCTCACTGAACTCATTCACTCTCACTGAACTACTCATTCACTCTCACTGAACTACTCATTCACTCTCACTGAACTACTCATTCACTCTCACTGAACTACTCATTCACTCTCACTGAACTCATTCACTCTCACTGAACTCATTCACTCTCACTGAACTCACTCACTCTCACTGAACTCACTCACTCTCACTGACTCACTCTCTCTCACTGACTGACAGGCTCTCTCTCACTGACTGACAGGCTCTCTCTCACTGACTGACAGGCTCTCTCTCACTGACTGACAGACTCTCTCTCACTGACTGACTGACTGACTCTCTCTCACTGACTGACTGACTCTCACTGACAGATTCACCCACTCTCTCTCACTGACTGACTGACTGACTCACTCTCTCTCACTGACTGACTCTCACTGACAGATTCACCCACTCTCTCTCACTGACTGACTGACTGACTCACTCTCTCTCACTGACTGACTCTCACTGACAGATTCACCCACTCTCTCTCACTGACTGACTGACTGACTCACTCCCTCTCACTGACCCACTCACTGACTGACACTCACTGACACTCTCCTATGCTCTATCACTGACTGACTCACCCACTCTCACTGACTGACTCACCCACTCTCACTGACTGACTCACCCACTCTCACTGACTGACTCACCCACTCTCACTGACTGACTCACCCACTCTCACTGACTGACTCACCCACTCTCACTGACTGACTCACCCACTCTCACTGACTGACTCACCCACTCTCACTGACTGACTCACCCACTCTCACTGACTGACTCTCCCACTCTCACTGACTCTCCCACTCTCACTGACTGACTCTCCCACTCTCACTGACTGACTCTCCCACTCTCACTGACTGACTCTCCCACTCTCACTGACAGACTCACCCATTCTCTCACTGACTGACAGACTCACCCACTCTCTCACTGACTGACAGACTCTCTCTCACTGACTGACAGACTCTCTCTCACTGACTGACAGACTCTCTCTCACTGACTGACAGACTCTCTCACTGACTGACTGACTCTCACTGACAGATTCACCCACTCTCTCTCACTGACTGACTCACTCTGACTCACTCTCACTCACTGACTCACTCTCTCTGACTCACTCTCTCTGACTCACTCTCTCTGACTCACTCTCTCTGACTCACTCTCTCGGACTCACTCTCTCGGACTCTCTCTCACTGACTGACAGACTCTCTCTCACTGACTGACTGACTCTCACTGACAGATTCACCCACTCTCACTCACTGACTCTCACTCACGGACTCTCACTCACGGACTCTCACTCACTGACTCTCACTCACTGACTCTCACTCACTGACTCTCACTCACTGACTCTCACTCACTGACTCTCACTCACTGAGTCTCACTCACAGACTCACTCTCACAGACTCACTCTCACAGACTCACTCTCTCTGACTCACTCTCTCGGACTCACTCTCTCGGACTCACTCTCTCGGACTCACTCTCACTGAAACTCTCCTACTCTCTCTTACTGACTGACTTGCCTACTCTCACTGACTGACAGGCTCACTCTCACTGACTGACTCTCACTGACTGACTCTCACTGACTGACTCACTCTGTCTCACTCTCACTGACTCACTCTCACTGACACTCTCACTGACTGACGCACTCTCACTGACTGACTGACTCTTCCACTTTCTCACTAACTCTCCCACTTTCTCACTGACTGACTCTCCCACTCTCTCTCACTGACTGACTCTCCCACTCTCTCTCGCTGACTGACAGACTCTCTCTCTCTGTGACTGACTAACTCACTCTTACTGACTGACTCACTCTCACTCACACTCACTGACTCACTCTCACTCTCACTCACACTCACTGACTCACTATCACTGACACTCACTGACTCACTATCACTGACACTCACTGACTCACTCTCGCTGACTGACAAACTCACTCACTGAACTCATTCACTCTCACTGAACTCATTCACTCTCACTGAACTCATTCACTCTCACTGAACTCATTCACTCTCACTGAACTCACTCACTCTCACTGACTTACAGGCTCTCTCTCACTGACTGACAGGCTCTCTCTCACTGACTGACAGACTCTCTCTCACTGACTGACTGACTCTCTCTCACTGACTGACTGACTCTCACTGACAGATTCACCCATTCTCTCTCACTGACTGACTGACTGACTCACTCTCTCTCACTGACTGACTCCCTCTCACTGACCCACTCACTGACTGACACTCACTGACACTCTCCTACTCTCTCTCACTGACTGACTCGCCTACTCTCACTGACTGACTCGCCTACTCTCACTGACTGACTCGCCTACTCTCACTGACTGACTCGCCTACTCTCACTGACTGACAGGCTCACTCTCACTGACTGACAGGCTCACTCTCACTGACTGACAGGCTCACTCTCACTGACTGACAGGCTCACTCTCACTGACTGACAGGCTCACTCTCACTGGCTGACAGGCTCACTCTCACTGGCTGACAGGCTCACTCACTGACTGACAGACTCACACTCACTGACTGACACTCACTCACTGACTGACAGACTCTCTCTCACTGACTGACAGACTCTCTCTCACTGACTGACAGACTCTCTCTCACTGACTGACAGACTCTCTCACTGACAGATTCACCCACTCTCTCTCACTGACTGACTCACTCTCACTCACTGTCACTCACTGACTCACTCTCTCGGACTCACTCTCTCGGACTCACTCTCTCGGACTCACTCTCTCGGACTCACTCTCTCGGACTCACTCTCTCGGACTCACTCTCTCGGACTCACTCTCTCGGACTCACTCTCTCGGACTCACTCTCTCGGACTCACTCTCACTGACTCACTCTCACTGACACTCTCCTACTCTCTCTCACTGACACTCTCCTACTCTCTCTCACTGACACTCACCCACTCTCTCACTGACTGACAGACTCACCCACTCTCTCACTGACTGACTGACAGACTCTCTCTCACTGACTGACAGACTCTCTCACTGACTGACAGGCTCTCTCTCACTGACTGACAGGCTCTCTCTCACTGACTGACAGACTCTCTCTCACTGACTGACTGACTCTCTCTCACTGACTGACAGACTCTCTCTCACTGACTGACAGACTCTCTCACTGACTGACTGACTCTCACTGACAGATTCACCCACTCTCTCTCACTGACTGACTCACTCTCTCTGACTCACTCTCTCTGACTCACTCTCTCTGACTCACTCTCTCTGACTCACTCTCTCTGACTCACTCTCTCTGACTCACTCTCTCTGACTCACTCTCTCTGACTCACTCTCTCTGACTCACTCTCTCTGACTCACTCTCTCGGACTCTCTCTCTCGGACTCTCTCTCACTGACTGACAGACTCTCTCTCACTGACTGACTCTCACTGACTGACAGACTCTCTCTCACTGACTGACTCTCACTGACAGATTCACCCACTCTCACTCACTGACTCTCACTCACGGACTCTCACTCACTGACTCTCACTCACTGAGTCTCACTCACAGACTCACTCTCTCTGACTCACTCTCTCTGACTCACTCTCTCAGACTCACTCTCTCGGACTCACTCTCTCGGACTCACTCTCTCGGACTCACTCTCACTGAAACTCTCCTACTCTCTCTTACTGACTGACTTGCCTACTCTCACTGACTGACAGGCTCACTCTCACTGACTGACTCTCACTGACTGACTCTCACTGACTGACTCTCACTGACTCACTCTCACTGACACTCTCACTGACTGACGCACTCTCACTGACTGACTGACTCTTCCACTTTCTCACTAACTCTCCCACTTTCTCACTGACTGACTCTCCCACTCTCTCTCACTGACTGACTCTCCCACTCTCTCTCGCTGACTGACAGACTCTCTCTCTCTGTGACTGACTAACTCACTCTTACTGACTGACTCACACTCACACTCACTGACTCACTCTCACTCACACTCACTGACTCACTATCACTGACACTCACTGACTCACTATCACTGACACTCACTGACTCACTCTCGCTGACTGACAAACTCACTCACTGAACTCATTCACTCTCACTGAACTCATTCACTCTCACTGAACTCATTCACTCTCACTGAACTCATTCACTCTCACTGAACTACTCATTCACTCTCACTGAACTACTCATTCACTCTCACTGAACTACTCATTCACTCTCACTGAACTACTCATTCACTCTCACTGAACTACTCATTCACTCTCACTGAACTCATTCACTCTCACTGAACTCATTCACTCTCACTGAACTCATTCACTCTCACTGAACTCACTCACTCTCACTGAACTCACTCTCTCTCACTGACTGACAGGCTCTCTCTCACTGACTGACAGGCTCTCTCTCACTGACTGACAGACTCTCTCTCACTGACTGACTGACTCTCTCTCACTGACTGACTGACTCTCTCTCACTGACTGACTGACTCTCACTGACAGATTCACCCACTCTCTCTCACTGACTGACTGACTGACTCACTTTCTCTCACTGACTGACTCCCTCTCACTGACCCACTCACTGACTGACACTCACTGACACTCTCCTACTCTCTCTCACTGACTGACTCGCCTACTCTCACTGACTGACTCGCCTACTCTCACTGACTGACAGGCTCACTCTCACTGACTGACAGGCTCACTCTCACTGACTGACAGACTCTCTCACTGACTGACTGACTCTCACTGACAGATTCACCCACTCTCTCTCACTGACTGACTCACTCTCTCTGACTCACTCTCTCTGACTCACTCTCTCTGACTCACTCTCTCTGACTCACTCTCTCTGACTCACTCTCTCTGACTCACTCTCTCTGACTCACTCTCTCTGACTCACTCTCTCTGACTCACTCTCTCGGACTCACTCTCTCGGACTCTCTCTCTCGGACTCTCTCTCACTGACTGACAGACTCTCTCTCACTGACTGACTCTCACTGACTGACAGACTCTCTCTCACTGACTGACTCTCACTGACAGATTCACCCACTCTCACTCACTGACTCTCACTCACGGACTCTCACTCACGGACTCTCACTCACGGACTCTCACTCACTGACTCTCACTCACTGAGTCTCACTCACAGACTCACTCTCTCTGACTCACTCTCTCTGACTCACTCTCTCAGACTCACTCTCTCGGACTCACTCTCTCGGACTCACTCTCTCGGACTCACTCTCACTGAAACTCTCCTACTCTCTCTTACTGACTGACTTGCCTACTCTCACTGACTGACAGGCTCACTCTCACTGACTGACTCTCACTGACTCACTCTCACTGACTGACTCACTCTGTCTCACTCTCACTGACTCACTCTCACTGACACTCTCACTGACTGACGCACTCTCACTGACTGACTGACTCTTCCACTTTCTCACTAACTCTCCCACTTTCTCACTGACTGACTCTCCCACTCTCTCTCACTGACTGACTCTCCCACTCTCTCTCGCTGACTGACAGACTCTCTCTCTCTGTGACTGACTAACTCACTCTTACTGACTGACTCACACTCACACTCACTGACTCACTCTCACTCACACTCACTGACTCACTATCACTGACACTCACTGACTCACTATCACTGACACTCACTGACTCACTCTCGCTGACTGACAAACTCACTCACTGAACTCATTCACTCTCACTGAACTCATTCACTCTCACTGAACTCATTCACTCTCACTGAACTCATTCACTCTCACTGAACTACTCATTCACTCTCACTGAACTACTCATTCACTCTCACTGAACTACTCATTCACTCTCACTGAACTACTCATTCACTCTCACTGAACTACTCATTCACTCTCACTGAACTCATTCACTCTCACTGAACTCATTCACTCTCACTGAACTCATTCACTCTCACTGAACTCACTCACTCTCACTGAACTCACTCTCTCTCACTGACTGACAGGCTCTCTCTCACTGACTGACAGGCTCTCTCTCACTGACTGACAGACTCTCTCTCACTGACTGACTGACTCTCTCTCACTGACTGACTGACTCTCTCTCACTGACTGACTGACTCTCTCTCACTGACTGACTGACTCTCACTGACAGATTCACCCACTCTCTCTCACTGACTGACTGACTGACTCACTTTCTCTCACTGACTGACTCCCTCTCACTGACCCACTCACTGACTGACACTCACTGACACTCTCCTACTCTCTCTCACTGACTGACTCGCCTACTCTCACTGACTGACTCGCCTACTCTCACTGACTGACAGGCTCACTCTCACTGACTGACAGGCTCACTCTCACTGACTGACAGGCTCACTCTCACTGACTGACAGGCTCACTCTCACTGACTGACAGGCTCACTCTCACTGGCTGACAGGCTCACTCTCACTGGCTGACAGGCTCACTCTCACTGGCTGACAGGCTCACTCTCACTGGCTGACAGGCTCACTCACTGACTGACAGACTCACACTCACTGACTGACACTCACTCACTGACTCATTCACTCTCACTGAACTCACTCACTCTCACTGACTCACTCACTCTCACTGACTGACAGACTCTCTCTCACTGACTGACAGACTCTCTCTCACTGACTGACAGACTCTCTCTCACTGACTGACAGACTCTCTCTCACTGACTGACAGACTCTCTCTCACTGACTGACAGACTCTCTCTCACTGACTGACAGACTCTCTCACTGACAGATTCACCCACTCTCTCTCACTGACTGACTGACTCACTCTCACTCACTGTCACTCACTGACTCACTCTCTCGGACTCACTCTCTCGGACTCACTCTCTCGGACTCACTCTCTCGGACTCACTCTCTCGGACTCACTCTCTCGGACTCACTCTCTCGGACTCACTCTCACTGACACTCTCCTACTCTCTCTCACTGACACTCTCCTACTCTCTCTCACTGACTGACTCGCCTACTCTCACTGACTGACAGGCTCACTCTCACTGACTGACAGGCTCACTCTCACTGACTGACAGGCTCACTCTCACTGACTGACAGGCTCACTCTCACTGGCTGACAGGCTCACTCTCACTGGCTGACAGGCTCACTCTCACTGACTGACAGGCTCACTCTCACTGACTGACAGACTCACACTCACTGACTGACACTCACTGACTCATTCACTCTCACTGAACTCATTCACTCTCACTGACTCACTCACTCTCACTGACTGACAGACAGACTCTCTCTCACTGACTGACTCTCACTGACAGATTAACCCACTCTCACTGACTGACAGGCTCACTCTCACTGACTGACAGGCTCACTCTCACTGACTGACAGACTCACACTCACTGACTGACACTCACTCACTGACTCATTCACTCTCACTGAACTCATTCACTCACTGACTCACTCTCACTGACTCTCTCTCTCACTGACTCTCTCTCTCACTGACTCTCTCTCTCTCACTGACTCTCTCTCTCACTGACTCTCTCTCTCACTGACTCTCTCACTGACTCTCTCTCTCACTGACTCTCTCTCCCACTCTCTCTCACTCTCCCACTCTCTCTCACTGACTCACTCTCACTGACTCACTCTCTCACTGACTGACTCTCTCTCACTGACAGATTCACCCACTCTCTCTCACTGACTGACTCACTCTCACTGACTGACTCCCTCTCACTGACCCACTCACTGACTGACACTCTCACTGACACTCTCCTACTCTCTATCACTGACTGACTCACGCACTCTCACTGACTGACTCACCCACTCTCACTGACTGACTCACCCACTCTCACTGACTGACTCACCCACTCTCACTGACTGACTCACCCACTCTCACTGACTGACTCTCCCACTCTCACTGACTGACTCACCCACTCTCTCACTGACTGACAGACTCACCCACTCTCTCACTGACTGACTGACAGACTCTCTCTCACTGACTGACAGACTCTCTCTCACTGACTGACAGACTCTCTCTCACTGACTGACAGACTCTCTCACTGACTGACTGACTCTCACTGACAGATTCACCCACTCTCTCTCACTGACTGACTCACTCTGACTCACTCTCACTCACTGACTCACTCTCTCTGACTCACTCTCTCTGACTCACTCTCTCTGACTCACTCTCTCTGACTCACTCTCTCTGACTCACTCTCTCTGACTCACTCTCTCTGACTCACTCTCTCTGACTCACTCTCTCTGACTCACTCTCTCTGACTCACTCTCTCGGACTCTCTCTCACTGACTGACAGACTCTCTCTCACTGACTGACTGACTCTCACTGACAGATTCACCCACTCTCACTCACTGACTCTCACTCACGGACTCTCACTCACGGACTCTCACTCACGGACTCTCACTCACGGACTCTCACTCACGGACTCTCACTCACTGACTCTCACTCACTGACTCTCACTCACTGACTCACTCTCACAGACTCACTCTCTCGGACTCACTCTCTCGGACTCACTCTCTCGGACTCACTCTCTCGGACTCACTCTCACTGACACTCTCCTACTCTCTCTTACTGACTGACTTGCCTACTCTCACTGACTGACAGGCTCACTCTCACTGACTGACTCTCACTGACTGACTCTCACTGACTGACTCACTCTGTCTCACTCTCACTGACTCACTCTCACTGACTCACTCTCACTGACACTCTCACTGACTGACGCACTCTCACTGACTGACTGACTCTTCCACTTTCTCACTAACTCTCCCACTTTCTCACTGACTGACTCTCCCACTCTCTCTCACTGACTGACTCTCCCACTCTCTCTCGCTGACTGACAGACTCTCTCTCTCTGTGACTGACTAACTCACTCTTACTGACTGACTCACTCTCACTCACACTCACTGACTCACTCTCACTCACACTCACTGACTCACTATCACTGACACTCACTGACTCACTATCACTGACACTCACTGACTCACTCTCGCTGACTGACAAACTCACTCACTGAACTCATTCACTCTCACTGAACTCATTCACTCTCACTGAACTCATTCACTCTCACTGAACTCATTCACTCTCACTGAACTCATTCACTCTCACTGAACTACTCATTCACTCTCACTGAACTACTCATTCACTCTCACTGAACTACTCATTCACTCTCACTGAACTACTCATTCACTCTCACTGAACTACTCATTCACTCTCACTGAACTCATTCACTCTCACTGAACTCATTCACTCTCACTGAACTCATTCACTCTCACTGAACTCACTCACTCTCACTGAACTCACTCACTCTCACTGACTGACAGGCTCTCTCTCACTGACTGACAGGCTCTCTCTCACTGACTGACAGACTCTCTCTCACTGACTGACTGACTCTCTCTCACTGACTGACTGACTCTCACTGACAGATTCACCCACTCTCTCTCACTGACTGACTGACTGACTCACTTTCTCTCACTGACTGACTCCCTCTCACTGACCCACTCACTGACTGACACTCACTGACACTCTCCTACTCTCTCTCACTGACTGACTCGCCTACTCTCACTGACTGACTCGCCTACTCTCACTGACTGACTCGCCTACTCTCACTGACTGACAGGCTCACTCTCACTGACTGACAGGCTCACTCTCACTGACTGACAGGCTCACTCTCACTGACTGACAGGCTCACTCTCACTGACTGACAGGCTCACTCTCACTGGCTGACAGGCTCACTCTCACTGGCTGACAGGCTCACTCACTGACTGACAGACTCACACTCACTGACTGACACTCACTCACTGACTCATTCACTCTCACTGACTCACTCACTCTCACTGACTGACAGACTCTCTCTCACTGACTGACAGACTCTCTCTCACTGACTGACAGACTCTCTCTCACTGACTGACAGACTCTCTCTCACTGACTGACAGACTCTCTCACTGACAGATTCACCCACTCTCTCTCACTGACTGACTCACTCTCACTCACTGTCACTCACTGACTCACTCTCTCGGACTCACTCTCTCGGACTCACTCTCTCGGACTCACTCTCTCGGACTCACTCTCTCGGACTCACTCTCTCGGACTCACTCTCTCGGACTCACTCTCTCGGACTCACTCTCTCGGACTCACTCTCTTGGACTCACTCTCTTGGACTCACTCTCTCGGACTCACTCTCTCGGACTCACTCTCTCGGACTCACTCTCACTGACTCACTCTCACTGACTCACTCTCACTGACACTCTCCTACTCTCTCTCACTGACACTCTCCTACTCTCTCTCACTGACTGACTCGCCTACTCTCACTGACTGACAGGCTCACTCTCACTGACTGACAGGCTCACTCTCACTGACTGACAGGCTCACTCTCACTGACTGACAGGCTCACTCTCACTGACTGACAGGCTCACTCTCACTGGCTGTCAGGCTCACTCTCACTGGCTGTCAGGCTCACTCTCACTGGCTGACAGGCTCACTCACTGACTGACAGACTCACACTCACTGACTGACACTCACTCACTGAACTCATTCACTCTCACTGAACTCATTCACTCTCACTGAACTACTCATTCACTCTCACTGAACTACTCATTCACTCTCACTGAACTACTCATTCACTCTCACTGAACTACTCATTCACTCTCACTGAACTACTCATTCACTCTCACTGAACTACTCATTCACTCTCACTGAACTCATTCACTCTCACTGAACTCATTCACTCTCACTGAACTCACTCACTCTCACTGAACTCACTCACTCTCACTGACTGACAGGCTCTCTCTCACTGACTGACAGGCTCTCTCTCACTGACTGACAGACTCTCTCTCACTGACTGACTGACTCTCTCTCACTGACTGACTGACTCTCACTGACAGATTCACCCACTCTCTCTCACTGACTGACTGACTGACTCACTTTCTCTCACTGACTGACTCCCTCTCACTGACCCACTCACTGACTGACACTCACTGACACTCTCCTACTCTCTCTCACTGACTGACTCGCCTACTCTCACTGACTGACTCGCCTACTCTCACTGACTGACTCGCCTACTCTCACTGACTGACAGGCTCACTCTCACTGACTGACAGGCTCACTCTCACTGACTGACAGGCTCACTCTCACTGACTGACAGGCTCACTCTCACTGACTGACAGGCTCACTCTCACTGACTGACAGGCTCACTCTCACTGGCTGACAGGCTCACTCT
Source organism: Triturus cristatus (assembly GCF_964204655.1). Classification (NCBI taxonomy): domain Eukaryota; kingdom Metazoa; phylum Chordata; class Amphibia; order Caudata; family Salamandridae; genus Triturus; species Triturus cristatus. The sequence goes on along the minus strand of NC_140587.1, from coordinate 141,324,664 downwards.
CACTGGCTGACAGGCTCACTCACTGACTGACAGACTCACACTCACTGACTGACACTCACTCACTGACTCATTCACTCTCACTGACTGACAGACTCTCTCTCACTGACTGACAGACTCTCTCTCACTGACTGACAGACTCTCTCTCACTGACTGACAGACTCTCTCACTGACAGATTCACCCACTCTCTCTCACTGACTGACTCACTCTCACTCACTGTCACTCACTGACTCACTCTCTCGGACTCACTCTCTCGGACTCACTCTCTCGGACTCACTCTCTCGGACTCACTCTCTCGGACTCACTCTCTCGGACTCACTCTCTCGGACTCACTCTCTCGGACTCACTCTCTCGGACTCACTCTCACTGACTCACTCTCACTGACTCACTCTCACTGACACTCTCCTACTCTCTCTCACTGACACTCTCCTACTCTCTCTCACTGACTGACTCGCCTACTCTCACTGACTGACAGGCTCACTCTCACTGACTGACAGGCTCACTCTCACTGACTGACAGGCTCACTCTCACTGACTGACAGGCTCACTCTCACTGGCTGACAGGCTCACTCTCACTGACTGACAGGCTCACTCTCACTGACTGACAGACTCACAATCACTGACTGACACTCACTGACTCATTCACTCTCACTGAACTCATTCACTCTCACTGACTCACTCACTCTCACTGACTGACAGACAGACTCTCTCTCACTGACTGACTCTCACTGACAGATTCACCCACTCTCACTGACTGACAGGCTCACTCTCACTGACTGACAGGCTCACTCTCACTGACTGACAGACTCACACTCACTGACTGACACTCACTCACTGACTCATTCACTCTCACTGAACTCATTCACTCACTGACTCACTCTCACTGACTCTCTCACTGACTCTCTCTCTCACTGACTCTCTCACTGACTCTCTCACTGACTCTCTCTCTCACTGACTCTCTCTCTCACTGACTCTCTCTCCCACTCTCTCTCACTGACTCACTCTCACTGACTCACTCTCCCACTCTCTCTCACTGACTCACTCTCACTGACTCACTCTCCCACTCTCTCTCACTGACTGACTCTCTCTCACTGACAGATTCACCCACTCTCTCTCACTGACTGACTCACTCTCACTGACTGACTCCCTCTCACTGACCCACTCACTGACTGACACTCTCACTGACACTCTCCTACTCTCTATCACTGACTGACTCACGCACTCTCACTGACTGACTCACGCACTCTCACTGACTGACTCACCCACTCTCACTGACTGACTCACCCACTCTCACTGACTGACTCACCCACTCTCACGGACTGACTCACCCACTCTCACGGACTGACTCACCCACTCTCACGGACTGACTCACCCACTCTCACGGACTGACTCACCCACTCTCACGGACTGACTCACCCACTCTCACGGACTGACTCACCCACTCTCACGGACTGACTCACCCACTCTCACGGACTGACTCACCCACTCTCACGGACTGACTCACCCACTCTCACGGACTGACTCACCCACTCTCACGGACTGACTCACCCACTCTCACGGACTGACTCACCCACTCTCACGGACTGACTCACCCACTCTCACGGACTGACTCACCCACTCTCACGGACTGACTCACCCACTCTCACGGACTGACTCACCCACTCTCACGGACTGACTCACCCACTCTCACGGACTGACTCACCCACTCTCACGGACTGACTCACCCACTCTCACGGACTGACTCACCCACTCTCACGGACTGACTCACCCACTCTCACGGACTGACTCACCCACTCTCACGGACTGACTCACCCACTCTCACGGACTGACTCACCCACTCTCACGGACTGACTCACCCACTCTCACGGACTGACTCACCCACTCTCACGGACTGACTCACCCACTCTCACGGACTGACTCACCCACTCTCACGGACTGACTCACCCACTCTCACGGACTGACTCACCCACTCTCACGGACTGACTCACCCACTCTCACGGACTGACTCACCCACTCTCACGGACTGACTCACCCACTCTCACGGACTGACTCACCCACTCTCACGGACTGACTCACCCACTCTCACGGACTGACTCACCCACTCTCACGGACTGACTCACCCACTCTCACTGACTGACTCACCCACTCTCACTGACTGACTCACCCACTCTGACTCACCCACTCTCACTGACTGACTCACCCACTCTCACTGACTGACAAGACTCCCTCTCACTGACAAGACTCCCTCTCACTGACTGACAGACTCTCTCTCACTGACTGACTCTCACTGACAGATTCACCCACTCTCACTCACTGACTCTCACTCACGGACTCTCACTCACGGACTCTCACTCACTGACTCTCACTCACTGAGTCTCACTCACAGACTCACTCTCTCTGACTCACTCTCTCTGACTCACTCTCTCAGACTCACTCTCTCGGACTCACTCTCTCGGACTCACTCTCTCGGACTCACTCTCACTGAAACTCTCCTACTCTCTCTTACTGACTGACTTGCCTACTCTCACTGACTGACAGGCTCACTCTCACTGACTGACTCTCACTGACTGACTCTCACTGACTGACTCACTCTGTCTCACTCTCACTGACTGACTCACTCTGTCTCACTCTCACTGACTCACTCTCACTGACACTCTCACTGACTGACGCACTCTCACTGACTGACTGACTCTTCCACTTTCTCACTAACTCTCCCACTTTCTCACTGACTGACTCTCCCACTCTCTCTCACTGACTGACTCTCCCACTCTCTCTCGCTGACTGACAGACTCTCTCTCTCTGTGACTGACTAACTCACTCTTACTGACTGACTCACACTCACACTCACTGACTCACTCTCACTCACACTCACTGACTCACTATCACTGACACTCACTGACTCACTATCACTGACACTCACTGACTCACTCTCGCTGACTGACAAACTCACTCACTGAACTCATTCACTCTCACTGAACTCATTCACTCTCACTGAACTCATTCACTCTCACTGAACTCATTCACTCTCACTGAACTACTCATTCACTCTCACTGAACTACTCATTCACTCTCACTGAACTACTCATTCACTCTCACTGAACTACTCATTCACTCTCACTGAACTACTCATTCACTCTCACTGAACTCATTCACTCTCACTGAACTCATTCACTCTCACTGAACTCATTCACTCTCACTGAACTCACTCACTCTCACTGAACTCACTCTCTCTCACTGACTGACAGGCTCTCTCTCACTGACTGACAGGCTCTCTCTCACTGACTGACAGACTCTCTCTCACTGACTGACTGACTCTCTCTCACTGACTGACTGACTCTCTCTCACTGACTGACTGACTCTCACTGACAGATTCACCCACTCTCTCTCACTGACTGACTGACTGACTCACTTTCTCTCACTGACTGACTCCCTCTCACTGACCCACTCACTGACTGACACTCACTGACACTCTCCTACTCTCTCTCACTGACTGACTCGCCTACTCTCACTGACTGACTCGCCTACTCTCACTGACTGACAGGCTCACTCTCACTGACTGACAGGCTCACTCTCACTGACTGACAGGCTCACTCTCACTGACTGACAGGCTCACTCTCACTGACTGACAGGCTCACTCTCACTGACTGACAGGCTCACTCTCACTGGCTGACAGGCTCACTCTCACTGGCTGACAGGCTCACTCTCACTGGCTGACAGGCTCACTCTCACTGGCTGACAGGCTCACTCACTGACTGACAGACTCACACTCACTGACTGACACTCACTCACTGACTCATTCACTCTCACTGAACTCACTCACTCTCACTGACTCACTCACTCTCACTGACTGACAGACTCTCTCTCACTGACTGACAGACTCTCTCTCACTGACTGACAGACTCTCTCTCACTGACTGACAGACTCTCTCTCACTGACTGACAGACTCTCTCTCACTGACTGACAGACTCTCTCTCACTGACTGACAGACTCTCTCACTGACAGATTCACCCACTCTCTCTCACTGACTGACTGACTCACTCTCACTCACTGTCACTCACTGACTCACTCTCTCGGACTCACTCTCTCGGACTCACTCTCTCGGACTCACTCTCTCGGACTCACTCTCTCGGACTCACTCTCTCGGACTCACTCTCTCGGACTCACTCTCACTGACACTCTCCTACTCTCTCTCACTGACACTCTCCTACTCTCTCTCACTGACTGACTCGCCTACTCTCACTGACTGACAGGCTCACTCTCACTGACTGACAGGCTCACTCTCACTGACTGACAGGCTCACTCTCACTGACTGACAGGCTCACTCTCACTGGCTGACAGGCTCACTCTCACTGGCTGACAGGCTCACTCTCACTGACTGACAGGCTCACTCTCACTGACTGACAGACTCACACTCACTGACTGACACTCACTGACTCATTCACTCTCACTGAACTCATTCACTCTCACTGACTCACTCACTCTCACTGACTGACAGACAGACTCTCTCTCACTGACTGACTCTCACTGACAGATTAACCCACTCTCACTGACTGACAGGCTCACTCTCACTGACTGACAGGCTCACTCTCACTGACTGACAGACTCACACTCACTGACTGACACTCACTCACTGACTCATTCACTCTCACTGAACTCATTCACTCACTGACTCACTCTCACTGACTCTCTCTCTCACTGACTCTCTCTCTCACTGACTCTCTCTCTCTCACTGACTCTCTCTCTCACTGACTCTCTCTCTCACTGACTCTCTCACTGACTCTCTCTCTCACTGACTCTCTCTCCCACTCTCTCTCACTCTCCCACTCTCTCTCACTGACTCACTCTCACTGACTCACTCTCTCACTGACTGACTCTCTCTCACTGACAGATTCACCCACTCTCTCTCACTGACTGACTCACTCTCACTGACTGACTCCCTCTCACTGACCCACTCACTGACTGACACTCTCACTGACACTCTCCTACTCTCTATCACTGACTGACTCACGCACTCTCACTGACTGACTCACCCACTCTCACTGACTGACTCACCCACTCTCACTGACTGACTCACCCACTCTCACTGACTGACTCACCCACTCTCACTGACTGACTCTCCCACTCTCACTGACTGACTCACCCACTCTCTCACTGACTGACAGACTCACCCACTCTCTCACTGACTGACTGACAGACTCTCTCTCACTGACTGACAGACTCTCTCTCACTGACTGACAGACTCTCTCTCACTGACTGACAGACTCTCTCACTGACTGACTGACTCTCACTGACAGATTCACCCACTCTCTCTCACTGACTGACTCACTCTGACTCACTCTCACTCACTGACTCACTCTCTCTGACTCACTCTCTCTGACTCACTCTCTCTGACTCACTCTCTCTGACTCACTCTCTCTGACTCACTCTCTCTGACTCACTCTCTCTGACTCACTCTCTCTGACTCACTCTCTCTGACTCACTCTCTCGGACTCACTCTCTCGGACTCTCTCTCACTGACTGACAGACTCTCTCTCACTGACTGACTGACTCTCACTGACAGATTCACCCACTCTCACTCACTGACTCTCACTCACGGACTCTCACTCACGGACTCTCACTCACGGACTCTCACTCACGGACTCTCACTCACGGACTCTCACTCACGGACTCTCACTCACTGACTCTCACTCACTGACTCTCACTCACTGACTCACTCTCTCGGACTCACTCTCTCGGACTCACTCTCTCGGACTCACTCTCTCGGACTCACTCTCTCGGACTCACTCTCACTGACACTCTCCTACTCTCTCTTACTGACTGACTTGCCTACTCTCACTGACTGACAGGCTCACTCTCACTGACTGACTCTCACTGACTGACTCTCACTGACTGACTCACTCTGTCTCACTCTCACTGACTCACTCTCACTGACTCACTCTCACTGACACTCTCACTGACTGACGCACTCTCACTGACTGACTGACTCTTCCACTTTCTCACTAACTCTCCCACTTTCTCACTGACTGACTCTCCCACTCTCTCTCACTGACTGACTCTCCCACTCTCTCTCGCTGACTGACAGACTCTCTCTCTCTGTGACTGACTAACTCACTCTTACTGACTGACTCACTCTCACTCACACTCACTGACTCACTCTCACTCACACTCACTGACTCACTATCACTGACACTCACTGACTCACTATCACTGACACTCACTGACTCACTCTCGCTGACTGACAAACTCACTCACTGAACTCATTCACTCTCACTGAACTCATTCACTCTCACTGAACTCATTCACTCTCACTGAACTCATTCACTCTCACTGAACTACTCATTCACTCTCACTGAACTACTCATTCACTCTCACTGAACTACTAATTCACTCTCACTGAACTACTCATTCACTCTCACTGAACTCATTCACTCTCACTGAACTCATTCACTCTCACTGAACTCATTCACTCTCACTGAACTCACTCACTCTCACTGAACTCACTCACTCTCACTGACTGACAGGCTCTCTCTCACTGACTGACAGGCTCTCTCTCACTGACTGACAGACTCTCTCTCACTGACTGACTGACTCTCTCTCACTGACTGACTGACTCTCACTGACAGATTCACCCACTCTCTCTCACTGACTGACTGACTGACTCACTTTCTCTCACTGACTGACTCCCTCTCACTGACCCACTCACTGACTGACACTCACTGACACTCTCCTACTCTCTCTCACTGACTGACTCGCCTACTCTCACTGACTGACTCGCCTACTCTCACTGACTGACTCGCCTACTCTCACTGACTGACAGGCTCACTCTCACTGACTGACAGGCTCACTCTCACTGACTGACAGGCTCACTCTCACTGACTGACAGGCTCACTCTCACTGACTGACAGGCTCACTCTCACTGGCTGACAGGCTCACTCTCACTGGCTGACAGGCTCACTCACTGACTGACAGACTCACACTCACTGACTGACACTCACTCACTGACTCATTCACTCTCACTGACTCACTCACTCTCACTGACTGACAGACTCTCTCTCACTGACTGACAGACTCTCTCTCACTGACTGACAGACTCTCTCTCACTGACTGACAGACTCTCTCTCACTGACTGACAGACTCTCTCTCACTGACTGACAGACTCTCTCACTGACAGATTCACCCACTCTCTCTCACTGACTGACTCACTCTCACTCACTGTCACTCACTGACTCACTCTCTCGGACTCACTCTCTCGGACTCACTCTCTCGGACTCACTCTCTCGGACTCACTCTCTCGGACTCACTCTCTCGGACTCACTCTCTCGGACTCACTCTCTTGGACTCACTCTCTCGGACTCACTCTCTCGGACTCACTCTCTCGGACTCACTCTCTCGGACTCACTCTCACTGACTCACTCTCACTGACTCACTCTCACTGACACTCTCCTACTCTCTCTCACTGACACTCTCCTACTCTCTCTCACTGACTGACTCGCCTACTCTCACTGACTGACAGGCTCACTCTCACTGACTGACAGGCTCACTCTCACTGACTGACAGGCTCACTCTCACTGACTGACAGGCTCACTCTCACTGACTGACAGGCTCACTCTCACTGGCTGTCAGGCTCACTCTCACTGGCTGTCAGGCTCACTCTCACTGGCTGACAGGCTCACTCACTGACTGACAGACTCACACTCACTGACTGACACTCACTCACTGAACTCATTCACTCTCACTGAACTCATTCACTCTCACTGAACTACTCATTCACTCTCACTGAACTACTCATTCACTCTCACTGAACTACTCATTCACTCTCACTGAACTACTCATTCACTCTCACTGAACTACTCATTCACTCTCACTGAACTACTCATTCACTCTCACTGAACTACTCATTCACTCTCACTGAACTCATTCACTCTCACTGAACTCATTCACTCTCACTGAACTCACTCACTCTCACTGAACTCACTCACTCTCACTGACTGACAGGCTCTCTCTCACTGACTGACAGGCTCTCTCTCACTGACTGACAGACTCTCTCTCACTGACTGACTGACTCTCTCTCACTGACTGACTGACTCTCACTGACAGATTCACCCACTCTCTCTCACTGACTGACTGACTGACTCACTTTCTCTCACTGACTGACTCCCTCTCACTGACCCACTCACTGACTGACACTCACTGACACTCTCCTACTCTCTCTCACTGACTGACTCGCCTACTCTCACTGACTGACTCGCCTACTCTCACTGACTGACTCGCCTACTCTCACTGACTGACAGGCTCACTCTCACTGACTGACAGGCTCACTCTCACTGACTGACAGGCTCACTCTCACTGACTGACAGGCTCACTCTCACTGACTGACAGGCTCACTCTCACTGACTGACAGGCTCACTCTCACTGGCTGACAGGCTCACTCTCACTGGCTGACAGGCTCACTCACTGACTGACAGACTCACACTCACTGACTGACACTCACTCACTGACTCATTCACTCTCACTGACTGACAGACTCTCTCTCACTGACTGACAGACTCTCTCTCACTGACTGACAGACTCTCTCTCACTGACTGACAGACTCTCTCTCACTGACTGACAGACTCTCTCTCACTGACTGACAGACTCTCTCACTGACAGATTCACCCACTCTCTCTCACTGACTGACTCACTCTCACTCACTGTCACTCACTGACTCACTCTCTCGGACTCACTCTCTCGGACTCACTCTCTCGGACTCACTCTCTCGGACTCACTCTCTCGGACTCACTCTCTCGGACTCACTCTCTCGGACTCACTCTCTCGGACTCACTCTCTCGGACTCACTCTCACTGACTCACTCTCACTGACTCACTCTCACTGACACTCTCCTACTCTCTCTCACTGACACTCTCCTACTCTCTCTCACTGACTGACTCGCCTACTCTCACTGACTGACAGGCTCACTCTCACTGACTGACAGGCTCACTCTCACTGACTGACAGGCTCACTCTCACTGACTGACAGGCTCACTCTCACTGGCTGACAGGCTCACTCTCACTGACTGACAGGCTCACTCTCACTGACTGACAGACTCACAATCACTGACTGACACTCACTGACTCATTCACTCTCACTGAACTCATTCACTCTCACTGACTCACTCACTCTCACTGACTGACAGACAGACTCTCTCTCACTGACTGACTCTCACTGACAGATTCACCCACTCTCACTGACTGACAGGCTCACTCTCACTGACTGACAGGCTCACTCTCACTGACTGACAGACTCACACTCACTGACTGACACTCACTCACTGACTCATTCACTCTCACTGAACTCATTCACTCACTGACTCACTCTCACTGACTCTCTCACTGACTCTCTCTCTCACTGACTCTCTCACTGACTCTCTCACTGACTCTCTCTCTCACTGACTCTCTCTCTCACTGACTCTCTCTCCCACTCTCTCTCACTGACTCACTCTCACTGACTCACTCTCCCACTCTCTCTCACTGACTCACTCTCACTGACTCACTCTCCCACTCTCTCTCACTGACTGACTCTCTCTCACTGACAGATTCACCCACTCTCTCTCACTGACTGACTCACTCTCACTGACTGACTCCCTCTCACTGACCCACTCACTGACTGACACTCTCACTGACACTCTCCTACTCTCTATCACTGACTGACTCACGCACTCTCACTGACTGACTCACGCACTCTCACTGACTGACTCACCCACTCTCACTGACTGACTCACCCACTCTCACTGACTGACTCACCCACTCTCACGGACTGACTCACCCACTCTCACGGACTGACTCACCCACTCTCACGGACTGACTCACCCACTCTCACGGACTGACTCACCCACTCTCACGGACTGACTCACCCACTCTCACGGACTGACTCACCCACTCTCACGGACTGACTCACCCACTCTCACGGACTGACTCACCCACTCTCACGGACTGACTCACCCACTCTCACGGACTGACTCACCCACTCTCACGGACTGACTCACCCACTCTCACGGACTGACTCACCCACTCTCACGGACTGACTCACCCACTCTCACGGACTGACTCACCCACTCTCACGGACTGACTCACCCACTCTCACGGACTGACTCACCCACTCTCACGGACTGACTCACCCACTCTCACGGACTGACTCACCCACTCTCACGGACTGACTCACCCACTCTCACGGACTGACTCACCCACTCTCACGGACTGACTCACCCACTCTCACGGACTGACTCACCCACTCTCACGGACTGACTCACCCACTCTCACGGACTGACTCACCCACTCTCACGGACTGACTCACCCACTCTCACGGACTGACTCACCCACTCTCACGGACTGACTCACCCACTCTCACGGACTGACTCACCCACTCTCACGGACTGACTCACCCACTCTCACGGACTGACTCACCCACTCTCACGGACTGACTCACCCACTCTCACTGACTGACTCACCCACTCTCACTGACTGACTCACCCACTCTCACTGACTGACTCACCCACTCTCACTGACTGACTCACCCACTCTCACTGACTGACTCACCCACTCTGACTCACCCACTCTCACTGACTGACTCACCCACTCTCACTGACTGACAAGACTCCCTCTCACTGACAAGACTCCCTCTCACTGACTGACAAGACTCCCTCTCACTGACTGACAAGACTCCCTCTCACTGACTGACAAGACTCCCTCTCACTGACTGACAAGACTCCCTCTCACTGACTGACAAGACTCCCTCTCACTGACTGACAAGACTCCCTCTCACTGACTGACAAGACTCCCTCTCACTGACTGACAATACTCCCTCTCACTGACTGACAATACTCCCTCTCACTGACTGACAAGACTCCCTCTCACTGACTGACAATACTCCCTCTCACTGACTGACAATACTCCCTCTCACTGACTGACAAGACTCCCTCTCACTGACTGACAATACTCCCTCTCACTGACAGACTCTCACTGACAGACTCACTCTCACTCAATGACTGACTCACTCTCACTGACACTCTCACTGACTCTCTCACTGACACTCTCACTGACTCTCTCACTCTCTCTCACTGACTCTCTCACACTCTCTCACTGACAGACTCTCACTGACAGTCGCTCTCGCTGACTAACTCTCCCACTCTCACTGACTGACTCACTCACTCTCACTGACTGACTCACTGACTGATTCACTCTCACTGACCCTCTCACTGACTGACAGATTCTCACTGATAGACTCTCCCACTCTCTCTCACTGACTGACTCTCCCACTCTCTCACTGACTCACTCACTCTTACTGACAGACTCTCTGACTCACTCTCTCTGACTCACTCTCTCTGACTCACTCTCTCTGACTCGTTCTCTCTGACTCGTTCTCTCTGACTCATTCTCTCTGACTCATTCTCTCTGACTCACTCTCTCTGACTCACAGACTCTCACTGACTGACTCTCACTGACTGACTCTCTCTCACTGACTCACTCTTACTGACTCACTCTTACTGTCAAACTCTTACTGTCAAACTCTTACTGTCAAACTTACTGACTGACTCTTACTGACTGACTCTTACTGACTGACTCTTACTGACTGTCTCACTCTCACGGACTCACTCTCACGGACTCACTCTCACGGACTCACTCTCACGGACTCACTCTCACGGACTCACTCTCACGGACTCACTCTCACGGACTCACTCTCACGGACTCACTCTCACGGACTCACTCTCACGGACTCACTCTCACGGACTCACTCTCACGGACTCACTCTCACTGACTCACTCTCCCACCCATTCTCACTGACTCACTCTCCCACCCATTCTCACTGACTCACTCTCCCACCCATTCTCACTGACAGACTCTCACTCTGACTGACTCACTCTCTCTCACTGACTGACTGACTCTCCCACTCTCTCTCACTGTCTGACTCTCCCACTCTCTCTCACTGTCTGACTCTCCCACTCTCTCTCTCACTGACTGACTGACTCACTCTTACTGACTCACTCTTACTGACTCACTCTTACTGTCAAACTTACTGACTCACTCTTACTGACTGACTCTTACTGACTGACTCTTACTGACTGACTCTTACTGACTGACTCTTACTGACTGACTCTTACTGACTGACTCTTACTGACTGACTCTTACTGACTGACTCTTACTGACTGACTCTTACTGACTGACTGACTCTTACTGACTGACTCTTACTGACTGACTCTTACTGACTGACTCTTACTGACTGACTCTTACTGACTGTCTCACTCTCACGGACTCACTCTCACGGACTCACTCTCACGGACTCACTCTCACGGACTCACTCTCACGGACTCACTCTCACGGACTCACTCTCACGGACTCACTCTCACGGACTCACTCTCACGGACTCACTCTCACGGACTCACTCTCACGGACTCACTCTCACGGACTCACTCTCACGGACTCACTCTCACGGACTCACTCTCACGGACTCACTCTCATTGACTCACTCTCATTGACTCACTCTCACTGACTCACTCTCCCACCCATTCTCACTGACAGACTCTCACTCTGACTGACTCGCTCTCTCTCACTGACTGACTGACTCTCCCACTCTCTCTCACTGTCTGACTCTCCCACTCTGTCTCACTGTCTGACTCTTCACTCACTCTCACTGACTGACTCACTCTCACTGACTGACTCACTCTCACTGACTGACTCACTCTCTCTGACTGACTCACTCTCTCTGACTGACTCACTCTCTCTGACTGACTCACTCTCTCTGACTGACTCACTCTCTCTGACTGACTCACTCTCTCTGACTGACTAACTCACTCTGACTGACACTCTGACTGACTGACTAACTCACTCTGACTGACACTCTGACTGACTGACACTCTGACTGACTCTCAATGACACTCTCACTGACTGACTCACTCTCATTGACTCTTCCACTCTCTAACTGACTGACTCTCCCACTCTCTCTCACTGACTGACTCACTCTCATTGACTCTTCCACTCTCTAACTGACTGACTCTCCCACTCTCGCTGACTGACTCTCCCTCTCTCACTGACTGACAGACTCTCTCACTAACTGACCCTCCCACTCTTTCTCAGTGACTGACTCACTCTGACTGACTCACTCTGACTGACTCACTCTGACTGACTCACTCTGACTGACTCACTCTCACTGACTCACTCTCACTGACTCACTCTGACTGACTCACTCTGACTGACTCACTCTGACTGACTCACTCTGACTGACTCACTCTGACTGACTCACTCTCACTGACTCACTCTCACTGACTCACTCTCCCACTCTCTCTCACTGACTGACTCTCCCACTCTCACTGACTGACTGACTTACTCTCCCTCTCACTGACAGACTTTCACTGACAGACTCTCTCACTGACTGACTCTCCCACTCTCTCTTAGTGAATGACTGACACTCTGACTGACACTCTGACTGACACTCTGACTGACACTCTGGCTGACACTCTGGCTGACTCACTCTGGCTGACTCACTCTCGCTGACTCACTCTCACTGACTCACTCTGGCTGACTCACTCTCACTGACTCACTCTCACTGACTCACTCTCACTGACTCACTCTCACTGACTCACTCTCACTGACTCACTCTCACTGACTCACTCTCACTGACTCACTCTCACTGACTCACTCTCACTGACTCACTCTCACTGACTCACTCTCCCACTCTCTCTCACTGACTCACTCTCCCACTCTCTCTCACTGACTCACTCTCCCACTCTCTCTCACTGACTCACTCTCCCACTCTCTCTCACTGACTCACTCTCCCACTCTCTCTCACTGACTCACTCTCCCACTCTCTCTCACTGACTCACTCTCACTGACTCACTCTCACTGACTCACTCTCCCACTCTCTCTCACTGACTCACTCTCACTGACTCACTCTCCCACTCTCTCTCACTGACTGACTCTCTCTCACTGACTCACTCTCACTGACTCACTCTCCCACTCTCTCTCACTGACTCTCTCTCACTGACTGACTCTCTCTCACTGACTGACTCTCTCTCACTGACTGACTCTCTCTCACTGACTGACTCTCTCTCACTGACTGACTCTCTCTCACAGTCACTGACTCTCTCCCACAGTCACTGACTCTCTCCCACAGTCACTGACTCTCTCCCACAGTCACTGACTCTCTCCCACAGTCACTGACTCTCTCCCACAGTCACTGACTGTGAGAAGTTGGCCTGGCATATGCTGGTCACTAGTTATAGTGGCCACCTTGCACCAGTACAATTCGACTCTTATGGTATATAGGTTTAAGACAACCTTTTAAAGAAAGCTATCCTAGTGGTAGCTGTGGAGAGCAGCCTTCAGGCTAAGTCTTTAGAGGAATGTAAAGCAGCTTTTTTTACCTTTATAATCTCTTGAATCACTAAATGAAAGGACACCACTAGGTATATATATATATATATATATATAATATATATGTATGTATTACTAACAACTCTCTGCTAATCTCTTTATGAGATTAGAAGTCAGGAACATATGCACAAATCAACATTTCACAACACGTTAAGCACAAATATAGCTGGGGCCCTAGGGGCGTACCAAACCATATACTAAAAAAGAGACTTAAGAATAACAACTTGCACAGGGACAAGACCTAGGGCCTTCAGAAGCGCTGGGGCCTCAGTAATCCACCCAAGGCAGGTAAGTAAAGGATCCACGGGAGACGCATGCAGTGTGAGAACACAGCCGCGGATCCCAATTGACTTCAATGGAGCAAGTTGCTATTGGAAATTTAGAGTTTAAGGATACTTCGGGAGAGTCTACAAGCAAGTCACTTACAGGGTAAGTAGTTCTAGAGCCAACACCCACAGGAGCACCGCAGTGCTGAAGTTACCTCACCCAGGGAAGCCGGGTGCATAGGTGTCTTTTGGTGTCGGGTCGTGGCGTCGTTTTCAATGGGAGCCAAAGAAGACTTGCTGCTTGTGAAGACAGGAGAAGTGTCCGGTGGAATCCAAGGCTGGATTCAGAAGAAGGAAGACCTGAAAGCAGAGGGGACAGTGTTCAAAGTCACTTGGCAGTGACCCGGGGCAAGGAAGATGGATGCCCACAGTCGTCGGGTGACTTCAGGTGATCCACGGGTGTCTTGACTCTTCAGCCGCGAGGTCCAGGAGGCGTCGACGATGACCAGGAGCTGGATTCGGTGTGTCCCACGAAGTCTGCAGCTTACTGCGGTGTCGGTGACCAGATTGGAGCCAACAATCCTTGGTAACAGCAAGTCTCGTGGAAAGGATAAAAAGTCAGCGGTGCAGACCAGCAAGGTCTGAGGGACTCACCCAGCGAGGGTAAGTCAGGGCAGGCCTGGAGAAACCAGGGGAGCCCTTTGGAACTGTATAAAAGTCTTCCGGGGACCCACAAGCCAACCGGCAAGGGATCGCGAAGACGCCTCGGGAGGATTCACTCAACAGGGGCCCACGGTCACTCAGGATGAGATAGGCCTCTGATCTTCTGAGGAAAGCCTGCTGGAGGCTTGGACCACACGTGGTCCAATGTACAAGTTTGTAGAACGTTGTGAAGTGGTTACATTCGAAAATAGTGCATGGTACCCAGGGATTGCGGCTCCTCGTCACTCGTGGGGTCCACTTGCCTCAGCGTCACTGGGGACTCACGATGGCCTTGGAGAAGTCAGGAAATCCTCTTTCTGGGCTGCAGGGACTTCGGACTCCAGCAGGAGTGGGAAAGTTTGCGACCGTTGATTGCAAGATTTGGTGCCTGCCAAGCAGGGGAGTCACTCCTTGACTCCAAGGGAGATTCTTCCGTCTTCCAGAGGTAGTGGAACGTCGAAGGTCCAGGATCCTTCTTCAGAGCGTCGTCCAGGGATATCTAGTTTGCAATGGCAAGGGTTCCCTAACTTGTACTAGAAGGAAGGGAGGGACTAGCTCTATGACCCCACCTATGGGAGGGTCAGGGGAGTGGGTGGCTACACCCACTTCCCATTGTCCAGTTTCACGCCAAAGCAGGAGTAGGTTGCCCCTGAGCCGGTTTGAACTGGTGTATGCACAAAGGAGCCTGCTGCTCCCCCAGTGCAGGACTTCAAAGCACTCTAGGAGTGCACCCACCCAGCCCCAATACACTAAACCCTGTCTGAAAGGTTGTCACACCTCCCTGTGACAGGATGCCTACTGTTGGGCCTCCTCCACTGCGCGTTTCGGTCAGCAGCAGGAGGGCAGCCCAGTGTCTGTGACTGGTGGCATCCATTTTGTGATGCCAGGGCTCTTCAGGATTCTACCGTGTTTCCACAGTGGGTACATGTCTATCCCTCTAGAAGGGTGGGGGTCATGATTCAAAAGCGTTTGACACCAAACACGACATGTTTTGATGCAGCCATCCCAAAGTTAGCATTTACCGCGAGGTTATAATGCACTTAAGAGTATATGGTTTGACAGCATTCACAAACAGCCCCAGAGAATGGACTCTGAGAGCTGCAGAGGGTCCTGCTCAGGCAGAGGCACCCCCTCACATGGAAACCAAGCTCCCTGCCCTCAGGATTGATAGGGCCTGCCTTAGGGGTGACTGATAGGTTTATATGTTTGTGCAGGGAGAGAGCTAGTGAACCTATATCTTAGTGAGGAGTGCTAACACTACCTCACCCAGGCTGCAGTAGCAGACCTGTGGTGTCATATTTAGTCTGCTTCCCAGGGGTGGCATAATACATGCTTCAGCCCCTGGTAGGCCTGTGAAGTACCTATGCCCTTGGTACCTAAGGTACCATATACTAGGGGCTCACAAGGGACCACAGTATCCAATCACTAGTGCACCTAATATGCACTCCATGTTGTTTAGAGAGAACAGAGAGGCTGGGGCCCTGATTAGCAGGGCCCAGCCAGACTATAGCCAGAAACCAGTGTAAACATCAGAAAAAAAGTGGGGGCAACATAAGAGGCAGATCCTACTCTCCTACACTGACTCACTCTCTCTCACTGACTGACTGACTCTCTCACTGACTGACTCTCACTCTCTCTCACTGACTGACTCTCACTCTCTCTCACTGACTGACTCTCACTCTCTCTCACTGACTGACTCTCACTCTCTCTCACTGACTGACTCTCACTCTCTCTCACTGACTGACTCTCTCTCACTGACTGACTCTCTCTCACTCACTCTCACTAACTGACTGACTGACTGACCTTCACCCTCCTGTTATTTATGCCGCCCCACAACAAAACAAGCATTGGCATAGCCAATAGGTCTCGCCTTTGGGACCTCATAAGTGTTTAGCCATGCAACAGTTGATGCTGTTGTACCAATGCTATTGTGCTGCATAACTAAATACTTATAAGGTCCCAAAGGAGAGACCTATTGGCTATGCCAATGCTTGTTTAAATTGGGTTTTATCTTGCTGGACAAATTGAGCACCTTCCACCCCAGTTTTAGACACGTACCCAACTTTCTTAACATTGTAAATGAAAAAATAGCATCATGGCATAAACCTAAGAGACCCATCCTGGTGGAAACCACATATTCGGATTTGAAGAGAGTAAATAGCACGTAGTACTCTGAGCATTTGCATTCTTTATGTTGTGCATGTGCACCAGTTACTTGGCCCCTTAGTGTTTGCTCTTACAGACGCATGTGCCGGTGTAGGTGCACTCTGAAGGGTCGTCCATGAGGCTGTCCTTGGACCCACCGTGGCCAAGAGATAGAGATAAAAGTGGTGTTGTATTGGACTTTAATACTTCCCTTTGGTTGAGTCCATGAGGTGGGTGCGCCATTATGGCATTAGCCGTAGCCGTGTGAGGGTGGAGTATTTTCAGTGTTGTTGGTCCACAATGTATGCGGTGGGGTCCATGTCCTCTGTTCCTGCAACTAACCCATAGAGTTGCGTCTCTTTGTCTGTTTGAAGTCTAGGTAGACTCTATGCTTAAGTGGGTGTGCCGGGTTCCTGCTGAGAACGTTTTAGTTAATTCTGACTTTTGGCTCCTGGGTTGGTGACGCACCTAATCCTATAATCATAGATTTAGGGTTTTAGTTTGCGGTCTAGGTCGGCCAGAACCTTTGAGTCTCTCTTTAGTTGGAATTTCCTCCGGGCAGATCTGTCCCAGTAATCTACCGCGCCCCGTATCTCCCAATCGACTTAATTCATGCCATGGTGTATTTTTCACGTGCAGAAGATTTTAACTAGGGTGTGGTAGGCCACAGCTGGAGCACAAGGGGATACATCCCTGCGGTAAGCTACTATTAATTAAAACAGAGTATTGCGATGCTAGTGAAAAAAACCTGCTACCCTACACATTTATTCAATGACACTACATTCACACGTTTATTACTGTAGGGGAAAGTTCGGTGTCTACTGCATCATAGCTTGCGTGTTACATACAATCAATCAGTGCTTTAAATGGTCAGGTACTGAGTACCTGCACTTCTCGTCAACTGAGAGGCTCTTCGACGGAGACAGCGACCAGATACCCCAAAGGGTGACAGTGCTGCGCTTTACAAATGCTGTTTGATTTATTTATTTTGCGAGGGAGAGTACCTGCACTTTTCAGCAGAGGTACAATGCTTTTAATTGGAGAGTACCAGCACTTATCAGAAGCAAGAAAGTACTCTGGCATAGCGTGCCAGCACTTTTATTTTTCCATTTCCAGCACTGCTGTACATAGCAAAACGACTGGTCCCATAAGTGTAATGAATGCACAGATTTAACCCATCTCATTCTTGTTCTGATGTACACACGCGAAAATGAACATTGCACAAACCGCATATATAAATATGTCAAGGGGAATGTGTTACTTTTAAAGTACAGTTATTACCCAATCGAATGGTACTTATTTTTTTTTTACCTTTTACTTCAGAAAGCTGAAAGGCTGAGTCGTTGGAGCCACCATTTGAAATTGTGGCATGCAGGTCACAATAGATATCATCAGTTAGTGGTTAACTTACTAAACCAAGATGAATTTACATATTGTTATCAGTCCACTTATTTCTTTCTGCCTGTCGTTTTTGCTAGCTTTGCATTCTGTAACTATTTTATGGAAATGTACTTCAATATCCTTAAAATGCTTTACAAATTAAAGTCCCACTATGAAGGCTAACGGGCACAGCAGTGTAGTGGGAGCTGTAATAAGCATGCCGTTTTTTTCTGTTAATTATCATATTTTCATGTTCTGTGTAGAACAAACGAGTATCAGTCCGCAGTGACACGTCTAATTCACTTTAAATCAAGGAAAACCAACAACCAAGGCCTGAGAAATAATCACCTCCATAGATTTTCAAAACCACATAAATGTTATCCACATAATTCCACTCCTCACCATGCCACATAATTCCACTACACCACGCCATACAATTCTACAACTAACAATTACAATCCAAATCCCATAATTCCACTACACACCGCATACATACACTCAATAACACATGGGTAAAAGACATTGTCCTTCACAACTCCAATAGCACTAACTCGAGCAAATGCAAGACCTATTGCATTTCCAATGTTTGTCTTGATTGTGCCCAGCACGTGTCTGGCAGGGGACTGTGTGGCATTGTTCTTGATTGTACCCAGCAGGTGCCTGGCAGGGGAACTGTGTGGCATTGTTCTTGATTGTGCCCAGCATGTGCCTGGCAGGGGGACTGTGTGGCATTGTTCTTGAATGTGCCCAGCACGTGCGTGGCGGGTGTGTCGGGGGGAGGGGTGGTGTGGGATTGCTCTCTGTTGTACCCAGTGCGGGTTTCCAGTGACGTGTCCCTTGTAACATTTCGTTCGCTTGAGTTTGTGCTGCGTCACAGCTGAGGCGATGCTGCGGCAATGCTGCGGCAATGCTGCGGCGGTACCAGCGCGGCAGGGCTGCTCCAGCGGAGGCAGTGGCCCCACTTTGTTTATGGAAATCCGCAAGCCCCCTCTCTACTCTGCCGGTTCGAGTGTGTGCAGATGTTCAAATATTGTCCCCCGAGCTGCGCACGAGAGATTTGCAAACGTGAAGGTGCGGCCGGCTATGGGGAGATGTGGCCTAAGGGTTAGAGCTGCTGACGTCCGAACACAGGGATCTCCACGTCAACGCAACGGCCATCTCTTAATCTCCCTGTGCCTAAAAATATTTTTAAAAAGTGTAGCGTAGTCTTGCGCTTTTCTAAATAGCTCTGTTGGCCTGGGCTAGATTAGAGCTACAGAGAAAAATACAAATCAGCTCTTTGTAGGCTGCAGAAAAAGTACCCGGTTTTGTAATAGCCTGCACGCAAATTTTGTTAGGCTGGACAATGCAAATGAAAGTGTTCACCTCTTAACCACGTTAATGGGCTAATTGGGCAACATTTTCAATGCGTCACTTCCATTTCTTTCTGTGGTGCGCGGACCAAGCCCAGATTAATTATGCTTGATCAGTGTCCCTCCGCTGGCCACCATCTGCTCGAATAGAAATGCAGTGATTTGTGTTTTTTTCTGTATAAATAGTACCTATGACGTGGTCAATGCTGGCTGCGTCATAGCGCTTTTATTTTACCTTCTCCCCACCCTGTCCCTGTTCCTTCTTCCCTTGTTCCTGTTTCTCCTAGTCCCTGTTTCTTCTCCTCCCACCTGGTCTCTATTTATTCTCCTGACAGAAGGAAAAAATAGTGATATGACGTGGATAAGACTGGCCACTTCATAGCACTTTTTAAAATCATCCCTTTATCCACCCCACCTGCCCCCCATTACCTCCAGCCACAGGTACCCACCAACATGTGTCCCTCCCTCGCCCCTGTTACCCAACCGCACCGGATTGCCAAAGCCAACATCCCAATAGTTTGTTCATAGGTGAGACCTATTGGCTTTGCTAATGCTTGTTACAAACAGGATGTGCATTCTTTTCTTAAAGACCATGGGCCCTTTTCATTAGATTCATAGTAAAGGTGAACTGAAAGTAGAGGTCGTTGTTACTATTTTAACACCCGTTGTAGACTCCTGGGGGGCTTCAGGCTTTGCGTCCCTGCTTGAGATGGCTGGGACGCGCAGACCAGACCGCCACATCTGGACCGAGCACACATAACACGGGGGCAGATTTATGAGACCCGTTGCACCATTGGAACGTCACTTTTTGTGACGTTCCGTGGCGCAGAAGCCTGCGTGATATTTATCAGGCAGCACTGAGCCACTTTTTGTGGCTTAATGCTGCCTCATAAATATCAGTCCCTTTAACGCAGTGTTCTGCGTTAAAGGGGTGTGCAATGGGTGTTGCTGGGGGCGTTCCCAGCAACACCCATGGCCTTTTGACACTGCCCCAGATTTACGAGAAATCGTAAATCTGAGGCAGCGCCAAAAGCTTCCGCCTCCCCAGGGGAGGCGTAAGGGAGGCGCAACAGGGAGAAATATCTATATTTCTCCTCGTTTTTCTTTTTTCTGTGTGTGCTGCATTCTGCAGCACCCATACAAAGAGGAAAAACCTCTTGTGATTATTTTTGTACAGAAAGGTTTCCCTTCCTGTACAAAAATATTCATCTCCGCAACGCAGGCACCCTTGCACCATGGTGCAGAGGTGCCTGCGTTGGCGCAGGCAGCCCATTGTGTGCCGGCGCAGGGGAAAAGGGCAGGAATGCGCCGCATTTTATAGATGCGGCGCATCCCTGCCCTTTTCTTTTGCCGTAGGGAAGCGCAGCAGGAAGGCCTGCTGCGCTTCCCTACGGCAAAACCTCATAAATCTGCCCCCTAGGACTCTGCGAGGACTTCAAAGTAAACTTGGTTATGTATACCTGGAGGAGAGTTCCAGACATTACCTAGCTCCCTCGCGCCTCCTATGTTAAATCATCACCCCACCCCCCCCATCGCTTTAGTGGAATGCAGACCTACCATACTTGCCAACTTTCTCTGTCCACAAAGAGTTTGGTTTTCAAATGTCAAAATGACTAATTAGCACACTACTTACATCACCGGAAATTACATCACTAAACCATTGTGCAGACAATGACCTCACAGGAAATGAGATGATATCAAATTGTATCTAGAGCGGAGGGAATGATAACGTGACGTCTGAGCCAGATGACATCACAAAATGTAAATTATACGCTGCGAGTCAACTTTGATTCCTGTGGCCAGCCTTACATCCTTACGCTGGTTCAGTTACTACCACCAGCGGCAACTACAAGACTGTGAAACTAGTCTAGGAATTTTCAAAATGGTCAGAAGAAAAAGTTTAAAAGGGTCAGTTTTTGAAAACTGGAACATTCAGAAGCAAACATTTTAATTGAAATACGGCACAAAGGCAAACTGCTTAAAATAAGCATGTTTGCAACCTGGAGGAATTAATAGCATGTGCTTGGAAGATAATCTTATCAGACCGGTCGGCAGGCACTAAAAAGCTGTGAGAATGTGTTGCAAAGGATGAACCGTTAAAAAAACAATGCCCTATCGCCTAAACCAGTAGGTTTGCCAAGTATAAAAATTGGTAGAAAATTAGCCAAACCTCCGGCATCTTCTGACCCACTCCTCCAACAACACTCCCCTCCCTCCGAATCAGCGCTTCCGCCCGTTCTTCCTTTCCAAGGACCTTGGCACCCAGTGGCCACCACCATCCCAGGTGATTCCTCTCTGTACAGAGATTGCTCTCATCGCCACTGTGGCTCCCATATCAGCAGCTGGCTTGCTATACACTCCATACCTATACAGATCAAGCATTCACTTCCCACTCCCTCTCTGCAGATTCCCTCTCCAGGCCCAGCAGTGCTTGGGAACTGCTGCCCCTTGACTTCAGGCCAGTAAGCTCCACATTTAATCATGGACGCCAAATCCCTTCTTGCTATAACACTGTTGCTTTGTGGCGTTGGACTCTACATATGGTGAGGGTCCTGTTTCAACCCTGGAAGGTACTACGACCTTCTGGCTTTTCTGTTATTCCCAATCCCAACTGCCTTAGTTTCCGATACGTAAATCAAATTCTTATTCCTTTTTAAGGTTCTATCTTTGACTGTACTTATTTTATTGAGTATTTTACAAGTGTCGTGCCGAACCAGATTTCCAAACACTCTACCACTCCTAGATTAGAGGGGGAATCTAGTGAATGATGTCACAATAGGTTTCAAAACCTCAGCTGACATAATCAGCATTCTAGAATGGTCCTTTGCTTGATGGTTAGTGTTGCAGCGGAAGCCAATCTTTCCTTTAATTTACTTTCTCTATTCTCTGCTGCCAACTCGTTCACATCATCAGTTTTGGACCCACAATATGATTTTTATTCTACTTATAATTCATACGACCAGCGTGGTCCTCTGATGGATCTTCCTTGTCGCATTAAGTGGAAGGGACTGTGGATGCTCACTATTGGTTACCCAATGAGGACCAGGAATTGGTAACTGTTACAATGTATGATGGTGCGCAGACATGGTCTTGTATATAACGATTGATGATTTATTCTTCAGTCCAAATCATTTGTTACATGTTACAGGAAGATGTTCAGGTCCTTATTAATACCACACCAGGAGCAGCGTCCTCACTGCTCAGCCCCTTCTCACCAACTGCACCATCCTAGAATCCCAACCACCCTCAACATTCTATCTGACCTCATCATAGGCTGAGCAGGCAGGCAGAGAACCAGTGTAGGGAGAGTGCATTGAGAATCAGCACATTACAACACATCTCCCCCCTTATAACAATTGAAAACAATCAAAATGTGTTATGGTGATACAACACACACTCAGCATAGGAGGATGCATTAATAGCAAACTAATTAAACATCACCCCCCCCCTACTATAATGATCAAATACATTCCAAAATGCATGGAGATAATTTAACACACATTTGGTAGAAAAAATGGAAGATGCATAACCAAAACATTAAACACCATCCTTCCCCCTGATAATGATCAAAAACAAATCGCAAAACTAGCATGAAAACTCAAACTACAACTATGGGTACAAAACACTACACCCCACAACGTACCCATTGTGCCTCATACTAAGGCACAAGACTGCGGCAGAACAGGGATCTACAACCCTAAGCTGCACAAACTAAGGCAAGACAGATCTACCACTAAGACAGATCTAAGACTGAAACTAAGTAAGTCCAGGCTTACTTCAAAACGGGTACTCATAACCCAAGACAAAATGCAAGGCAGTCTAAACCTCAAGACCCTCTCGCACAAACTATGGGTAATCCATAACCCAAAACCATTTAGGGTATCCTTTAACCCTAACCAAACACAGGGTAACCTTAAACCCCAAAACACACCCAAAATCTCTTATGGGTAACTATAACTAGCAAATCAGGGTATCCCTTAACCCTAAAACACTCTCGCAATAAACTATGAGTAACCATAACCCATGACAAATTTAGGGTATCCCTTAACCCTAAAACACACTCGCAATATACTATGGGTATTTATAACCCATGACCATTTAGGGTATCCTTTAACCCTAAGCAAATTCAGGGTGTCCTTAAACCCAAAACATACTGGCCAAACCACCATAAAATTAACTGAAAATACACCCATAAATATTTCATGGGAAACTAAAGACTAAAGACATCATGGGTATCTTTGAACCCAAGAAAAACTGGCCACAACAAGGAATTCAGCAAAAAAAAATACACACAGTCATACACCAATGACAGAAATCCCCCAATAATAAACTGTAAACAATGACCAACCCCACGTCCTAGGGAAACAAAACCCGCCACTCAAATATCACAACAAAACACAGCTTCATAGGCATGGGAAGCAATCACAGCAATAAAAAAAATAACAACATGCAATAGTAAATTATTACAAGAGTGACCAGTGAGCGACTTCTCACCCGAGGGCCACCTCTGTCCCACGATGCCTCAGAAAAACAGATGCTTGCTACAATTAAAAGTCCACTTCTTGACAAGCAAAGACGAAAAGAAAACTTCAATGTGTCTCTGTTTGCTCGACAAAGCCTTGAAACCAGTTCCTCCAATGTCTTTTCCATATTGCGGCACAATTGGACAGCGTTGTCTCCCAACTCCATCTGGTTTTGTTCACACTTTATTCCGGAACCAAAACACAAAAAAAAAACGTGGTTGGCAAAAAGTGAAAGACGTTGTTGATAAACAGGAACTCCAATCAACCCTTCAAAATCGCTGCGCTATGGCCAAACTCAAAATGGCAGCACGCTTCATGACGCCACGCCGGGTGGCAAACGGCGCATATCTGCATACAGGCGTCACTGGGCAGCATCACTGGGCATAACATCCTACGAAGTCGGAACGTCGTCACAGAGGATTGCTGAATGCTGGACACGTCACGATGTAAGTAAATGCGCGCACGCTCAAGCTGATCTCGTGGCATGTTTAAATTTAAAAAAAACGGTGCCCTGACAAACCCTCCGTGTAGACACGAAAATGACTGACAGCCCAAATCTCACCTGACACTGTCCCTTGCATGTTAGGAATTGTGCTCCAAATCACCCAACACATCAAACATTGGGACACCTCCACCTTCACACCGGCCGTAGGTTTAGAGGCAACACCAACCCCTGCATCCTCGTAACGCTCACCAGGGGTGTCGGTTCTTCACAACTGTTAATTGCTGTCAATTCTCCAACACCAGTCGCTACTTTCAATTTAGATCAAAAGCCAGTCTCCACAGCAACATAGCGGCTTTTCTCCATTAAACCGGCAAGGGTAAAGGCAGTACAACACCAAAGCAGGTTGGAATTCAATACAGCTTTTGACTATTTCTTTTACAGGGGCAAACTCCAAATACCCCAGAACAGGAGCAGGCTTTAACTTCAGAAATCGGCAGGCCCAGGCTAGAGCTGACCGTTCCGAGATAGTCAGAAATGTCCAAAACCACAGTCAATCTAGTCTTTTGGGGAATCACTCACCCAAGTCCATCATCTGGCACGTCCACGATAGGGCTGACCGGTCTTTTGGTCACTGGTGGGGCTTGTGGAGTGCAAGATTACTTCTTTTCAATGCGCTTCTTCAGTTACAAGTTCATCCAAGGTAGGCTCTTAAGTGTTCTCCAGTCCAAAATACACGCAGGTTCTTTTAAATCGTCGCCAGTGTTACAATGTATGATGGTGCGCAGACATGGTCTTGTATATAACGATTGATGATTTATTCTTCAGTCCAAATCATTTGTTACATGTTACAGGAAGATGTTCAGGTCCTTATTAATACCCCACCAGGAGCAGCGTCCTCACTGCTCAGCCCCTTCTCACCAACTGATCCATCCTAGAATCCCAACCACCCTCAACATTCTATCTGACCTCATCATAGGCTGAGCAGGCAGGCAGAGAACCAGTGTAGGGAGAGTGCATTGAGAATCAGCACATTACAACAGTAACCAATCTATTTATTGGAAACCAAATGTTATGTATACAATCCTCAGAACAAGACTGTAGATATATAAAATGACAGCAAAGAGAACAAAAGCTTAACGGAATGATGAACAATACAAACATTCACACCCCGTCACAAACATCTGGGTTTATTCCTTCATTTTTATGCCCACCCCAGTTTAGACCCAGCCATATGCAAATCAGTCTTGACCCTGTTCCTCATTGCAACAGTCCACCCTGAGCTGCCAAGTCAGGTCCTTCCTGGACCGGAAACCAGCATCCTGGGACCGGTTTCAGGGCATCACCCTTCATCAGCCAGGCTAGCTTGAATCCAGTGATGCAGTGAGCATGGGACCCACATCTGGGCATACCCTTCCCACTTAGGGCGACAAAAGCAACAAACATTGCAAATGCACTAGGTTTCGCATTTGCTTAAGTTAGAGCTATTGGCGTTGTAAATGGCTTTGTAAATGACAATGTCTTTTGACCATATGTTATGGAGTGTTTGTGGTGGGTAGTGAAGTTCCCGGTTTCAGATTTACTTGTAGAGCTGTGCAGTGTTTGAAATAATAGTTTTTTTTCGCAGAGTTCTTTATTGCATCTTCCAAAAAAGTGTGTTACTGTCTCACTGCCCCAGACCGGCCTGCTGGTCTGCTGGTCCCCAGCGATTCTCAGCTAATCTGTTTAATACTTGCGTCTCTGTTTTAAAGATCTTAAAAAATTACTTAACAAAATATTTGGAGTTTAAGTATTCCTCACAATCTGCACTCCCATCCCTTCCTACTGCTCCTTAAGTTCACATCATGGCCTGTATCTCGTCACCAGTCCCTCCCCCATCCTACTGACCAAGCTTCACCCCTGGAGCCGAGATGTTGATGGGTTGGGGGCAGAGTCTGGGGATACGAGCGGGCGTGCATGCTTTCTTTTATGTTTGTACCTCGTGACACAAACTTCTTGAATCAGAAATAATAGAAATCTCCCTCCACCAGGTAAGTTGAGGATCCAGACATACATCTATGGTATAAAGAGCGGCACGACCTGCCCAGCCAAGAGCACCAGACTTAACAACAGACGACACAGAGGTACTGCAGGGCATCCGCACGTCGTACAGTAGTTACCCCTGGTGCCTCTAATCAGCAACGAGTGCCTCGCCAAAATCACGTCTACCCTCAAGCGCCTTACAGTGAGAAGCTGGGCATCTCAGAACCCATCCAACTCCGAGAGAGGGGCGCAGGCCACCAGCAGGGATGCACCCACGAGAAGAACTCCTGTGCTTGGAGAACTGAGACCCCTCACAAGCGCAGGAACACATCTTTCCAAAGAACTGGAAGTGGAGGGCTGTGGACAAACGAGGAGAGAAAGAGGGGGGTTGGGAAGGAGGTGTTGTGCAATAATATGTTGCGAAGGGAGAGGAATGGAGCGTTGGGCTTGACGAGAAAAGTGGAGTGGGAAATAAATAAATAAAGTGAGCGCGATGTCCCTAAAGCGGGCGCCGCGCTTATTAAAGTAAAGTAAAAAAGCATAAGGCGTGGGTGGCGGACGACACAGAGGGTGGGTAGCGGTGTGGAGGACGATGGGGGAGCGCGACACACACGTGCATCGCGCACTTACACAAGCATGAAGCATACAAATAACAAGCGCAGCCGAAGCGGACCGCACTGAAATTTTTTTAAAAAAGAGTGTTTACAGACTTATGAAGGAGACCGTGTAACGGGACAAGTAAACGATCCAGTCCAGTTGGGCGGGGCCAAGAGGAGACAGGGCAGTAACAAGGAGGGACTAAGAAACCTTCTTTACAATGAAAAACCACGGTTTAGCATGAACGATGACACAAGCCAATTGGAATTATGGGCGGGGCTTCAAGTCCCCTTCTGAAATTGTACCGATTACAATAAGCCTCGCAGAGCGAGGAGCACCTGCGTGCTCCAGCGCTAGGTCTGCAAGAACCTAGCGAGTGAACAAGTGCAGGGAATGGTGAAAAATGCAAACAT
The DNA here is from genome assembly GCF_964204655.1 of Triturus cristatus. Lineage (NCBI taxonomy): Eukaryota > Metazoa > Chordata > Amphibia > Caudata > Salamandridae > Triturus > Triturus cristatus. The sequence continues at coordinate 141,296,423 of NC_140587.1, read as the reverse complement.
TCACCCCGTCACAAGGATCTGGGCTTAATCCATCGTTTTTTTGTTCACCAGGCCACCCCAGTTTGGCCCAGCCATAAACAAATCAGTCTTGCCCCTTCTCCTGATGGGAACAGTCCAGCCCAAACATCCAAGCTGGGTCCTTCCTGGAACAGGAAACAAGCATCCTGGGACCGGGGTATAATTCCTCATCAGCCAGGCTAGCTTGAATCCAGTGGCGCAGTGAGCATGGGACCCACGTCTGGGCATAACCAAGATGATGGACAGAGTGATGAGCCTTTTCAACCACTCACCCCCGGTCAAGAGATCTGGGTTTAATCTGTACACAGTCTCTGAGAGGAAAACATTGATACATTTGAGACTAAGTCAATTATGATTTAAGTAAGTATTTGTATTAAATTCAGACACATCAGTTAATATCGGTTTTTGCAATTTAGTCAGACTTTGGCATATTATAGCAGTAGTATGAAACTACACTTCAAATTACAGATTTAGAGTAATTCATAATCAATACAATCAATTTAATAAAAGACAATTTATAAACAAGCTCTACTAAAAAAGGAATTTTGGGAATATGGGGTTTAGGATAAGGGGTCCATAGGAAGTTCATTAAGCTAGAATGTGTGCCACCAGCAAGGGCAGAAACCAGTTCTATGGGGGAGATTATCAAAAAAGTTGCGCAATGCAGCGCAGCTTCCCGTGAGCCTGCGCCGCATTGCGCGACAGGGAGGGAGGAGGAGAGCGCCATATCTTCAGAGATATGGCTCTCTCCTCCCCTTTCCCTTGCGCCGGCACTGATTACAGCTGCCGTGCGCCATGAACACATATTAACGCTGTAGCACTAGGGTGTGTGCATGAGTTTAGCATATGTTTTGTTCAGAAAGGATACCCTTCCTGTACAAAATACTATGGAAGGCACGATGCAAAGCTTTTCCCACTTTGCATACGTGCTGCATAGTGCAGCACGCATAGAAAGTCGGAAAAGCATGGACAAATAAAAGCATTTCTCCTGTTAGTGCCTCATTTGAAGGGGTGTTAACTTTTGGCGCAAAACCATGTTTACAAATATTTGTAAATATGGTTTTGCATCAATAGGCATAGGTTGTTGCATGGGAACACCGATGTACCACCCATGTAACGCCCCCTCGGCGCAAAGTAACGCAAAGCAACGCAAAGCAGTGCTTTCCACTGATGGAGCAGGGATTCTTAAAAGAAACTTGCTTGGATTCAATCCTCTCAAATAACATGTAACGATGTAATCAATCTGTTTTGTGAATACTAAAACTGCAAAATATCACGAACACTTTTTATCCAGGGGAAGCTCGTCTATGTGTATTACTAACCCGTAACTTGAATGTTCTAAAATGGCCGACAAAACGTGGAAATTCTATTGCGCATGCGTCTACTGCATCTACGTAGTATGACTCTGTCGCTTTTGGTGGGAAACCTTTGCAGCTGCCCAATGGCACTAAAAATGACCGCTTCAAACTCACATACTAATGCACCTGCTGATGATAAACTAAAACTTGTAAGCTTATTAAACACTAATGCAAAAGGTTTAAAATAAGTAAATGGGGATAGAGTATAGATAAGTGGTGTACAGTGAAATCATTTGGTTCTGTGTTCTAATGTGTCTTTTTCTGACTTTGTCAATAGTTCTTATTGGGGCCTCGAAGGGCGATTGGAATCTCTACTACACGCATGCTCTTAAAGACTGGCCAAAAACAATGACGGCACCCATGTCACTCAGCCAAGGACACCTTGAATGAAGAAGCCTGGGAAGTTTAACTCACAACCCCAGCGAAAGCAAAAATGTTGAATAAAATTGTTTAATTTACTGAGTAATCTGAAATGCAAGTGGGAATAAATCTATGGGAAAAGAAAATTAAGGGGCGGGCACATAGACAATGGTTCATGAAGAAAATGTTAAAATTATAAATGGTGTGATGAACTCACCAACCAATTAGAATGGGGTAAAACATAAAATGCAACATTTGGGGGTGGCACATGAATGAAGAACAGTATAATTGAGGTAAGATAGCTAGAGACCTCGTCCGACCTGTTATTCCGACTTGTCACTGACCCAACGCGTATGCTGCTCCAGATTCTGTCCAAGACGCTGTCTCAGACTTTGCTGCTGCTTGAAACTCTGTGCGAAAGTTCGAGAGATCTATCGACTATCTGATCACCTAGAGGGATCGCGGAACTGGGATATCTGAGGAGAGTAGTGCCAGAGAGGGGTGCAATGCTGGCGTTGTACAATAGAGGAGGTTACCCTTACAGATCTGAATCTGCTTGATCGTCTACCTGTAACCTGTTCTGGAGATTCTATCTGGCCCCTATCTACGGAGTTGGGTTCATCTCAGACCAATAGGTAAATATAATTAGAAAAGCTGTCTTTTATGCCTATTTTCTCTCCTTTTTCCCCCTTTTTCCTTTTTCGGGTACCGTCATCATTGATCATAATATTTAGCTATGAATTATTTAGTATATTTCTACCTCTTGATATGAAGGTGGTTACTGTAATTGGTTAGGAAAAGGTGTTGAAACACCTATGATGTGTCCCACGAGTCTGTTAGTCTCCACATGCAGGGAAAACACATGAGCAAGGCGGAACTGTACATAAGCAAAATAAACGTCTCTGGTTCTCAGCAGTCACTGGGGAATCCTTCTTCTCCAGGTCAGCGCTCCTCTAGTCCTGGTCTTTCCCCACAAAAAGGGGGGTCCCGGGGTCCCCAAAAGTAAACAGAAAACACAAACAACCACAAGTCAGCCCTTTTATACTTGGCTAGGATTAGTGTGCTATCCCTCCAACTACGTAGAGCAATCACCGCAGTATGTGAGGGAAGAGGGGGTTGAGGGAACGGTCCTAGACTGTGCCTATTTCTCACGCAGAGTCCCCTTTTCCTCCCCTCCCAGCCAACCTCCTCCAGGAATGTAGGAACGGCACTTGCCTGGGGCTACGGTCCCCCGGGACCATAGCGTGGGGTATCGCGGCGTCCTGCTTCTCCTGGGTACGTCTGGATACAAAGACAGCTGGTGTTGGGGAAACCTCCCTCTTCGGCGCTGCTTCTTCTTCCTCTGGGCTCCGCGGGGTCTTCTCGCTGGACGGCTCCTTCATTGGTTCTCCGCTTGCGTCCTTCGTTGCCCCTGCCGTCAGCATTCCCCACTGGTGTTCTCCCCTTTCCTCCTCGTGGTTCGTGCTCGCCTCTCCCTTCCATGCCGGTCTCTCCTACTTGTCCTCGCCGCCCGATGACGTCATCACGGGGTCGACAGCCACCTCTCAACCGCGGACCTCCTCCACCTGCTGAAAATAGATGGGCGCCATCTTGAAGTTCCCGGAGGTCCCGTCCCCCGATGCTCCCATATCACACCCACGTTGTTAGTTTCAATGTCCCCACATTGTTATTTTGCTTGTTACGTCAAAAAATGTGTTTTCTTTTCCTTGTGGTTCTGTTTCAGTGGGGACACTTTGCTCATTTTTTATTATGTTCAGTGAATCAAGTGTTTCATGTGTCTGTTATTGTGCACTAAGCAAATTGATACATTTTCTCAGAAACACATATAGTGGATATATTTGTGACTCATTGTGGACAGCATTAATTGTATATGGTGGCTAATTATCTCTTTTAGTATTTGAATGTTTTTTTCTGAATGGTACGTAGGAGTGCCATTGTTTTGTTAGAGTACCAGTACCTACTGGGGCACAACTATTGTGAATATGGCTTCTTTAGCTCTGTGGGGGATGCCCCTTGAATGCAGCCATGTCCCTCCCGCTCCTCCAATCTATACATAAAGTTTTAGAGGGCGGCCCAAACTCAAAACATTTTGCTAGGGAAGGCTCAGAGCAAAAACGTTTGAAGACCTCTGCAATAACAGACCTAACACACCACACTGTACAATAACAAACCATAACATAGCATACTGTACACTAACATGCCATACCATACAATATCATGACAATCCATACTATGAATTTACATGCCATTCGATACTCTACAATGACAGGTCATAACATATCATGTTATCCTATGAAGTCTCCCTCACCTCCTTCAACCTCTGCTCACCCCTAAATCCTCAAGTCACCCTCACATCCCTTTACCTCTAACCACCGATGAACACTTAGGTCAAACTAACGTCCCTTTACTTCTACCCTTCCCTAAAATCCTTTTTTTTAAATCATATAAAAAGTATGTTATTTTAAAAAAGTATTTCCCTGCAAGGTAAAGGTACAAATACTTACCTGTGTGGTAAAGGCTGCGAGGTTAAATCTGTTTCTCCACAGGCAGGACAAAAATGTGTTCTGGGCACTCTCTGCTGTTTTATGCCCTTCAGTATGTTTGCCAGACACCTTTGCCTCTTTGACAGATTTACCACCTCCCCCTTACACCCTATACTGTAGGTCTCACCTTAGACAGTGCATGCACTGTCGCTTGAGAGACATTTTTATTTACTTACGTCACTCTCATTTCCTTGCTTCTCTTTGGACAGCGCCTTCTGCGTTGTTGCTTGTCCTGTTTGTTGCCCCGTCCACACTTCACCCCCTCTCTCTCCGTTGCTTGCCCTCTCTGTCCTACCAGAAAAAAGCACCCAAAAGTCTTGCCAACAGGTGTCAAGCTGCTACAAACATACAAGTGGCACTGCATTCCCTTCTCTACTCTGTGGTATAGAATAATACCATACAAAGAAAACGGATCACTGCCCCTCACGGTCCATGCTGGCTGCATTATAGTGCTTTTTTCCCTTAACTTTCAGCCATGCTGCCCAGCAACCATGCTGCTGTACAGCATGGATGAAATATATCGACAAAGCAAATAGCTCTCGCATAGCCGAGACCTAGTTGCTTTGTTATTGCTTGTTTTTAAGGTATGTGGCCAGGCAGGAACGCTTGGAGGACATCTGTGCCCTGCTAACCTGCACTGGAGCCGTACATTTGCAATACTCTTCTGCGTGAAAGTCAGTGTATGAAACTGCTGTATTTCGCTGATGAGCTTAAAGAATTGTTGACCCTCATGCCAAGAATTGGAATGACTAGGGGACAAACATGCATCTCTTCTTTCTCTGAAAAATTCTCCAGCTACTGCAAATTGACCACCAGGTGGCACTCTCAAGAGCCCTGGACTTGGCATGCCTTGACTACTGCAACATAATCTACACACAGTGGGTTGCCAAGGTTGAAAGGTGAACATGCTTGAACCTCTGCAAACACCACTGCATTACAGCCCCCAAATCACCTAACTAGGTTCCTGGAGATGTAAGGATCACAGAAGCACAGGGCACCTTCATAACTTGCCCACCATTATTCTCAGATCAGAAACCTACATTCAGCAGCAGCACACACAATCAACCCACAAAATTCAAACAACTGGAACATGGAGGCATGTCCCTAAGGGTCCAGGGCCTCAGGTGTGGGCTCCAACCCAAACCTGAGGGGCAAAAGAAATACTCGCGGTTCGGGAAATATTTGAAAACCAAACTTTTTAAGCGCTAAGTTGAACTTCATGGAAACTGGAGCAGCAACTAAAGAACATCAGACATTCTGCCCACCACACCCACTCAGGCTAAAACTTTCTCCATCTTTGCCTAAACCAGCTTTACCAACCTTCAGTGCTATGAAGTAAGTGGAAGGGGACGTGCAGTGCTTTATAAAACTTCAAAATGAACAAATAACTGATAACAATGAAAAGTAAGGACAGAAAACAGAATACAAAGTGCCAAAAACGAAATGAATCAAGAAGAGGCATCGACTACCTAGCCTCACTCAGAGGGACACAGCTTAAAATAAAGAAGACAAAAGATTTGTTTGGGAGCAACTACACCACTGTTTCTAATAACTCTTAGGTGCAGCTGACCCTGGCTTATTTTATTTATTTCCAGGTGCTGGAAGTGACAGAGCAAGGATTCGAGGAAAGGAAACTTGCTTGGATCAACCTCTCATTAACCGGTACTCATCATAAGAAATAGTAGATAAAAGAAAACTAACATACACACAACATTTACATATGGGGAAAAGAGCTTTTATGTGTGCTTAAATAACAAAGAATAATTGCTACATAGCTGAAATCCCGCTTGAAACCGAAAATTGTTGTGCGCATGTGCGAACCAGAACCGTGAAAATAACTATGTGATTAACCCATGTGAGAGGGAAATTCGCACACATGCGCAAAGAGTTACCAACTGTTGGTCTCGAGGCAATGCTTGCCTGAATTTAAAAAGAGCTGTCGCTGCTAATGTTTTTTTACTTAGCAAAGAAGAAAATAACATGGGATAGAGTAGAAGTGGGTGGTGAACAGTGATAATAACATATTTGAGAAAATAACATCTGTTTATGATTCCTTTATTAATAGTGTGTGTTTGGGCCTGATGTGCTAAGCCAAGGGAAAAGATGGCGGCTGAAACATAACACGAATTGAGTCTGTGCACTGAAGTTTTGAAGTGACCTGCTGACCGGACCATTGACAGGCTGCCAAAAGCCAAGGACAGAAGCCTGGGAACGCTCTTCAACTGTAGAATTATATAAACATTTGTATCTAAACTGTTTCTGTGAATGTGTCTGAAAGGAAATGGCACCGAAAATTTAATACATTAAATGGGAAGAGTTAGTTAGACAAAAAGTTCATTAAGAAATCGAGAATGACAGTATGAGGTGATGACAACTCCCCTGCCCAATCAAAATCCGTGATCCATTGAGACTTGCAACTTTTGAGGGTGGGACATGCCAAAATAAAGACTATAACTGGAGTGATTTAAGTTAAGGAAGTGGTTGACGTCGACGCTGAGTGAGGTGTAGGCGAGCGCTGTGGCTGGAAGAGAACAGACTGGGAAGATTCAATCCTGGAAGACAGCCTGATTAGATTGAAGATTTGTGGAAGAATATCGAGAAGGGAGAGAGTGTAAGAGAGGGATGCACTCCGTGCGTCGGGGTTCTAGAGAAGTGTAGTAAGTATCATCCTATCCTGTACCTGTCCTATAGTCTTTGTCTCCTGACTCTTAATCAGGTAACCTCCACCAGTCCTTTTGGCGAGGGGTTGGGTTTCCCCGTTTCACCATTTCGTAAACATTATTCTGTCTTAAAATTTGCATATCTTTTGCGCAGTATGAGTTATTATGTCGTTTGTCTCTTCATCTATCACTCTTAATGCATTAAAATTGTTGAATGTGTCTGTAATTTGATAAATTAATTTTTCTCTCCCATGAAAGTTGATGGAGTTTGCCCTGTGAAGCTGTACAAATGAGCGTTCATTTGAATGAGTTATTAGATAAAATTCATTGAATATTACCCGGAGTCTGTGAATATTTTATTGAAAGCTATAAAATAGATTTATGAATTTGTTACTATCACCATCCACTACTTGACTAATAGTCCATTGACCAAAGGAAGAGTCTTGATCTGTGCATGTTAGTTAGACATTGGCTAATTAAGATGTTATGTTATGGGGCATTTATTAAGCGCACAGCTACTCCAAGGAGTGTCCCAGCGCTGATTTAACCCAGACACAGAAAGCAAACTATCATCCACTCCCATTCTAGTTCTGAAAGAGCCAAGTTTTCACACCCTTACGAAAGTTTAAAAGGTCGCATTCCTGTCGCAGCTTAAAAGGAAGGCTATTCCATAGCTTTGCTGCCACCACCTGAAAGGAGCGACCACCTTTACGAGAAAGGAGAAATTTGGGCACATTTATTAAATGTTGTGAGGATTAGCGAAGTGTTATGAAGGTTTTATATAGCTGAATCCTATTTCTAAGATATGGCGCACCAATCTTATTTATGGCTTTAAACGTTAAGACCAAGGATTTAAAACATATCCTTTGTCTTACTGGCAGCCAATGTAAGGTACTCAGGTGTGAGGACATATGGTCTCTTAGCCCCACTGTCAAAACTGCCCTGGCCGCAGCATTTTGAGCCACCTGTAAACGATTCAACAGATAGTCTGGAAGACCCAGATACAGTACGTTAACATAATCCAGTCTGGACATGATCAAAGCCTGGACCACTGTTTTCTTATGCGCAATTGGGAGAAGAGGGAGGAAATTTCGCATAGTTTTCAGCAGTCCAAAACATGTACCAGCCGTAGATTGGACCTGGGTTTTCATCGTCAGATCGGAATCAATTTTTATTCCCAAATTTTTTGCCGTACATGCCGGCTTTGCTGGGGGGGCGCAATTTGTTGGCCACCATTGGCGCCATTCATTGTCTGGGGTATGTCCAAAAAAGATAATTTCAGATTTATCTGAATTACAGAGTAACTGATTTTGGCTAAACCAGTTAAACACCTCAGTTAGACAGATGTTGATTTTATTTCCGTCGAACGACTCCTTCTTTCCACAGGTAAAAAGCAGTTGTGTATCGTCCGCATACGAAATCATTTTTGCCCCATATTTTTCGGCCAATAGGCCTAAAGGGGCCATATAGATATTAAAGAGGGTAGGACTCAACACCGAGCCCTGTGGAACCCCTACATTTAAGGCTTGAATGGGACTGGAAAAAGGCGGGGCCCAAATTGTCTGCTGACGATTACTTAAGAAGGAGGAGAACCATCTGAGAACCGTGCCCCCGATATTACTCTCCCTCAACCTAAGGAGGAGCCTATCATGGGGCACGGTATCAAAGGATGCTGATAAATCTAGTAATATCAGTACAGCTTTGCCTCCAGTATCGAGTGAATTTTTTATGGTTTCAACAACTTCTAACAGGGCCGTTTCGGTACTGAAATTCGACCTGAAGCCTGATTGACTGGGGTGGAGCATCTGGTTTTCTTCAATAAAATCAGTCAGGGTTGCGTTTACATACTTCTCCACCACTTTAGAAAAAAACGGTAGGAGAGATATCGGCCTATAGTTACTGACTACCAGCGGGTCCGCAGTTGTTTTTTTTTAAAAGAGGGAGAATTTTTCCATGTTTCCAGATTTCAGGAAGCCTTCCCTCAGACAACGACAGGTTTAATATTTTATTGACAGCAGGAATTATGACTTCGGCAATTGTTGCCAATATTTTTGCCGGAATAGGGTCAGTAGGTGATCCAGATTTTAAAGCTGACATAATCTTTAGGGAGGCTTCCTTAGTCATAGGAATAAACTCCGACAAAGAGTTCCCGCTAGAAGGATTTATAGGAGAAGAGCTGGGCATGCTACTAGTCCCAGAACTCCCGAATAAATCTTGGATTTTTTGGATTTTGTTATTAAAAAAAAAAAAAATTGTGCCATTTCATTAGCCCAGGTGGCCGTAGGAGAGAAAGGGCTCTTTGAGGCAAGGGGAATCGTGAAGTCTTTAACAATTTTGAACAATTCCTTCGCACAGTTCTCTGCTTGCTCAATTTTCTTGGCCAGGAATTGCTTTTTACCCTCACGGACTTTTGCATAGTAAGCCTTCAGAGCACCTTTATATATTATTTTTTCCTCTGGGTCGAAATTCCTTCTCCAACGCCTTTCAAGGACCTTACACGCACTTTTACTCTTTCTCAGAGACTCAGTGAACCATGGAGCCGAATTTCGGCCCTGTTTGGCTACTCGTAATTTAAAAGGGGCCAATTGCATGTTATACTCCTGGAGCCAATTTTCCAATGCTAGAGCGTCTTGCTCCAGATTGTTTTTGACCACCAGGGGAAATTTATTAAGCAGATAAGCAATTGTTTCAGGGGTTATTTGATTAAAAGACCTAAAAGTCTCTGATCGAGGATTACAATATCTCAATGGTTTGGTTAGAGTTTTAGCTATTGTAAAATTGATCAGAAAATGATCAGACCAGATAATATGCTCAGGGGCCTCTACTCCCAACTTTGTAGAGGAAAAAATCTGGTCTAGAATATGGCCTTTTTCATGCGTGGGGTGTGTTACATAAGGAGCCAACATAAAAATGTTAAATAACTCCTGAAGTTTTACAGAATCTGCATCCATGACTTGGTCAAAATGAATATTGAAGTCCCCTAATATCAGACACTGTCCAAATTTGGTCATAATTGGTGTGATAGCAGGACCAATAGCTGCTAGAAAACTTCCGGCAGGCCCAGGTGGGCGGTAAACCAAAACCCCAGCAATCGTTTGATGGGGGGACACTGTTAGACTAAAGCCAAGACACTCAGCTCCCATAGGTTCGGTCAACGATATTTGTTGACAAACCAAAGGCTGTTTATAAACAATCGCAATCCCTCCACCTCTGCCTCCCTCTCTGTCCTTCCTCAGTATCCTGTAGCCAGGGGGGAGAGCACTAGCAACTGTAGGGTTCGATCCTTCATGTTGCCATGTTTCAGTAAGAAACATTATCTCCGGCTGACTCTCTAGAAGGAGATCATACAGCTGAAGTTCATGTTTATTCATCGACCTTACATTCAGTAAAGCAATTTTTAATCTATCTTGCATTAGTTCCGCCGCACCCGGCTCACCTGGCTCACCAACACACTCCCTTCCGGGTTGGTAATCCTGGTCCCTAGGCTGGATACTAAAATTCCGAAAGCAGATGTTGCAAAACAATGTGCTCGAGTCAGCCGCTAAGAAGTGACGGGGGCATTGGCATCCCTCCTTATCCAGCTCCCTCAGTTGCTGCCGACTATACGCTAAAACGCGACGACAGGTCGCGGCATTAACTGAGTCTAATCCGGCATGTTTTCTGGCTCTGGTCTCTCCCGGGTCGCGGACGGGCGCAGATCAAGGTGAAAATAAAACTTGACCCCCAGCGAAACAGTCAGGAAACTTGAATGTGTAGATGGGCCCATGATTGAGGAAATTGTTGATTGTGAAATGTTTATCCTGCCCTTTCGCTGGATCAGATGTGCATAACCCTTGAAGGCAAGGGCCAAGATTAATAAATACTCGGCATAGGGTTTGAGTCACTTCTGATACAAGGCAGCACAACTTAGGGGCAGCTTTGCCTTTGCTTCAACGAATAGGAAATCTGGTGTGTGGTTTGCAGAATCCATCTTGTGCCCCAAGATTAGAGATGAGATGAAACACAGTGCGAGCCATTTTGGCACAACACACACCACTGAGCGGGTAAACTCCAGTTGTCTGTGCGGGGGGTGCAGGTAGCAGAGAGAAGTTAGGTTGGTCTCTTTTTACTCTGTTTCCTCAAAGACTTATGAAGAAGATGATTTGTATGTTGTTGGTATTGTAAGACTCATTGCTCAATTTTTAATTAAATGTTTAAAATAAAAAACACAAATCTGAAATAATTGTAAAAGTATTTACTGGATCAAAATGATGGCCATCTGACTTTAAAAAAAAGCCAAAATAAGGTTCATCTGAAACTGTGGTGGACGAAATAGTGGCATACCACTCTACACAATTGCGGGCTCTGGTCGTGGTCTTAATCAACATCTGAAGAATGTCAGTTACTAACCCCCTACTGAGTCACCAGTGCTCCGGTGCACAAGTGCTATGTGTATGACAGAAGGCCGCACGAGTGTCTACTGCCCCGTCTGTAAAAGTATAGTGCCCCGGGGGAACAGGAAATGGGTGCACACGCCTGTTGCCGCCCCCCGGACTATATGTAATCCAGCCCATACATAGCAGCCTATTGAGACGGCTTCCAGGGAGCTTGCTGCAGTCAGTTCTGCTTTTCTCTACCACCGGCTCGTGTTCTAGAACCTTTGGAATGTTGTTTTTAATCTTTAAATTTCAGCAAATCTCGAGATTTTAATTTGTGAGTGCGCCCTAGCCCTCGATGCCCGTTTCTGGTGCCATTCTTAGGCCTAAGGGGATCGGCAAGTCTAGGGGCCTGATTTAATTTAAAGTTGGGTAAACTGGTTACTATGTCACAAACATGACGGATATCCTGTCCAACTTATTACAAGTGCCATAGAATAGAACGCACATGTTACTCCATCACAAACGTGACAGATATTCCGTCCGCCGTATCACAAGTCCGACAGGCTCTAAATCACATTCCAAGTCACACCCCTGGGCAACAGAGGTGCTCTTGTATGCTCTTTGGTGGGGGGGGGGGCTTGCCGACCTATCTAGAATACAGCTGACCCGCTGGTACGTAGCCCTGAGACACATTGACTGGTTTAAGAAGGTCACGGGGGAGACACCCCCACCCCCTACCCCTGTGGCAGAGTGCATGGCTGCCACTGATTTCAGGCCTCGCCGGATTTGACCGCTGGAACTGCATTGGCATCTCCAAAGTGGTGGACATTTGGGAAAAGACAAATCCCAAAACATTTGCTCAACTACCACCGAATAGTACTTACTCCCTTCCCAATTTTTTCATTACCTTCAACTCCAGCATGCTATTTACCCCTACCGTCCCTCCTTCAGGCTCGAGCCAAAAATTGTCTTGGAGCTGATGGAGATATTTTTCATATGATAGTTTTTCATTCATATTGACATTAACAGGTAACAAGCAAATGTACGTCGTGTGTATTTTTCACGTTTTGACAGGCCATAGCTAGTATAGGCATCTATTTTATAGAGCTAAAATCTGGCTGTCATCTTGCTTTGTTTGATGTGTCTTTTTTGTTTTCCAGGAGAAGCAGACTCTAAACGTTTTATTTCAATGTGTCCCGCTCTCATGTGAAATGTTTTCTTTATGCAATACTGTTAGAATGTGTTAACAAGCTGATGCAATGCACAGGCAGGGTACAGCTGGGTCTAATGTATCTGGTGTTGTTGCAGATAACTGTGAGTTTGAAGAATGCTTAAAGTGGCCTCATTGTGCAGTGGCTTCAGAAAATAATGAGCAAAGGTACTTACTTGCGCCTTAACTCTGATTTATTATTTGGGAACCGTGTGTAGGTGTTTCAAATGTCAGAACTGTGGGATTTAAACGACTGCAATGTAGTGACGAAATCAGACCCCTCCTTTCCTGACTTACTAGCAGAACCTTTCCCTAATTAAGGAGAGTAGGGTGCTTTCGTTATGGGAGAATTAATTTTAATACATTTTTCCTTTTGAGACAACTTTATAATAGTTTGTCTTTGTTTTATGATCTTTTGAATTGCTTTGAACATATTGAATAACGCATTCATGTATTGATTATTGATTTCAACTAATTTGATGTTTTGAGTTCGTAACTTTGCTAACCCTTTGAAAAAAAACCTTTATGGTTTGAAACTTAACCATTCTCTGTTTTCGTTGTAGCGCCTAATGTGCTTCACATTATTGTAATGTATTGAAATCTGATGTGAGCCTCAGTCGGAACGAAAGGTTCATCGGAGAGCTTTTCATGAACCTTTGTCTGCACCAGAATTTGCACAAAGGAGAGACCTCTATGAGAGCCTTTCCACTAAGGGAGGCCTTTTGATTATATATAGATCTTTACTCATACATTCCCCTAACCTCGTCATGCAACTGAGGGAGGACGATGAATGGGTGGAGGTGAAAATGCCAGCTAGGTCATTGGTCGACTCAATCACACTGAGACTAATACAAGTTAAATACTTCCACTGCACTTATTACAAACCGAGCAAACTTTGGCGCATGGACAGGCGAAGGGACCCCTCATGCCACGCTGTACTGAGAGCAAGCATTCCCCATGACTTAAAAAAGCCCCAAATTATTTACTTCTGGTTTGAGATATACTCCATGTTGGGTAAAGGGTGATATACTCAGTGCTTAATTTGAGCCGGTGTTTTCCAGTAAGCACTGGTACCCGCTGACCCCCTGGCCCTGCCCATGCGCTCTTGGGGATGGAACGAGAAGCAGTAGAACTGCTGGCGCCAGACGTCTCGTGGCGGTGGGTTTGTGGGTTGCCAGAAGAGGAAAGCCCATCCCTGGATTGCACCACCAGCCCCGCCCTAGAGGAGTGGACACGCGGATTGGACATCTGAGCAGCAGCAGAATGAGCAGCGCACAAAGTGAGAGGTTGCCCACGAAAAGTCCATCAGATATGGACGAGGCGGCGTGGACAGACAGACTGAGGCGGAAGGAGTGAGGGGTGGGGGAGGAGGGTTACAGCAATAAATTACAGGAAACAATGTTGTATTCTGTTATGAGTCGTACACGATACTTCTGGATGTGTCCATGCTCCTATATTTTAGTTTATGAAGAAAACGATTATGGTTTATGAAAACAATGAAATCTTTTTATTTAGCATTTCCTACAAAAAGGATGAGTCACTCCTTCTAACAGCAAAATCTCTGTGTATCAAGCCCATGGCATCTGTGTTCCCTGGAGGGTGCAATGCCCTCCCTCTGGGCCACCGAGCTGGGAGACTGAACACATGTGGTGAAAGGGGAGTGGATCACAAGTGAGTGAAAACCCCTGTCCCACTTTGCACCATCTCACAGACCAGCGCACACCAGCCAGAGAGGAACATTTCCCTTCCAGGTGAGTCTGTTGACAGGTGATTTCCATCTTGCATCGCAGAGCTGTGGCCTTCACACGCCCCAGCAGCCCCACTTGTGGCTGGGTGTCCTTCTTGTAAGAGAGAGAGTTTTTTCCCTTTCCAGGAGTCAACTCTTTCGAATAAAAGTAGTAATTTCCATATAAAAGAACTCGCCTACTAAGGAAGCTTGAGGAAACAAATTGTAGAAAAATAGGTGAGCATTTTCTACTGAGAAGTGAACCGTTGGAGAAAAAATAATTTGCCATTGTGGAATTTCTGTGTTTTTATACACACTAAAACAGCAAGAGGAACTTGTAAATAAAAACACAACAGAATCGCACTATGTAGTTATTCGAATGTTCACAGTATATGCTTTGAATGAAATTAGATTGGATTTACGGATTCATTGCAGACTTTGTAACTAAAGAAATCTGGGTTTGAATCCTTTCTGCTATACACGATCAATTGGTGTGATCTTGGGCACATGCTATTTTATACTTGTTCCTCAGTTCTCTCCTCTGATTTGCTGATTAAAAAAAAGAGCGCCCTGAAGCGACTTAGCTTTCAACGGACATTGTGCGAGGAAATATGTACAGCCGCAGTCATACACCTGAGTTTACTTCATATGGTCCAGTCTCACTGTCGCGTGGTCATAACGCTGCACATTGGTTGTCTGACGGGAATGAATAGATGTGGGTGGGTGGGTACAAGTAGGCAGGGTTTAGGGGTGGGCGATGGTTGACGTAGTACACCCCTATATTTTTAAATAAAGAACATCCGATCCCCATAGCCGGAAAAAGCGAGCCGTTTTGTACTGGTGAAAAAACACCTACAAAAAAAAGTAAAACAGAAATGTTTTTTTCCCCGCACTTCTTTGGGATTACATTATTTTAATAAAGCGATTCGAAGCGCTGATAAACCATACCCATGGCCGAAAATCTTACTGTGCAATGTTATATTTTTTAATATGTTCAATAAGTAATTGCCTTTGACTTCCTATGTTATCCCTTATTCCGACTCTGTCTAAATGACGGCATTAACAGCCCTTGCCCTCTTAAACTCTGAATTCCTATGTGCACATCAGCCTGATTGCACACTGTGTAAATGACTAGGTCTTTGTAAATGCCCAAAATATCTCTTACCTGAAGACTCATTTATTGTGTAAAACATTCATTTCTTATTTAAGTTAATAAAAACATAAACATTTAGAAGGAACATTACCAGCATTTCATCAGTTAAAACCTGTGTAACATCTCATCTGTAAAAGTGAGACCAGAGGCAGGGGCGCGATGCAACATTGACCCTTTAATACACCTTCTTCCTAAGCGCAATGTTTAAAGAACTCTGGGGCATATGATCAAGAAACGGGGTTACAATTATCGCCGCTTTAGCGGCAGAAAGCGGCGATAATGGGCTTGATAATATGCCCCTGAGAATTCCCATAGAAGCCCATGTTCTGGTGTCAACATGGGCTTCTATGGGAATTCTCTGCGGCATATTATCAAGCCCATTATCGCCGCTTTAGTGGCGGTTTTCTGCCGCTAAAGCGACGATAATTTTAACGCCGTGCTTGATAATATGCCCCTCAGAAACGGGGGTGGGTGGGGCATATTTATGACCTTGTTTGTGTTGCTAAGCCTTTAGTCATGTTTTGGAAGCCACATAAAGCCACTTTGCGTGGCTCCAAAAATATGGAATAATGCAACGCAGTGCAAATCGCGGTTTTGCATTACTCTGCCCTAAGTAGGTGTTCCATGTGCATTGCGTGGGTGTTCCCACACACCTCCCATGGTTTTTGACACATTCCCAGATTTACAAGACCTTATGAACCTCAGAATGCGACAGAAAGATATACCTGCACAGGGGAGGCGTAACAAGGAGAAATATCTTTTTTCTCCTCGGCTGTATGACACAACCATGCATTCATTTTCCAAGTGTTCCTAAACAACGTGGGCGGAACAACAAATGTGTCTGAGCCACACATTCCATTTTCAACGCAAGTCGTTACAATGACTTGCCTTAGGGGGTGCTGGACTTTGGGACAGTATAATTTACTATACAAACTCCAGTCACCGTAGCAGTAGGGAAGTTGTTGGACTTTAAAGTCCAACGGTGCTTGTCCTAACTTATGTCGTAAATGTAATGCGTTGTTCAGACTCATTCGTTATTCTGCCCGCATTGCAAAGGCAACGTGTTGTTTGGTGGTCGTTGTATTTGCTGCTTCCCTTTCTCCTCGTTATTTCCTCTTTCTATGTGTGCTGCATTCGGCAGCATGCATGGAAAGATGAAATCACCTCTAGTGATTGTTTTTGTGCAGGAATCAATCAATCAATCAATCAATCATGGCATTTGTAAAGCGCACTACATACCCGCGAGGGTCTCAAGGCGCTAGGGGAGGGGGTGGGGGGAGCTGCTACGGTTCAAAGAGCCAGGTCTTGAGAAGTCTTCTGAAGGTCAGCAGGTCCTGGGTCTGCCGCTGGTGGATGGGGAGGGTGTTCCATGTCTTGGCGGCAAGGTGGGAGAATGATCTGCCCCCGGCGGTCACTCTTCGGATGCGGGGGACGGTGGCAAGGGCGAGGTCTGCGGAGCGGAGCTGGCGGGCGGGGGTGTAGAGGCTGAGTCGGTTGTTGAGGTACGTTGGTCCGGTGTTGGGGAGTGCTTTGTGTGCGTGGGGGAGGAGTTTGAAGGTTATCCTCTTGTTGACAGGGAGCCAGTGTAGGTCTTTCAGGTGGGGTGTGATGTGGCTGCGGCGAGGGATGTCGAGGATCAGGTGTGCAGAGGCGTTCTGGATGCGTTCAACCCGTTTCAGGAGTTTGGCCGGGGCGCCTGCGTAGAGTGCGTTTCCATAGTCTAGTCCCTTCCCGCTCAAAAACGATCCTGCCTACAACACAGGCACCCTTGCACCATGGTACAAGGGTGCCTGCGTTGGCGCTAGGCTGCCAAAACGGCACCAGCGCAAGGGAAAAGGGCAGGAATGTGCCATATTGGATAAATACGGCGCGTTCCGGCCCTTTACCTGTGATGCAGGACCGCGCCACAAGGTGACTTGCGGCGCTGCCCTGCACCACTAAAGCCATAAATATGGCCCAGGGTACCCCAGTAAAAAGCTCAAATATAAACAATTATATTTCCATGGTTTCTCCTTGGGGGATGTCTTGGTTAAGGAGGCTTCTGTACAAAAGGCACCTGGGGTGTTGGACCCCCAAGGAAGAATTTACTTCAGTGTGAACACGCCCACCCGGGCTTTCTTTTTAGTAGTCGTTGTTGCCAGGCGTGTTAGTGCAATTGAAGAAGAGCAAGACTCCCAGAATGCTCTTGTTTTTGTTTCTTATTTAAATGAAAGCCCAGAACTCGAAAAACTGTGTTCCAGTGACAAGGAGCTATGTGCTCATCTTAGAATATTGTTCTTTACCATAATATCACTTTTCTACCGTAGCACAAGATATTTTTTCTCATGTCTGTATGGTTAAATATTTATATATGATGTACATTTCTGGTGCTTATTTTTACTTTTCTCAAAATAGATTTACCTAGATTGTCATTATTGTATCTATTTATTTTTGAAACAATTTCATATCTACTACTTCACTGCATGCATGCATACGTCTATGCAGTCGGGAATGCTCTACATATCCTGGAACTTGCAGTCCTGCTTTATCCTTCGTACATTAAGGTCTACTTATGCCTGAATGCAGAGGGGAAACACACTTGGACTGGTTGAACCTCCAAAGCATGGACCTGGGAAGCTTCAGAGCTCTGTGTATCTGCTGCAGGCCCCTCGGGTGCCCCAGTTCCATGCTTGAGCAGCTCCTCCAGTCCAGGGAGTTTCTTTAAATCCTGGGAGATGAAGTGCTGGGGTTTAGAAGGGGTTAAACAGGACTACAACTCCAAGAACTCACAGGAAAAAACACACCTGGCTTGGATGAGCTACTAACGCCTGGACCTGGGAAGCTTCAGAGCTCTGTGTATCTGCTGCAGGCCCCTCGGGTGCCCCAGTTCCATGCTTGAGCAGCTCCTCCAGTCCAGGGAGTTTCTTTAAATCCTGGGAGATGAAGTGCTGGGGTTTAGAAGGGGTTAAACAGGACTACAACTCCAAGAACTCACAGGAAAAAACACACCTGGCTTGGATGAGCTACTAACGCCTGGACCTGGGAAACTTCAGAGCTCTGTGTATCTGCTGCAGGCCCCTCGGGTGCCCCAGTTCCATGCTTGAGCAGCTCCTCCAGGTTAGGAAGTTTCTTTAAATCCTGGGAGATGAAGTGCTGGGGTTTAGAAGGGGTTAAACAGGACTACAACTCCAAGAACTCACAGGAAAAAACACACCTGGCTTGGATGAGCTACTAACGCCTGGACCTGGGAAACTTCAGAGCTCTGTGTATCTGCTGCAGGCCCCTCGGGTGCCCCAGTTCCATGCTTGAGCAGCTCCTCCAGTCCAGGAAGTTTCTTTAAATCCTGGGAGATGAAGTGCTGGGGTTTAGAAGGGGTTAAACAGGACTACAACTCCAAGAACTCACAGGAAAAAACACACCTGGCTTGGATGAGCTACTAACGCATGGACCTGGGAAACTTCAGAGCTCTGTGTATCTGCTGCAGGCCCCTCGGGTGCCCCAGTTCCATGCTTGAGCAGCTCCTCCAGTCCAGGAAGTTTCTTTAAATCCTGGGAGATGAAGTGCTGGGGTTTAGAAGGGGTTAAACAGGACTACAACTCCAAGAACTCACAGGAAAAAACACACCTGGCTTGGATGAGCTACTAACGCCTGGACCTGGGAAACTTCAGAGCTCTGTGTATCTGCTGCAAACCTCTCGGGTGTCCCAGCTCCACACATGAGCAGTTCCTTCAGTCCAGGAACTTTCTTTTGAAACCTGGGAGGTGCAGTGCTGGTTTTAGAATGGATTAAACAGGACTACAATGCCCAGAACTCACTGGAAAAAAACACACCTGGTTTGGATGAGCTACTAACGCATGGTCCTGAAATATGTGGTAAGACTACCATTCTGTCTCCCACCTGGGTACATTAAGGGG
Source organism: Triturus cristatus (assembly GCF_964204655.1). Lineage (NCBI taxonomy): Eukaryota > Metazoa > Chordata > Amphibia > Caudata > Salamandridae > Triturus > Triturus cristatus. Next base: position 141,277,144 of record NC_140587.1, on the reverse strand, counting down.
TCTTCTTTCTTCACCTAGAGCAATGGAACTCACCCCGACGCTGCTGCTTCTCTTCGGGGTCTTCGAAGGGGTACGCCTGCAATTCGTCTGTAATGCAGTAGTTACCGGTGAGTAGTAGCTTTTCGAGTTTGACTGCTGTTTTGCATCTCCCTGCGTCTGTTCTCTATGGGTGGTCTCCACTCAAGTCTGTAACGGGGTCGTCTAGTGGGATGAGATCATTCAATCCTGAATCCTAACCGAATCTATATGATCAGTTCGAAATCGACGGACGACGCAAACAACAGAAATAATTATTTCAGATGTTTAAATTATAAATTAGTTTTGTACTAAATGCCTTAATTCGTTTGCATCTTGCTTTTTAAACACTCCTTCCCCCCCCCCGTATCCAACTTCCTTACTCTCCCACTTCTCCATTCTCCTCCCTCCCCTTTTCTATTTCTCCGCAGCTGTATGCCTGCATCATTGTGGGGCATCTTGTAATTCTACCCTCTGTTCCACATAGCTAGGTGACATTTTAAAAATATATATATATTTTTCCTGCATTTCCAACATTTTGTGATTTAAGAAATCTAATATGGATTTTAGATTTTCAAAGATGTCTTCTATCCTTCGTTTTAATGTTCACCTTGTCGCCCAAAATACTCCCTTTCAGTTCAGTTCAGTTCATAAACTTTATTCGGGTAACTTAATACCCATAAAAATACTCCCTTTTAGAGATGTTGTGAATAATAATAATATACAGAATTATAGATGGGTAACAGTGAGTAAGGGTGCAGTTTTTCACTGATAGGCTCTGATTGACATCAAATCAATCAAAACCCCAATGTCTAAAAACTATTTTGCAACTAGAAAAAAATTGCCCACCTTTTGGGAAAGTGTATTTCAAGTACAATAAAGTAGGGTATTTTGACCATGCCCTTAGTAATGCAGTGAAAGTAATTAGCAGAGTGCAAAAAAACCCCACAAAAAACTAAGCATTAATGAAACTAAAATGTAGCTATTTGACAAAAGAAGGGAGGGCAGGATAAAACTACAACTGCTTACCCCAGGGGGTTGTGGTGGCGTGGAGCCCATGAGAGAGGGCGGCTCAGAGTTGAGCTCTGGCTGGTCAACCATGGGATCAATGCTCTCAAAATTAGGCCTGGGTGGTGAACTCTTCTCCGTTTACAGAGTTCAACGCACTCCGCGGAGCACCCAGAGTTCCGAAAAACACTGTTCTACAGAGCAGAGCTTTTTCCTTGCTCGCCAGCACGAGCAAAGAAAATCCTACTCCAGACCTCCTCCTAGCAACCTTCCGTCCGCTTTGAGGAAGATGCTGCTCGAGTAGAATAAATACTCGAGTGGCAGAAAGCAGCAGCACCCTCTTGCGCTGCGCATGTTGTCGTTCGTGCTGATTTTCCAGTGCGGGACAAATACGCAGAGCTTAAAAACAGCACAAAAGGCACAACCTAACGCACTGCGCCGCTTGTGGAACTCCGCGTAGCGCAGCAGAGTTTTTTGGTCACTTCCCGGAGTTCCACGTAGCGGAACGCCCAAAGACTCCACCCAGGCCTACTCAAGCTGTGACTAGATCGGAAATTGGCCTTCTGCACATAGAATTTGGGTGAACACTTTTATTCTTTGGGCCAATCTGTTTTGCCCTTTCGAGATTACATCCAATTCAAGACTAGATGCGGTGTTCCCCCTTGCGCTGCCAGCTTCCAAAATGGTGGTGCCCCCTTCATAGACTTCCTCACTTCATGAACTCAGTCTGACCACTAGCTTGATGGAGTTCAGTATTTTTCTGAATGATGCTGCACAACGCTGTACAACGTAGCACCTGAATGAGGTAAGCGATCCCCACAAACTAGTGTGATTCTGCTTCAGTCCCGTCTGATGCCGCAGTCCAGCTGGTGAGTCTCTGAGGCTAGCCACTTTGTAAAGGCTTGATGGCTTTTGCTCTTTGAATATACTGCTGCCTGTCTCGAGTGCAACCACCAACAAGCATTGGCAAAGCCAAATGTCTAGCCTATGAGAGCTATTGGTTTTGGCATTGTTTTGTAGCCATGCTGTGCAGCAACACAGATGCTTTGCAGTGTGGGTAAAACCAAAAAAACCGAGCTATGATAGAGACAGGGATAATGCAATTTTTTTAAGCGCATTAGCGTAGGATGCAGCATAGTCCTTTTTTAATTTTAATTTTTAGCCACACTGCTATATAGCATGACTGCAAATCTTTGCCAAAGTCCAGAATATGGCTCTGCAGCATGCACAAGTGGCAATGGCAGAGCCAATAGCTCAAAGGCGAGACCTATTGGCTTTGACAATAATGGTAAGTTCTTGGCACAAAACCCTCGTGGTTCTGAGCAAATCAGTTAATCTCCCCATGTATGGAAAAAAAAATATATGACATTTGGCAAAAAAATCCTGATACATAATGAAAGCAATTTCACCCATGTCTTATTTAAAATACATTTGGCAGCAGGTAACTTCTCTTGTCACAAAAAACATCCATTTCAAATGAGAATAGGGCTTTTATGAAATCTATGGCATAGTAAAGCACAGTTACAAACAGTAAAAGGTTCAACAAAGAAGGCAGGGAAAAATAAAAAAAATAAAGTAGTACCGAAATAACAGTGCAACCAGCGAAAGGACAGTAATCAAGCTGAAACAATCAGTACTTGGTCCATCTCCAGTCGAAAGAAGTGAAGCCAGACAGCGCTGGCCAATTAGAAGGCAGCAGATAAGCGTTACAATGAAGCCAGTGAATGTTAAGCAGTGGGTGGGCTGCAAGCCCCTTGTTGTATACGATATTTCTTGCAAGTGAGAGTCATGAGCTGTTGCAGGCAAGACCTAAAAAGAGGTAGTTTGGAGGCTCTAATGCTGCTGTAACCTTTTTGGCTGTATGTAAACCGTGCTGACATCTACCTCCACCCGAGGTTAGCTACATGTTCTCAAATTATCTATTAAGAACGTTTTGCACCATCAATGATTTGGTAACAAATTAGTGGACATGTTATGACCTGCATTTGTGCTGCAATCACAAGCTTAAAGTCTAGAATAAGAGATGTGGTGAACATGCCTAAATAATCACGAGCAAATGGGCAACTGAACATCGATTCTCAGGATACCAGATCTGTATGTGATTACGTTCTGCACCGCTTACCAGGTTCTTCTTCGAGTCATCCTCTCCCAGTCATATAGTCAATTTACTGGCAAAAAGCAGACCAAAATAAGCTAACCTAAAGAAAACAATCCAAGACCCTTTGGTACATGAATCAGCGATCACAGATAAACCAGACAACTCATCAATGTGAATGAATGAATGAATATTAGATTTCTAAAGCGCAAACTTAGCCCATAGGCGTCAAGGCGCTACAGCAGGGACTGTCATACGGAAAGAAAGGAAGAGCTCAAACTGACGTCTCTGTAAAGAGCCATGTCTTAAGAGCCTTGCGGAAAAGAGAGTGAGACATTTGTCCAGAGAGATCGCCAGGGAGGGAGTTCCATAGCTTAGCAGCGGCACTGGCAAAAGCCCTACCTCCCCATCTAGTCTTCTTGAACCTTGGGACTACCCGCAGATTCTTACTAGCTGACATAAGCTGCTTGGCAGGGACATAGCGCCGGAAATGCCTTTTAATAGAGTCCGGGCCTAGGCCATAAAAATCCTTGTGGGTGGTGAATTCTTCGATTTAAAGGAAGCCAATGCAGCTTGCGCAAGGAGGCTGAGACTGAGTGGTATTTTGAAAGATCCATCACCAGCCTGGCTGCTGCGTTCTGCACGAGTTGCATACAACGAACCAGGCTCTTGTTAATGCCCAAATAAAGGGCATTACCAGAGTCCAGTCTGGACATCACTAAGGCAATCACCACCTGCTTTCGTGAGGCAAGAGAGAGGAAAGGGGAGATTTTCCTGAGAATCCTAATGATCCCAAAGCATGTGGAAACCGTTCTATTAACCTGCCGATTCAAAGAGAGGGAGTTGTTCACTATGATCCCTAGATTCTTACCATGGGATACAGGGTGCGGACAACAACCAAGCGTATATGGCCACCAGATATTCTGCTGGTTTCCAAAGATCAGGACCTCAGTTTTTTCCCCATTAAGTTTAAGGTAGTTCTCAACCATCCAAGAGGAGACCGCCTGCATGCAATTTTTAAAATTCATAGCAGATTCCCTAATGCTGGACGTAATAGACACCATAATTTGCATGTCATCGGCATAGGACAATACCTCCAATCCAAATGATCTTACAACCCTTGCCAGTGGGGCAACATAGATATTAAAAAGGGTTGGGCTCAGAGAGGAAGCCTTGCGGGACTCCACATACCAGATGATTGGGGGCCGAGTAGAATTGACCCATTTTTACAATCTGAGCACGATCACAGAGAAAGGAGGTAAGTAGCTTGAGGGCCATGCCCCCAAACCCTATCTCCTTGAGCCGTTCCACCAGTCTCAAAGGAGATAAGGTATCAAAGGCTGCGGTCAGGTCAAGGAGAACCATCAGCGAGGCGTGTCCTACATCAACCTGAAGACCAGTGTTGTCAAATACCAAAGTTAGCGCTGTCTCCTTACTGTGCTCACCTCTAAAGCCATGCTGCAAGCCGTCAAGCAGCTGGTAGATCCTTAGGGAGCAACTCAGGTGAAAATTAAAATATTTCTCTAAAACTTTAGCTGGATCTGGTACAGGGAGATGGGGCGATAATTCTTTAGTTCCACTGAATCCGGAGAAGGATTTTTTAGAAGAGGTTTAACCACTGCAGTCTTCCAGGGGATGGGGTACTGCCCCACTGAAATAGCTGTATTAAGTGCTAAGGAAGGTGGGGAAAAATAGCTTCCCTTCCCATTTTCAGGATCTTCAAAGGGCATGACTCCATCGGGGACCCAGAAGTAATCCCCCCTAACAAGTGCTCCGTAAGTTTTGGAGACGGGGGGAAGGTGAGAAGCTTGGGTAACTCCTCTGTCGTTGCAGAGTGGTCCGTGCTCCCGTTGGCCAACGGCTGTCGCGAGCACTACCTGGCTAGTGCTGTGTACGTCCGTTGGCCGACGCGCCCCGCCCACTTTTTCAAACCTCCGCACCACGGCGGAATTCGCACCGCGGTTAAGCGGATAAAGGTGAGAGGGATTTATGACAACAGATGGGGCCCTATCAACATTAGCAATCTCCAACTAGAAGTATACATCCCTAATTTTAGTGCGGAAAAAATCTGCCATTTTATCGCAGAGCTCCTGAGATGTGTCTATCAGATCAGAGACAAGAGGAGAAACAAGCAAATTAATAACATTAAAAAGCTCTCTAGGAGATTTAATGAGTTCAGTAGCCTTTGAGTAAAATACTACTTCAGACGCAATCTTAAAGAAACTCAACATGGATGGTCCACGACATTGCACAGTGCACTAAGGCTAACACAGCTTCAGGTGGCAGTAGCAGGAAGACAGAAAAGACTTAAAAGACCGCAAGATCAGAATCACTGAAGCAGAAGCTAGAGTATCCAAGATCATAAGCAGTGCATAGCAAGTACACAAGATATAGCTACTTCAGTTAACAATAATGGGTGAATATCAATGGTCTTCTGCTGTGTGGCATGGGGTTGAGTGTAGGGACTGGCATGGAGTTGGCGGAGGGACTGACATGTGGCATGGCTTTGTACCGAACCCCCAGCAGATGGCCAGCACCCCCATTGCTGGCCCAGTCTCCCACAGTCATACAACACTAATAGACACCCACCAAACTGTATTTTTCTTTGTTTCCAGGGTAATCTCATTGTACTCTTGCGAATTTTCATGTGGGGCCATGCTGAGTACTCTGAGTTTTGTATTTTGATCCCCGGAGGCAGGCTGGCCCTCTAGGGGTCAAGAGGTTAGGGTACCCCCTAACTTGTCTCCTTATATAATGTTTTATTTTAACTTTTCAGAAACGGGACTGAGTCCCTGAGTCCTAAAATGGCAGCCGTGATATTTATCTTCACGTTGCAGTCAGCCAATTACATTGCTTGGTCTAGCCAATCAAAATGCTTTACTTTTCATTTCGTTTTCCCCTCAGTAGTGCTGTGTGGTTAGATATCTCTGCTTTTTGAAGCTTAAGTTCTCTCAAACGGCTGAAAGGATTTTCACCAAATCACAAAAAGCCCACTTTTTGGCTAAAGATTTTGGGGCAGATTTACAATAACTGGCGCATCCCTGCATATTTTGCGTGACGTTAAAAACCCTAGCACCATCATGGATGCGCCGCATTTACAATGTGGCGCACCGTGTCACAAGGATAGACAGATGCGTCATGCATCTGTCGGCATAAAGGTGACGCAGTGCTGGAGTCGTGTCGCAAGCGTGACACAGCTCCAGCACTGCTCAGGGGTGGCCTGTACTTGCTGTGCTGCGTCACTCATTACGCCTGCTACAAGCAGGTGTAGGGTTTTGACACAGCTCGGTCGGAAAAGTGACTCAGTGAAATCTTGTACGAGGCTTCCTTGCGTAGGAACGCCCACCCTGAATACATTATACCTGATGCAGGTATAATGTAGCGCAGGGCTTTACAATGTGACACATCTCCCTAGATGCGTCACATTGTAAATATGTCGCATAGTGGCGCATTGTTTATGATGCCGCTGCGTCACAGAAGTGACGCAACGGTGTCGTAAAGATGTCGCAAGGGGCTTGTAAATCTGCCCCCGTGGGTTTTTCCCAAATTTGGTGTTAATCTATTCAGCCATTTTGGCTGTAGCCTTGTGTAAAATTCCTATGGGAAATTACATGGGGAAAATATGTTTATGTTTTGTGACACCCTCTTTTTCTCTGTCCCGCTTGACAGATCACCCCAAACCTTTCCAGGCAGGAACTGAGGTGGATGAGCCTTTTTTTTTTTTAGGAAAGTTTTATAAAAATTTGTCAAACAGTGCCAAAATAATTAGTAAAGCAAAAAATACATTTCCTATGAAAACTATGTCCTAACTATAACTACACAGTGGTGACCGCCACTGTTTAGAGCGCGAGGTGCGGAGGTTGGGATAACTAGGTACAGTGATAAAATCTTATTTATCTAGAAATTGGAAAAGACAAAAGGTTAAACGGGTGTTATAGTTAGGTGAAAATGTCTGTTCAAAATACAATTTTAAACAAAGAAACCCACTGATATTTACTAGTAATAGTTAACTGTTGTAAATATAACTTGAGCCTAACAATAACATCACCTTAAATGTACTCAGACAAAGTAGGGCTTGATTTAGATCTTTTTGGACGGGTTACACCATCGCAACCTCGATGAATACTCTGTCCGTCCATCGAAATATAAATCCCATGATATCCTATAGGATTTTATTGTTTCGGTGGACGAGATATCCGTGATCGGTGTGACGCCCGTCTGCCAAGATCTAAATCAGGCCCTTAGTTTTAAAAGGGAAGACCCTTGCTGGAATTAGCCTCCCTGCCCGAGCCCCTCTGGCCTCTCTGCTGCTTCTGAGCATCTGCAAGGCTTTGTAGCAAGTGGGTAAGGGCTAATGTAAAGGGACATTCAAACTAATTCTTTTAGGGAGTCCAGAAGGGTTGGGGCAGCAAGTGTCATAATACACACTTATTCACAGCAATTTGTGATGCAAAAGCAAGGCCTGTCTCAATGTATTATTTGCAACAAAAAAGAAATACAGTTACATTTGCATGTGAAAGTTTCTTGTGACCCTGATGCCACTCCTATAAAACAGTGCCAATCGCTTTAATAAAAATAAGGCAATGCATAGTCGGCCCTGCTGGGTCTAGATCTGTCTCCTGAAGGTGAAACTCTGACATAATCTTAGCACAAGCTCAGCCCAGGGATGTGTGCGAAGCAGAAGGGGCTCTGCCTCCAGCTTATCACAGATCTTGAGCAAAGCACGACTGGGCGAGGCACCTGGTGTCAAGGTCTGTATTCAGTTCATAGATTGAGAAAAACAAGCAGGGCAAACTTGGCCTTTCATCATTGGCCAGGCGGATGCCACAAGTACCGCTGAGACTGTTAATAGGAACACCTATTTGTCCAATTTCATGGAATGGCGCAATTATTTTTCAATCACTTCATGAAAGGTGTTGTCTGCTCAGGTGTACTTAGAAGGAAAGTAAACTGAAGGGTTGCTTCGGAGTGAGTGCTACAATTTGCTTTCTTCTGGAATCCCAACTGCGTTGAACATTCATAGAAAGTTATATATTATGATTCTGTTCATGCTGATATGTATGTCCTACAAAATGTGTAGCTTTTTTATAAGATACAAAAAACGGACATTATGAATGTCATTAAAAAGTTCAACAAATGCACAATGCACAGTATTCATAGCTGACATTCTGGCATCCTCAGAAGCAGGGATAGTCAACATTGTATAATGTTTCTTTGAGTGTCATGGCCCTAGCAGAATAATCTGCAAATTGTGAGCAGGGTTTCAGAGGCCTTCAATGCGTGAACAAATCAGAAAGACCCTCAATGCCTGTAAAGTCCCTTGCTATCCATGTACAGTTATTTAAGGTTTTCAGATGAGGATGGTGTTACTGCATCTTGTGCACATATAAATAAATCTAACTCTATACAACCAAGTGCAAGTGTGCATTGTCTATTTAAATAAATGTGGAAAATCCCCAGCTGCAGCACCGTCTTTGCCCAGCAAATAAAATAAATGCAGATAAATATTTAAAAATAAAAATGATAATTATAGATGGAAATGTCATAAAATTAGGTAACAATGTATTCTTTGTGTGACAAGAATGGACGCTCTACCGATATGCAGACGCTACTTGTCCACTTCTGTATGCAGACTGCAGAAGATGGTCTTGATGTTGGTGCAACACTCTGGCCAACACTGCACATGTGCATTAAAGGGGCACACTAGACTCGGGCATAAATCAGCTTCTGGGCATGCCTCGCCCCAGCTCTTCTTCGCCGCCTGGCAGTTTCACCCAGCTATTGTTTATGGTTTTCGAACATGGCATATAATTCTTCTTGTGTCATCACATTTCCCCATAGACACAGAGGGGCAGATTTATGAAGCCCTTGCGCCTCATTTACGCTGCCGTTGCGTCACTTTTGTGACGCAGCAGCGGCGCAAATCCTGCGCCATGGTGCGGGGTATTTATAACGTGACGCATCTGGGAGATGCGTCACGTTGTAAAGCCCTGCACCACATGTAGGCGTTCCAGGGCAGGTGGGGGCGTTCCGGCGCAGGAACGCCTCCTAAAAGTGGCTGAGTGAAATCTACAAGATTTCACTCAGTCACTTTTAGGCCCATGCTGCGTCAAAACCCTGAAGCAGGCGTAAGGATTGACGCAGCATTGTACAATGCGGCGCATCCATGGTGGCGCAGCTGTGGCGCATAATAATTGGCGCATCCCTGCTGATATGCAGGGATGCGCCAGTTAACATAAATCTGCCCCAGAATGGGTAAAACCCTTTGATGCGTCCGGCCCTTGGTTACAGGTAGAGGAGCGGCCAGTCTTTAACAGAGAAGATCTGCGGCAGCCTCTAGGGCTCTGCCGACACTGACCTGTTGCACCCCAAAGAAATGTGCTTGAAAAGTCTCACATTTCTTGGGTTTTCTTTTCAGAGAAGAATTTAGCGCCAGGAGGAAAAGCTAGTCAAAGCTCCAACTACCAGGTCCATGGCAATTCACAGGCGGCCATTGATGGGAATCGCAACTCCACATACTCGTCCGGCTCTTGCTCCCACACCTCGTTTGACATGTCCCCCTGGTGGCAGGTGGACCTTCAGGAACTGCACAGAATATCTTCTATCGTCCTGGTCAACAGGGTTGACTGCTGCCGAGAGCGCCTTTTGGGGGCCGAAGTGCGAATCGGATACTCGCCAGACAACTGCAATCCTGTGTGAGTTACAGAGCACATTTATATCTGTTAGTGCCGTGCTGGTTACCCTAAATACAACCCTTTTCTCTGGTTATAGGGAGCAACTCTCTGAAACGCAACAAGGTCCGATATCGTTTTGACCTATGTCTGTCGATTCTAGACAACATTTAAGCATTTTGCAGTAGCAGTAGCAGTGGTGCATGGTTTATCACAGCACAATAGCTCTTCCCATTTTTCACTGTCCGCCCATTTTGGCCAAAGATCTTGGGATGGTGGAGTCACAGGATGCATTTACATACATGATGAGTCCATTACTTCTGGTCTCTAGGGTAAGTCTTACTGACAGACCTGTCACCTAGTGGAAAACTCAAATTTGCTTTTCAAAGTTTTTCAGTTTAAAGATTGATATAGCTGGTACCATGTATGCATGATGGTGTAGACCAGGGGTTTGCAACCTGGGGTGCCCCCACTCCCAGGGGGTGCGAGATAGAATTTCCGGTAGTGCGACAAAGAGGGAATGTATGTACTATATGCATAATAGGAATCCGGTGAGAATGTGTAGGGGGTGCGAACATTAATCAAACATTTCCTAGGGGTGCAGGGCATTGGAAACATTGGGAAGCCCTGGTGTAGTCATGCGTATGGTCCTTTCTCCTGGTTGGTGTGCACCCTTGCCTGTTCCCTTTCTTTCAAAAGCCTTCCTATGCTGAAGATCAAATAGGCGCATTCTGGGAACAGGACAACGCCTAAGGACATGGAGTTGGGGAGTTGTGATAAAGGTAGCCATATTCTGTGGCCTTGATTTCCCCTATTTACAACCTGGGGGTAGATATCCTTGTCTGCAAGCCATCCCTCATTGATTGCATGAAAACTCAAGGACTTATTCCAGATGAGAGGTTAAGTCTGTAAATAAGCTGGCCAACAAAGGCCAGCCTCATTTACAATTTCTAGGACAGATAACATCTTTTCACCCAGAAACTTACTTCAAGGATGTGGTAATGTTCCTAGCCTTATCCAGACTTCATTGCAGAAATTGATTTTAAAAGTTCACCTTGTCCCCCATAAGCATACCTTTATGCTACAAATAGGTTTTCCACAACAACCAGGAGCTTTGAACATATACTTTTTTTTAACCCTTCAATAGCTTCCAGTGGAAATCTGTAGCATCTACAAGATGGCCTTCCTAGTTCACAAAGTCTTACACTTTGGTTCTCCTGGATTTCTGGTGCAGAAACTAATGGTTTCAAGACAACTGTGTTCCTTAGGAACCTCTGACTTCTCCTTTAATCCCCATCCTTCAAAAGCAAACATACTGTTACACAGTCCCTTTCAGGTAATGCTCGAAAAATGTGGTACTTTTTACCTCCTTCTCGCTAAACAAATCATTTCTATTTGGTTTTTGCAAAATAAATCAAGCATCACCCCTCTTCCAACAGACTCTTCCAATTATGACTTCTTGCTTTAGAAACTACATCTTTGCTTCATCTCCGGCTACCTGGTCCCGCATCCTAAACCAACTTTTCTTTAGTACTCGTATAATTTTACAAAGCCCTATTGGAATGATAAAAGTGTTTATACTCTTCCTTTATACCAATTTGTTTAATTTTATGATTTGTTGTAACCAGACATCTAATACTATTTTCAGGTTAGTAACTGGATATTTATTACAGATTATGTGCATGTGTATCGGTAAAAGTTTGCAGTTCACTGTCAAATGATACATCTGTAATTATTTTGTACAATGTCTTATGTAAAGTGCTCTGGCACCTGTTGGTTCTGGTTGGCACTATATAAAACTGCAAATGAATACATTTCATATCAAGTGCAAACTCAACTGTAGGATGAAAGAAACTCTTGGGTACCCAGAGAATGAGCTAATAAGGTTTCTGAAGGCCTCCTTAACAAATTATCCATTGCCCCTGGACGAAGGATTAGCATTCCTGTGATTGCAGAACTCGTAAGATGAGGCACAAATCCTGCCCTGCAAATCTCTCTGACAGAAAAGTGTTTGGATCATACCATGGATGCCACCCGTGCGCCAGTGAGATGCGCTCAGACATTCTGCGGAAGAGAACCCAACAATGGAAGATGCAAGAGGCAAACCATCTAGCAATGGAGATAGTGGATCAGCGGTATAGCTATCAATAATGCAGCAGGTGCAGTGGCACCAGAGCCCAGGGGTTTGAGGGGCCAACTGAAATTGGCTATATTTTACTACCCAGGCTTTAGACGAGGGGCCCGTTTTCCTTGCTTGCACTAGGGCCCATGGCACCCTTTCTAAACCACGGTTGCGGACTTGCCTCTATCTGTACAGTGAACATTAACAAAGATGCAGTCACCAGAGCGAACATCACTTATTCACTCCAGATAAAAATGTAGAATGCAACTAGAATGGAAGAGACCTCTGAACAGGAGGACAGTAAACTATTCCTTTTTGTAATGTGCAACCAAGGGTTTCTTTATGGTTCACACCCTTGGCCTTAGGGTCAAGAAAACATGGGAAATAGTATATGCCCTGTTCAGTTGGCCCAGCGTGGGAGAAGATATAGTGTGGTTTTTCCCTACCTGTTTGATTTGGCAAATTAGGAGGACAGACCCGGGATGTCTTGTTCCACTGCCATTCAGTTTATCAACATTGTTGGTCCATTAGAATTTCCTATAACCTCAGGGAGCAGATATATATTTGCTTACAGATGATGGACCAAGTATACAACTATTACATGTATTTATGAAATAAAGGCTCAGAATGATGAAAGTCCTGTACTTTGTTGTAGGGTTTGTTGGTATAAACCATGGCAAAAGGTACCCTGTGCCTGTGTCTTTGAAGAGCACCACCATTTCTGTAGTGGCCAAGACACTAATTTTAATCGTTTTACATGAATTCCATGTGAGATGATTATTGGCTGAATTAAAATTTTACTATCTCATATCACCCCCAGACAAATGGGTCAATGGAGCTGTCTAACAAAACTCTGAAGAGCATGATCAGTGCTTTGAAAGCTTATCTGGAGGTGGCACAGCATGGAGTTAGTTTCAGCCCATTTGAACTTGTTTAAGATCACCAAATCCATGGCCCTCTCGCTTTACCGAACGAACAAGGATTGGGGACGAAACATGAGCCCCTCACTCAGTGCAAGGACCACAGGAGAAAGATAACTTAATTAGTACAAAAAGATGAAGGACTACCTTAAGACCAATAAAGCACTTCTGAGGAAGTCGCATGACCAGGTGGCATAGAGGGTCAGGATATTTTGATACTTCAGTCAATTAGTCTTTGTGCTTTGGTGGATAATTGGTACAATTTATACACTGTTCTGAAAAAGATCAACTGCTTGGTTGAGGTAAAGGCTACACAGTGGATTCCATGTGAATGAACCAAAGTGTTGTCTCCAGTGAGCGAAAGTGGCAACATTCCAAGTGGTCCAGGCCTGTAGGGAATATGCGTCGACGTTTCGACCAAACTTGGGGGCATAGAGGGTAACTATATCCTCAGCCTGCAGGTCTTGTTCAGGACGAGGGGCAAGGGAGAAGCAACCTGTTCAAGGTGATTAGATCTGGCTCCCGGGGTGGCCACCAGTTGCGGTTTGTTAGTGATCCGAAATCAATTTAAACCTCATGAGTCCATATGAGTAGTAGGGGAGTTGATCACCATCCTCACTAGCGTTGCGATATAGAGCCACGGCATAGGGAGTTCTCAATCTTGTAGTAAGCCTTTATAAGGATGCGAATCAATCAGCAACTAATCCTTCGGCAGCCCTGAGCGAATTCCTCACTTGGCTGGGGTTTGGGCCACTGCCCGCAAGTCATGATAGCTGCCTTTGTTATGTTGAGCTTTAGATGTTTATTCATTATCCATGTATTTATGGAGTGAAGGCAGTCCTCAAGTTTTGGGTTGTAGAGGTCTTCCAGGCCATCCATTTTTAAAATGGCTTGGATGTTATCGGCATAGTTGTAACATATGAGTTTGAACAATTTTAATCAGGTTTAGTGAGGGGGTTAGGTAAATGTTGAATACCAGAAGGGATATAATGGTTGCTTGAGGGACGCCACAATGTTTGGTGTGAGGAGCAAATATGGAAGGTGGCAGGTAAACTACACTTTGGTTGTCTCTGAGATAAGAAGCAATCCATTTTAGATCATTTTCAAGTACTCCGGGATGATGGAGTCTTTGTAGTAGCGTGTGGTAGTGGACAGAGTCAAATGCAGCTGATAAATCCAGAAGCAACAGGGCTCCCACTGTATTCTTTCCACTGTGAGTTTTATATCATCCCAAATGGATATGATGGCTGATTCTGTGCCGTTAACTAGTCTGAAACCGGACTGTTGGTCTGACATTGCCTTTATCTTCTTAAAAGTTTGACAGTTGACTTAACACTGCTCTTGCAAATATTTGTCCTAAGAAAGGTGCATTTGATACAGACCTGTAGTGGTCTAACGTAAGGGGTGTTCCTCCTAGGTGGAAATGAGCCTAGTTCTGGGAAGTTGTTGAGTAGGTATCCAGCTACCTCACTTGCACAGATTGAGCAAAGGATATTCTTTAAAGATTTTTGGAGGTGTTGAATCTGAAGGTGATCCTGGTGGTCTGTTTGCAATGATAAAGTTGAGGAAATCTTTTTCTAAAAAGGTATTAAAGAATGTAGTAGTGAATGTGTTCTTTCAACTCTTTAAATTTTGTTTGGTTAGGTTTTAGTGTGGTGTTGTCTGAGTTATCCTTTATGAAATTTTCTATCTTTCTCACTTTTGAGATCGATTTTATACGGGATTTTGCCAGAGAAGTCTTGAAATTGCGGTGTTGCTGTGTTTTTGAACTCTGGATTGTGAAATTCTTAAGAAGAGCAGCCAGCTTCAGTCATGGTTGTGGAGCAGTGCTGCCTTTTTGTGGTTTTGATGGCTGTTCTGCAGGCTCTCCTATAGTGCTGTAGTGTACTTTTGTCTGTTTCATTCCTTGGATTTCTTCGCTTGAGTTGTAAAATGTTTTGTTCTGTTTTAATTCTTTTAATGTTGTCATCAATCTTATGTGGTGTTTGTTTTGTGGTCAACCCTGGACGTGGACCTTATTGGTGTCTGTTTTTCCAATGCAGTGAAGTCCAGTTGTAGAAGATGTGCATTTCTTTTGGGTGAATATTAATGGGGTTCTTTTAAGAGGGGAGTTGAGTTTGTGGTTGTCTAGTTTTGTCATTCTGTGTATGAGGGTTTGTTGTTGCTTTTTGGTGTCCTTGAAGTGTTGTCATTGATAGGTTTGTTGATCGTGAGATTGCCAATGTTGTGGTCAATGCGGCTTGAGGGGGAATTGTCTGTAACTGTGGCTTGTCCCAAGGGTGCAAATATGACATCTAGATTGGAATGAGTTGGGCCAGAAACAATTTTTTGGAGGTTGAAGTCCTCACAGTTGGTTGTGCTAGCTGTGGTTGTGGATCGTCTCACCAATAATGCCTATCTTCAGTTTTATTGTAACTGCTTTCAGATTATAGGTATGGCCTGTCACGATTTATGCTACAAGTGCTGACATAACACTATCTTTAAGCCAAAGAACAGGACGAGGATGGTATTCGTGTGTACAACCTTGCAGGGGTGTATTCACTGGCCCATAAATCCCAGGGCATTGCCTGGGCCCAGTATCTGAGGACCATTGTCCGGTGTCCTGAGACTATGGACATTTATCCCGCTATGCATTACCACTAATGGGATGACTTCTACTGAGCATTTCTAATGGCAGTATTTTGCATCATGATGTTTTCAAACTATTTTCTAACCATAACACATATTAACTGATGGCTGTTATTAATTCATTATTTTTAAGTTTTGTTTTTTCAAGTAAGATTCTGAGGTGTCTGTCCGCCGAAATATGAATAAGGCTCAAAGTCTTATTTTCTTACATATAAATATAACAGTGCACGGGTGATACAAATAATGTAAGCTATGGACATCCCAGCGGATCTACAGGTCTACTCCACAACCGACTTTCAAGATTAAACCTTGGATTCAATCTTGCCACCCCGTGAAAGTCAAAGCCGAAAAAGGAGGTACTTGCAAATTATGTGAGATCGCAGTAGTACTTGGCCCCAGTGGTTTCAAGCACAATGGCAACACCCGTCACAAAGAATGGCTAGGTGCCCTTGAGTGCTATAGGTCCAGGAGAACTGGCCTGACAAGCACAAAGGGGAATGGCAGCGGAGTAGAGGTGGAAAAGGAAACAGTTACTCCCCTGAGTTAGACTACTCAAGACCCCTACCCTAGGGAGGCTGCTTTAGGTAAAACTTGCCTTGATCTACACTCTGTATCTGTTTCTTCATTCTCCCTTTTTTGCTTACCTGCAGATGTGGCACTATCACGAATATCACAACTAAACCTGTGATCACACTCTGCTGTGGTGGCATGGAGGGCCGGTACATCAGCGTGGTCATCCCGGGGCGCCAGGAATACCTCACACTCTGTGAAGTGGAGATCCATGCTGCTGAGACTGCACAGCGGTGCTAGCTGGAGGACAACCTGGTAGCTGCATAGCCGGATTGAGGAAAAGGAAATGAGATGCCAGGATAACTTTATAACTATATCATTTTTCCCGAACAACCAGGAAAAAGGTTGAACTTTCTAACTAGATGCTCTAGTTTTTCGTGTGTACTCTTTTATGTTTTCTCACTTTTATTCAATTACTCTTTTATTCTTTTTCATGGTGTCGTTATTTTTGTAGCACTGCTCCAACTATTTATTGATCTATTTTGAAATAAAGTCTCTTTTAGCATAGGCTTAGTACTTACTTTGTGATTATCTTTTCGTTTCCTATTCCTGTTTTCTACACTCCCTTGCTGTTTATCGCTCACACAAACAGTCCCTTTTTATGGTTCTCATCTGATGTGCTGGAACAGTTGTTAGAGCGTTGGTACTGCCACCATTATATATTTCTAGATTGTGAGAAATCCAAGTGTCACACAAAGAACATGTGTTGCAAATGAGCCGCGCCCATTCATCAAGAGAGTGGTAAGCGTGTGGTAGATAGGTCGTAGTGCATTTTGGAGCAGACTGTCGCAAATATATCACTAAAGTGTGGTAGCACATTGTCATTTACAGACAGCACATTTTACATTTACATGGCTACTAAATTTGAACAACGATTCAGTTATGCTTATATAACTCGATAGTGCACAAACGATAAAATTTGAAAATCAGGTTTAGGCAAATATTTATAATTTTCACATCACCAAAAAAAGTGTCTAGACTTGTTTTGATCCTATTAAATCTTTGTTTCGGTCACAATGTAGAATTACAAAAAATGTGCCTTGTGTGTACTTTGCTAATGGCTGCTATATTTCGGAATGTTTGTACAGTTCATTTACAGGTATTTATATATTGTTGCGCTACAATAGAATAGGCATCCTGCAGCCTTTCTTTTCACATTCCCTGTACTACAGCTAGATTGTCACTTAGTTCACTTTACAATATCCTCTCATTTTGCAGCCTGAGAAAGAAAAGTAAACACCAATCTCCATGTTAAAAGAATAAGCAGTAATTTATCAAAATCCATAGCCTGACAATTTTACCTTTGTCTTTGAAGCACAGCAAACGGGAGGAGATAAAAACAAACCCTAAAGGCCTCTTTATTGCCCATTCACCTTCTGACCTCCAGCATGGTTATTTTGGAGGTTCTACAACAACCCACACCCCTACTTCCTGCGCCTATGGTTCTCATACTCTCTTTTTCTCTCCATCTTTCCCTTGGGTGGTCTCTCGCTTTTGAGTGTACACTTGTTTCTGCTTCCCATCGCTGATTTCTACTTGCATTGGTTGCAGTTGGAGATTGTTGTGTTCAGTAGGCTTTCTCCGCGATAAATCCCAAAGTGTTCTCTGTGGTCTTCTTCAAGTGTCAAAAATGTAGCAACTTTGTCAGTTCCAACACCCATTTTTTCCAGAAAAAGCAGTGATTTCTTGTCAGATATCAACTTGTAACTCACTGCCTAATTCAGCTTTTTCTTCCCAGTAGATTATTCAAGACCCGTGGTCAATTTCATATAATGGAAAGGTTGAGATTTAGGATAAAAGGACTGTTACTCGAAATGGCAGCGTTTAATCATATTTTGAATAACTAAATAGCACATTACAATTTCACCAACTCACCTGACATCTACGCTCTGCCTCACTTTTACTCACACACACTCCCCGCATCCACAAAAGCAAAACTGGAGGTCGCTCATTCTCCTACATCGCACCCAAGACATGGAACGACCTCCGTCAACACATCGGAGCCTCCTCCTCACTTCTTGAGTTCTGCAAGAGGCTGAAGACCCAGCTCTTCATATAAGCTCCTTGGGACACACACCTACACACCTGCCCAAGTGCCTGGATACCCTCTTGGGTGTGATTAGTGTTATATAACTCAATATAACATGACATGTATGCAATGCAGAGGTGCCTGAAGACATACAAGAACTATGAAACACCAATTTCCACCTTGTTATATATGTTGCATGATTCTAATATTAAAAACAGATATTTATTCACCTATAACCCTTAGGAATATTTAGTGCTATGTCAACTAAAGTTTTGTATGAATGCAGCAATGTGCAAACGACAACATTGAGTCGAGTGCTAGAGCTTCGAAAAGTAACCATTGCAACACGCCAAAACTGCTTTGCGCCACGAAGGGCTGACCTCCTGCTAATGCATGCATAGGAGAGTGCGTGTCTGTGGCGGACCTGCGCAAACATCAATAGGTTTCGATGCAAAGCCTGATCAGCTATCATGGTCTCACCCAGCTTTACCTCAAAACCTAGTACCAAGTGAAACCTGGTGCATGCGGGGCTCAAAGTGGTACTCCACTTGTGGAACCTACACATGATATGTGTGCTTTATGGTAACACAGGCATCTCATGCTTCTAACCCGTCTGTGGTTGTTTTCGCAAGAGAATTTGTACATAAAAGTGTCCCTCACTTATAATTCATACACTCAAATAAAGATTGAAACTTGAACGTAGCACCATTATTCATTGTATATTTTTACATCATTCTGCAATTAATTGAAGCCTAGATTGACTATTGCTCTTACAAAGGAGCACTGCGTGAAAATTGCAGCAATGCGTTGCATGAACGCTATAAAACTGCGCAGCTCCAGATTTTTTCAAACGTCACCACTCGATGTCATTGGTTCCTCAGGCGCTAATAAAAGGCTGGTTTGCACAACTCAGACTCGGTGGTGTTGAGTGTATGAATTATAATATATATATATATATATATATATTTCCCAAAAGATTGCTTCAGCAAATTAAGGCCGCACTCCACTGAAGGTGAGGAAACATCCTTTATTTATTCAAAACAGGCAGCTTCCCTTCCCGTGTCTTTGTCCTCCTGGCCTGACGCGTTTCAATGAAATCCCTTCATCTTCATCCGAGGCCACAGTAAGCACTTGAGAGATTACGTGCGTGATCACAGGCCCCCTGCATGCTCCTTAAATCTGTTCAATCGGCTTCCGGTGTGCCGTAATTAATTAAACATCCGCTTTGCATGCTGGAGTCTGCAGTCTTTATTCTGCACAGTTTCCCCCTCCATTGGGTTCAAATGTTCACTTTAAAATACAAGGACAGTTTATGCAGCCCCCATTGAGCCTCTGGATGAGACTCTGCCTGTTTGGCTTAAGAACCTTCAGCGCCACATCCACGGAGAAGTTTCCCCTCGGGTGGCCCCTTCACATTTGCAGCGGGCGGTGCGTTGCCTCCACGGCCGGAAGCAGCCGTGTAACATGTCCCACAAGATTGCTTCAGCAAATTAAGGCCGCACTCCACTGTTTTGAATAAATAAAGGATGTTTCCTCACCTTCAGTGGAGTGCGGCCTTAATTTGCTGAAGCAATCTTGTGGGACATGTTACACGGCTGCTTCCGGCCGTGGAGGCAACGCACCGCCCGCTGCAAATGTGAAGGGGCCACCCGAGGGGAAACTTCTCCGTGGATGTGGCGCTGAAGGTTCTTAAGCCAAACAGGCAGAGTCTCATCCAGAGGCTCAATGGGGGCTGCATAAACTGTCCTTGTATTTTAAAGTGAACATTTGAACCCAATGGAGGGGGAAACTGTGCAGAATAAAGACTGCAGACTCCAGCATGCAAAGCGGATGTTTAATTAATTACGGCACACCGGAGGCCGATTGAACAGATTTAAGGAGCATGCAGGGGGCCTGTGATCACGCACGTAATCTCTCAAGTGCTTACTGTGGCCTCGGATGAAGATGAAGGGATTTCATTGAAACGCGTCAGGCCAGGAGGACAAAGACACGGGAAGGGAAGCTGCCTGTTTTGAATAAATAAAGGATGTTTCCTCACCTTCAGTGGAGTGCGGCCTTAATTTGCTGAAGCAATCTTTTGGGAAATATATATATATTTATACACACACACACAGTAAAAACATATAATACATAATGGTGCTGAATTCATCAAAGATAAATAAACCCTCTGGGATATCAAGCAGACACCGCATCCACATCAGGAGACAAAGAAATCTGTGCACCAGAATGCAAACCTGCAAACTCAAATGGGCTGACCAAGGGAGTCCCAGAGAGGAACTGACACTTGTCAAAATAAAATCTAGAAAGCCTTGAGTCCATACATAGAACCGAATTGACACACCCTATATTATTAAACAGCATACTTGAGATGATCAAATGCCTATTTATCTGATGTCAGCCTCTCCACCATTTCAGCCTTCCTATATTGAGGTATATGTCCCAGGTGAGTAGCTGGGTTCATGTGGCCTCTCTACTGATAGCAGCGGAGGGCTCCTTGGTTAAAACTCAACAAAGGACTGCTATAAACGCAGAGTAATGTATTTCACCCTCGCAGGTCCAATAATTGAAATACATTTCTAGCTATCATAAAGAAAAGTTTAAATTCTATTACGGACACGGAGGTTGGGATTATGCTCAACTTTCAAAACTGAATTTGTTTAAAATTCTAGATCAATGTCTAGAAATACCGAGTGCACTACAGGATGCCCAAAAGGGGCGTGCTCACATTTAACAATTAGTCAACAGTCAATTTTCGAAACCATTTATACAAAATATTATCAGATTTAGAACCAATAAGCTGTGACAAGCGACACTCTGAAATGAAGATACAATAATGCAAATGATTCCAACGTTAGTTGAAGTCTTCTGCCTTTATTGTTGAAGAATGCAGATAGCTTCTCATGCAGAGTAAACAAAACGTTGCTTGTAGTCAGCAATGATATGTAATGAAAGCTTTACATATTAGCAAAAAGTCCCAATGCATTTCGGGCTATAGATTAAGCCCTTCATCAGGGGGATCTACGGAAATAAACAATAACCAATTGAAATATATTTAAATGTTTAAATACGAGAACATGCCTACAATGATAAACTATTGTTATAAAGGACTCAGCAGAAATCAGGGGTTGATATATTTTGAAAGTTCCACCAAAAGGAAGATGGGGTCCACCGTAATAAAGTCCCACTACTCTTAAGACACACAGACTTAAAAAATAGCATGACATTATAATGAATACCTGCACCCGTGCAAACACAGAGAATCCGTTTAGAATAGATTGACACCGTGCTATGAGTCCAACCACCAGGACAGGAATGGAAAAGTATAATAGGCAACGCGCGTATAAGGCTAATAAATCTGAGCTAAAAAAAACAGTGCCTGGAAAGCATACCTTTAAATAACTGAGTGCGTGGATTTCAGAGTGAATACACTAAATCGATCCACGAAGAGTGGGGTATCCTCGGGATTGTCCTAGACATAAACAGTCTGTGATCAAAAAAGAAACTACCTTAGTATCTAATGTCTGGTGGGATAAAAACTGTAGCACATTTGCAACCCTAGTCGCTTATTGGCAAGTAACCACAACGAAACGTCAACGTTTAAAGAATATAACGCCTGTCTTAGTATCTTGAGAAATATTCAACACCGATATCTGTGTTCAAAACTGACATTCTCAGCAGTGTTAAAAACAATACATATGGAACACTATTGTACAGAGACTTCCTAGAATCAGATTTATAAACGTATTTCTACATGAGCTAATCTCCATGAACGATAGCCTCTCCAATGTCCCATCTGGCCCCCATCTGGCTTCCATCTTGGCCTCTTCCGTTGCTTTTTGATAATTCATAACCCTAGGTGGGATAATCCTGCCCTCCGTTTCCTTCATAGAACTGAAACTCTTTTTTTTTTTTTTTTTGAAAAACCTTTATTGCACATAAAAATCAATACAAACATGGGCCTACAACCACCAGGGCCGGCCGCTAATATGTACATGTTCAACAACATCAAGGAAGCAATGGGCCCCCTGGGGCTCAGCCGAATTGACAAAGTACTGAGTGCACCTCAGAAGTTATCCGGAGACATAAATTTTAGAAATACAAACAAAAAGGAAAAATAAAATAACACCAAAAGACAAGGCGGAAATCATCGAAAAAGAGGCGTCTAACCACGGCTGGGGGACCACACAGTACCAACTCCACCCTCGGGTGGTCAATGAGGATGATCAAGGGGGAGGTGGGGGCGACGGGAGAGCCACAACCATCTACAGGTGAAATGCAATAGTCCGGGAACCTCAGGATCAGGGGGACAAGGCATCATCAGATGAGTCCACGAGGGGGGGGTGTGCAGATGTTCCCACGGTACGCGTTCCACTGGCCCCAAATTCTACCCCACGCCCCCGGCTTGCCCCGGGCCACATACACAGTCTTCTCTCTGCACATGCACCAGTCCATGTTCTCCTTCCATACTGACACAGTGGGAGGCCGCCGGGAACCCCAAAGCTGTGCGATGTCCCTCTTAACAACCATGTTCCCAAGGGCCGCCCACCGAGTCTGAGCCGCATTATAATCGTTAGGCTCCCACACGTTCAGCACACATCGGCGAACCTCAGGCAACAGGGCGACCCCAGTGACACATTCCATGACCGCATGCACCCGGCGCCAATACTCCGCAACCTTACGGCACTCCCAGAGAACATGGAGAAAAGTGGCGCTGAGCCCACAGCCGCACCTACAGAGCCCGTCTTCAGAGAAACCCATCAGAACTAAACGAGGGCCCGTCACGTAGATACGGTGGAGAATTTTAAGCTGGACAAGACGGAGACGCGCGGGTATAGCCACCTCCTTAGGGGAGGACAGCGCAGACTGCCAGTCCTCGTTGTCCAGTTCCACCCCATCCCTGATCCACGCCTCCCGCAGACGCACGAGGAGATCCGCCCGAATGTTTATTAGTTTTTTATAGATAAGGGAAATAGTACTGTCGGGCAAGTGACCGTCGAGTATGCGGTCCTCGAGTGGCGAAGACACAGGAACTGCAGTCCCCGCCCCGATGGCCGAGAGCAAAGCGTGGTGAACCTGAACGTACCGAAAGAACTCCCTCTCACTCAATTCGTACTCACTCTGCAGCGCAGCAAAGGATTTAACCGCACCCTTCACCCAAAGGTCACCTACTCTGCTGATGCCAATCGTGTCCCAACGCTCGAATCCCTTCGTCGTCCAGAGGCTTCCCAATCTGTCAGACGCAAACAAGGGGGTCGCGCCCGTCAAGCGATCATTCCAGCCCATGGCCACATTCGCAGCCTTCCACAAGCGTACTGCAATCTTAGTGGGACCGGTTAAGGTCCTCCCAGCCGATCGAGAGTAAAGTGCTCTGTTAAAGTTGCCGCCAGGCAGCAAAAATCTATCCATTTCGAAGGCCGGATTCGGACCAGGTGAGTACGTGGCATGGTTAATAGCAGATAGCTGGGAAGCCCAATAGTACCTCCTGATGTCCGGGAGCGCGATGCCCCCGTCATACCAGGGGAGAGTCAGTTTTGCAAGAGCAATACGTGCACGATCGCCCCAAACAAGTCTCCTTTGTAGGCTCTCTACTTCCCGGAAGTAGGCCGCCGGAATAATATCAAAGGAGTTCTGAAGTGCGTAAAGAAATCGGGGAAGAGACATCATTTTAAAAAGTGTCGCGCGACCGAGGGGAGTCAAGGGAAGCTTACGCCAACGGGCCACGTCTAACCTCAATCTCCGAAGTGGAGAGAGGAGATTATGCTCGTAGCGGACAGCAGGATCCAATGAGACGTACACCCCCAGGTACGTAAAGCCGGCGCTGGACGCCTTAATGGGAAAACGAGAAGGCAAGAGAGGAAAGCCACCGGATATAGCATAGACACAAGATTTGGACCAGTTAATGATCAAACCAGAGTTCTTGCCAAAGGAAGTGAGGATGTCAAAGAGCACATTGAGTGACTTACGTGGTGAGGTGAGGTACAAGAGAATGTCGTCCGCGTACAACGAAACACGATCCTCGAAGCCAGGGGCCCACTGGATCCCTCTTATCGACGGTTCCCAACGGAGCCAAGCAGCGAGCGGTTCCAAAGCTAACGCGAAGAGCAGGGGAGACAACGGACACCCCTGCCTAGTGCCCCTCCCAAGAACGAAGGGCCGGGAAACCCTCCCATTAACGACCACCTGTGCCAGCGGGGCAGCGTATAAGAGTTTAACCCAATTAATAAATCCCGCCCCGAAGCCAAACTTTGCCAGGGCGGCCCAAAGATACGGCCATTCTATCGTATCAAAGGCCATCGTGGCGTCCAAGGAAACCAAGATGGCCGGCTCTGAAAGATATTCCGCCCTTGCAAGTACGCCATGTAGGCGCCGCAAGTTAAGGGCCGTATTCCGGTGCGGGATAAAACCGGATTGGTCCGGATGCACCAAATCACAAATAACAGTAAGCAGGCGGTTCGCAAGAACCTTGGCAAGGATTTGCGGCTCTGCGTTCAGCAGAGAAATAGGCCTATACGAGGCGCAACGGTCCCGAGGCTTACCGTCCTTGGGAATCACGACGATAGTGGCCAAGCGTTGGTCATCAGGGAGAGAGCCGAGTTCAAGCGACTCCGAGAACATACGAAGGAGAAATGGCGCAAGTTTATCCGGTTGCAATTTATAGAGTTCAATCGGGAGTCCGTTGGGGCCCATAGCCCTGCCTGAGCGAAGGGAACGAATCGCGGTTGCAATCTCGTCAACCGAAAGTGGGGCATCCATCTGCTCACGCTCCTCCACCGACAAGCAGGGCAAAGCGATATCCTTCAACAAGTGACGAGAGTCAGCCTCATCTCTAGTAGACACAGGGGAGTACACAGCACAGAAGTAGTCCGCAAAACACTCCACAATCTCACCAGGGTCAGTCACACTCCCTCCCTCCGAGGTCTGAAGCACGGGGACCACTCGATTCACTCTCTCCTTCTTATCAAGCCAAGCAATCAATTTTCCCGCCTTATCCCCAGCATCATACAGTCTACCCTGCTGTTCCCTATACATTGTCCGAGCAGCATCCGTAACAAGGGACTTATATTCGAACTGCTTCAGGCTGAGAGAATGGAGCCCGTCCTGAGTGACACCCATCTCCAAGGCAGCCTCCAACCCCGATATCTCAGCCTCCAATGCAACCACCTCCCCGTTCTTAGCTTTCTTGGCCTCCACGATCAGGGATAGGGCGTGTCCTCTGAGGACCGTTTTGAAGGCCTCCCACAGGGACACTGAGGACACAACGGACCCCTCATTCTCCAGAAAATACTGATCAAGCGACTTAATGAGACCCTTGCGAATCTTGGGGTCACGCACGTACCAGGGGTTAATGGGGGCGATCCGCCCAGCGGATCGCATCCCGGTGTCGAAGAGGAGCCACAATGGGGAATGATCGGAGATGCCCCGGGCCAGGTGCTTAACCTCCCGGACCCGGGTGGTCTGGGCCGCGGGCATTAGAAAATAATCTAGTCTGGAAAGACTCCCGTGGGCCCCGGAGTGGAATGTGTACTGACCCTGTGTCGGATGTATCAACCTCCAGCAGTCCACCAGACCGAAAGTGTCCAAGAACCCGCCGAGCCACGCCTGGGCGGCAGAGAGGGCCCTGGGAGGGTAACGATCTAACTCGCCAGAAATCACGGAATTAAAATCCCCACCCACAATCAGGAGACTATCAGGAAGTTCAAGTAACATACGACCCACATCAGAGAATGTGGAGGTCTGGAGGCCCGGGGGAACATAGACCGAAACCAATGAAAGAGTTTGCCCCTCCCACCGCCCAGTCAAAGACGCATAGCGCCCTCTATCATCAAGAGTAACTTTGTCAATCTCAAGCGGGAGGGAAGAGCGCAGTAAGATGCCCACCCCTCTGGAGCCAGTGGTGAAGCCAGAGTGTGCGACCAGTCGGTAGCCCCCCCCGTTCATAGCATGACATACATTTCCCACCAAGTGCGTCTCTTGAAGAAATACCACATCAGGGGCAAATCGACGCAAATATTGCAACACAACCCCACGTTTGATACGGTCCCCCAATCCGTTGACGCTCCAAGACATCAGTTTCAACCCGTCCCCCCCCATCCCAACACAAGAAGCTGGAACCCCCGTGCACGCAGCCAGACACCTGAAACTGAAAGAAAACAATAACACCGCCTTGAAAAGAAAAAACACACAACCCATCCACCACTGCCACCCTCCCACCCCCACACCATTGCCACCCCCCCCCACCCTGCACCCCTGGGGACTATACAGCCCCCCCCAACTTGCAGTGTGCCTGTCGCCCTAACAATCCCATGCTACAAAAAGACCCTAGAGGAGGAAAGGGACCCGTCCCCGCCCGCACCCAGACGAAACATTAATAGACAAAATATACAAGTGAAGTAGAACCTGGCCGAGCACAGAAGGAATTGTCAAAGTGGAGGACCAAGAATTATTCCTGCAGAGACCCACCGCCCTCGGCACCGCCAGCACGCCCAGTTCGGTCTCCCAGTTCCGGCAGGGAATCCAACCAGTCACTCACTGTGTCGGGCCGTTCAAAGAAGAGAGTCCGCTCTTCATATTCCACACGAAGCCTGGCAGGGAAAAGCATAGAGTATTTGATGTCCAGATCTCGAAGACGGCGCTTCACCCCCTGAAAGCTCATTCTCTGTTTCTGAACGAGTTGGGTGAAGTCCGGGAAGAGGTTGACGGAGGAATTCTCATATTTGACTGGGCCGTGTATCCTCGAGGCCTGCAGGATCGCATCCCGGTCTCTGTAATGAAAAAGTTTTGCAATGATAGGCCTCGGGGGAGCGCCTGGTCGAGGCCTACCGCCCGGGACCCGATGGGCACGCTCCACGGCGAAGAACTTGCTCAGGCCGGAAGGGGCAAGATGATTGAGGATGAGATCCTCGACCATAAGGTCCACCGGACGATTGTTGGAAGTCTCCGGTACACCTATGACACGGATATTATTGCGTCGTGCCCGACCTTCGAAATCCTCCAGCCGCCGGGACATCGCGTCGTTTGCAGACTTTAGATCGCCAAGAGTTGCCTGGAGGTCTGATACATCCGTGACAAGAGTGGATGTCCTCAAGTCCAGCGATTGAACCCTCTCGTTAGTCTTAGAGAGATCCGCCCGGATTAACGTAACATCAACGGCAACTGTGTCAATTTTACGGGCCAGAGCCTCGTACTGCTGGGCGATGGTCTCCCTTATGTCGTTGATGGCGCCCATAACGTCCTGCAGCGACAATTCCGTGGGGACGGACGGGCCCCCACCGGAGTCCTCCATGACGGCACCCGCCGGCCCGGGGGTCCCTTTACCCTGGGTATAGCGATCCATGATGTTACTCTGGACCGGTCCTCCACGCAGGGATTTCTTGGTCTTCCGTTTCTCAGGATCCCCCTTGCCCCCCATGTTGGGCGATGTTCACCGGTGGGGACCGATAGCAAAGGGGCACCAGCAGATCAGACACAGACTGTCCGAGAGCCCGCTCGGGAGAGTTGAGAAAAAGGCACAAATCAGTCCAGTACCAAGGCCGGAGGACGCCCCAGCCGTGCAAAGTGGCTCCTCGATCAGGACATGCAGAAGTGCAAAAGCGAAACTGAAAGTGGGGGCGCGGTCATTGGCAAGGCTCCGATGCCGTTGTTGTTCAACTACCCCCCGGCCCCACGGTTCACCAAAGCACCGGGCACAGCTCCCAGGTGGGCCTCCAAAATGCAAGACGCTGTATTTCAGGTCTGCCCGGTCCGATTTTCGTTCTGAGAAGAGTTATGGGTTCAGCCAAGGTTCATCTTCCAGAATCAGTCCACAAATCCAGGATAATGTCAGGATAAGTTACGAGGAGCGGCAAGGGTCCGGGGAGCCCTGTGCTCACGCGACCATCTTGGATGCGCGCGAAGCTCCTCCCCTGAAACTCTTTTTTTGACTCTTTATGATGACCAGAGGAAGGGAGTACGCCCCTTAAGCACCAAAGCCCTTTATCCACCAAAGGCTTTGGCTAAAATCATATAGTCATATTTTTCATCAATGTCAATTCACCAAAATACCAGAGGTAGCGGAAGTGACATTACATGTCTATTCACACTCTGATGATATCACAAAAAGTGACATCACACAACCTATTCCTCTTCGACATCACAAAAAGTGATGTCACATGACCTTTGCCCTTGCAAACATCACAGAAAGTGACCGCAATCAAGTAATATAGATTACAATTCCAATAAAATGATAAGAACGTTGCTGAAGATGGTAGTTATATGTATTTTAAGCTTTTAACATGGCCTTTTTTTGATATATTTGTTTCTTAAGAAAAAACTGTGACAATCTAGGATCACCTGTTTGTCATTAATTATACACACTAAAGGGCTCATTTATGAGCCCCTGCGTCACTTTTGCGCCACCGGTGCGTCACTTTTTGTGACGCACCAGTGGCGTAAAACATGCGCCATGTCGCGCCATATTTACGAAGTGACGCATCTAGGTAGATGCGTCACTTCGTAAACCCCTGTACTACATTATACCTGCGCCAGGTATAATTTATGCAGGGTGGGCGTACCCCCGCTAGAAAGGGTCGTAGGAGTGGCGCAGCGAAACCTATGAGATTTTGCTCTGCCACTACTAGGACGCCAATGCGTCAAAACCTTACGCCTGCCTCATGGCAGGCGTAAGGGTGACACAGGCCCTTTCACATGGGGCTTGCCCCATGTGAAAGGAACATTGCTGGAGTTGCATCAGGCTTCCGACACAACTCCAGCAATGTGCCAGTTTTTGCGCCGACAGATACGTCAGTTATACTGACGTACCTGTCCTTCCTTGTGACATGATGCGTCATATTATAAATATGACGCATCATTGGTGTAGCAAGGAGGGCGGACTGAGAAGTGACGCATCGCTGCTTTCACGCCCTAAAGGTTTATGAGTGTTTTCCGGAGAAAATAGAAGACATAAATATAATCAACATAAGTGACACACAACTGTCTAATGATGCCATTTCAGTATTAACCAGAGGAATGAGCTTTTGTCCCAAAACTGTTGGTAATGTATGTGATGTAAAGATTGATTTGTTTAAATTCGTAAGACGCATCAAATTGAAGAAACATTTTGAATCCACGAATAATGCCAATAAAAGTATGAATAAGCATTTGGGCATGTCTCCACTGAGTGAGAATTCTATACAAGACATCTTAGATACTAGACTACTTCTGTCAATAAGTGATTGTGAAGACGAAGTAATAACTGCAGATGCTATTATGAGGGACCTAGGCATCACCACTGATTAAAATATATCTAGTAATTTAAAGGACAAGTCCAAGTGGACTCCGATACTGATTGCTGGTAACAATGTTAATGTATTTCACAGATTAGTATTGGCAGACTTAGACAAACACGAGGATAAGAAAACTTTTTCTAACCCCAAGTTAGATAATCTATCTATGAGGGAACGCACAGCTTTGAAAGATCTAAGTAACAATAATGACCTCATTATACGCGAAGCTGACAAGGGGGGCAATATGGTGGTTATGCGAAGTATAGACTATAATAACGAAATCCGGTCACAACTTGCTAACCTAGAATGCTACGAGCCACTACAAACTAATCCGATCTGGGTCCTTACAGACCACATTAACACACACCTCAAGCGTTGGCATGGACAGGGCTTGATTGATGAAGACGAACTGACTTTTCTGAGAGCGGACAGGCCAAGGTTTCCATGCCTATATACACTGCCTAAAATCCACAAGGCATTACCTTTTCCCCCTAGAAGACCCATTATATCGGGCATTGGGGGTCCCACTGAAAGAATTTCAGAATACGTAGATACATTCTTGAAACCCATGGTAGTCAACCTTCCATCTTACATCAGAGACACAAAACACATTCTTAGCACCTTGGTGGATTTCACCTGGGAAGATGACATGATTATGGTGACCCTTGATGTTACGGCACTTTATACTAGCATCAAGAGAGAGGCAGGAATGTTGGCGGTTAGAAGGATGCTATATAATAGATCAGCGGACACTTGGGAACATTCTGAGATGCTAATGGAAATGGTGACATTACTACTTGACAACAATGTATTCCTATTTCAGGGAGAATGGTATAGACAAAAACAGGGTGTCGCAATGGGCTCCAGATTTTCTCCCTCGTACGCGAATCTCTTTATGGTTTGGTTCGAGGCGACGAGGATCTGGGGCCCATTGGGCACGGAATGGAATGACTCGATATTATACTGGGGGAGGTACATAGATGATTGTTTCATGATATGGACAGGATCCCAAACCAAACTCACAGAATTCATTAAACATCTAAATTCTAATGATCACAATATCCATTTTACCTCTGAGCAGAGTAAAGATAAAATCTAATTTCTGGACGTGGAATTTTATGTACAAAACGGATGTCTACAGAGCAGATTGTTCAGGAAAGAAACAGCTTGTAATTCTTTACTACACGCGTCCAGCTCACACCCACAACATCAGATTAGGTCCATCCCATATGGAGAATTAGTGAGGGTGAGACGCAATTGTAGTACGAAGAGTGACTTTGAATTGCACAAGAGGAGCACCCTCAACAGATTCAGAAATAGAGGTTACAGTCATGAGACCTTGGGGAGGGCCGAGAGGAGAATTGATGCGGTCGAAAGGGTAGATACTCTAAAAGAGAGAACAGTGACTATCAAAGATGACAATAAGATAAGACTGGTTACTAGTTTGAGCGACTGGTCTGGGATTCTGAGACGAAGTCTCAACAAACATTGGCACCTATTGAAAGCAGACAAATCCCTTAGTGAATATATCACTGACAATCCAGACATCACCTTTAGACGAGGCATCTCACTGAAAAATATTCTGAGCCCATGTTATCCCACACCCAAGAATAGAGAAAATTGGCTAACCCACACTCTTGCGGCTTTTCTGGCTGTGGACAATGCACGGCTTGTAAGTGGGCACACCCTAGAATTACAGGATTTCAAGGCCCAGGTGGGAGGACTTACAAGATTAGGACTAACATTACATGTCTCACCAAATTTGTAATTTATGCTATAGAGTGCAAATGCCGGAAGAGATATATTGGCAGTACTATTAGGCCACTACGAGACAGGATCAGGGAACACATACGAGCAGTCAAAAATGGGGATATGAGATACCCTATAGCAGCACACGTATCTATCTGCACAGAACAGACCACCAACAAATGCTTTCAATTCTACGGAATTGACCATATACCCAGACACCCCAGGGGTGGAAATCGTGAATTGACTCTGAGACGCAAGGAGGCACTTTGGATTTTAAAATTGAGGAGCACAGAATGTGGCTTGAATATCGATCACGAGCTACACTATTTCCTAGGTAGATAAGTTGTATGTTCTCCTACATGAGAAATGAGAATTGCACCGAATGTAAATAATATACTATAAAAAATACACTGAATCTAATGTGGACCATTATGTATATTGATGAACAGGATGACATCAACCTTGGTGTTTAAGAATGAAGGTACTATATGTATCACAAATGACTCTAATGT
The DNA here is from genome assembly GCF_964204655.1 of Triturus cristatus. Lineage (NCBI taxonomy): Eukaryota > Metazoa > Chordata > Amphibia > Caudata > Salamandridae > Triturus > Triturus cristatus. The sequence goes on along the minus strand of NC_140587.1, from coordinate 141,245,564 downwards.
ATATGTCTTTGGATTGTATAATTTTACATAGAGATTATATTAGCGATTGTACGGTTATAATGCTATGTTGTTCGACTGTTTAGTTTCATATATAGCTTATATTATCACTTGTGTATAGAGTGATAGTCAGGCTGTCTGGTACTGTTTGACCTAACCGATGGAGAGGCTCGAGGACACACCATAGGCACTGTATTATGATGAAACGATCGGTATGAATGCATCTAAATGTCGTATTCGTTGAATTCATGATATAGTCACCTAATTACCGGCTTGGCTAATTTAAGACACGTACGCGTTCACTTAAATCTCACCAATCGAACCTCGGTTTGGAACACAACAACTTGGGAACCAATTCTATATACATTTGGCGTCAACAGATATTAGGTGGCTTGGTTTTGAGTTTATGAGAATATTGGAATATAGACAGGAGGTATCCATTATGGTTTGGCATGTGCGGAAAACGGAACGCACTTTCATAGCTGTTTCGGGAGTTCTGAATTCAAATGATATACGTAATATATAATATGTACATAACAATGATTGGATAGTAGGGAGACACCGTGGAGTCTTGTTCCTATGTTTAGGAACGTAACGCCCCACGTGACGCGCCACCCGGAAGTTTATTATTGCGTGGCGTACATTGAGCTCAACTCACACTCGAGCTACGGGCTGCTGCACTTGGCGAACCCACACCACTTCTGGATATACGAGGACGAGGGCACGGGATACGGATTGATATCGTAGGTAAGGGGACGGTCGGTTATGTGTAATGACAGAGGTGTCATGAGTGGATACTGAATGAGGACTTTAAATTTGAAATCGAGTTATGCAGGATGTTGGATTCCAGTGCATTTTGGAATGTGTATTTTATCCCCGCCACGAGATATTGACCCATTGATATACATCCTGAGTGTCTGAACCCTTAAGGCCACGGATACCTTGGATGAGTACTGATGCGCATACCTTTTATTATTTCAGATTTTGTCACACTTGCGCCCTGTGGTTACAGTAATGTGAAACTCCCCGTTCCTCGCCCAGAATTCAGACCCCCATGTGGGCCGGAATTATAACCACATTACAAGTAGGTTTTCTTCGCTTAGATGTGTGACGGTAGCACTGATATTTATAGTCCGAGGTCTAATACGGGATCGTGTTATTTTATCTCCTTTTCTATATAACAGAACATTTCTAGTAAGAAGATAGGTAAATATTTGGCCATGGTGCCTAGATTTGTGTTGTGAATCAGCACCGGTTGGCATGCGGTGTAAGGCTCACTCTCTCACAATGATTTTGATCATAGGTTTCATTGCATTTGATTTTGGACGTCGCGTAGGCATCACATACAAGATTCACGGTTTCGTCTTCTTCTCTCTCCATTCTTTTGGGTCCTGTATTCCAAGACTCTATCTTAACGCTTTCTTTTAGTGCTCTTTCACATTTTACATAGACTTGTAAAATTTAATTTTGGAACACCTGACTTTCTGCATTTTCTCTTTCTTTCAAAAAGTATCTGCTGCCTATTATTGATGTACAACCCCTCTCATTCACAGTTCATGTCATTGGGTGATATTCATTTGTTTTATTCACACAGCCTTGAGGAAGTCGTGGGACTACATTCCCAATACGACGAAACACGTGTTGGCTGTGACTATGATGTTTCGCTTGATCACTTCTTAAAAAATAAAGAAGACAAGAAGAAGATTCTGTATAAAATTCGTGTTTTGTTCTCACTGTATTTATGTTTTCCTTACAGTATATAGACTGCAAAATATATGCTAGTTACGTGTGCTGAGGACTTATAAATGACAATCTAGGATCACCTGTTTCTCATTAATTATAAACACTAAAGGGCTCATTTATGAGCCCCTGCGTCACTTTTGCGCCACCGGTGCGTCACTTTTTGTGACGCACCAGTGGCGTAAAACATGCGCCATGTCACGCCATATTTACGAAGTGACGCATCTAGGTAGATGCGTCACTTCGTAAACCCCTGCACTACATAATACCTGCGCCAGGTATAATTTATGCAGGGTGGGCGTACCCCCGCAAGAGGGTCGTAGGAGTGGCGCAGCGAAATCTATGAGATTTTGCTCTGCCACTACTAGGACGCCAATGCGTCAAAACCTTACGCCTGCCTCATGGCAGGCGTAAGGGTGACACAGGCCCTTTCACATGGGGCTCGCCCCATGTGAAAGGAACATTGCTGGAGTTGCATCAGGCTTCCGACACAACTCCAGCAATGTGCCAGTTTTTGCGCCGACAGATACGTCAGTTATACTGACGTACCTGTCCTTCCTTGTGACATGATGCGTCATATTATAAATATGACGCATCATTGGTGTCGCAAGGAGGGCGGACTGAGAAGTGACGTATCGCTGCTTTCACGCACTGCGTCACTTCACATAAATAAGGCCCTAAAGGTTTATGAGTGTTTTCATCATATCAGAAGTGCTTATTTTTCACGAATGGCTAACTTATGTTTGTTCTAATCCCTCTCATGCTACTTCTAAGGCCAGGTGTCGCAAGCATAGTGGCAGGGCTTGCAAAGGGTAAGCCGGGGTAGCAACTACTACCCCTGGCAATCTCCAATTGACGTCTATGATAAGTTATATTGATAAATCAGCTGACTGCATAATATCCTTAAACGTATCCCATGGTGCACCCCAATGGCCTTTAATGCCATGGCACCTCAAACTAAGTGTGCCCCAAATCTGTCTCAAAATCTGCTTATTAAATAATCCAATGCCACCAGACATCTACAGGAGCAGAGCAGACCAGAGCAAGGTTCCTAAATGAAATGAGTAATTGCCAATCGCCTCTGGGTCTAAACTCTCTTGTGATCTCATAAACCTGAAGGCATCCCCCCGAACACATATCAGGATCTCAGGTAAATACAGGTATGACACCAAGCCAGTGTTTGATTTTGTCCTCCTTAAGATTGGAAAATATACCCCATCTGTGTGAAGCCTTCTCCTTTCAAATCAAGATACATAAGCCTAAACTCTTGCAAGGCGCAAAGGGAAGTAACATTGCCTGCTTAGCTGAGAGTTCCCTCTGAGACTAATGCTCAGGTGCCCAACTGTTGAATAGGCGTAAAAACCTTATTCAACTCCCATGGATTGGTTCCGGAGTCTTGGCTGATCTGGTTTCCTCAAGTAACTAGGAGATCAGTCGCTGTTCTCCAGTAGGTGAAACCTCAGTAGGAAAATGGCCGCTGAGATTGCTGATATGAACAAATATACCAACATTTTATTCAAGCTATCTTCTGACAACGCAGTCTGTCTCCACGGGATGTGGCCTCTGTTTCTAATACTAACAGGGTGTCTTTTCCACATTGATCAGTATATTTTACTGGTGCCTGCAGCCCATATTTGCCAAATTAATGGGTAGTTTGTATTGCTAGGTCTTGAACCTGCCACTGTCCCTTGAAATCCTTATCATCAATCCCCTGGGGTCCATCAGACTCCTCTGGAACTGGGGCAGACAGAATGGACAAGCCCAAGAAAACCACAGAAGAACTGGAATTAAAACTTTTGATCTCCATTTTGCTGTCACCAGTAGTTCCACCTTGTGCTGTCTGACCTGCGCATCACCCTCCGAATCATGACGAATGGAAGCCGGACTTAGTTGATCTTCCCTCCAAACGTCTGCAAGGAAGGCGTCTGGCTTTTAGGGCAAGAGGTGTGGGTGCCGCATGTTCAGCCGTTGAGACAAATAGATCCTTGGCACAAGGTTGCCATCAGATAATCAAGATTGTAAACAGCCTGTGAATAGAGTGGCCATGTGACCAGTGTTGCATTTATTTTCCTGTCAAGGAGTCTTAAAAAAATTGAAAAATTCAGCCAAGTCCAGAATTTCTACCTGCTTTGAAACGTACCCGTAACACAAAAGAACGCTCTTTAAAGTATTTTAGATCTGTCTCAACTGTTTACACATGGTTATTACATTAAACAGAGACAGAATCACCATGCTAAAAGCAATATCGAAGATTTACACACAATCTTCTTCAGTAACCAGCTGCTGGCACTCTTAGAAAACCTCAACAAATGCCTCATATTTTTCTCTGACTCCCCACCTGGAATCCACCATCCAACCACTGGAATACTTGAGATGGTGGGAGTTCTCTCCCTCTCCTGCATTGTTCGTCGCCACAACATATTCCACCTTCACTGATATCTATCATTCGAGGCGATATGTCCTGGCCCGGGCATTCACAATTCTGCCAGATGTGTGGCTCACCTAGATGATTGATGTACCTCAGAAGAATGCAGCATCCAGGTTTGTTCTTCAAGAAGTATCTTAATGCAAACAAGCTCACCAGTAGTTCCAGGCATTTATGTGTTAAGTCAACTCCTTGCCTGGCATGGCCACATATGGATACCCAGTCCAGGCTCCAAGCATCTAACTCTATAATTACGTCCAGTGTTGAGCTGAAAATGACAATGCCATGACTTCCATGTAGTGCCTTACTAACAAACACAATCAATGATGGGTGGAAAGCTTGAACTGATCTCAGTCTCTCGTGGCTGCATTCCATTAAATTGTTTTTTTGTTTTGCTCACTGTGTTACACGAGATAAAGACCAACCTTATTCAAATCAGTCTTGACCATGCTCCAATATAAACAGTCCAGCCCAAAACACCAATCCCCATGCCCCATGCAACCCAAGAACCTTTTCGCCATTCTTGAACCTCTTCGTTGATGTGCATCTTAAATTCTATGACACAGAGCTCATGTCTGAGCATATCCATCCCATTTAAGATGTGCCAGTCAGAAAAACAAAAAATTGTTGAGTGGAAAGCCTGAAAATTAAAGTGCCCAAATAATAATGTACTTTAATGCAACCCAAGTAGTTACCAGTCTCAGAGGTTAATTCAAGCACTCCACGCATCACTTCCTTGTTTTTCCCCATGTGGTCCAGCCACCACTGAAGGCTTCTTCTGGCTTCCTCTACAAATTGGATAAGCCTTGATGCACATGTACAAACTTCAGTATCAGTAGGTCCCTGTAATGCAGTGGATCCGGAAACATGAGTAGGATTGGTGAAGACAAGACACACCTCTCTCTTTCCCATTTTCTCCAAGAGTTGGCCCTCAAGACCTTCCAAGACTCTTTCTTAATATTTAAAATCTGGTCTACTTAACACTCCACACACAGATCTATTGCAGAACACATTAGAGAGAACTCCTAACACCTACCACTCATCCAACACTAGATGGTTATTATAATTTCCCCAACAGCAAAAACTACCTCCCAATATCTCACTCGCCTAACTATCCATGTCAAATAAACCAGGTGCCACCTTATCAATTTGATAAGACCTCTGAACCACCCATCAAACACCATAATACACAGTCACAACAGTGATTCAAACGTACTGAAAACCCTAACAGCACCATAGAGATGGGGCCGCGAACAAGGCAAAGGAAACTCTAGTACATGATGCATTTTCAAGACTCAAATTGGAAGATACCCAACTGTGTTAGGCAGAGGAAGGAAATGGTTGTAGGATATTGTAATTGTATTTATATTGTGCTTACTACCTCTGACGAGATACAGTGGCGGCTCCCCCATTGGGGCGCGGGGGCGTCGCCCCACTGCTTTCTCGCAGTGCGACAAGGCAGAAACATAAATGGTAATAGCTACCACCATTTATGTTTCTGCTTCTCGCACGTCGAGAAAGCAGAAGTGCCTTGTTGGGGGTGGGCGGTCCTGCTCGAAGGCAAGGGGGAGTGGCTTGCCCACTGTTGTAGGTACTGGCTGTTTGGTCTGCCCTGGGGCCGACCAAACAGTCAATACCCACAACAGTGGGCAAGCCACTCCCCCCCCCTGCCCTCGAGCAGGACCCCCCACTCTCCCTTTTTCTCTATGTAGAGAAAATGGCCCGCCTGTGGGGCGCTCTCCGATGCGGGTCACCAATCACAACGCTGCCATTGCAGCGTTGTGATTGGCAGAGGTGAGGGAGGCTGCCTTTCCTTGATGATGACGCTGGTGTTGCAGGAATTGGATTCGAAAACGCAGGAGGACGGCGGGAGCGGGAGTCATCTAGAAGCTGAGGTGGCTGGCGCAGGACGGCAACGCCTAATCATAACACGGTTTAATGCAATTTTCAATACATGGTTTGAAAATGTGTACACATTTCTAGGTCTACACCCATTCTTCTATTATTTGCGCAGTTGTTAATAAACTTGCGATGAGATGGGAGTCAGGCAGAGATGCCAGAAGGTGAGGCTTTATTCAGACATGGTGAGTACAGGAGCAGCAGGGAGTGGGACTAGTCAGCTGTATAGTGAAACACATGAAAGCTGAACCTGGCAAGAGAAATGCAACTAAAACCTAAAAACGAAAACTAGGGTGGTTTGATAGAAACAGAATATGTGAAAAGTAAAACAGCTGTGTGACCACATGGTTCAACTCAGCTATTTTGTCCTGCAGCCAGGAGGATGCACGAGTCATGCGTTAGCCTCTAACCGTTTGGGTTTTCTAATGCACCCCATATTTCCCGTTCTTCCTCTTCCACACTGATCATTGTTTTCACCAAGCTCAGAAGAAAGTGTTCCCGTTACACCTATCTGATCCATTCCCACACACAGAGCGCTCGGCTCTCTCTTTTGTCGTGAGCCACCTGGCCACTATAGACCCTGATTGGTTCTGCGCCTAGGTCGGCGCTCATCGCGTGGGCAGCGCCGAACCTTGCGCGTGCGGCTGCCCCACGCGCCTTGTTTGGTTCTCCTCATGGCAATTACGCTCCGGCCGCCCGTGCACCAGCCCAGCCCACGCGCCTCTCGTCGCCGCTTCAAGGCCTGCGGCTCCTGCCTGAGGGCCTGTTTATCAGGCAGCAGGCCCCTCGATATTTCTGCTGCTCCTGTATCCCACGTGGTGGCATCTGCTTGAAGGCAAAAGGCAACGTGGTCCTACAGCTCCCGGCCAAGTCGCAGGCCCTACATCTGGCTCTTCAGTGAAAAGGCAGACTAAAACCTAAAGATCTGCGCACTGAAAAGAAAAAGTAAACCACATAAGAACAGAAGCAGCTTTAAGTCACAACTGTCAATAGTATACAAGTGTAGCAAATAATAAGGAAGGAGTGATAGTAACACAAAATACAGGAGAATAAAGAAACAATGAAACTATAGGATGATAGTCAATATAGAAGGAAAAATGAGTGCGTATGTCAAGATGGAGAAAAGAATATAGGACATCACCTGCCACAGTCGAGGAAGGCACAGGAATGGAATGAACACAGGGTATCACGCCGCACACCAGGATGATAGAGGAATGGAATGAACATAGGGTATCATGCCACGCCCCAGGATGACAGAGGAATGGAATGAACTCAGAACATCACACACCAAACCTCACAAAGACAGGGGAATGGAATGAGCTTAGGACGTAACACACAATACCTCAAGAAGGTAGAAGAATGAAATTAATATAGTACATCACACACTATATTCTAGGAAGGCCGAGGAATGGAATGAAGAAAGCACACCACACACTACACTCTATGAAGGTAGTGGAATGGAATGAACATAGGACACCACACATAAGTAAGGCAGAAGAATGAAATTAACCTAGGACGTCACCCACCACATCTCTGGAAAGCAGAAGAATGAAAGGAACAAAGTAAATCACACGCACCATAGGAAGGCAGGCAATGGAATGAATGTAGAAAATCAGACCCCATACACAAGGAAGGCAGGGGCATTAAATCAGCCTAGGACATTATTATTTTATTTTTATTTTACGGAGTCTTATATAGCGCGTACTTGAACCGAAGGTATCAGGTATCCGAGCGCTTTACATAGCACCAGTTGCGTTACATGAGAACACATTCATTTTTGTTGGGCACGGGGAGATTAACTTTACCCAGAATCACAGGATGTTCAGGGTCATTGCAGAGACTCGAACCCAGTTCCCCAGATTTGAGGTCGACCGCCCTAGCTATTAGGCCAACTCCTCTCCCCAAACACACCACACTCCAGGATGGCTGGGGAATTAAATGAATGTAGAAAATCACACACTGTCATACGGTTTATATTTTTCTAAGTAAAACGGTGCATTTGTTAGACAACATAAACATCAGAACCATGTGAGACTGACTCCACCACACCATCCAGATATGTTGGCCTAAGTCCTGCTAGCTCACAGTGCACCATCTGTACCCCTAACCTGACAGGCTAACAAATGAATGTGTAACCTCAGAACATGAAAACCCTGATTCCCCAAGGAAAGCATGGTAACATATCTAGAACACCTTTGCTTAGTTACTTATGCATATCCAAAGAGAGACACAAGAAATACACAACATGCAGTTTCAATATTTATTGAAGTATTGTGATTCTTGAGCAAAATACGTGGGCTGCAATAATCAATAGGAGGAAACAGAATAATGCGATTAGCATTATGAGAATGGTGAAAAAGATAAACAGTTCAAGCATTTTGCTGATTACAGAGAAAATATGTTTGCATAGAAGTACTGTAATATATTTTACGCCTACCTAGCGCTTCCTAACCTAGTGTGTCAAGGGTGATCTAACTCCCCGTTACCTGTGGGTAAGTGTCATCAGGATGCCCGTCTTGGTGGGGAGCTGGGCAGCATTCCTCACTTGAGGTAAACAGGAATCAGCTGGTCTGGAATTCCGGCATGGGTCGGCCTCTTAGTGCCAGCGAAATGCTCCTCTGTCTAAACAAAGGATTGATATAATTTATATAATAAACAGCATTCACATTACCATGCCGAAATCCCAGTCAAGCCGCTATTGTTTTTGCTATTGTGATAGGTCTGTCGCCAAACGGCCGAAACAAATAACAACAGTTTGCGTGAAGAATTTAGCCCATGTCTTGAATATTCAAGGTATCTGATACCTACGAAGTGGAAGCAAAGCTAAGTTTGAAGAATATTATCTGGTATTTGTATGCAAATGAATGTGTATAAAATGTCATTGTGTTTAAGGAGAGAAGGCAACTTAAGAATGTGAGCGTGTAAAATGGCGTTTCTATCCAGCCCTAATGTAACCATGTACTCCTTCTTGTCAATCCTTTCCCTCTTCTCTCTCCCTTCTGTGCAAGAGACCCACACACTGTGAACGTCACCGACAGTTCATGTCAATTGAAGTCTTCAGTTGTTGTTTTTCCTTAGTACAATAAACATTGTTCAGATTGGTGCATATTAATATGCTTCCAAATTATGGGTGTTAGAAATTGAGGGCCTCATTTATGAAAAGTGATGCATCGCTGCGTGAAAACAGCTATGCATCACTTCTCATTATGCCCTCCTTGGGACATGTTGGATGTGTCATATTTACAGTATGACGCATCATGTCGCAGGGAGTTACAGATACGTCAGTATTTCTGACCTATCTGTAGACGCAAAAATGATGCATTGCTGAAGTGTGTCACAAAAGTGACGCAACTTAAGCAATGGGCCATTTCACATGGGCAAGTCCCATTTCAAATGTGCCTGCATCAGTTTTACGTCTGCTGTGAGGCAGGCGTAAGATATTGACGCATTTGCGTCCTAGAAGTGGCACAGTGAAATCTCATAGATTACACTGCGGCACTTCTACGAGGCTTACTTGCGTCGGAACGACCACCCTGCATACATAATACCTGGCGCAGGTATAATGTGGTGCAGGGGTTTACAAAGTGATGCAGCTACCTAGATGCGTCACTTTGTGAATATATGACGCAACATGGCACATTTTTTACGCTGCTGGTGAGTCACAAAAAGTGATGCACCGGCAGTGCAAAAGTGATGCATGGGCTCATAATTAAGCCCCTGGGTCTCTAGTTGGCAATGGTTTACACCCTGTCCAAGTAGGAACCGAGGGGCATATCAGCAAGGCGAGGCGATAGAATTATCGCCGCTTTTGTGGCTGTTTTCGGCCGAAAAGCGGCGATAATTTTATCGCCTAATTAGCAAGCTCACGCTAACGCGTGAAAACTTGCGTTAGTGCAGGAATTCCTAACGCCCAGCTTTGCATCTCTAATGAGATGCAAAGTGGGCGTTCCTGACCTGACATGACATGACAGGAGAAATGTCGCTAAGCGACATTTCTCCTATCATCAAGCCCCACGCTATGAAGCATAGCGGCAAGAAAAGTAGCGATAACCCCTGTTATCACTACTTTCCTTACGCCTGCTTCAGGACTGACTTAGGCATGATATCCTATGGAAGGTGGATATCACGGCTAAGTTTGTGGGGCTCTATCAACAAGCTAACGCCACATTGCGTGAGATTATCGCTGGGTTTCCAGCGATAATCTCACGTTAGGCAGTTAGCGCGAGGATTTTTATTGCTTTTGAGATAAGCGTTGCTAATAGCACGCTATCTCAGTGATAAAAATCCACTCTAGCCGGCGATAATTATCCTAGCGCTAAGTGCGCTTAGCGATAATTATCGCCGGTTCTTGCTGATATGCCCCCTAAATCCTAGTCAGGATAAGCTAGATACACACTAAAAGATAATCTGTGCTCATACTCTTGTAGCTTGGCACAGAGCAGTCAGCCTTATCTAAAGAGGCAATGTGCAAAGTATTTGTGTAACACACACACACAGTAACACAATTAAAATACCCCACACAGATTTCGTAAAATAGGTTATATCTTTATGAGAAAATCAAGACCAAAACGACAGAAAATCCAATAAGTAGAACCAGAGGGATGAATTAAAAAATATTTATCATCAAAAAGTAGTCAATAGTGCTAAAAGGTTACTTGAGGATGCGCTGGACCGGTGCAAAGCCAAAGTTCAGGCCGACCGCGATGGAGTGCAGGCTGGCTTTAAGACCCATGAAGGGTCTGCTGAAAAAGTACCTTGGATGGAGCAAGCGTCGCCGTCGATGAGTCGGTTCTGATTCACAAAGTCGGGTCAAAGCGTCGTCATCCAGCCTCACAGTCAGGTCCTCCGTTGGCGTTGAACCCCTTACGATGCAAGCGCTGTGTCATCGTTGAACCTCGCAGTCTGGTCCTGGACCGTTGTTGAGCCACACAGGAATGTGTCCCTAGATCGCCACTGCGTTGGCATCGAATGACACTGCATCGGTTCCGATTCAATTTTGTCAGTAAGTCAATTTTGAAGTAAAACAGCTGCAGAACCCATTTCTGAGGCCCAGGACTGGATTGGCCCCTCAGGACTCCCAGATGGCTGAGTCCAACAGCAACAATATTATTTGTAAGATTTTGGAAGCCACCAAGTTATTATATATAATACTTTAAAAGTAGTTAACTCTGTGAGAATGATTGTAAGCGAAAACATAGGTACAGTAGTGAAGAGAATATAGCTTCTTTACTCCTTTTCGATTATTCCAGATCTTTTCTTTTGATGTAAAGTCAAGACGTGTTTCCCCCATCGTGGCGTGCAGGCCTGTGGCTTTTTCAAGGTTGAGGAATATCGTTGAGCTCTAAATAGTCTGTCAGTTGGTACAGAGATTCTGGTAAGCATAAACTGAGAAGCGTTGGGTATGGGTGGAACTGCCCAAGAGTACTGCATGTAAGCTGCGTTAAACCTCGCTTGAGGTCAGGAAAGGCACTTCCGCGTTTGTGATGGTTGGGAAAGGTCCTGTATTGACCAGGCTCGTGAGTTATACTCACCTGGTTTCCACAAAAAGGTTCCTTTTTATAAATCTTTCAAACCTTCTTTATTCTCAGAGAGGAACTGGTCAAAGCTCCTGACATTCGGGTTGAGCCGGCGGGTTAGTTCGATATCGCGGTAGGGCTTCGTCCACTTGTAACGGAACATGTCAGCAAGTTCCTTGGCTCCTGGGAATCCCAACTTCTCATACATATCAGGAGTAATCTAGTGAAAGGTTAGAGAGACAAAAGCATAAAATTATCATAACCCTCAAGTTCAATTACCATCATATCATTTTCAGTAAATGCTTGACAGCAACATGGACCGTGTGGAAAACAGGCTCTACCTCAACGGAGAGCTGCTCATTTCAACAGAAAGGAAGAGTAAACCAGGGGTTTGCAAAAGTGCAAACAAAGTCTTGTAAACAGAGTTATTTCTCACAAAAACTAGGAAGACTATGCAAAGGACACAACATTCTCAAAAGGTTGGGCTTACACATATACATTTTTTTCATTTGCAATTTCAGTTTAGTACATGAGATTATAGCACTGCAATGAGGGCGGATTTATTAAAGGTGATAACTTTCAAACATGAACTTAGAAACTTTCTCCCCCCCAACAACACCTGACAACAATGCCACTATTGAACTCATGTGTATCCTATATGTGGCCCAGCTTTTTATTCCATATGAAGCAACATTATGGCATGTGAAACCAAACACAAGAGACTGCTGCACGAATCCTGAGCCCACGTACTGGAAGGGGCTCTCACGTGTGATAATGAAGAAAAAGGAGGCTCAGGGAAATAAAATATTTGCTGGTGTTTCGGCGTGGGTGAAGGTGCGGCTGCACTAAAAGGTTAGGGGACTGCTTCATGCTGTGGCTTTCTGAAGCGCTGTAAATTTTAAATGTTCTGATAAATCGGGGTTCATGATTAACACAATTGCTGGAGTCATAATTGCATGTGTGACCTTAGAACTGGAATGCACACGCAAACAACATGTTCTACATCACCCTAGGGTGACTCACTGCTATTCTTTGTTATAAGATTCTCTTACAGCCAGAGGAGGTCAAGCCACAGTCATAGAGATGCGTCAGTTTCCCTTCGCCAGCCTGCGATACCCTTGCACCACCATGGATGCGCCGTATTTACAATACAGCGCACCATGGCGCAAGGATTGACAGATGCGTCAGAAATTCTGACGCATCTGTTGGTCCAACAGTCACGCATTGCTGGAGTCGTGTGCAAGTACTACGTAACTCTAGCAATGCATGGGGAGGCCTATCCTCATTGTGCTGCGTCACTCCTTACGACTGCTTCAAAGGTTTTGACGCAATGGTGTCCTAGAAGTAACACAGTAAAATCTTGCAGACTTCACTGCGTCACTTTTACAAGGCTTTCCTGCGTGGGAACGCCCACCCTGCATACATTATACCTGACGCTGGTATAATGTGATGCAGGGCTTTACAACGTGACGCATCTCCCTAGATGCGCCACGTTGTAAATTGGCCACATTGTTTATGCCGCCATTGCGTCACAAAAGTGAAGCAATGGTGGCGCAAAAGTATCGCAAGGGGCTTGTAAATCTGCCCCATAATATTTTTAACTATAGAATCTTCTATTACTGGGCTCTGACTCTTAAGTGAATGTAAGACAACTCCCCGTCACTGTACAGTATCAAAAGTCTTAATGAAATTTGGAAATGGTGCTTTACCATCACAGTGATGTATTGTACTTTGTTGCCCAGCAGGTAGATGTAACGGCCCTACCCCTTTGCACAGATCATCATTTGCACAATGAGAGTAGCTCCAAATGCAGCAGCATCCCGGTCATTTACACACATCCAGCCACATATGATATATCCATCCATCTGGGCACAGGCATACACTCACAGACAAGATCTGTCTATGCGTACATACATTCATACACACATTACAGGCATACATGTAAAATAAATACAAAGTGATCTTTAATCTTCCCATGCTCACACACTGACCATCCCCCGTCCTTGCACAAATACCCAGCACTTCTCAGACATTCTCCATTCACATTCTCTATTCATCTACTCATCTATCTAGTCACACAATTTCAGCATTTATCAAAACATTAATTCACAGCAATCCAGCCTCCCAACTCACCCAGTTGGCCACCTCCTCATACCACCATCCACTATTCCATTAATTTACTCCTGTATCAATACAGCCATTCATCCCTCCACACATAACGTAACATAACATGACATATGGACTTTTAAGCGCACGTTCACCTCTTGGGGCATCATGGCTCTGAATTAACAGATGTTTATATTCAACCGTACATACTTAAACATTTTACTTGCTCAACCATCGATGCACTTACCAATCCACACAACTATACTGAAACGTTTGCATCAAATAGGCAAGGTGTTTGCACTACTGCTGCTGTACCTGTTAATGGATAGAGGAAGATTCAGTGACTTTACCTGTTCTGTTACAGTAGAAAGCTAGTTCTTCTATAGAGTCAAGAAGTTAAGCTTCCACTGGAACTAGTGCGCTGTACCTTTTTTGTAAAGAAGGGAAGCTTGCACTTCTTTCAAGGCTCTACCTGTTCCAGGGGGACTGCTGATGCCCACCTGTAACTGCTGCTTGAGCGATGCTGTGGTGTCATTCTGTGAAGATGGGAAGCTCGTCAACTGAGCCATATTGTATATCTGTTCTGTGAGAGAGGGAAGCTTGCACTGCTAATACCCAGCTGTGCCCGTCCTCTTTAAAGACTTACAGGAATGGATGCCACCTTTAGCAGAGAATGATATTGGGCATTTCTATGCATGCCTAGGTTATAGAATGGCCAGGAGATGGCACTGAACCAGCATGTTGTGTAAAACTATCTATATCCGTTTTCTTTAACATAGCATTCATCCTCTGTCTATTAACAAATTATTTAGGGATAGTCTAGACAGCTCTAAAATACTTTTGACGTATTTTCGTCAGGTAGATGCTGCTTTTATTTTATATTTCAGAGGGGGAAACAATGTATGGTGATGATTTTTGTGATAATTTTTTTAATCTGAATTGGCATTAAAATACAGGCCCGACCAATACTCGCAGTTACAACCCTCTTAAAATGGCCTGGATGGTTATATATGCATACCAGAGTATTACATGCAATGTTAGATATCACATTTGTAGTCTAATCCACAAACACTTAGAATGACATCACAGCCACATAATTAGGAAAGGTAGTTGAAAAGGTAGTTCAAAGGTAACAATAATTTGAAAGCCGAACGATGAACAGTCGCACATCTTAGTAGAACAAAAACAAGTGCAGTTCCCTTCAGCACACAAATCCACGCATATAAACTTCATATCTTCAGATTTGTGATACTATTTCTATACTTTCTGTTAAAAATTAGGAAACCAGGATCGTTGGTTCCTTACTGTATGGATCACCACAGTGGTCAAGGGTTCTAAGGTCCAGGTAGCTTCAAACTTTCCTTTCCAGGGGTTTAACGTGAATTATCTCATTATACAAGGTAATCTGAAGCCTTTTTACTATTTCGTAGTGTTCACCTAGAGTGCACCGCCTCATTCCTCTCTTCTTCCAAGCAAGGTCTGCTGCTTGTCCTGGGCTACTAAAAGCGCAGCTCTCACTATCTACTCTAAGCCTGGTATGCTGGTCTTAGGTACGAGCTCATACTAGCCTGCCCTTCCTTGGCTTCTCTGCCTTATATTGATGTGAGGAAGTACTGGACTACAGTGGACAACATAGGACAACATAGGCCAGACTATTTCACTGAGGGCCTACACTGACTGGACTTACTTTAAAATCAGTGAAAGCACAAACCATCATCCCTGTCCATTCACACCATCCAGTGGCTCCAGCCTCTCCTGTCCTATTTAATTGGGTAGACATCATTGCTTGTTGGGAAACCTCACACTCGCTTCGTCTAACAATACTGACTACGCTACGCCCTGCGTAGAGAAACAAATGATATCAGTTTATCATGTTAGGTTGCTCTGCCATTTTCCTATGCTCAGGTACCAAAGCATCTTTGTGTCTCACCTTCCAACTCACAGGATCAATCTAATTATAACATTTTGCTCTGTGCTTTCTTCCACAAGAGATCTGAGGAGTCTAAAACAGTTCAAGTACATAAACCTGTGCCTGTAGGGATGATTCTATTTGAAAGTGAGCACCACCTAATCTCATCATCATATCATCAGCACTTCTCATCTCATATCATCAGCACTTCTCATATCATAGCATCAGCACTTCTCATATCATAACATCAGCACTTCTCATCTTATATCATCAGCACATCTCATCTCATAGCATCAGCACATCTCATCATCTCATATCATCAGCACATCTCATCAGCACATCTCATCAGCACATCTCATCATCTCATAATATTAGTATTTCTCATCTCAACATCATCAGCACATCTCATCTCATCATCTGCTCATCATCATACTTTTGTATAATTAGAACTTCTCATCTCATCATCTCATCAGCACTTCTCATCTCATATCATCAGCACATCTCATCATCTCAAATCATCAGCACATCTCACCATCTCATATCATCAGCACTTCTCATCTCATATCATCAGCACATCTCATGTCATCATCCGCTCATCATCACCCTCTCATATTATTAGAACTTCTCTTCATCATCTCATCAGAACTTCTCCTCTCACCATGATTAAAGTTTTAGTGTTTCAGTGAACCTACATCAGGATCCTCTGTACTCCTGGTGTGTGCAATCCATAGCAGGCGTACCCCTGATGCAAGCACTCCTGATGTTGGATAATACCCTCCTCCGGTCCAGCTGAGAGGGGTTACTCCATCAGCCTCCATCCCCTGGCATCCTGAACCAGGACACTTGATTCTTGTGCCAGTGAACTGCGCCCTCTTGAACTGTGTTAGATGAGCCCTCCTTCTAGTACTGGGAGTCAGAAGGCTCTGACACACCGGGCACCCACATTTCCAGTTCTTCCATGGTACTCCTTTGCCTACCACAGTCACCCACATTTGGGGGTGTGACCGAGGAGAGCTCCACAGTTTTAGCTGGAGCCACTGATTTACATTGAGGACAGGCCTGGAGTAGTCATGGGAACTCAGACTGGAAAGGCCATAATGGCGTGACTGAATTTCATGCAATTCTAGTCTGGCTTTTGATTAACTGACGGAAACGTAACAATCCCAAGTGTAGTTGACTTCTGAATGACCTGCAGTCACAATCCAGTAATCTTGCAGTGAACCCAAGCTATGAATAAAAAAAAAAGATATCTGTTACTTACCTTTAGACATTGAGACAGTTTGGACCCGTATCGCGGCTTTTATAGTCATCATTTCTTTTTTTAATGCCCCTCATCATTCTTAATGCCCCGCCTTCTGCTGTGTTTTTAAACTCGTATGAGACTGGTGAGCCGATCACCCCGAGTGAACTTTGCGGCACTTGTGAGTGGAGAGTGGGCAGAGCAAGGGTTCCAATCAAACTCTGAGTCCAAAGTGTTAAAAACATAAACCATGCACAAGGGTCAAGAGATAAGGTGGGTGTGACATTTATGAACGATGTGTCACATGGTATCAAAAGTGCACAGCAGGACGCAATAGCTAACACAGCTGACACCCACAAAAGTAACTAAATAGAAAGTCCTTCAATTAAAGGCTGCAAAATTGAGACACAAATCCAGGTGCTTGTTCCAGCTGCGTGTCAGAGTTTCACCCTTGTAAGATAGAAAGGGACTGAAAGAGAAATTATTGCAATGCTGTGAGAAGTGCAGTGCTAGGAAGGAAGACAAATCTTCATTGTGAAGGCGAAACTTCCTTGTGTAGAATCTTTATCCTATAGCGAAAGCTTGTTTTTGTAGAATCTTTGTTCTGGAGACAAATCTTCATTGTGTTGACTGTTCTTTATCATGGTACAACTTAGGAAAAGAGGCTGCAGATTCATAGAATTAAACTACCTACAACTATTAAAGTTGTTCACGTCTATTGCAGCAAAGGTGTGCAATTTGCTGCAACATCCTTGAGATGGAAGAATTATCTAATAACTTTCCAAAAAAACTGGATTCCCAGATTGTTTTGTTGCCCTTATAAAGTTGGATTTTGTCCACCAGTTTATTTTCTATGTTTTGTATTTTTTTTCCAATCGTTTGCACAATTCCATTAATATTTTTTTAGCGTCTATACTTTTCTATTGAACTTAAGTCCACGCGTAGTGCTACAGACATTTTATTGTATAGTACCTTTGGACCCATTTGGCCCTTTAGAGAACCTTTAAATAAAATAATATAAAAATAAACCATTCTCCAAATATATATGATCATTTCAATGCTGAGTTCACCATTCAAATAACAGTGGTTGCCACAAACTCCCCTTTCTGCCAATGACTAACTGCGATAACCGATAAGCAATTGATGACTCCCACAACAGTAGAAGGATAAAGAGGTAGCGAATCAACCAATGAGACAATCAAACACACCCGGCAGATGACACTGGTTGAGCCAAGTAGCAGAAGATTCTGGGGGTTTTAGAAACCATTTAGCTATACTTTAAAATTCCGAATCGACAAAGTCCTAGATCCCTGTTGGCCAGGTCAAGGTGGAAAAGACATGGACAAGGAGGAACGTTCATCCAGAATTCACATGAGGAAACAGCCACTGACACGTGTGTTCAGGAACGTAGAGCCAAAGACATTGAACCAAGAGGTTGATTTTTTTGGACACTCATACCAGGCATGTTTCATGAAGTCTCTCTGCCAAAACTGAGGAACCCAGTAGATGGAAGATCCCTGATGGAATCTCCTGTTGACCCGTTGCACAAGGATGTGACCTCTTAAGCTGGGGAGTATGGATGTTGCCACAGTGTCACTCATCGACAAAAAGCGTCATCAAGGAAAGGAGAACAGGCTTGCGAGTAGTAAGTGAATGCAAGGGATTATAAGAAGTACTGTTCTCTGGCTAATGCAGAGGCAGCCTCCGTACCTAAGAAGACCACATCTAATGCCATGTCTACAGGAGATCATACACGTGGGTCCATTATACATCAGTTCAATTTTGATGACGTAGGCCAATGAAGAGATCAGTCTGGACAGGAGTCACTATGCACTGACTGAAGTAAGCAGTGCACTAAATAGGGCTTAAAATTCCATGGATTCACTGGGGCCAGTTGAGGCTTCTGTCAAACTAAGATAACAGAAGAGGTGAAAATGAATCAACCTCTCTGTAGTCTTTGAGATAAGCTGTACAGAAATTGATAGGAATGTGTCAGTATGATACTCCACCACCTTAAATAAGCAAGCCATCTTGAAGAGGAACATGATTTAAGAGTAGCAAAGAGTGTTAGTGGTGAAGATTCAAGAGTAAGGAGATCAGAAAGGTCCATCTAGCTAAGAAACAGCCAAGGAATGATGGATCGAAAACTGAAGCAGAGAAAAAACTTTTTTTGACATTGCTGGTCCTAATCTATGCTCTGTTTATTGAGTCCTGTAAGCACCTGATATGCCTAAAAGTTGACTCAGGATAAAGAAAGGACCAATCAAAACCCAGCTGAGATAGCTCAGGCACTAGTTTTAAAAGAGAAAGTGTAGCAAGCATGGGTCAATAGCCAGTGCAAACAAGGAAGCTCAAAGGTAAAAGCAACAAAGATTCTCTAAAATGTCCACCTGATTCCCTTCAGGTGACTCCCAATTCAAATAGCACCACACAGTCTCATGATCCACACTTCTATGTCATAGGATTGTCTAATGATCTTCAACCAAAGGGATGGAGATGCAGAAAGATAGATAAAGTTCTTATCGATAAAGCATTTCTATAGATAAAGTTCTTATAGCTAGGAAATATCTATAGATAAAGTCTTATAGATAGAACATATCTATAGATAAAGTTTTTATAGATAGAACATATCTATAGATAAAGTTTTTATAGCTGGGAAATATCTATAAAGTTCTTACTCTTTTTTTTATTTTCCAAATATTTTTATGAACTTTGTTTAAAAAACCCATAGTATACATGAATTACTTGTGTTTGTACATGGTGAGGTTTCAATATTACAGCAATAATATGCGAAAGAGGTAAGATACTGTGAATCACCAGTGGCTCCCAGGGCGTACATTCACAACAGAACATGTTCCCACAAAATAGGCAGAAGCTCGGTTTATCCATCCCATCCACCACTCCGCCCTGGTGCAGATTAAACATTTCACTCTACCCCCAGCGTCGCTCGGTATCGTTGCCATGGTGTCCATATTTTCTCCCATTTTTTAACACATCCCCTACTCTTATACAGTTTCTTCAGCTTGCTGGCACCAATCGAGATCCCTTTCCCACTCTCCCAGTGACCGTGGCAAAGACACTCCCCACCCTCTGGCAATGTTTCTTTTGGCAATCCCAGCTGCAAGGGCCAACAATATTCCTACATGTCTGGGCCAATCAGCGTTCCCTCAAATCATCAGAAGAACCCATTTAGCATCCATTGGAACCATCACTCCTGTCACGCCTGTCAAAACGTCTGTGACTTTTTGCCAAAACCAGGCAATTTCTTGTCACTCCCATAGAATATGAAAGAAAGTTCGTTCCTGCTGGCAACCCCTGACACACAGCGCTGTTGGTTCCCTGCCCCATTTATACAGGTGCATACGTTGATAGTAGGTAAGGTGAAATATCTTGAGTTGTATTAGTCTAAATCTTGAATGAACTGCAATCTCTCTTGGGCTCTGTATTGCCGAACATTGGATTGTGGAGTACTCCATTGAATACAATGCAGTGCTCCGAGCTTCTACGGGCCGGCAAAGGCCCGCAAAGCAACATTCCAATGTTGTTTTCACAAAGGCCTCTCAGAGCCCGAGGGGTCTTTAACCCCCTTGGGCTCTGAGAGGCCTTTGTTTTATTTGTTAGAACATTCTGCCCTCTAGTGGCAGAATGTTCTAATAGCCTTATAGTTGGGCTATACCGGCTATTAAAGTCCCGCTCTCTTGTTAAAGCCCCTCGCCTTCAGCTCGGGCCTTTAACGCTGGAGCGGGCCTTTATTAGCCGGTATAGCCCGCTACCGCGAGCTATAAGGCTATAGTAAAGTACCTCCACTCAGAGACAGTTACCCAAGATAGATACACAAATAATTTCAAATAAAGTAATTTAAAATAAGTTAAGATCATGATACATCTGTTTATGATAGAGCACTTTGGAGTACCATCGTGCTATAACATCTTCCCGCAAAGAAAAAACTTCAGAAAGAACCTAAAAACGAGCTGTAAGATGTCTACTATGCCAACTGTGGGATCTAGCAGTACACATTAGTTTGGGGGTGATCAAGCACTATCTGATGTGGATGAAAGTGCATGTAATAAAAAGCCTCTAAAATCATTACAACATTCAGTCATTGGAGATTGCCCACAGAGTGAGATATTTAGCCCAACCTTAGCTCTTTTATGCCAAATTGAGAGTAAGAAATTGGAGACTGAATACACGATGCACCTTACAGATGCTTAGGGCTGTATGTTGGTTATTAATCTCAAGGAGCCGACATAGAGGTACAATCCAGCGCTGATAAGCATATGCATGGCAAAAGAATAAAACAAGTTCTTTGGGGCATATTATCAAGAAACGGGGTTAAAATGATCGCCGCTTTAGCGGCAGAAAACTGCCGCTAAAGCGGCAATAATGGGCTTGATAAAATGCCCTTGAGAATTCCCATAGAAGCCCAGGTTCTGGTGTCAACATGGGCTTCTATTGGAAGTCTCTGCGGCATATTATCAAGCCCATTATCGCCGCTTTAGCGGCAGTTTGCTGCCGCTAAAGCGGCGATAATTTTTACGCCATGCTTGATAATATGCCCCTTTGTTTCCCCAGTTGGACAACCCATGGGACATAGGTTGTTTGGAATACCATTGCTTTTGCTCCATGAGCAAGTAAACAAAGCAATTGGCAAGGCCACTAGCCTAAATTTAAAAAATAGGGCTCCTGTGCATGGGATGTTTACATAATCCATAAATTCCTCAAATTTTGGTGCACATTTGTGGGACAAGTATACATCAGTCAGACTTCCAGAGGATACAGTAGATATTCTGCTACAGTTAACAACATCCCAGTAGGACAATTTAACTAATTCTCTGGCGTCTTTAGGTACAGAGGCGGGGTTCAGCCAATATTCAATTAACCCTAGCCTGGTCAACCAGGTTTTTACACGGGTGACCCAGGAAATCATTGTAGCCGTACGACTGACCACTACCTAGTGGAAGGGGTCTTTATATGAGGCAAATCCTGTGTTGTCCAGTGCCTAATCCTATATAGAGGGGTTTTAAAGAGGCTCTGTCTGAGATTTGTCTGAGATTTAAATCACACCTCAGTGGTAGTAGTGTGGTGCTTTATGGGAGCCTCAACAAGGATTTAATAAAGACATTTTCGGTTCTGTCAAGCTGGTCAAGGTTACAGCAACTCCACAATTCAGCCCCATATAGAGCTGCCTCACACGCTTGGGCCTTGTATATCTCTAGTGTAGGAGAGATTGGGTATGAATCTGCCCTTTGGCATATCTTAATATAGATCCGGCTCTATGTTCGCGAGTCAGTGTGCTTTTTCAATCTGGGCCATCCAGTTATGGGAATCATACATAGGGTACTTTCCAATATATGAAGGCTGGGGTTTAGTCTTGAAAAGCATAGTAGACCAATTGGTCCAGCGGAGCCGCGGGGAGGCCAGACACAGCGGGGCAGTGACCCAGTAACAGTTGCGAAGACAGGCACCCCGTTACAGGCTCATGGGACATTTTTACCTTTCAATTCGAATGAACCGATTCATGATACTTAATCAGGTATCCAGCAAGTGCATTGGGAATCGACATGCACGTATATCCATGTGACTATTAGCATAATTCTGCAGTCCACATATATTCGTGAGTGTAGACAGGGATCATTCTAGTCCTGACGAAGAAGCTTGGGGAGCTTCGAAACATGTTGACACACCTAGGAGGCACAGCTCATTGAGGCATATCTACCTCCGCCCCCTTATTTTTACCAATACCAGCTCACAGGTATATTAAAGATTTTTCTAAACCAACGAGCCAGGTATTTTTTAACCTCACCCACCCATCCACTCCTGACCCTTGCACTCACTCCTCTACGAAACACATTCGTCGTTTTCACAACCAAAAGGTGCTCCGACGTATTCGTAGGCTGTAGCACGCCCCGTCCCGTAGAGGGGCGGGAAGACCCCTATGATGAAGCATGACACCAAGGGCCCTTTTGGTGTGTGAGGTGCATCTTAACAACACTGTGTGTTCTTTTACCACCATTGTAGGAAACACACATTACCTGGGAGGACATTAAGATATTCTTTCTTAAACCTGTTCTGAGGGTGGATCTTTATGGTTTGTAAATTACTGAAGGAGGACGTATCCACCTCCACTACTGTTGTTAAGTAGTACCTCTCTACTCCCCCCTTGTTTTTTTCAGACCAAGTGGAGAGCCGTAAACTGAATGCTACGACTGACTGTCAGCCAATTCATTTTGCTCCGTTCATCTTCAGTACACATAGGCAACATAGAATGATATCTGTTTATGCAGAATATGTCCAGGTGCAAATTCCTTCTGCTAATTTCCAATTATCATGGTGTAAGATGTCCTACCCTGCTTTTTTGCTGTTTGCAGATTTTAAACTGTCTCCTTAGGTACTTTCACCTTCGGTGGAGTTACCGACACCACTTGCATAGAGCCAGTGTGGGTGACACCTCCACACCTGAGGAGAAGGGCCCCTTGGCAGGGTGCATTATGTCTTCTATGGCATGAGTGATGCTCAGCACCGCACCAGGGGGCATACTAGCAAGATCAGCGATAAAATTATCGCCGTTTTAGCGGCAGGAAACTGCTGCTAAAACGGCGATAATGGGCTTGCTAATATGCGTTATAGAATTCCAATAGAAGCCCAGGTTACATGTCATGCACATCTAGCCTGGGCTTCTAGTGGAATTCCATAGAGCATATTATCAAGCCCATTATCGCCGTTTTAGCGGTAGTTTTCTGCTGCTAAAGCGGTGATAATTTTATTGCCTGTCTTGATAATATGACCCTCAGAGACACATTTACTTTATTTCACGCCACACAGCACAGCAAGGGAGCTTGCTGTGCTGCAGTGCATAGAAGGAGAGAGGAGAGAGCAGAAAGGCTCCATATTTACAAAGTTGAGTGACACAAACTCAATGCAAAATCATAATAAATCCGGGCCACAGTTTTTTTAAAACAAGCTTTTGCCAGCAACTGAGTCACACTTTCACAGCACAAAGGGAGAGAGAGGCATTTTACTGAGGGAGTACATCCTCGCTGTCCCAACTGGGCCACAAAAAATAAGCCCACCCTCCAAATTACCATCAGGGAGCTGATTCTCCTGAACACTGTTTTGATACACACTGGAATTGCCACACCACGAGTAATAGCATCCCTGTAACTATGATGATTCGGCATTCACAACAGTATACAATTTTTAACTGCATCAGGTACTTCCATCAAACTTTACTTACATCACATGGTATCAGGGTTAAAAATTCATGAATGTAAATTACTCCAAACACAAAAGCTGATGGCAGGGTGCTTGCAATAACCTTAAACAGCAGCGGTTGCTCTGGATAGCATTCCAATCCATCGCTGTTTTGCCCACCATGCAACTTCCGATTAGACCCGGCCATATGAAAAATAGCTTTGACCCTGCTCCAATAGGCACAGTCCATCCCAAACTGCAGGCCAGGTCCTCTCTGAACCACAGCATAAGCAACCCAAGACTGGTTTTGGCCTGTTTGTGTCTCTTCAGTCAGGTGTAGCTTGGTTCCAGTGGCACAGTGAACAAGAGACCCTTGGCCACTTAGGCCATTACTTCAAACATACAAAAGCTGATGGGAGGCTGCTCACAATAAGTCTAACCCCTGGCAATCACTTGGGTAGCATTCCAACCATAGTTCGGGCCGGAATGTACCCACTTGAGCAGGGTGAAGACTGATTTTCATATGGCTGGGTTCAAACTGAGGTGGCACGGTGGACGGGGATGCGGCCCAAGTAATTATCAGTGGCTGAGACTAATCCAAGCATTCCATCCATCACTTTTTTGTATTCTTTAGTGTATACATTTTCCCAGTCATCACATCTACATATTGTAGTGCAATGCGTTGATCCTCCTGAACCCATTGATGGTTTCCAAAGCTGAATGTAGGCAATTATTAACCATGCGTTCTGTTAAATAGCATTAGCGCGCTGCCAAGTGATATACCAATTGTTAAAGGCCCTGAACCCAAGTTATAGGCCTGAGGCACAGGCGGGGGCCTATAACAAGGGAGAGGGCCAACTATTATAGCCTGAGGTAGAGGGGCTATAAGGCTATTAGAACATTCCATTCACTGAAGATAGAATGTTCTAAACTAAACAGGGAGAAAAGAGAAGACAAGTATTGGAATTTTTGACCAGAAGTTCTACACCATTCATTGTTGGCCCTGAGCCACTCCACTGTCTTCCGTGGAACTCCCAACATTCTAATGTTCTAATGTACCTTTGTGTAAACATGAGATGGAAACTGCCTCGTGATACAATTCTGGCCAACAAGGAATACATATCAAACTCTGAGCTCTGGTGGATGTGAACTAAATGCTCCTTCCTTCTGATTGGCACTTGTTCTTACATTTGTTACAGCAATGGTATCTTTTCTTCTAGATATCAGTCAGTCAGTAACTTTATTTCGGCCGTTAGGACCATAAAAGTACATCATTACAAAAAATCACAGCCACATTAAGAAAGATAAAAAGCGAATGCACTCACAATCATGTATCTACAATCATTACAGATATAAAATAGTATCATTCCATTATCTTAAAATCAGTTAAGACGCTCGTCGAGTTGATTACAAGCTAAAATTATCAGTATAAAAAACAGTAGATGAAGCAGAAGACTGGAACAAAGTTCCCTGTTAGCTAGACCCACATATGGCCTGTTAAAATAACATTTCATGGTACAACCCACAATGTCACTTTAAAAAGCCCCTCCGCCTGTGCCACATGCTATTTAAAAAGCGTCATACAGCAAATACGATTGGGGGGTGGATATCATATTTTAGTATTCGATAGGCCTCGAAGCAGCACCTAAACCCTAGATTTCTACATATTTGAATTAACCAACGTTTGCGTGGCAGGTGGTATGTAGGGCAGAAAAACAATACCTGAATTTCAGACTCTACCCTGTAGTTGCCCGCAGGACAATCTTCCTTGTTGTCTGTGGTCCATCTGCTGGTAAAACTCATTAGTGGAAGGTTCCCCAGTCTAAATTGCATATACAAATTCCTGGCTGGGGGGATGTGGGGGGGGGGGGTGGTAAATCACATCCAGGAAGGATTCTTTCCTATATACAGCCTTTACTTGGAGCAACTCTGCTGTCATCCGACCGCTAGTAGTACTTTCCTGGAGGGATGATAGGTTTAATTGCCTATAGTGCTTGCACTAGATCTAGCCTGGATATTAATGGGCACGATGACTCGGGCATTTTCCAGAGGTCCTGCCTTCCTAGCCTAACAGAGAGATCCCTTTTGTGGGAAAGCCACGGTATTTTCTTATTCGTTGGAATAGAAAGGATCTCCCTGAGCTCGGCTCTGTAGCAGGACAATTCCGGTGTCACACATGCCCTATGCCAGAATGTAATGGGCCTGAGGGCAATCTCTTCATCAATGGGCCTCATGCCCAGGTCCATACGAAGGGGAACTAGGGGGGTGCTACAAGGAAGACCCAGTAACTGCCACATGAAGTTGTTCTCTGTTTTCATGAGATGAGAGGAAGAACAGTGCCCCCACAGTTCAGCCCCATATAAGGTGGCCCCCCTTGCTTGGGCTTTATACATTTCAACAACGGGGGCAACTGGCTTGAACGTGGAGGATCTGTACATTTTCATAATCCCCCCCACCATCTGTGTTAACTTGAGCCTTGCCTTGGCCAGTTGGGAATCCCACTCAAAGTGTTCTGATAGTGTGATACCCAGGTACTCAAATATCCTCACCCTATCCAGAGGTGTACCATTTAGGGAGGATTTTGAGCGGGTGGTTTTGGGGGGGATTGAAGACCATATATTTGGTCTTAGTTAAATTGATCTCCAAGCCCCTCATGTTACAGCACTCCGCAAAGCCGTCCAGGGTGTGTTGTATACTCGTTGGTGATTTGGACAATAATAAAGTATCGTCCGCAAACATCAACGCGGGAACCTTCCCCGAGACTAGCTTTGGGGCGTCATTATCCTTGATGTTATTGAGATGGTCAATGAGCCCTTTAATATAGAGACTAAATAGAGTGGGGGCGAGCACACATCCCTGGCGTACCCCCTTTTTGACAGGGAAGCGTGCAGAGAGTTCCCCATATTTTCCACATCTTACTTGTGCATAGTTCCCTGCATGTAGCCTCACTAGCACATTTAGGAGGTATGGTGGAATCCTGAGGTCGTGTAGTACTTTCCAGAGTTTCTCCCTTGGAACCAAGTCAAAGGCGGACTTCAGATCAACGAATATAAGGTAGAGGCTGCCACCCTCCATGGTCACCGTTTTCAAGAAAAGTGGTTGCAATCTGAATATCTAGTAAACGGTTGACGTATTCGTTCTGAAGCTGACCGTATACGGGCTTAGGATCTCCTCCTCCTCTACCCAACCCTGTACTCAGTCCAAAAGGACCCGTCCCATCAGTTTTTGGGTGATGTCAATTAAACTGATGGGTCTATAGTTTGAGGGTAGGAGAGTGCAACCTTTTTTGTGTATGGGGACTATCTCTGCCCCGCGCCAGGTATCCGGGGGATCCATGCCCTTCAAGATGGCATTAAATAGGGCACACAGATAGGGAACCCAAATGTTGGGTTCCATCCGGAAGAGATCCCCGGGTAGTTTGTCTAAACCTGGCGCTTTATTACACTGCCATTTGCCTAGCATCCCTCCTAAATCCGGGGATTTTGGTAGCTTTGTGGACCTGGCCCACTGCAATCTGAACAATGGGTGGAGCAATACTGTAGTTGCCTATCACCGTCTCAGTCACACAGCACTAGGTCAGACCAGCTGGTTAATGTCTCAGACTCTATGCCGTATGCCGTCGGATCCATAGAGGTGGGAGTAGTGTTAAAAGTCTTACCCACTATCTTCTACGCCACGCTGGAACCTGTGGAATCTGCCAAGGGGGGTGGCCCAGCCCAGCCTCCTCCGGCCTCTGACGGGCGCGGACGGTCCCACCCATGGCCCGGGCTTTGCCCGGGCAGCGCCCGCGCGTGTCCTGCGCTGTGGGAGGGCCGCTCTCAATTTACCACACCTCCTGGCACTTCGATGACGCTCTCAGCAGGCGTCCAGCAATGCCTACTGTGGCTTGGAGTGCAGCAATGCTGTTCCCCTCATGGCGGGACCCAGTTGGCAGGGCAAGCAGTCACCCAGCCGCTTCTCTCACGGCCGGTGACAGGTCAGAAGGCAGCGGGTGATGGCGTTGAGGAATGCTGTCCCCCTCACGGCGGAGCAAAGAACTGGTGAGCGCGTCCCGCGCTGCGGGAGGGCCGCTCTCAATTTACTGTGCCTCCTGGCGCTTCGATGATGCCCTCAGCAGGCGTCCAGCAATGCCTGCTGGGGCTTGGAGTCCAGCAATGCCGTTCCCCTCACGACGGGACCCAGTTGGCAGGGCAAACAGTCACCCAGCCGCTTCCCTCACGGCCGGTGACAGGTCAGAAGGCAGCAGGTGATGGCATTGAGGAATGCCGTTCCCCTTACGGAGGAGCAAAGAACTGGTGAGATATAATTTCTTCATCCAGATCCAATTCACGCAGCCAACATTTACGCCATGAGACCACACGCTCATCCAACACCATTGCCCCTCTCCTGAAACTCTTGAGTTTTACAATTTCTTATTTTTTATAAGTGGCTGCACACTTATAGGGTCATGTATACCCAAGCAGTAGGAACATAATACTCACAAATGAGACCAGTGATTATTTAAGCACTAATGCCTTTAAGGAGCTGAGCACACATCCATTTGTATTTATTTATTTAACATTGTTCTATTGCACAACTTTACCAAAGTAGTTGTCACATGCCTCATTCCAAACAATGAGTACTATTAATGCAAGTCTACAGATAGATGCCTTGAAAAAATTGATTTTGGTTGGTTCTGGTCATGCGGGCATAGAAGAAGGGGCATTTGAGAGCTAGAGGAGAGAGAAACGCACCAAGGTACTTACCACCAGGGTGTAGCTGGCTGCAACTGCCCACACAAAAGGGGTTTCGCACGTGCAGAATGGGCAGAAATAGCATGTATGGAAGTTACTGCCAATTTATTTATTTTTTACCATCGGGGTGGCTAAAAAAACATACAATTTGTACAGGGACATTTTTAGACCAGTAAATAAAACAGATATAAAAGTAATTCTGTTGGTTGTGGGAAACACTGTTTGTTTCTCCCATTTTAATTGTACAATCACGTGACTCACCTTGGATTCCAGCACTTTCTTCCCCAAATGCTTGGATAGTATCTCCGCGTACTGCTTGACCGTCAGACGTTGAGCGGTCAGCCCAACGGGCTTCCCCAGGAAACCTTGTGGGCACTCAAAGAGTTTAGCCACTGCTGGTCCAATGTCTGCAACGGATATACCATCCATTGGGATATCACCCATGGGAAGCACTAATGTAGAAAGGAAGAAGAGAGGAATAAGGAAGTCAAATGTTGGGGTAAAACAACATGGCCTAATTCAGTGGGTGACTTTATCATTTTTAACTATTATTGTTCCACCTACTTCCTTCAAATAACCCTCATCACAAATCTCCATAAATCTCTGACATGTTGCATTTTCTGGGAGCTCATGGAAAGTTTGAAAGTTTATTTAGTACTTTTGGCCCAACAGTAACAAGCAAGCATTAACATGTAGGAAAACAAGGATCTTGTCTTCTCACATAGATGTAATTAATTAGGCAAGACATATTCTAGAGGGGTCGTCTAGTCCTGAAGAATACCCATAGATGTGACAGCACATTGACACGGGCTGAAACGTGTCGAGCAAAACAAGGCAGGGTGGAAGGTACCATAAAGGCTACCATACTCCAATTCTTCCCTGATTATAATCTTATATCAGATAGGGTCATCCCATAATAAACAAACTGTAATAGCTTGTGTCCCAATACAGTTTTAACCTATAGCTCACAACCTTTTATGTTTCACAAAAATTTCCTTCAAGAAAAAAAAAGAACTCAGGATGAGCCCCAGAATACAGCATCTTGATGTTGGGGAGGAGCATCCAGATGATGAAGCATGCCACCTAATGAGAGTGCGGGTTGCAACCTCTTTTTTAAAAAGAAAAGCACCAAAGAGTATCAAAAAGCCATAATTTTTCCCTGTGGAATATATAGGAGACAGGGAATTGTTGATTCATTAGAATCGCTTTCTATAGAGAACACCCACGCATAGTGGTAAAGGTTCAGATAATATTAGGGAGCTGCAACTGAGTGTGCCTTCATAAAATACCCTGCTTCCTCAAACTTCGGTTAAATTAGGGGAAACGGGATGTCAGGGGTAGCAGCTGATACTCCTAGTTCACAATCACTCTCCCTTCTTCTGCAGAGTACTGGCAGTGGATAGTTGACTTGGTTAAGGCACCAACTGCAGGGTCAATTCATACTTTCATTCTTGAAGTGAGATAGCATAGAGCATATGTGGTTTGGCCTAAGAAGTGCCTTGGAAGTGTGGAATTTAGAACAACGATACTGTCATTTAGTGTCAATGAATGCAACAAGGCCTTTAAGTGCTGAAACCACACATTCCTCATGATCACACGGAGAACACAACTCATCCTGAGAAGGTAACCTTTCGTAGTCTATGTCTCAAAAGGCCTAGATTCCTCCTACTGTGGGCATTAAGGCTCTTATATATGCTAGTTAGGATAACCTAGTGGGTTCATGTGCCCTCTGCAGAGATGTGTGTAAACTAAAAGCCACAACTCAATCACTACTTGTCAATTAAATTTGTACCAATGAGTTGGGGGATAGAAACGTTTGTTTTGACAAACTAAGTACCACTGTGTTGGGTAATCGAAGTACTTGTTTAGATAAAACAAGTACCATTAAGTTGGGCTTTGAAAGAATCGAATTTAAAAGCCCTGCAAATCCTGGAGTAGCAAGCATGATCTAAAACCACATTGGGGGTAAATCATCAACATATTACAAGAGGTGCCTTGAGTCGGAAAAGGTGGCGGTTCAGGTTAGCATTACTGGGTAGAGAGCGTAAGAGGTAGGAACACCTAGCCCACATAGATGCTGCTATCTGGAGAGCGAGCACCACGTACACAGGAAGTAATCGTCTGAAACTGGCGCCTTGAGTGGCCTTATGATGGTGAGGAAGTTCTCATAGTAGAAGGGGATGCGGACGCTGGTCATGGGCACCCCCTGGTTCCAGAAATACTGCTCCACCTCTCCCTTGCCATCGAAGTGCAGCACTTCCAGCTTCCCACCAGTAACGGCGCTCACGTTCTCCAGCCCGCTGTAGACCACGTGCTTCGTGCCCAGCCGCTTCGCTACGTCAGCCACCGTCTTACCCTGTGGAAAAGATAGAGGGCGTCTCTTAGCTCCAAGATGGATATTTACAAGGAGGCTCTTCTTTATTCAAGTGACATAAAATTTAAGATAGATGATTCCCACACACTGCACACCACACTAGCTTCACAGCTACCACAAGCAACTCGCAGTCTCCAAACCTCAACCGCATTCAGAGTGATACATACTACAGGATCTCCCATAACATCTGTGTGATGTGTCTAACAGCACCTTTGCAGACCCCTAGCACACTGACAGGGCGCAACTTTCCTTACACAAACACGGCGGAGAGTCGCCAACTCGCTCTGCAACAGTGGTGCTGGAGCTATTTTCAGAGTGGGGTGCAGCCATCAGAGGAACATCGCTTAACTCATAGGGACTGTGATAAATCCAAGAGTCAACATTGAACAAGTATTGCAAATGAGTCACGCCCCTTCAGCAGGAGGGTGGTAGAGGTGTCCTTTGTAGCCGGTGGTGCATTCCGAAGCACATTGTTGCAAATATATTACTAAAGCATGATGTGGTAGTGCACTGACATTTACAGACAGGAGATTGTCCTTTGAAATGGGCACTACATTTGCACAGACTATATGACGTAAATAATTATAATGTGGGGAAACAGGGTTCCAGGGCATATTTGGCATGTGAGCATCACAAAGTGCAGGGTCTTGATTTGTTCTGATCCTATTAAAATCTTTATTTTCATTATACTTCAGAATTACAAAAAAGGTGTTTAATGTGTGCTTTCTTAACTGCTGATTCATTAACAGATACTGACGTTTTGTTGTGTTAAACAAATTGACACCCTACAGCCTTTCCTCTCATACCCACTGTACGCGGGGCATGATTGGCACTAAGTTCACTTCGCAAAAGTCTCTCAATTTACATTGAGAGTCGAGCAGGAAAGGTAAACACTAATTACCATGTTAAAATAATAAGCAGCTATTTGCGAGAAGATATGGCCTGACACTTGACCTCCCATCTTTGAACACACATCAAATATCACAAAACAAAGACAAGACAAAATGTACAGACATCTTTATTGCTCAATCACCTTCTGAACTCTAGCATGGTTATTTTGAGGGTGCTACTGGCCCCCGCACCACTACTGCAGGCACTCGAAGCACCAATCCTGCAGGTACTTAATGCATCAGCACTGCAGACACTTGGTGCACCACCTCTGCAGACATTTAATGCAGCTATTCTGCAGACACTCAGTACACCATTCTTGAATCTAGTCAGCACACGAGCATTGCACACACTCAGTGCAGCAGCACAAGGCACATCTTACCTTCCTCTACTGCACTACAGCATCATCACCTGTGCAGACACCTACTGCACCAACACAAGATAAACTATGCCTCACCATTTGCAAACACAGCCAACAAGAACGCAGCAACTCAAGAGGCTCGGCACTACATGTATCACCACCTCTGCAGACATTTAATGCAGCTATTCTGCAGACACTCAGTACACCATTCCTGAATCTAGTCAGCACACTAGCATTGCAGACACTCAGTGCAACAGCACAAAGCACATCATACCTTCCTCTGCTGCACTACAGCATCATCATTTGTGCAGACACCTACTGCACCAACACAAGATAAACTATGCCTCACCATTTGCAAACACAGCCAACAAGAACGCAGCAACTCAAGAGGCTCGGCACTACATGTATCACCACCTCTGCAGACATTTAATGCAGCTATTCTGCAGACACTCAGTACACCATTCCTGAATCTAGTCAGCACACTAGCATTGCAGACACTCAGTGCAGCAGCACAAAGCACATCATACCTTCCTCTGCTGCACTACAGCAT
The DNA here is from genome assembly GCF_964204655.1 of Triturus cristatus. Taxonomy (NCBI): domain Eukaryota; kingdom Metazoa; phylum Chordata; class Amphibia; order Caudata; family Salamandridae; genus Triturus; species Triturus cristatus. The sequence continues at coordinate 141,212,635 of NC_140587.1, read as the reverse complement.
CATCATTTGTGCAGACACCTACTGCACCAACACAAGATAAACTATGCCTCACCATTTGCAAACACAGCCAACAAGAACGCAGCAACTCAAGAGGCTCGGCACTACATGTATCACCACCTCTGCAAACACTCTACACATTAACATCACCTCTGCAAACACTCTACACATTAACATCACCTCTGCAAACACTCTACACACCAACACATGACAAACATACACTTCCCCTATGCAACCACAGCAAGCAATAAGGCAGGAACACTCACTGTCCTTTGTCCCACTGGGGGCCCACGCGGTACAGAACCTATGACGTGTAGCACTCGTTCAAGGCAGAGAGTCTGTTGTGGAGGTGCGTTGCAGCTGCTGGACTTATGGCATGTGTTGCGCCTGTTCAAGGCTGAGAGTCTGTTGTGAAGGTGCGTTGCGGATGCTGAACCTATGGCTTGCACTGCACCTGTTCACTGCAGAGAGACTGCTGTAGAGATGCGTTGCAGATGCTGAACCTATGGCATGCGTTGCACCTGTTCAATGCAGAGAGTCTTTTGTGAAGGTGCGTTGCAGCTGCTACACTTATGGCATGCGTTGCACCTGTTCATGGCAGAGAGTCTGTTGTGGAGGTGCGTTGCAGCAGCTGGACGTATGGCATGCGTTGCACCTGTTCTTAGCAGAGAGTCTGGTGTGGAGGTGCGTTGTAGCTGCAGAACCTATGGTATGCGTTGTACCTGCTCAAGCCAGAGAGTCTGCGGGGGATGTGTGTTGCAGCTCCTGAACCTATGACATGAGTTGCACCTGTTCAAGGCATAGAGTCTGTTGTGGAGGTGCGTTGCAGCTGCTGGACTTATGGCATGCATTAAACCTGATCAAGGAAGAGAGTCTGTTGCGGAGGTGCGTTGAGGCTACTGAACCTATGGCATGCATTGCACCTGTTCAAGGCAGAGAGTCTGTTGTGGAGGTGCGTTGCAGCAGGTGAACTTATGGCATGCGTTGCACCTGTTCAAGGAAGAGAGTCTGTTGTGGAGGTGCGTTGCAGCTGCTGAACCTATGGCATGTGTTGCACCTGTTCAAGGAAGAGAGACTGTTGTGGAGGTGCGTTGCAGCTGCTGGACCTATGGCATGTGTTGCAGCTGTTCAAGGAAGAGAGACTGTTGTGGAGGTGCGTTGCAGCTGCTGGACCTATGGCATGCATTGCACCCGTTCAGGGCAGAGACTCTGTTGTAGAGGTGCGTTGCAGCTGCTAGACTTAAGGCATGCGTTGCGCCTGTTGAAGGCAGAGACTCTGTTGTGGAGGTGCGTTACAGATGCTGGAACTATGGCATGCGTTGCACCTGTTCAAGGCAGTCTGTTGTGGAGGTGCATTGCAGATACTGAACATATGGCATACTTTGCACCTGTTCAAGGCACAGAGTCTGTTGTGGAGGTGTGTTGCCGATGCTGTACCTATTGCATGCGTTGCACCTGTTCAAAGCAGAGAGTCTGTTGTGGAGGTGCGATACAGCTGCTGGACTTATGGCATGCGTTGCACCTGTTCAAGGCAGAGAGTCTGTTGTGGAGGTGTGTTGCAGCTGCTGGACCTTTGGCCTGTGTTGCACCTGTTCATGGCAGAGAGTCTGTTGTGGAGGTGCGTTGCAGATGCTGAACCTATGGCTTGCACTGCACCTGTTCAATGCAGAGAGACTGCTGTAGAGGTGCGTTGCAGATGCTGGACCTTTGGCCTGTGTTGCACCTGTTCATGGCAGAGAGCCTGTTGTGGAGGTGCGTTGCAGATGCTGAACCTATGGCTTGCATTGCACCTGTTCAATGCAGAGAGACTGCTGTAGAGGTGCGTTGCAGATGCTGAAACTATGGCATGCGTTGCACATGTTCAAGGCAGAGAGTCTTTTGTGAAGGTGCATTGCAGCTGCCGGACCTATGGCCTGCGTTGCACCTGTTCATGGCAGAGGGTCTGCTGTGGAGGTGTGGTGCAGCAGCTGGAATTATGGCATGTGTTGCACCTGTTCATAGCAGAGAGTCTATTGTGGAGGTGTGTTGTAGCTGCAGAACCTATGGCGTGCGTTGTACCTGCTCAAGCCGGAGAGTCTGCGGGGGATGTGTGTTGCAGCTCCTGGACCTATGACATGAGTTGCACCTGTTAAAGGCAGAGAGTCTGTTGTGGAGGTGCATTGCAGCTGCTGGACTTATGGCATGTGTTGCACCAGATCAAGGAAGAGAGTCTGTTGTGGAGGTGCGTTGAAGCTGCGGAACCTATGGCATGCGTTGCACCTGTTCAAGGCAGAGAGTCTGTTGTGGAGGTGCATTGCAGCTGGTGAACTTATGGCATGCATTGCACCTGTTTAAGGCAGAGAGTCTGTTGTGGAGGTGCGTTGCAGCTGCTGTACCTATGGCATGTGTTGCACCTGTTCAAGGAAGAGAGTCTGTTGTGGAGGTGCGTTGCAGCTGCTGGACCTATGGCATGCATTGCACCTGTTCAGGGCAGAGAGTCTGTTATGGAGGTGCGTTGCAGCTGCTGGACCTATGGCATGCATTGCACCTGTTCAGGGCAGAGAGTCTGTTGTAGAGGGGCGTTGCAGCTGCTAGACTTATGGCATGCGTTGCGCCTGTTCAAGGCAGCGAGTCTGTTGTGGAGGTGCATTGCAGCTGCTGTACTAATGGCATGTGTTTCACCTGTTCAAGGCAGAGACTCTGTTGTGGAGGTGCGTTACAGATGCTGGACCTATGGCATGCGTTGCACCTGTTCAAGGCAGTCTGTTGTGAAGGTGCGTTGCAGATGCTGGACCTATGGCATGCATTGCACCTGTTCAAGGCAGAGTCTGTTGTAGAGGTGCATTGGAGATGCTGAACATATGACATACTTTGCACCTGTTCAAGGCACAGAGTCTGTTGAGGAGGTGTGTTTCCGATGCTGTAACTATGGCATGCATTGCACCTGTTCAAGGCAGATAGTCTCTTGTGAAGGTGCAGTGCAGCTGCTGGACTTAAGGCATGCGTTGCACCTGTTCAAGGCAGAAAGTCTGTTGTGGAGGTGCGTTGCAGATGCTGAACCTATGGCATGCGTTGCACATGTTCAAGGCAGAGTGTCTGTTGTGGATGTGCGTTACGGATGCTGAACCTATGGCTTGAGTTGCACCTGTTCAAGGCAGGGAGTCTGCTGTGGAGGCGCATTGCAGATGCTGAACCTATGGCATGCGTTGCACCTGTTCAAGGCAGCAAGTCTGTTGTGGATGTGTGTTGCAGCTGCTGGACCTATGACATGCGTTGCACCTGTTCAAGACAGTCTGTTGTGGTGGTGCGTTGCAGCTGCTGGACCTATGGCATGCATTGCACCTGTTCAGGGCAGAGAGTCTGTTGTGGAGGTGCGCTGCAGCTGCTGTACCTATGGCATGTGTTGCACCTGTTCAAGGCAGAGACTCTGTTGTGGAGGTGCGTTACAGATGCTGGACCTATAGCATGTATTGCACCAGTTCAATGCAGAGTCTGTTGTGAAGGTGCGTTGCAGATGCTGAACATATGGCATACTTTGCACCTATTCAAGGCACAGAGTCTGTTGTGGAGGTGCGTTGCAGCTGCTGGATTTATGGCATGCTCTGCACCTGTTCATGGCAGAGGGTCTGTTGTGGAGGCGCTTTGCAGCAGCTGGACGTATGGCATGCGTTGCACCTGTTCATAGCAGAGTGTCTATTGTGGAGGTGTGTTGTAGCTGAAGAACCTATGGCATGCGTTGTACCTGCTCAAGCCAGAAAGTCTGAGGGGGATGTGTGTTGCAGCTCCTGAACCTATGACATGAGTTGCACCTGTTCAAGGCAGAGAGTCTGTTGTGGAGCTGCGTTGCATCTGGTGAACTTATGGCATGCGTTGCACCTGTTCAAGGCAGAAAGTCTGTTGTGGAGGTGCGTTGCAGCTGCTGAACCTATGGCATGTGTTGCACCTGTTCAAGGAAGAGAGTCTGTTGTGGAGGTGCGTTCCAGCTGCTGGACCTATGGCATGCATTGCACCTGTTCAGGGCAGAGAGCCTGTTGTGGAGGTGCGTTGCAGCTGTTAGACTTATGGCATGCGTTGCACCTGTTCAAGGCAGAGAGTCTGTTGTGGAGGTGCATTGTGGCTGTTGTTCTTATGGCATGTGTTGCACCTGTTCAAGGCAGAGACTCTGTTGTGGAGGTGCGTTATAGATGCTGGACCTATGGCATGCGTTGCACCTGTTCAAGGCAGTCTGTTTTGAAGGTGCGTTGCAGATGCTGGACCAATGGCATGCGTTGCACCTGTTCAAGGCACAGAGTCTGTTGTGGAGGTATGTTGCCGATGCTGTACCTATGGCATGCGTTGCACCTGTTCAAGGCAGAGAGTCTGTTGTGGAGGTGCGATGCAGTTGCTGGACTTAAGGCATGCGTTGCACCTGTTCAAGGCAGAAAGTCTGTTGTGGAGGTGCGTTGCAGCTGCTGGGCTTATGGTATGCGTTGCACCTGTTCAAAACAGAGAGTCTGTTGTGAAGGTGCAGTGACTGTACTTATGGCATACGTTGCACCTGTTCAAGGCAGAGAGTCTGTTGTGGAGGTGCGTTGCAGATGTTGCACCTATGGCATGCGATGCACCTGTTCAAGGCAGGGAGTCTGCTGTGGAGGTGCGTTGCAGATGCTGAACCTATGGCATGCGTTGCAGCTGTTCAAGGCAGCAAGTCTGTTGTGGATGTGCGTTGCAGCTGCTGGACCTATAACATGCGTTGCACCTGTTCAAGACAGAGAGTCTGTTGTAGAGGTACGTTGCAGTTGCCGGACTTATGGCATGCATTGCACCTGTTTAAGGAAGAGAGTCTATTGTGGAGGTGCATTGAAGCTGCTGAACCTATGGCATGCATTGCACCTGTTCAAGGCAGAGAGTCTGTTGTGGAGGTGTGTTGCAGCTGGTGGACTTATGGCATGCATTGCACCTGTTCAAGGCAGAAAGTCTGTTGTGGAGGTGCGTTGCAGCTGCTGGGCTTATGGTATGCGTTGCACCTGTTCAAAACAGAGAGTCTGTTGTGAAGGTGCAGTGACTGTACTTATGGCATACGTTGCACCTGTTCAAGGCAGAGAGTCTGTTGTTGAGGTGCTTTGCAGCTGGTGGACTTATGGCATGCACTGCACCTGTTCAAGGCAGAGCGCTGTTGTGGAGGTGCGTTGCAGCTGCTGAACCTATGGCATGTGTTGCACCTGTTCAAGGCAGAGAGCCTGTTGTGGAGGTGTGTTGCAGTTGCTGAGCCTAAGGCATGTGTTGCACCTGTTCAAGGAAGAGAGTCTGCTGTAGAGGTGCGTTGCAGCTGCTGGACTTATGGCATGCGTTGCGCCTGTTCAAGACAGAGAGTCTGTTGTTGAGGTGCTTTGCAGCTGGTGGACTTATGGCATGCACTGCACCTGTTCAAGGCAGAGAGCCTGTTGTGGAGGTGCGTTGCAGCTGCTGAACCTATGGCATGTGTTGCACCTGTGCAAGGCAGAGACTCTGTTGTGGAGGTGCGTTAAAGATGCTGGACGTATGGCATGCGTTGCACCTGTTCAAGGCAGAGTCTGTTGTGAAGGTGCGTTGCAGATGCTGGACCTATGGCATGTGTTGCACCTGTGCAAGGCAGAGACTCTGTTGTGGAGGTGCGTTAAAGATGCTGGACGTATGGCATGCGTTGCACCTGTTCAAGGCAGAGTCTGTTGTGAAGGTGCGTTGCAGATGCTGGACCTATGGCATGCGTTGCACCTGTTCAAGGCAGAGTCTGTTGTGGAGGTGCATTGCAGATGCTGGACATATGGCATACTTTGCAGCAGTTCAGGGCACAGAGGCTGTTGTGGAGGTGCGTTGCCGATGCTGGTCCTATGGCATGCGTTGCACCTGTTCAAGGCAGAGAGTCTGTTGTGGAGGTGCGATGCAGATGCTGAACTTATGGCTTGCATTGCACCTGTCTGTGTGTGTAAAAAAGGGTTCCCCTAATTACTTTTAGGCCCAAGAGGAGGGGAGAGAGTACATACAAAAGTCACTTACGGTATTCACAGAAGTTAGGACGCCTAACTTTAGGACTCCTAAATGCCTTCTGTGAATACCGAAAGTCGTAAAGTTAGGATTTTTCTCAGTTTAGGAGTAGTAAAGTTAGTACTCCTAACTTTAGGACTCCTAAATGCCTTCTGCGAACACCGAAAGTCTTAAAGTTAGGATTTTTCTCAGTTTAGGAGTAGTAAAGTTAGGACTCCTAACTTTAGGACTCCTAAACTGAGAAAAATCCTAACTTTAAGACTTTCGGTATTCACAGAAGGCATTTAAGAGTCCTAAAGTTAGGACTCCTAACTTCTGTGAATACCGAAATGAGTAAGTGCCTTCTGTGAATACCAAAATGAGTAAGTGCCTTCTGTGAATACCAAAATGAGTAAGTGCCTTCTGTGAATACCAAAATGGTAGTAAGTTTAGGATTTTGTCTTAAGTTAGTTCTGTGAATCGGGCCCATAGTGTGGACAGTGGTGGACAAACCTAGATTGAGTCTAAACACAGGAGTCAAAATGAGGGCTCTGCTCCTAAGGGAACAAGAATGGGTTTATCGTCTTAAGAGTCACCTTGTGGGCCTTAATAATGACATCCCGTGGCAAACCCTAAACAGATAGATGATCACATTACGCTTAACTTGGGTTGCATTATGCTTTACTTGGGACATTTACACCTGTCTCGTGGAGTGGATGTTGTGGGTTTATTTTCATTTGTTACTTATGTATAATTCTGTCTTATTTTCTACTACTGTTGCTAGGTTGTGCCTCACCTACTGTGTGGTCATAGCATAGCAACAGAATGCTGTGGGGACTAAGAGAATGTGAAGTGGGACAGTTGGAGGAGACTGTTGTTTGGACTGGTGGTCTTTTGCCTTTGCTTGAATAAACTTCAGCTTATTTAAATCCACTGCTGGACTTATTATTGAAGGAGTGATAACCTTAACACTGGCGACGAGTTGACCTGCGCTGGGGACAGGACTTGACCACCAGTTTCCCCATAGACGAACCCGTTGGAGTTACGTTGGAGTTTTGTCAATCCTCTGGCTGTATAAAGTGTCAAGTTGCATGAAGGCGGCGACCTACTGAGAGGACTGCGTGGGAGACTTTATGGTGTCGAGCAGCTGATGGTGATAAGTGTTTCGTAGTTGGAGCATTGGTAACGCATTGAACGTATTTGGACTCTGCTTATGGAGTGGAGCGACGCAGAGCCGTACAGGTGGTCTGACACGAATTAACTGTTCATCGGCTGGAAGCTGTTGTGAGTCTTGGGCTGTGAATACTGTCACCGTGAACGGTGACGCACTGTGAGGAAAGGAGGCGGCGCAGGTGGTGTGTGAGGAGTTTAGCTGTGTTGGAAGTCATCGAGTACTTTGAACGGACTGGCTACGGGCTAATAACAACGTCGTGTACTGTGATACCAAGCGGTGACATTTTAAAAGCGGCAAGCATTCTTACCGAGCTCGAGCGCTGGAGCGTGATGACTCTCGTTCCTGCATCTGCATAACAGCATTAGCGAGCCGTGAGCCACCCGGTGGTGTTTACGTAATGACCTCACGCAGCGTGCCTCCATTTTGGAACCATAGAGAGTGATCGTGGTCCAGAAAGCAGTGTTTTGACGGCAATTGTGTATCGGTGATACACACACCTGAGTGGAATTGACTTCGTTGGGACAATATTGAAGAATTTGGAGTATGGAAACAATATTCAAGTGATTTTCGAGTGACTTTGACATTTCTTTTCATTAGTTGTTCTATTTATTTATCTATTTTTCTTTCTTCTCTTGTCATGTTTTTCCTTGGCCAAAAATTTTATTAAGCTGAATTTTGTTAAAGTTTTATGATTGTTCTTTTACAACTATCTTAAGAGGGTTGGTTGGGGTCTCATTTAATTATGGCTTCCTCTGGAATGTCTCAGCCACCACAATTCCTAACTGATGTGGGTGATCCTGCTTTACCTTGGAAGAGGTGGAAACCATTATTTGATTCTTACCTCATAGCTATTGGGGGGGAAAAATTTTCAGCTTTACGCAAACAAGCCACGCTCTTACATAATTTGGGAGTAGAGGGTAGGCATGTCTATGACAGTTTAGATGAGATTCCACTAGGGCGGGGAAATGGTGAACCAGAGAACATATATGACATGACGGTCTTGATGTTGGAGACTCATTTTGGTTCAAAAATTAATGTTGTGTTGGAGCGACATAAATTTTTCTCCAGGGTCCAGGGTAAACAAGAGAAGATTACCAGTTATGTAGCAACTTTGAAAACCTTAGCTCGCACATGCGAATTTGAACAACTCACTGATTCTCTTATCAGGGATCAAGTTGTTAGATGTACCAATGACCCAAAAGTTCAGCAAAAGTTGTTAGCCAAGAATCCTGACTTAAGGGATACAATATCAATTGTCGAGGGTATGGAGAATACCAATATGTGGGTACAAGAGATGAGGGTTGAGAAAAGTACGGACACTAGTAATGTAGAGAAAACTGTTCATGAGATAAAAAGGAATGATATCAAAAGGGATGACTCAAGTAGTATGTCGAAAACGAGTTTAACTGACAGTGAGAAGAAAAATTCAGGGCCTGAACAAGTTCATGCTAGATCTACGTCTTCACATGCTGAACAGTCAGGGTTCAGGCACAGTAGGAATGATCTCAAATGTTTTAGATGTGGGAGTGAGAAACATTTATCGAACAGTCCAAATTGTTTTGCGAGGTCTGTAGTGTGCAATAAGTGTGGGAAGAGAGGGCACTATGCACGGGTGTGTCGTGAGGGGAAGGTGCATCCTGTCCAGCTCATTGAGCAGGAAAAAAAGTTTATTTGTAGTATTAAGCATGATGGCATTGTGGATGGTGATGAGTTGGTGATGCCGGAGTGTGAGGTGTTGATTGGCGGGGAGCAGTTTACTGTCCTTGCAGACTCGGGCTCACCGTATACAATGGTGGGGGATGCGAATTGGGATGCTGCCTATGGATTGGATGAGACTGAATTGTTTCCCCCGGATATTAATCCGGTGGGTTATGGGGGCGTCAAGATTGATGTGTTGGGATTTGTTGTAAGGAAAATTCAGTTTAAGGATAGGGAGACTATAGGCAAGGTGTATGTGGCTAGGAGGGGAGATAATCTGCTTGGGTGGAGACATCAGAGGGATATGGGGATCAAGTTGGATCCGAATTCACCGCAGAAGGTTCTACTGATCTCTCCAAGTTTGTCATTGGATGTATACTCACAGTTTCCAAAAGTTTTTGGGGAGCAATTAGGGTTGTTGAAAGATTTTCAGCATAAGATTATTCTGAAAAACAATGCTCAGCCTTTTGTTAGTAAAGTTAGGAAAGTTCCACACATGCTAATGGAACCTCTGGATGCAGAACTTAAGAGATTGCTTGGTGCTGGTGTGATTGAAGAGATTGAGTGCTCGGAATGGTTGGCTCCCATAGTTTTGGCACCCAAGGATGGTGGGAAGGCGATTCGCATGTGTGTGGACTTGCGTGGGTTAAATAAGCACATCTGGATTGACAGACAGCCACTACCAAACATTACTCAAACGCTTTCATTGATCAAAGATGCCAAATGTTTTAGTGTGATGGATTTATCTGCTGCTTACCATCAGATCCTGTTGCATCCTGATTCCAGACATTTAACTTCATTTGTAACACCTTTGGGAGCTTTTAGATTTATTCGTATGCCCTTTGGGTTGGCCTCTGCAGCAGCTTGTTTTCAGAGGGTTATGAATAAAGTTTTGATTGGTTTGCCTAAGGTGTTGATCTTTCAAGATGACATATTAGTGTATGGGAAGGATGTACAGGATCATGACGATGGGTTATGGAGAGTTCTGCAGCGGTTAGAGGAAGTTGGTTTAGTGATTAAGAAGGAGAAGTGCAAATTTCGTGTGTCATCTGTGGATTATCTGGGGCACACCATTTCTGCGGATGGGATTAGTCCGAAACTTGACATTGTGGAAAGCATCGTAAAAGCTCCTGCACCGGTGAGTAAGGATCAGGTTCGCTCGTTTTTGGGCTTGGCTGAATTTTGTTCGAAATTCATTCCTAACTTTGCAAGTGTTTCTTCTCCACTGAGAGTTCTGCTCAAGAAGGGTACGTCATTTTCATGGTCAGATGAGTGTTCGTTAGCTTTCAGTTCGATCAAGGAAGTTATTGGTAAAATGCCCACATTGGGACATTTTGACACAAAGAGAAAAACGATTCTGTCTACTGATGCCAGTATGTTAGGACTAGGGGCAGTGTTGTCTCAAATAGTGGATGGAGAGTCCAAGATTGTTGCGTTTGCCTCGAGGTCATTGAGGGGGGCAGAAGAACGGTATTCAGTGATTGAGAGGGAGGCGTTGGCGGTTTACTGGGCTGTTCATCACTTTAAGTTTTATCTTTGGGGTTTGCCTGTTGTAGTGAGGACAGATCATCGTCCTTTGTGTCAGGTTTTCTCATGTAGAGATGTAGATAATGTTTCGCCCAGAATCAAGCGTTGGATTGATGGTTTAACGGAATTCAATTTCATTGTTGAATATGTTCCGGGGTCAGCGAATGTGGTTGCGGATTGTCTCTCGAGATTACCGTTGGAACAGACAGGTGTGGATGTAGAGAATTCCTTGGTTGGATGGATACATGAATCGGCTGTTGAGTTGGATGAATGGTCGTTAGCATCTCAAGGTGATAAGGATTTGGACATGTGTAAAAAATTTATTGTTGAAGGGTGGCCAGCTGAGAAGGATTTACCTGAAAGTATGAGGGGTTTTCTCAATGTAAAGGATGAATTGTGTGTTGTGGAGGAAAAGGTGCTGAGGGGTTGTCGTGTGATTCCTCCGTGTAAACTTAGAGGAAAGATTATAAACTTAGCCCATGAAGGTCATCTGGGGAGGAATTTAACTAAGGCTAGGGTACGAGAGTGGTATTGGTGGCCCTCTATGGATGGACAAGTAGAGGAGGTTGTGAAAGACTGTTTGGAATGTGCCAACAATGATAAGAGTAAGAAAACTCGCACCGCACCACTTTCACCTGTTGAAATTCCTATTGAGCCATGGACCAAATTAGGTTTGGATATTGCAGGTCCATTTGAGCTGTTTGGTTATGATGAACGCTATGTGCTTTTGCTTGTGGATTATACGTCCAAGTGGGTTGTTACGAAGTGTGTGCCTGCGGTGAACTCCAGAACCGTTATAGAGTTTCTGTCGGAGGAGTTCTCAAGGGAAGGAATCCCTAAGCATCTCATTACGGATAATGGGGTTCAATTTGTATCCCAAGAAATGAAAGAGTTCTTGAGGGAGTTGTCTATTATACATCTTAAGACAGCTTTATATTCTCCACAAGCAAATGGATTAGCGGAGAGGATGAATAGGATTGTGAAGTCGTGTGCTCAAAGAGCTTTGCAAACGAGATCCTCGCTGAAGAAAACGCTTAGAGAAACGTGGTGGGCACATCGCAACACTCCTAATTGTGTGACTTCGGTGTCGCCTTTCTCTATTTTGAGAGGCAGGAAGCCGCATGACAAATTGAGCCCCGTCTGGTTAGACTTGGATGTGGGTGTACGGATGGATGATCAAGTGGTTTTGCATAGGAATTTGTACCAAGATAGATATAAAGAACGCTTTGATTCACGTCATTCTTCTTTTCTCAAGAATTGGAAGGTGGGTGATGAAGTGTTGATCAAAAAGCCAGGTCTATTGAGGAAAGGTCAATCGCGTTTCACTGGCCCGTTCACTATTGTGGAGGTCAGGAGGAATGTGGTTGTTCTTGATTCTGGTGAGGTTTGGAGTATGTCACGGCTGGTTGAGTGGACACCTGGTTTTGGTCGTGACAGTCATAATTCTGAAACTCAAGACAGTGTTCCCATTGTTCCAAATGGGGATGGTCAACGAAGGTTGAGATTTAAACCATCTTGGCACAAGGATTATGTAATGTCAAGTTAGTTTGTTTTGGTAAAAAAATGTTTAGTAGTTTTTCTTTTTGTTAATATTGTGTTTATTGCATATGAGGGATTGTATAGATTATTTCTCATATTTGTTTGGGAGGGAGATGTGTTGTGGGTTTATTTTCATTTGTTACTTATGTATAATTCTGTCTTATTTTCTACTACTGTTGCTAGGTTGTGCCTCACCTACTGTGTGGTCATAGCATAGCAACAGAATGCTGTGGGGACTAAGAGAATGTGAAGTGGGACAGTTGGAGGAGACTGTTGTTTGGACTGGTGGTCTTTTGCCTTTGCTTGAATAAACTTCAGCTTATTTAAATCCACTGCTGGACTTATTATTGAAGGAGTGATAACCTTAACAGTGGACTCTCACCACCATTGGACACAGGACACTCTGTGAAAAGAAAGAATAAAATCCCCCCTTTTCAGTTTTGCTAAAACACATGGGGGTGTACAATGGAGTCTGGTGGCAAAACAACCCCCTCTATCAATGACATTGCCCCTCTGCCTTGCTGTCTATCTGCTCCGACACCTTTTCTTGAAAAAGGACACCTAATAGGGAAACCCCCCACATATATATTTAGATGTATATATAAGAAAAACAGCCCCCATCCTCCTGTCTCCACTTTTCATTACAATGAGCGGGCGGAAATGATCACATTTTCTGGCCGCAGTTGCCTTATGAAATTCATGAGCACCTCATAAGCATTGCATGATAATGTCAAGCAGTGCGTGCATATGCGAAACATAGGTGGGCCGCTGGGGATATACTTAACTTAGGAAAAGATAGTCAAAGTGCTTTCTCCACCCGCGTTGCAATACAGTTTCATGCAACCAGGTAGAGAGAAAGAAACAGCAAGGAGCGTCTGTATTGCCATAGCAACGTAGCATTCTGCGGGCAAACGTCACCGACGTAACTTACGATGACCACAACCCGGCTCCCACGTGACGGGAAGCTGTGTGCCTGGTCGGGTATTTCAGAATGGAAAATCACCGCTCCCGCTCACCTTCACGGCGAGAGCGGACGAGCGGTCAGAGGGAGGAGCACCCACCTTGAAGAAGTAAGGAGAGAGGGGGGCGGGTGCAGAACCCGACTGAGGACGAAGTTAGGAATCACATTAAAGGGAAACGCCCTCGAGGATCGAACATGGAACGATACCTGGGGCTAGAGCCTATATCTCCGCATTTGTAGGTGACAGTGGTGTGGTAGTAGGGGCACTCTAGGAGATTGTGGGACAAACGCTACATTACCCGCCTATAGAGGGCACTAAGGATAGTGATCTCTAGGCATTATGGACTTAAACGAGCATTGATATTTATACACCCGTAGGGGTAATCCTGGTTGCAGGGTTATTTTGAGGTGCATTACCATCTAACCACTATATATGTATCCTTGTTGATTTGTCCCCCCGCCCCCCCCCCCCCCCCCCCCAGAGTGTGACTACATGGGGTCTCTCCTTGTCTCTCGCCAGTTCTAGCAATGTTCTAATGTAAACTTGGTAAGTGACAAGGCATAATATGACCTTTTGATAAGGAGTGAGAGATGCGAGAAACAGTACATAAGCATAGCGATCTACGCATACGATTCTAGCAGGTGAATCTACATAAGTTTCACATTATTGAACAACGTCATGTTATCTTTAAATCAAGGATACTGTTATGGGCATTATACCCGTGTTGTGGTGGATTGACAATGATTGATGCGCTGTGATAAGCTAAACTACGAGAGAGAATGATTAATAGTGACCTCTCTTGTTTGTTGTTTTTTGTTTCTCTTCCATATAGTATTACGGAAGAGTGTTACTTAGTGGATACCTCGGTGCAGGAACAATTGGGTCATGTACAACCGCACTCTAGGTAACGAGGTGACCGTGGTCTTGGGATTGGAAAGGTCCTGACGAAGGCCCGCTTGACCCTATACTGTGGGCACATCAATGCGGCTGAAACATGTCGACAAATTGCCAGTAAGGAGGGGTGTAAGGAGTTCATAATCTCTTCCAGTCACCACCATCCTTCACGTTTTTAATACTGGCCGGAGGGTCCAGGAATAAATTTTACGCATAGCGACACCTCCAAGCTAGTTTTAACTCACACTGCACTTTCAGTGATCCCAGTCAAACTGTTTCTATATATCTTTATATGTTGTGTCTTGTCTTGCCCTACCCTATTGCTCCACCCTAGGTGTTGGTCTGTGCAGGGGTGTACTGAAGCAGCCCTATGATGAAGCATGTCACACAATTGTGCAAGCGAGGGCAGTATTTCGACACAGAGCAAGTGCCACCACAGAGACAGATATTTTTTCACTCTCTACTCCTTTAGGTGTGTTCAAGCAATTCATTAGCTCCAGCACTACATGCATCATCATCATCTAAGCAGAGATTCTGTGAACCAACACAAACAACAACACACCTGCCACTATACCAATACAGCAAATAAAAAGGCAGCAGCCCTGGAACAGTAGCACTATATGAATCCTGGCCATCTCTTCTGACACCTGAAAGCAGCACTACAAGAGAACACACCTCCCACTATAACAACGCAGCACACAACAAAGCATAAGCTCTAAAGCATCAGCCCAGCACGCATCTCTTAAAACACTCCACCACCAAGACAAGATACTGCACATCGCCTCCGCTGAAAACACAGCAAACAACAAGGCACCAGCTCTACATGCATAATAATCTCTGCAGGTACTTCAGGCACCAGCAACAGACAAAACAAACACCCCTAAACAAACCCAATGAACAATAAGGCAACAACTTCCATAGCCCTACATGCACAGTTATCCCTGCAGATACTTCATGCACCAGCAACAGACGAAACAAATACCCCTAAACAAACCCAGTGAACAATACAGCAGAAACTCCCACAGCCCTACATGAATAATAATCTCTGCAGGCACTTTGGGGCACCAACAGCAGACACGCCTATAAAACAAGCTAACAGAAAGGCAGCAATCCCCAAAGCCCTTCATGCACAATAAACTCTAGAGGTACTTCTGTCACCAGACAAACAGACACCCCTGCACAAAAAATAAGGCAGCAACGCCCACAGCCCGACATGCACAATGACCTCTCCAGGAGGCACCTGCACCAGGCAAACAGACACCCCTGCACAAAAAATAAGGAAGCAACGTCCACAACCCTACATGCCCAATGACCTCCACAGGCACCAGAACCTGGCAAAAACACACCCCTGCACAAAAATAAGGCAGCAACGCCCACAACTCTACATGCCCAATGACCTCTACAGTCACCAGCACCAGGCAAACAGACAACTGCACAAAAAATACAGCAGCAATTTCCACAGCCCCACATGCATAATAATCTCTGCAGGCAATTCAGGCACCAGCACCACAGTCCTATAACAGGCATTTGCAATGCAATAGGTCTCGCATTTACTAGAGTTTGAGCTATTGGCGTTGTAAATGACAATGCCTTTTATTTACTTGTTGATTTTTAAAACATAAATAAAATGCATTGTTATTTACATTGCCAATAGCTTAAACTCTCCCAAATGCGAGACCTATTGCATTGCAAATGCTTGTTTTTTACTGGTACCAAAAAGTAGGGCAGTACCATTCTCAGCATTGTTGAGGCCTCTGCATTACAGAATGGAACACACCGTTTTTTTCCTCCACAGGGGAATTTATGTACCAGGCACCAGTGAAACGAGTAAACTGAACAAGCGGAGACTTTAAAACCAAGAAAAGAGTTGCACAATACACATGAACAAAAACATTATCATAAATAATGACCGTTTGCAGCATACATTATATGCCATTCTCAAGAGTAACAAAAAAAGTTAGAAATTGAAAAATAAAGAGCTACTGAAACTGGCTGTCGGTACGACTAGGAGCGGATGAGAGTGTAAATAAGGAGACTGTATTGATTTGTCATGGAATAGCACTGAAGCTGTCAGTGGCAGGGATCACACTGATTTAATGTACTAAATCCACTTTCCCACTACTTTGCGGCACTGAAGTTCAAAGCCAATGTAATACACAGCCTTGATTGCCTTTCTGAACTGCAGCCCAAGGTGTGAAAGGGATGCTGCCCAAGAAAACACACCCTTCCCTGCTTGCTGCATGTGTTCAAAGCTCGATAAAGAAACAAGGCACATGCATGTGGATGGTTTGGCACCGGGGGCACCAGAGAGTGCACAAAGTGCACGGGAGCCCTCAAGGAGGACCCGGCTTGTGCCCTGGAGAGACGCGTGCACGCTCATTGTGTGCCTGCTTATATCAGTCTAATCTTGTATTTATAGTAGGATACGGTTTGAGGGCGCGGGAAAAGGACTATATATCATGCATAGCTGCCAAGGTTTCAGATTGCTATGTGTGATATTTGCATCATTTGAGTGTAATTATGAGTGGCATTTCAGCACCTATGAGTGACACTTTCTTCAGAGCAAAATCAAGCAATGAAGACGAGGGAAACATATAAAAAATTATCACAAATTACACCCATTCGTGCAACGTGACTGCGCCAGGAAAATCACATTTTAACATAGCATAAGAGTCAGTGGACCAGTACGTGAGCTTGACTTACATCGCTGCCACGTTTTCAGATTGGTTATGTTTATATTTCCATTGTTTCAATGCACTTCTGAGTGGCATTTAACTGCAAATGAGTGAAACTGAGAGTGACATCGAAAAAGCTAAATTAAGAAGAAACTTCAAACTGTTGAGCAGTGAGAAGGGTTAAAAATTACTTGGAACTAATGCAAAACTCCTCAAAACCGCTTTCTAAGATGACCATTATATAAAACAGTCGAGGCTCCATTGTTCATCTCGATTAAAACAGTAAGTAACTCGGCTGCATCAGCGAGTATAGACTTGCTGTGAAAACCGCACCACAGCGCTGAAGAAGACATGTTTGCATATGTCACACTGCCCAATTAAGCTTGCTGCAGGAATTATTTTTTAGCGGAAAAAACATCAGTTTAACCTAGCACAGCCACATAAACCGACACAAATAACTATCCCATATACTGACCTGCTGTCTGGAGACCGGGTGGCGGCAGAACAGCAACTGAAAGGAATGCTGCAACATCAGTGCCTCAGGGGTCAAATCACCAGGGTCTCAGATGTCTGCTGTACCCAGTGCGCGCTAACAATACCGCGCGACACAAGGGCAGTGGTTTCAGCTTCATGGATGCTCCGGGCCGGCCCGCCCGTCCAGCGCCAAATTATCTCCTGACTCACTCACGGACCGGACATTAACGCTACCCACTGTCCAGGGCACAGGCTTCTCTACTGTGCAGTTCTGGGGTCAGGAGGGGTGAGCTGCAGCTCTCGGTACTTCAGCACCTCATGCAAGTCTGTACACAGAAGTACTGCACACACGGTAACCGCCCTGATGCACTGTATTATCTCACTGCACAGGAGTGACCCGTGCAGTGCAATTCAGTCATTTTCCTCTGTTACTTTGTGTAGCCAATGTTATTCGCTAAAGGGCATCTGACTGTTAACTAACAAGCAAATATTTGGGAATTCGCTGATATTCACGGCCTAGACTACTTGACAAAAGTAACGTTGTGAATAAACGCAGAAATACATGCATGGCAATTTACTGTTATCACGGAAGCATGCAAAGATGACAGGGTGTACTCACAACGTGTATTGTGTTACAAAGAGATAATCTAAACAAGCGGCACTGACAGCGATTGCATCGCGATCGCTATTGTCAAACAAGGGAAAGTGAAAGAACGCCATGCGCGCGTTGTATGCACGCCGTGAGCGTGCACATCGGCGTCTTCTGCGGCTCGTGCCCAGTGGCAGCGCCTACGGACTTCGCCGTACTTACTTAAATAAGTGCTGCGCGGCTCGTGCGGCCCAGGGAGGTAGACAGTAGAGAAAGTCCGGCGGGAGCCCACCCAGCGTTCGTGAATGCCGCATGGTGCTGCCAAAGCAGGATTTCAGACGGGGCTCCTGTGAGCAAGAGGGAGCACCGCATGTTGCTGCAGTGACCGGCTGAAGACGGAGACCAGCCGAGGAGCAGCGCAGAGTCCCCACAAGAGCCGGTAAGTGGGGTGAGGCATGCTGTACATGTAAAGCGCGCCGCGCTTGGAGCTCGCGTGCGCAATAAAAAACGTGTGCAAAAACTCTTGTATGCATTTGGCAAATTTTTTAATTTGTTGATCAAACAAACAGGACGCAGCAACCATAAGTAAGTAAAACAACAAACACAAGTAGAGAGGAGGTATATTGCAATAGCCCATAGCTAAAGCGAGCATGCATTTCTCGTGTGTTTGTTAATTAAAGAAGCACACATGGGGCTAATTAACGCGGCGCCAGCCGTACATGTGCAGATCTTATACATTTGATGCTAGCGCGTCTTCACAAGCGCGTTCACAACCTCCAATCGCCCCAGTCTGTCTCCCTTGAGAGGCATCAGCAAGACCGAATAAAAACGGGCAGAGACAGGGTCCGCTGAGGGAACTCAAAAACGGTAATTAGGTATTGGTGTGCTGTTCCTCTTATGGTCATTTTGTACCCCTCCTACAATTTTCGACCCTTAAGTACATTCTTACAAATATCACTTGAGATTTGCGAGCACACGCAGGTTGGAGGGACTCCAGTTACACCAATATGCATGCCAACATCTGGGATCTAATAAGGACTGGATATTTAACAAAAAATAAAAATCAGAACGAATATGCGACAATAACGTGCAATGGAGCGAGTGACTGGGGAGAGAAAATATACTGTACCTGCCCCTAGGCATCTTCTTCCGGTACGCAATCACCAAGGTAACGAACATAACAACGGGTGATTCTGTGCATGCTGTACGCCAGTCTGTCAGTGCGCATGCAAAATTGCCTATATCGAAGGAGAGGCACAGCCGTTTACGCTAGCACTCGTAACCAATCAAAAAAGTGGTCACGTATTCTATCGGGGCGGAGAAAGTGTGGTGTCTTTAGATTGGTTCTATGCTTCTTCTCGTGGGATTGGCTGGAATAAAATCTGCTAGTTCTTTGATTATTGGATCTGGTTTGCGACTCCTGAAACGGTACGATGTTTATTTTAGCTGCTAGCAGTTCCATATTGTTCTTGATTAGTTTGCAATGTTTGATGTGCAGGAAGGTTGGCTCTATGTAGAGAGCATTTTTTTCCCTGTCAGTGTGGGCGATCCGGTAAAGGACGGTATCGGATTAGATTTCAGCGCTCCCTGCTGACTTTATGCTTAGTACATGTGCCTCAGGCCACGCATATTGTTGCCATTTCTATTTTTTTATTGTAGCCTTCTCAATGACACATTTTTGAACTCCTCTTGACATTAAAATACAGCCGAAGCAGCGAATTACAGCTATGTGCAGAGATTTAATAAACACTTTAAAGTACAGCGAAGCACCGTAGGAATTCGTTTAACTAAGACCCTCTCTGCCTTCGAGGCATCGTGGGTAGGCGCCAAGAAAAAAAGCCGCGGATGCGGTGAGGGGGGTCGGCAGCGGCGGGGTGTGTGCGCGCACGTGTGTGTGTGCGTGTGCGTCTGCGCAAGCGCGTCCACAGACCCCGATCGCTGCACGTGCCCCGGTCTGTCTCCCTTGAGAGGCATCACGGCAACAATAGTTCTCGTTGGCGGCAGCGCTTTGCGCTGCAACGCCAGCGAGACCTAAAAAGGAACTCCACAAAATCTGCAGTGCATGAATCATCTCTCCATACACACTTCACTCACCAATTCAAGACAAAACACACCACCACAAATACAAACAGAGCTACAAACTTCATATTAACATAAAATATAAATGAAACATTTTATGGAGTGCCTAGACCAAGCATATGAGGCACTTGTCTCTCTAAAGCCCATTGGTCATCTCTGAAAAGGTGAGGTTGTATTTCAATAGATTATTATTAAGGCTCCCTGTTTTCTGTTTTTACTGATTTTTACAGATCAATACGACAGAAATCTATGTATTTTCCTGTCTGTACTTATTTTTAAATGTGGATAAAAACATAAATTGTTTTTTTTTTAGTGATTCTTAAAGCTGTAAGTCATTGCTGCCAAGCGAATAGCTATGAGGATTGACAGGCAAGGGGGTACAAGATAAAACAGAAAATATTTTTAGTAAAGAGGCTTAAACAGCAGTATATATGCACAAGGTTGAGTGCATTGATTTATCATCTGTGAGTTTTCATATCATCGAAACCTCTCAGGCATTGAAGCATGAGTGCACATTTATCAGTTTATTACATGTGGAAATATACCAGTTTCAGCTTAATTTTTTCACAAAACCAAAAATAAATATGAATGTATACAGATAAAATTAGCAAAAAATAATTATGAATAAATACAGATGGAAAACTTGAAAAAATAAATACCATAAAACCGGGAGCCCTAATTATGATCAGTGGTTAGTCAGCAGTAAGACTTCTAATTTTGCCATGCAGGACCATCGATTGAGATGATTTTGTCATTGTTCTTCTGTTAAAAAGCCTTACAGGAACAGGCCTAAATTAGCAGACCATAGATGACTACTGGTCGCTTTCAATGATGCTGAACGAGAAAAGTGCTATGGGCCCTCCACATGGATGGTACCGCGCATGAACCCCAAGCACCAGAACATGTACCATGAGCAACCATCAACAAAGCAACAACCAGAAGGCAATGCAACCTTCAAGGCATTCAAGCGCGGTGTCTGTTCCCTACTGGATCCTCCAATCTCACACTCCATCATTCACAGAGAAAATAAAAAAGATCAGAACCCAAGTGGATTACACAGAGGCAACCACACTATCTACGATCCCATCATGCTACCCCCTGAGAGGACAACCTTCCTCTCACCCACTGAATCCCAAATGTTCTCAACTCCCCAAAGGCGACATTGAAAGATCTTCCATAGTAAAATCCATTCATAGAAGCATTGGCAATTCCTCCCTCTAAAAAACAGAATCTTCCCAAGTGAGCTCAAAACGGACAGATCTTCCTTGGGTCTTCTCCGCTTATACACCTGGGATCTGGAACAACATTCCAATCAACATCAGAACTGCTTAAACCTCCACGAATTAAGAACGCAACAAAAAAAATGACACTTTGTCAAAGAAAACCACTTCCACACACTATAGTAGCCACTCTGGGCTCAGCCCTCCTTTGCTCTGACAGCGCACCTCTGGTCTGATTGGCAGCCTGTAGCGCTTAATTTGAGGCAGTGGTTGCAGGAAGGGTTCACCAGCACTTATTTATGGGGACCGGGACTCCTTTTTGGGGACCAGCCACTTATTTTGCATAAATTGACCTTAATCAAGGGAGTGAAAAACACACAAGGGGGGGAGAGAGCGATGGAAAAGCAGTCGCATAGGAAGAACGCAGTAACCTACAAGAGCAAGTGAAAGAGGCAGGGAGTGTTTGGTGGAGGATTAAAGAGGCACAAGATGGAATCAAGACCACGCAGCCTTGGTGTTTAGTACCCTGCCCTCTGAAAACTGACTTATGAGCAAAACTTTGGGCCCCAACACATATTCTTTTACAAATTAAGCACTGGCTATAGTATAACTAATAAAATAAGCTCGAGGGAGGATATACCCACCTGGAGATTCAACTAAACCATTCCCTGCCGCTCACATATGTTTTTGATGCTCAAATCTGCAGCACATCTGCGTTTCCTGCACTCACTAACAAACCCTGCAGAGGCCTTTTTAGAGCAGCTTTCAAACACATCTATTGCTAACAGGGGCGCCACTAGCTTCAAACTTCGGGGGGGGGGGGGGGGGGGCTCACACTTTGAACATTTTGGGCAGGGCATAGGCACAACCTGTGTCAAAAAGTTTTGTAGGGGCTCTCTTTACTGTTGTTGTATGCTAAATAATATGGGGAGCATTTTTCTGGACAATATGTGGACATTGGTGCATTTTGAAGCATACTGGGTCAACAGCATCGGTCTCAATGTATTATCCTTTAGTGGGATTTCAGGATTCTCTATCAAGGAATTTTAGAAGAATGAACAGTGAATGCTGCATTTAAATGTACATTGGGTCAGTAGAGCAAGTAGGATGTGGAATTTCAGGAACCATAATTGGCAAATAGTGTATTACAAAATGCACCAGGCCAGTTGAATGGGCCTTAACATAGTGGGATTCAAAACAATGAAAGATATTTAGGTATACTTTCACAAACAAGATTTTTTAAAATGTGTAGCAAGTGGTTCAGTTTAAATGCATGTGTTTTGTCGTTGTTTCGTTTCATAGCGCATTTCTCAGCACACAATACGTTTATGTTAGAATACACGCCTATTAGAATCAACCACTTTCTTGCTAGTCCTTAGAAGGATGACTTATGCCCAGACACTGTAACTCAGCAAACAGTGAATCCATATTCAGTCGTAGTGCATGGTAATCCTGAGTTTCATTTCCCATCAAGTATACATTGTTTTGATACACTTGGCTAGCACCATAGCCTGAAATGCATTTATCATTTGGACAGATTTTGTCTTCAACAGCAACTGGAGTGTAGAAAGGGGGCATAAAGTGTGATTATCAATGACGCCTCTCACACAGATGAGTCTTAACTAGGATATCACCAGGTAAACTCTATTATGCCCTTTCCTAGCATGGCACTGTCCTGCCAGCTGCTGGTTTTGGGGTCCATTTACACAGTGGCAGGGTCAGATATTAACCCTAGTTCCAATGTTCTGTGGTTCACACTCCTTTTCTTCCAGCTAGACTGAAGAGTCAGTGAGAGTCTGTTGCGGAACTCAAGGTGGGTGGAGGGGTCCACCGTGAATTGCCATTTATGATGAGAGTGTTTCATGTCACTTCCACTTTTCTATTTTAGTCATTTGAATTCCATGGCAGCACAGAATCATTGTCTAAGCATGCATGTCATACATGAATATTACCAGGAGAGTTTTGAATAAAAATACTATAAAGAAATATGCAGCAACAGTTCATGGAGAAAAAATGCTACAACTTATAATCGTACATCTCTGGAAATTCACTTAAGTTTTATAGATGGTGTGGTGCATATGTTTACCTGGAATCCTTGCGTGGGGTAAAAGAATCATGAAATATGACATCTTGGGGTTAGGGTAATGTTCAGTAGAAGCGTAAATATGTATTCATAGAACAATGACGGGCTGGCTTCTAACAGCAGTGATGTGTGCCAGGTCAGAACATTTAAGAAAACTGTTTGGGTGAACACTACTAAGGAGCACTGCTCCTCCTCTTAAACTAACTCATTCACTCCCGCTCCCAGTCCCTAAACAATTGTAGAGACCTAATCCCTAACCTGATGCTCGCTCTGCCCTCCCAGGATCTCAGTTACTCCTCCAAAACTCCATCTTCAGAGATGGGTACACAGTAAAATGGTACTATTAGGAGGAGGCACACAAGAGGTCAGCTTTTAGATATTGCAGTGCGGCTGAGTAGTTTCCCATCTTAGAGATACACTCAGACCTACCTTCGCATTGATTTAATAGTATATCATGATTAACAAAGCAACCCAGAAACTCCTTCCCTCCCCCTCCACTCACTGTATCGGACTTTCTTCGCTCTCTACCTGTTCTGAGATGCCTCATGCTGGTTACCTATAGATCACTGCTGCCTCGCCAGTGGGGTACCAATATCATGGTCAATAACAGCCAGCGGGGTACCAATATCATGGTCAATAACAGCCAGCGGGGTACCAATATCATGGTCAATAACCGCCAGCGGGGTACCAATATCATGGTCAATAACAGCCAGCGGGGTACCAATATCATGGTCAATAACAGCCAGCGGGGCACCAATATCATGGTCAATAACAGCCAGCGGGGTACCAATATCATGGTCAATAACAGCCAGCGGGGTACCAATATCATGGTCAATAACAGCCAGTGGGGTACCAATATCATGGTCAATAACAGCCAGCGGGGTACCAATATCATGGTCAATAACAGCCAGCGGGGTACCAATATCATGGTCAATAACAGCCAGCGGGGCACCAATATCATGGTCAATAATAGCCAGCGGGGTTCCAATATCATGGTCAATAACAGCCAGCGGGGTACCAATATCATGGTCAATAACAGCCAGTGGGGTACCAATATCATGGTCAATAACCGCCAGTGGGGTACCAATATCATGGTCAATAACAGCCAGTGGGGTACCAATATCATGGTCAATAACCGCCAGTGGGGTACCAATATCATGGTCAATAAACGCCAGTGGGGTACCAATATCATGGTCAATAACAGCCAGTGGGGTACCAATATCATGGTCAATAACAGTCAAAATTCACACCCACTTCAGCCATGACCTTAAACGAGGTACTGACATTTGAACAAGCGGTTTTGAAGGAGGTCAATAACATCACCACTGATCGTCCGTTTGATAATCTCTCTAATGAAGAAAGATCACTGCTCAGACACCTTACAGAGGATGACACCATCATATTGAAACCTGCAGACAAAGGAGGGGCCATCGTCATCCAGGATAAATGTGTCTATGATGATGAATGCATACGACAGTTATCTAACAACAGATACTACGAATCCATCAATGAAGATCCCACCACACGCCTCTCGACCATGATACAACACTTGACGTCTGAAGCAGAGGCAGAGGGATGGATTACCAGGGAAGAGGCTCTATTCCTTCTGAACAGCAAGCCACGTACACCCTACTTCTACTGCCTCCCTAAAATTCATAAGGGTGTCTCCCCCCCACCAGGTAGACCGATTGTGTCCGGGATCAACTCCCTTTTGGAACCCCTGAGTAAATTCTGTGATGTGTTCCTACGCCCCCTGGTGACCGAGACCCCGACGTACCTGAGAGACACCACAGAGGTACTCAACCTCATTGAGGGATTCGCCGCACCAGAGTCCATTAACCTGTTGGTCACCTTAGACGTGGAATCGTTGTACACTAATATTCCTCAAGATGCCACGTTGGCGGTCCTTGAACGAGCCCTCCGCAATATCGACCCATGGACGTCACCTACCCCGATTACCTTCATCTGTGACTGTGCGGCGATAGCACTCAAAGAGAACTTCTTCGCCTTTGAGAACAACCTCTATCACCAAACACAGGGCACCAGCATGGGGAGCACCTTTGCGCCGAGTCTGGCCTGTCTATACATGGCGAACTTCGAAGAAGAACACATTCTCTCAGACACCAACCCATATAACAACAATATCTTGTTATGGCGCAGGTACATCGACGACATAATCATCTTCTGGAAAGGGGATAAAGAGACATGCCAGACATTTTTTACGTGGATGAATACACTAAATCCATACCTTAAATTTGCAGGCACACTGTCATCTGATGCAGTACCATTTCTTGACCTTCTGATATCCCTGGAAGAAGGACGTCTGATGACCACCAACTATAAAAAGCCCACAGATAGGAACAGTTTACTCCTATTCCAAAGTCACCACCCGAAGGCACTAAGAAACAACTTACCGGTTGGGCAATTCCTCCGCCTACGCCGCAACTGTAATACGATCATTGAATTCGAAAAAGAGGCAGACACTCTAACAGAGAACTTGATACAAAGAGAATACCCAAAGAAAATCATAAAGCAGGCACGTAAAAGAGCAAGAAATAACCACAGAGAGGCCCTATTGGAAATCAAAGAAAAAACTACCTCAGATATACTAACATGTGTGACATCTTTTACCCCGAACTCCAACAAAATCCAGAGAATAATCATGAAACACTGGAAGATCTTGGAGATGGGAGAGTTCCAACCAGGACCTAAACCTCTCTTTGCATTCAAGAGAACACAAAATCTGAGAGACATGCTAGTCCACACACGCCCTAGGAACATTATCAAGACACAACCAACTTTATGGAATCTTCCCCCGGTAACTGGCCATTACCCATGCGGATCGTGCTCAGTATGCACACTGACTAGCAGCACTAAGGAACTTGATCTAGGACTTGCAAAACCTTGGAAACAAATACGCCATACCAACTGTAACACAAAAAATTGTGTGTACATGATCACCTGCCCTTGTGGTTCACGATACATTGGCATGACTATGAGACCAATCAAAACACGAATTGGGGAGCATAAAAGCACGATTCGGTGCAAACGTACAGCAACCAGACTACAAAGTCATTTCTTGGATAAAAATCACTCCCCAGAAAGCTTACGATGGACCATCATCGAATCTAATCCCCAATGGTCGGCATCCACTCTGTTTAGGCAAGAACAACGATGGGTGTTTAGATTGAGAAGCAACAAAGGGGGACTGAATGAAGATATCCCCTGGGTTGAATTATCTTATTAATGGTAGATGACGAGATGATATCAGGTAGTTTGTTACAACAAGCACCACTATTTTGCAACCCAGCTAGATACTTCACTTTAGGCCACCAGCCCGATTACACTACCAAACTATCAGGGATAGTTGGGATAATAACACATGAATCTGGCAGGTCCCCGCTGACATTTCTCGTAATGACATTTCTCGTAATGACCACTGCTGTATCTGTAGCCTGGGGTGCTGCTTATTATCACTAACATTGTTTTGAGGCACCATCCAGCTACGGATACAATTATGATATAACTTGGTATAATCCCCTGAAAAGCAAGCGCAATATTATTCCAACATACCTCTGCTGCTTATATTACTTAGCCCCAGTATGTATTACCATTATTGCCACACTTACTGAACCGCCATAGGCACATCATGTGACATTCCTTTCGAGGCTTATAACGCTGTGATCCTACCCCCGAGTGGGAACATGATCGTTTTTAATACGTCTATTTTTCTTATCTGAGAATACCATCTTTAACAGTTATTAATTATAATTTCCGCTAACTCCATTTATTGATGTTATTTTCCAGTGTACACACATTTACCATAGTGATTTGTGTGTTGAGGTATTGCTCTATACCTCCCACCCCCTGACCCCACGGTATCCGTAACCAGCTCCATTCACTGAGTCCCCTATGGACCGTTTTACCACTCCAACATGGCCGCCAGAGCCAACAACCCAGCCCTTTACTGTCCTCCGTCGTACATGTTGACTGACGGGCACATTCCGATAGGACGTCATTAGTCGGAGCCTGCTTCCTGCCCGGCAGCACTACATAACCTACTGGTTTATGCACCCTGATGTCACCGGCAGAGCAACGCTCGGGTAGGTCACCCCGCAACGTAAGGCCACACGTCTAGTAAGTACCGGCACCTTATCACGGGACGCCCGAGCAGTATCCTCGATTCAGGTATTGTCAAGTCTCTCTTACCTATTAATACCTCTACTAATTACAGCCTTACAACGCGGCTCTAGCTGACGGAGCCAATCACCAAGTTGGAGAGGGTAGGCGTGTGCTCCCATTTTTTGTGTCTGCTTAATTTGATATGCACTGTTGTTTTGCACGTGACCTCCTCACGTGTACTTAGCACTAAGATTATACCGTGCAAGTTTATTCACAGGAGAGGACACCATAGTTACTATACGACCGGCACTTGCACCGCCCTGCTATGGGTAGTCACTCCCCACCATATTCAGCGGAGATACAGGCTTGTTAACAGTTTTATCTCGTACTCTTTTGATGTGGAGAGCCTTCACAGCACCAACTCTTAGGGGTCGCTATGAAACACCAATATACCGATGTCTTCTCAGCACCATTGCAGTGTTGCATTCCAGTCAGTCACGAACGTCTCGTGTGTCACACGTAATTCCTATTATTAATCATCACCCTCACACCTTTTCTGCTTATGCTGGGTAGTATCCCGGTACCCTGCCGCGTAGTAAGCATGATCACCACGTATCAATCACCGGTGGTCTACATGCACTGGGCACCTTAGCACAGACTGTGCAAAAGTGTCCACATTATTACGGCACCCTTGATATGTTTTTCCTTTTCCCCCCCTCCCCCCTTCCTCGCTCCCCCCTTTTTTTGTTATGTCTCCTTTCAGGCTGTGATACAGGATTTTCGTATAAAAACAGATTCTGGACACGATCTGTCAAGCATACCAGACCTAGGTAACGAAAGGGATTACGGGTTGTCTTTTCCCGAACCCTTGTTTCTTATATTATTCTTCTTTTGGTCCTGACGAAGCGCTCCTGGATCCAATAGGGACCATCAGATAGCGCGAAACATGTTGACCTGACTTTTTTTAGAGCACTTTTTGTTAATACACTACACGGGTTGAGAGAAGTGGGACTTTATTTGGTTCAGTTTCCCCTCTCATATTAGCACTACCGTGCATCTCCATCCCCGTCCATGTTTTAATTTGAACCAGGGACCTCCCAATTAAACTTCGTTTGGACCCTGTTTCAATTTTATTACCTGCACTCACTAGCACACTATTACCCACACACCCACACTCACAAATGCGGCAACTCTTAAAAGAACTCCGCCAGAGAGCCCCTAACCAAGGGCCCGTGAGGGACTGCAGCGCCACCCCCACGAGGAGCAACTGTGCCCAATGATGATGCCAAACATCCGTAAGGGTGTGTGAGGGCACCAAGTACCACACCAAGGAGTACCCTCTCCTCACTCTGCACACTCACCTTGCATTTGGAGACATCCCCTGCTTTCTATAGCTTATCCTTTGGCTATCACTTTCTTTCTTTTTGTAGGAACTGTAACCATCCATTGGGATAGTGACAATATCATGGTCAATAACCGCCAGTGGGGTACCAATATCATGGTCAATAACAGCCAGTGGGGTACCAATATCATGGTCAATAACAGCCAGTGGGGTACCAATATCATGGTCAATAACCGCCAGTGGGGTACCAATATCATGGTCAATAACCGCCAGTGGGGTACCAATATCATGGTCAATAACAGCCAGTGGGGTACCAATATCATGGTCAATAACAGCCAGTGGGGTACCAATATCATGGTCAATAACAGCCAGCGGGGTACCAATATCATGGTCAATAACCGCTACATACTCAATCTCCCTTTCTCATTCTCTCTGCCTTGCCCATGTGTTCTCTTTCCCATTCCCTTTGTGCTGTTAGGTGATCTTATGACAGCTTGAATAGCTATACAAATAAGCAACAACACATCTTAAGACGGAGACAACAACTGAAGTCCATCGTTCTAAAATTATACGTTATTATTTGGGGAGAGGATGATGCCTAACAGCTGGGGCAGTCGACCTAAAAAAAAAAAAATGGGGGATCCGGGTTCGTGTTTTGGCAACGACGCTCAACATTCTGTGATTCTGGGCAAATCACTTCATCTCCCCGTGCCTAACAAAAATGAATGTGTCCTCATGTAACGCAACTGGTGCAGTTAATAGTTTCTTCACTTCGATCTTAAAATGTCACCTTGGTTTTTGTCACTCTTTCTGTATCTCTATTTCTAGGCTTCATTCGGTCTCCATCCTCATCCGGGTAAAGGGGATCTCGTTGGTGAGCTACAAGAGATCTCTACATCAAACGCAGACAGCACAACGTCGGACACTTGACCCCCCAACCGGAGGAAATACTCGCCACTAGATGGCCACCATATTTGCTGCCACCAGTCCTTGAATAGCTGCACGTTTTTTTTGGCTGGTGGGACTCATAGGTCTAGAATTTGTCAATGCCCTGGCTATTTCTTTAAAATAATTACAAACGGTTCTGTCGGGTAAACAATATTGCTTCAAGAAAAATCATCATTTTTATGCATATATGAACACACATAGAGACCATAAGTAATTTTTAAAGAGGCTTTATGAATTGCATCATTCATAAACAACTAAAGGCAATGGCTGTCAATTGTAAAACGTAATTGCGACAAAGTGGCATGAAGTGACATAAAGTGCTCAGTGCTCTGGTGAAAAGTGCGTAATATATACAGTGTAATTTTTGCAGGATACGAATAATTTGCAAAGGTCAGTCTGAGCGAATGATCAAAACAAACTGCAAGTCGATTAAATCAGTCTTTTGTGCAGAGTATTTCAACTGATCCTTCAATAAGTGTCGACGTTTCAACCCAAGATAGCGTGGTTCGCTAGTCAAAGCGGGTCTTCTTCAGGACGGGGATAGACAGCCTATGAAATAGTAATGCATATGGTCAGGTGCGTTTTAAGAGACTGAATGGCGTCTATGAATGCGCAAGCAGGGTGAGGACTCACCAAATTACGCAAACCCAATGTTCCTTGAGGGGCGATGTGAAATGGAGAGGCAAGAGCAGAGGTATCCTGTTCTCCCTGATTAAAAAATAATAAAATGGTATAAGTAGCCCTATCGTGGCTAAGAGAATGATCAAATGAGTGTGATAATATGGAAGGACTTACTTGGAAGTCTGCGTGAGTTCCGTTCAAAATTGGAACGTGTCCGCGTAGGGAAAAGGATCGTCCTTTGCGGGAGTTTGGTATTCAGAGTGAATGATTTACTATAAAAAATTAAGGTTAAACTTATTCAGGAGTTCGAGTCAGCACAAACAGGCGGCTGACTCATCAAGAGGGAGGAGAAGGCGTGCACTCACCATCTAGTTTCTGTAATTCATGTACGATCAGAGGCGCGCAGGCAAACGTCCTGTCATTCGCGAGGTCTGTCAGTGAATGTGACAAGCACTGTCAATTAAATAAGCAGGGAAATGCACCGAATTTGGCGCGTGAAGCCGCGTCATCTTTCGGTTGCTTTGGAAACGCTCGTGACTCGGAAAGCTGAGTCCTGATTGGTTTTAATGGCGGGTCTTGATAGGCTAAAGTGAACGTTGTTATGGTAACGTCCAACTAGTTACTAGCGCTGTCAATTGGATGGGCAAGGAAATGCACCGGATTAGACACGTGGGGCCGCGTCATCCGTCGGTTGCTTAGAAACGCGCTTGACTCAGAGTCCTAATAGGGTTAAATGGCGGATCATGATGGGCTAGAATGAACGTTGTTATGGTAACGTCCAACATGTGTCTAATACTAGGAAACGCTCTGAGTCATTGTGAGGTGGCAGATCTCGATTGGCTAAGATGGACGTGGTAACGTCAAACTCAGGATAATGATAGCCCCGGTGTGTGTAATCAGAATGGGGCGATGTCAATAAAGGAATTGAATTGGAGCTTGAACAGTGATTAGGAGCGGTCTTGTGATGACATTCATAGCAAATAAGGCGATAATCAAATCGTGCATTGGAAATGTATATGAATCAAGCAAAACATGCGGGCACAAAGCGGATTTTGCTGTAAGTATTCAAAATGTATACATACATTTGGTGTTTGGGAGGCATTGGTGGAGATGATACAATAAATTAATTACACACAAATGGCTATCTGGCTAACATTTGGTTCATGTGAGCATTTGGCAATGTGGGATTATGTACATATCAAAAATTCCACAGATATACAGGTGGTTATGACGCATCTGACTGGTATACATGGAAAGGTAAAAAATTAATAAATACAATTCTTGTCAAAAGGTGTGCCCACCATCTCAAGGTATTGGATGTGTTTCAATAAAGCTTAGCTAAGTATAGAGACATATCTGAATGCCTTAAGTGTGGCACATCCTGGTCTGTGTCCTGTGTGACCAAAACATGGGGGTATGTGCGCGGGATTCATGTTACAGTTCTACCCATGGTACTGGAGATATAGACTAAAGTTGCCCCATGGTACTGGAGATATAGACTAAAGTTGCCCCATCTGTTTTGCCGTCTCTTCAATTTCGTTCAACCCGGTTTGTACAGAGTTAAGCAAATGGATCCACCTACATTCTTTATAGTTTAGGGTCCCAGAAATCGCACCACCCCTAACATTGGGGCTAACTTTCTCTAGGATCCACCATTTGATGCTGTCCGGGGGGTGATTGTGTGTCACAAAATGCTCAACCATAGGTGCCCCTTGTACTTTACACCTAATCCTGCTAGTATGTTGGAGGATTCTGGCTTTCGCTTTCTGAATTGTTTGACCTACATAAATAAGGCCACAGGGACAAATGATGGCGTAGATAACTTGCGAGCTATTACAGTTGGTGAATTGGGGCAATTTGTACGTTTTATTGCCATAACTAAAACAGTTCCCCTCCTGGCAGAGGTCGCATGCTTTGCATTGCCCACACTTGTGGTGTCCCGACAATGGTGGCAGTCCAAAATAGTTTCTCAGGTCTAGTTGTTTGGGTGGTTCAAGGAAGGCTCGTACTAGTGAGTCTTTAATGTTTTTACCCCGCTTGAATGCAAAGATAGGGTCTTGCTGGATCAACAATTCACTCGCTACCAGATTCCAGTACTTTTTCACGATTCTTTTGATGTCATTGCTCCTTGTGTTGAATGTTGTGACACAAACGATATTGTTGTCAATGGTGTTTTTAGCTTTGACCTCTAACAGCTGTTCTCTTGGACAGTACCAGGCACGTTTCTTCGCTCTTTTCAGAAGACCCATGGGGTAGCCTCTCTCCCTCAATCGGTTTATGAGGACATCTGATTCTTTGAAGTAATCCACTCTACGGGTGCAATTTCTTCTTAGTCTCAGGTACTGTCCGTAGGGTAAGTTGTCTCTCAGATTGCGGGGATGATGCGAGTTGTATCTTAATAGTGTGTTTCGCTCCAAGGCTTTGCGGTAGAGGTCACAGTAGATGAGTCCTTCCTCCACTCGAAAGGTGAGATCCAGGAAGTCGATTGACTCGTTGTTGGTGGTCATAGTGAATTGTATATCATTTGACCTAGCATTGAGCCACTCATGGAAGTTATTAAGTTCCATTCTATCACCGGACCATACCATGATGACATCGTCAATGTAACGTTTCCAAATGGTAATCTGGTTTAGGAATGGGTTTTGGAGACTGTACAGATGTTCCTCCTCGTAGTTATCCATAAAGATATTTGCCAGGCTCGGCGCATATGTGGCTCCCATCGCCACTCCTTTGCACTGGTAGTAGAAATGTTTCTGAAAGATAAAATAATTCTTTTTCATTGCGATCTCCAAGAGTATAATCAAGAAATCGGTCGGGATCCAATGGGGTCTCTCTCGTTCATCCAGGACGGTTCTAATAACTTCCAAGGCTTTGTCTTGGGGGATTGAGGTATATAGTGAGGAGACATCCAATGTGACCAGCAGTTGTGTTTGTGGATCAAATTCCTGCCCCTCCAGCAATTGGATAATATGCATAGTATCTCTTACATAGGATTTCGTTTTGGGTACCAATGGTTGCAAGAAATAATCTATGAATTTATTCAGTGGTTCCAAGATTGAGCCACAACCAGAAACAATCGGTCTGCCTGGTGGTTTCAATAGTCGTTTATGCACCTTGGGTAGCGTGTAAATTGTTGGTATACGGGGTTCTTTGTTGTTTAAGAAGTCATGTTCATGTTTGCTCAGGAAGCCGCAGTCAAGTCCATGTTTGGTTGCCTGTTGTATCATTGATTGTAGAGTTGGTGTTGGATCTTTTCTTGTTAATTGATAACTTTCTGGATCTCCCAGTTGTAGTTCAATTTCATCCACATAGTCTCGAATGTTCTGTAAGACCACGGCTCCACCCTTATCAGCTGCTTTTATGATGATTGAGTCGTTGCTGCTTAGGGAACGTAATGCCTGTTTTTCTTCCTTGTCAATGTTAAATTGGATGTATTTCCTTTTATCCAAAATTTGCATTGTTTCATGAAGAACAATCTTTTCAAATGCTAGAATTTTTTCACTCATTTGGTAAGCATTTGGGGTGAAAGTTGAAGCTGGCCTAAAATTTGTCGCTGCCGGTGTTGGATTGAAGGAATTTTTACTGAAGTAATATTTCAGCCTGATTTTGCGAAAGAATTGCTGGAGCTCTAGTTTCACTTGAAAGGAATCAGGTATGACAGTAGGCACAAAAGATAGTCCTTTAATGAGAACATTTCTCTCAGCATCAGTCAAGTTATGTGTGGACAAATTTATTATGGGTTCTTTCTGATTGGTTACAATGAGATTATTTGAAACCCCGATCTGATCTGTTGCTCCAATATTGTCAATTAAGGCTCTCGGTGGTGCTGTGGTGTCTTCTGTGTCGGCATTGTTGGCTGCAACTGTCTCATGTGATCCGCTGTCAGTACTCTGTTCCATGTCTATACTTATCATACTCTGATATGTCCCATCAATCAGTGTTCTGGGATTGGTATTGTCAGAGTTCGGTAGCAATATTTCGCTGTTCATGTTATCAGTGTTACTCTGTGTCTGAGTGTTGGCACTATTTCTCTGGTTTTCAGTGGTGGTTGGAATGCTGTATATCTGAATAGTGGTTGTCGTATTCTGTGTAAGGAGGTCTACCCTCGGGCTACAACTGTTTACCACCTGTATGTTTGTCTCCGGGTAGATATTTCCCCGTGTGTTTCTGGTTGGTAGAAGCGTACCCGTGATGTCCCTTGTTGCGTATTCCTGCCTCTGTTCCAACCTCTTGGTCTTTCCCAATTCTGTGCTCTGCCACCGCCCCTGTTGGTTTGGCGGTAGCCTTCCCCTAAAAAATTGGGGCCTTGATTGACTTGGTTACCTTGATAGCTGGTGGAGGGTCTATCAATGTCGGTATCAGAGCCACTACCAAAGGAGGAATCTGAGAAGGTTTTAAATCTCCTAGGGCCCTGTCTGCTTTTGTTTGAGAAGAAGCCTTGGCTGTCTTGCTGATAGTAATCGTCAGATAGGTAAGGATATGTGTTGTTCTTATCGTAGCCTCTTATATCCTTTGCTAGTTTATCCAACTTCCTATTCAGTGTGACTGTGTTAAATTCTGCCAATGTTTTCTCTGCCCGCTCTAGAGCTTCTCTAGCATTAGTAAGAGCTCTGTCCTCAAGAATCTCCTTCTTAAGGTCAGCGATTTCTTGTGTAAGTTTTTTGACGTACTCAATAGCTGTCTCTACACCTAGAACCATCCAGTGTCTGGAGCAGTTATTGGCCACCTAGCTGAATCCTTCCCTAAACTTGGGGATATCTATAAAGATTGCTGGTTCGTTGCGTACTTGCAATCCCTTGGGAATTATATTTGAGGACAAATACTTGGTTAGGACATGTCCATGAAGGCGGGCTCTAATTAGTTTCTTTTCAAGTCTTTCGATTTTGGCTAGTTTCTCGTTGAGACCTGAGTCTGCTGACACTCTGTCAGAGCCTAGAAGAAAGCTAGAAGCACCTTGATCTTGTATCAGTTTAGCTATATAGTCTTCCGTGTATGATAGAGTTTCTCTTTCAGACATACTAAAAAATTTTTGGAATGGTAAACAATACAAAAAATAATAATTCCCCTGAATACCAAACTCCCGCAAAGGACGATCCTTTTCCCTACGCGGACACGTTCCAATTTTGAACGGAACTCACGCAGACTTCCAAGTAAGTCCTTCCATATTATCACACTCATTTGATCATTCTCTTAGCCACGATAGGGCTACTTATACCATTTTATTATTTTTTAATCAGGGAGAACAGGATACCTCTGCTCTTGCCTCTCCATTTCACATCGCCCCTCAAGGAACATTGGGTTTGCGTAATTTGGTGAGTCCTCACCCTGCTTGCGCATTCATAGACGCCATTCAGTCTCTTAAAACGCACCTGACCATATGCATTACTATTTCATAGGCTGTCTATCCCCGTCCTGAAGAAGACCCGCTTTGACTAGCGAACCACGCTATCTTGGGTTGAAACGTCGACACTTATTGAAGGATCAGTTGAAATACTCTGCACAAAAGACTGATTTAATCGACTTGCAGTTTGTTTTGATCATTCGCTCAGACTGACCTTTGCAAATTATTCGTATCCTGCAAAAATTACACTGTATATATTACGCACTTTTCACCAGAGCACTGAGCACTTTATGTCACTTCATGCCACTTTGTCGCAATTACGTTTTACAATTGACAGCCATTGCCTTTAGTTGTTTATGAATGATGCAATTCATAAAGCCTCTTTAAAAATTACTTATGGTCTCTATGTGTGTTCATATATGCATAAAAATGATGATTTTTCTTGAAGCAATATTGTTTACCCGACAGAACCGTTTGTAATTATTTTGATTATCCGCCCAGGTTCTGAGGGATACTGGGTTACCCCATTTTGATATTTTCTGGCTATTTCTTTGGCAGTGCTGCTCCAAAAGCATGAGAATTTGAATATTTGTTTAATGTGGCCAGGGACACACATTTCATTGCAGTAGTTTTCAAACTTTTTATGCCGAGTCACACTTGAGTTAAAAATAATTTGGTACAACCTCCCCCTGCCCCCTCCCGTGCCCCTGTGATGTAGCCTGCTAAGATATTTAACAGTGCACAATGATTACTGTAGATGTTTCACATTCGAATTTTAGGGTACTTGATTGGACTAAAATCAAATATAGGAGGACAAACATTATATTTTCTGATACATCACCCTACTCCACCCTCCAAACATGTAAAACGCTGGAATTTCACAACATTTCCAAAACCACCAACTAGACCAATTGCAAACTCCACTAAAATTCATGGAACTTTTTCTTCATTTCACAAATCCTTTCTACTGCAGATTTTGCAGAAAGAAAAAAGTGATGGGTAGAATGTTTGACTTGTATAAGTCACTTGTAATTACTTGAGACCATGTTCCAGTCCATTGTTTTATTTATTTTTTGTTGCCCACCATGCCATCTCAGACAGGAATGAGAAAGATGCGCATCAGCCTTAGTCCTGCTTATATAGGAATAGTCCAGGCCAAGAACCCTATTATTGGGAGCACAAGTAACCCTAAACCAGTTTCGAACTTTTAAGGCCTCGGCAGTTGGATGCAGCTTGAGTCCTATAGGACATTCAGCGTAGGACCCAGGTCAAGGCACACGCACCACTTGAGTTTCACATCAAAGAAAAGAAAAAAAGGATGGCTGGATTCCTTAAATTAATCTCAGCCACTGGTAATTACTCCGAGCTGCAGTCTAGTCCATTGGTTTTTGCCCAGCAGGTGCCCTCAGACAGGAACCTGCGATATGCAAATCAGCCTGGGTACTTGTCCAATTTTGAATCACTGCAAATGACGAGGGCTGTCCTTAACTAAGTGATATCCATTTTATCAATCTCAGAAAGATGAAAGTTTGAGACAGCCCTACTGGAATGCAACATTTATGCAGGTTGTGTGTAGATGTCTGCAGTTGGCCCAATAATGGTCCATATTTCGAATGATCTACAGTTGCCTACAATGTGCACTAAACAGAAGGGAGCATGCTTGTCCCCTTTGTATCAAGATGCCATATATCCTTTGTACACTTCATGTTAAATAGTGTTTCTCAATACCGATGTCTTTACAACAGCATAACAATATAAGACAAAATGCTATTCAAATGTATGTTATACTTTAATATACTAGGCTAACTATAAACCTATATCAAAGGCAACATTCTCCTGGCATGGCACCGTCTGTCACTTTACCCCCATTTGATGCGAACTTATTCTAACTCTTTGGCTGGAGTGAAAGTGCTGCTCGGAACCCTGCTGTTATTTGTTGGTGAGCGCGCGATGCAATAATTGCAGTTTTGACTCATTTCATCTGTTTACTTTACACAGCAGGTCACAATTCTTTAATATTGATATTAAACAATCATGTAATATAATAACATGCAATTGTATTTTCTGAGACTGGAAGGCAGCGGAGATTGTATAAAGCAAAAAAGACACACTGAGGACTGTCAGGGCAGCAACTGTCCTCACAGGAATACTATGGGGCAGATTTATGAGGTTTTGCCGTAGGGGAGCGCAGCAGGCCTTCCTGCTGCGCTTCCCTACGGCAAAAGAAAAGGGCAGGGATGCGCCGTATCTAAAAAAATGCGGCGCATTCCTGTCCTTTTCCTCTGCGCCGGCGCACAATGGGCTGCCTGCGCCAACGCAGGCACCTCTGCACCATGGTGCAAGGGTGCCTGCGTTGCGGGGATGATTATTTGTGTACAGGAAGGGAAACCTTGCTGTACAAAAATAATCACAAGAGGTTTTTCCTCTTTGTATGGATGCTGCAGAATGCAGCACACATAGAAAAAGGAAAAACGAGGAGAAATAAAGATATTTCTCCCCGTTGCGCCTCCCTTACGCCTCCCCTGGGGAGGCGGAAGCTTTTGGCGCTGCCTCAGATTTACGATTTCTTGTAAATCTGGGGCAGTGTCAAAAGGCCATGGGTGTTGCTGGGAACGGCCCCAGCAACACCCATTGCATGCCCCTTTAACGCAGAACACTGCGTTAAAAGGACTGATATTTATGAGGCAGCATTAAGCCAAAAAAAGTGGCTCAGTGCTGCCTGATAAATATCACGCAGGCTTCTGCGCCACGGAATGTCACAAAAAGTGACGTTCCGATGGCGCAACGGGCCTCATAAATCTGCCCCTATGTTGTTGTGGCTAAAGGTCAGACCAGCAACTCCAGCCCGGCCAGCCCAGCCCACGGAAAATGACGGGGGGGGGGGGGCTAAAGCCCTCTCAGCCCAATGGTAGTTGCGCGCCTGATTGCTAACAATACACAAGGAGTGGACTTTGGGTCCGCCCTTTACAACCACAAGCTTACTTCGACCAGCCTCTTTCAGCCATTGGCTTGAGGCTTTGTCAATCATGTCTTGGCTCTGACCAGTGGAGTAGTGATCTCTCACCAATGCTATTGGCTGTTTGGATGTATCCTGCTGCCTCCCTCGAGTGCTTGCACTGGAATGTGTGAGGGACTACTTTACAACTATAGCTCTAACTGACTGCTCCCACAGGCTCTCTCCTATGTGCCTCGCTTGAATATGCGGTATCAGTTAGAATGTTAAATCCAGACCAGTCCTATTGTCTTTCCCAGTGCTTGTTCACTGTGCCGTGGTACACTTTAAAGTTAGCCATTTAGGAGTCTAGAATTAGTAACTAAAGCAAACAGTAGGTTTTCTTACTAAAGGGGCAGGCGGCTCGCTTTTAAGTCTCTGGCAGCTGATCTCACACAATCGAGCCCTTTGGACAGTGGCTGTCAGTCTGGGCCTGGGGCATCTCCTATCTACGGATGCCTTTGACTGAACAAGTAAACTGACATCTTTCTAGATGCAGGGTAACTACAAATAGAATGCCGAGGTGGGCATTAACCGCTAATAGAACAGAAATAAATAAAAAAATAAAAACATGCAAAGCTTCTAGTGGCAACTTGCTGCTGAAGAAAACCAATTTATTACAGCGCTTAAGCAAAAGGAAGATATGTAGCACTATATAAAAACGCATTCTAGTTAGAATCTGGCCGATGAGTCATGTGTGAAGACTTGACTTGCACAACACTCTTTTGACCTTTAGATTGAGCATCTAAACCTCAATTTTTGGAAAGAGTTGTTAGAGATGCTGACTTTGGAACCTGGGGACCGAGGGTTGAATCCTGGCCATGACTCTTGACTCCACATCGTGTGATTCTGGTCAGGTCAGTTGATCTCCCTGTGCGACAACCAATGCACATGCAATGAGTGGAATAAATGTGTTTCATCCCCACTTGATGTACACTATCTGATCATCTCCCGAACGCCCATGTAAAGTGCAGCTTCCTAGCTCGGTTTGTGCTACATAAGGACCAATCCACACATACATCAAGGACCCAAGAGGTTCAATCAGTGGCGATTTTTACAAATTATTGTTAATTTGATGGGGGCTTCTGTGAAAAGTGTGGGACAGGGACGTTTCTACCATTAGGCAAGTCTAGGCGGCCGCCCAGGGCGGCAAAAGGGGGAGGGTGGCAAAAAACATCATATACGTGGGAGGGGGCACTTTATGAACCGTTGCATTTCAGTTGTTGTCTGCTATTGGAAATGTGTATCATGCGTTGGACCAGTCGATAGACACTTCGGAAGCAATAATTGCTGTGCCTCTTTTCTTGTGAGTCCATTGGCCTCTGTGTCCACTGGCATGAAGCGGACGAGTTCACCTTTTTCTTTCTCACTTTTCCAAACTGATTGGATACGCTGGCCTGGGTAATCGTACATAAGAAGCAGGGTCGCACTGGCCTATTGGCCAATCTGGCAGCTCATGAACGCATTAGCACTTTGAAAAAGACATTGCTCCTTCAAGGGTCCCTACGCTTTCAGAAGGACACGGTAAGGGGGTGCTCCTGTGTCACTGACATTCCACCTTCAAGCATGCATGGCCTCATTTCTCACCTAGCCCCGGGGACACTCAAGTAGGCAAGGCACCCTGCTGGTGCAAGTACCTGCTGTCCTTCCAAACACACTGCCCTATGCCCATTGAAGACGCGCCATTAGCCCATGACGTCGTGGGAGGAGCCACACCCCTTGCGTGTGATGCATTCTAAACGTCACGACAGAGACTGGGTTGAGGAAGCTTGATGTTCCGGGGGGCGTCTTCCTGATTCTGAGTTCTTCGGCAGTACCGTCATCAGAAGCGATGCGCACGATCGCAGTACTCCAAGAAATATGGTCATTTTGATCTTCAGAGTTATTTTTTATGAAAAAACTGGCAGATAAAACCTGGTTAGATTTCCACGGGGGACGAGGTCAGCAAGAAAATGACCGACCTCGGAATCTCCGAAATGGCTGTAGATATGGCACTGGAGTTTCTTCCTCTGGTGAAGTTTTGTTCTTCACGGGCGGTGTTACGGCACTGAAATGACTTGCACATTGTAATGAGGACCTAAGCGGTCGGCCCTCTGAGGTCAGCACAGAAGAAACATTTTCAAGCAAGCGTCAGTTTTATAACATTGTATTTCAGTACGTCACGTATTTGTGTTTCGTTTCCGGGGTCAAGGGAGTTGTGCTGCAGAATGTATTTACTCCAGGTTCCTAATCCAAACCATAGTGTCACATAATGATGAAATGGATTGTGTTTCTAGACTATTCTTTTGTATTCTTTCCCCTTGAATAATACTTTGAGACATTGAAGTCACCGCAGCTCCCAAGCGTTCACAAGTTTTCACGGCCTGTTAGCAAAGCAAAGGGCAGGGCTTCAGGGCGCAGAAAGCGCGTGACGCACGGGTACCCAGCACATGCTTTGGGACTAGACTCTGTCACGCACGCCATTAAACAATCTCACCAGGTGTCCAAATCACGTATTTTGTATTCCCACGTGTGCAAAGCTCTCACGAGTCCGTTAAACTCAAACAATTTAAATGTGAAGAAAACTCTGGCCCGTGAGAAAGGAGACCACCAGAACCCCAGTAAATATATCCAAGTCTTTTTTGCTGTTGCAGTTTTATTGAGCGCAAACTTGGATCAAGGGCATTCAGCGCTTTACACGAGCACCAGAGAGTACATTACACAAGGTCGGATCAATTCTTCAAAGGTAGTGGAGAGCTCTGGCCGTTAGGAGACATCTCCTCATGACTGCGCACATCACATGAAGGTGAGAGGGCGGCAGCTCCATCGGGGGCTGCAGAGATGTCTGCCCTAATAGCGCTGTGGGCTGGAGACGGGAGAGGGCCGTGGGCTAACTGGTGTTTGGCAACAAGCACCATGCAATGTATGTGTCAACGGATGGGATGGTACAGTGTGCATCAAAATAACAGTGTGACCGCGGTACCCTGCTGCCCGTCTCCTCTGCTGTTGTCAACCCACTCTCTCCCCTTTGATGTACGACATTGTTGGTCAGTCACAGATCATCAGCCAGGCCTTCAGGACAGGTAGCAGGGGTCTGACGACGTCACTGAACTTCATATTGTTTTCAGTTCTACCAAAGATGACCCCGGGACAACCGGTGCGGACACAGCTACGTCAGATAGAGAAACATAATTCCCTGGGAAGGTGTTTCATATATTGATCTCACGAGACTAATTTAGGAGTGTTTAAGAATGCGGTATAGGAAACTGTCTTTGTAAAGCGAGGGAAGTTTTGTAAAGGCGGTGGTATGCAGAGCGTGGGCTTAGACCATCTAAGAAGGTAGACGTATGACCATCTGAGCGCTGGATCGTGTTCGAGCGTGGCACGAAGTGGACCTGGAGAGGTGGGAGAATGAGTGAAAGGTGTAGTATGTGGGATGAAATCTTTAATATGGTTTTGACAGTCCAGACTAGATAGAGAGGCACCAACGCAGGCCTCTATTCCCCAACACCTGGATGACAGGGGGAGAGAGTGATGGTAGTAAAAGGGAGGGGGCGGCATTTTCCAAATCTCGCCTAGGGCGGCAAAACACCTAGAAACGGCCCTGGTGTGGGAGCTATTAATAGAACTTATTAATGCTGATTTACTGAAAATCCCAAACCCGCTACATGCTGGAGGTCTGCCTCGTGCTGTCACGATGCACACTGCACCGTGCAATGGTTCACAACTCCTAAGCCAATGAGACCTCTCTCCATGCACAGTGCTCTGGCATCCACTTCTGATGCACTCACAGAACACGATGCACCTCTGGTGACCGAGACCTATCATGTCTGCCATTCCAAATTAAGTCTATTTTTCCTATGGAAACATCGCTTTTGATGCTTCGCTTGAAAGTTGGAATTTTTTCCACAATCTGAGATCGTGTCTACTAATAAGACAAAAGAAATTGCCAAAATAATTAAAGTATATGGTAGCAACACAATTTATCTCAGCAAAAAGAAAGTGAGAAAAGTGATCTAACGAAACACGTGTCGGCTGGCTGCAATCCAAAGCATTGGATTTTAGGGACACATGCCTTTCTTGGAAAGATTATAATTTGGATGTGCGAGACTACATTTTAAGGAACAATTTGAAACTGGCTCAAAAAACGTCAAATTGTTACATCTGTGCTTAAAAGGAAGAAAGCCAACTACCTAAGATTAGAAAACTTTAGCACTACTAATTAAGTTACTAGTGAGTAAGCGAAACTAACTGTGCAAAATAGACTCCTAAATATACAGCAGTATTTTATTTTTGACAATTGGAGTCATTTTGATATTTTTCATCTTGTGTAGTAAGCAGTAACATTGAATGTTTTGAAATGTGCTTATTTATGGCGATGGTTTCTTCCTAAAACCTTTCAGTGCTTCCTGTAATAATTCTCCCAATGGGCCACGCAGTGCCATCCTAGTACTGGGGTGTCCCTAGAGCGCAGACACTGTTGGCCTGAACTGCGACGACCAGTGCCACCCAGTACTGAGACACCTGCAGACCCCTCACAGTGCACCTTTACCCTGACCCTACCATGCAGCCATGCGCAGTGCCAAGAAAGACACAGCGCTTCCACAATGGCCTGCGTGACGTCCGCTGCCCCAGTACTCAGCCATTCACAGAGCTGCACTATGCTCCTCTATAGTGGTTTCAAAATACCCTGCTTTGCCATTCTTACACATTCACAGACAACTCATGCGCCTCTTACCCGGCCTGGCCGGGCTAGCACTGAGATAAGTGCCGAGCCCGCACAAAGTACCGCAATCGCGACTTGCAGCACCCACTGGCATCCGAGCGCTCAGACACCCGTAAAGCTCTCACGAGTCACTGCTTTCCTGACTTGTGGCACAAAGGCATGAAGTAACCTCTCCCAGTGCACCTCTGTACTGACCAGCATAACACTCCCAGCTCTGCAGCATTTGATAACATCTTGCAATGCACATCTGCTTTGACCTCTAGTATTCACTGTCATCCCAGTACTGAGCCATCCCAGAACGTGCACTATGCTCCTCATCACCTCCTTCTGTGCACTGCAGTATCCTAGTATTGATGGCAGTATGCTCACGTGCTCTGTGCTGTGCTATTGTAGTACTGAAACATCCACAGATTTCACATCATGGTCCTTAGCTTAGCTTGACACGCTATGTGCTCAGCTTTTTAGTACGGAGACACTCACTGATCTTACACAATGCAAGTTTGTCTTGACGTGCTGTGTGCTGAGCTATACCAACACTAACAATCACACCACCACCAAAATACAATCTCTAGACTACCTACTAATACATGCTCAATTATTTTCTAAATACAAGCACCCCATCTACCAATTACTCACTGACAAACAGCCTGACTTACTCTTCATAACTTATCCATGGCTTGGGATAGTCCGCTGGCTGTAGGCACTCGCGAACACCAGGAGGCCCCCGGCACTCGGACAGGCGGAGCCCACAGGGAGATGTGATGTGGATCCAAGACTGGACATTTGGGACCCCCCTTGATAGAATATATTGAACATAGGTGAATACGGAGCACGGAATGCCAGAGTGAGTCGACTCAGTTCCGGGGGTATCAGAAGAGCTAGAGAGAGAGACCGAGAGTGACGAAAACCTCTGCGGAGGAGCCCAGAGCACATCTCTGCCGCCCTCTGGGAGGGGGACGCTGAGGGGTGCTCCGACTGCCGCTGAGGCTGCTGAGCAGGAGACTTGCCGGTGTGCCCTCCGTCGCATTGTGGGAGGGATGTGGCTACAGGCAAGTCTCCCTTTTCACTCTCTTAGGGGAGACGCACCGAGTTATCTGTGGGGGCAGCGGAGCACTGAGGAAAGTATATGCCCCGGGAGCCTGATGGGCAGCGCCAGCGGACACGCCCCCCTGACACCGGGGCCTTAGACTCTACCTCCACAGGAGACGCACCGAGATATCTGTGGGGGCAGTGGAGCGCTGAGGACAGTGCACTACACGCCCCAGGAGCCTGAGGGGCCCTTGACACCAAGTGCTTTATCGATAGGTGGGACGCGCACAGGAGTGCGCCTGGCTAAACCCGGGCAAAGGGCAGGCTGTCTGTGGCCGTCCGGGGACGGAGGAGGACGGATCGGGCCCGGTCTTTAACTACTGTGGATTGGGAAACACCTGTAAACGCCATTGGACAAGCATTGGG
Source organism: Triturus cristatus (assembly GCF_964204655.1). Taxonomy (NCBI): domain Eukaryota; kingdom Metazoa; phylum Chordata; class Amphibia; order Caudata; family Salamandridae; genus Triturus; species Triturus cristatus. The sequence continues at coordinate 141,168,237 of NC_140587.1, read as the reverse complement.
TCAGTACATGGCATAATGTTCTTTATTTAAGTAAAGGGCGATCCTGTAAGCCACCACTGGGACTAGAGACGCTTTGGAGTGATAGTGAGCAGCTGAAATTGTTTGGACACCTAATTTGAGTCTAGTGTTTTCAACTCGGGGTAACCACTTAGTGGTATCACTTGGCGAATTGGATTAAGCATACAGACATTGCAAATGCAGTCCAAACTAGGTCGTCAAAACTCACTAAGTCTATAGCCCCGGATAAATTAAAAAAGCAGTAAATTAAAAGGAATGCCCACTTTGAACCGTGAAACCAACTGCCATCGACAGAATGCTAGGTAAAGTATTAGGGGAAGTAGCATCTGCGATTGAGCGCACAGAGAGACGTCTCTCACTAACCCCCCAACCTGTTTCATCAAACCAGGAGCAGGACTTAGATGCCCAAATATTAGCATTGGCATCCCCTGACTGCGGGACATTTGATATCCCATGTGCTCAAGGGGGGACCTCACTGGCACAGGACATAACATCAAGGGGGGGGATCACCACCAAAGGGTAACATTAGAAATACTAATGGAAAAAAGTCTAGGCGCAAGAGGGTCAACATGAACAAGGGCGTACTAGACACCTGCTCTACAGAAGCAAGGTCTCCTGGAGAGGACGATTTAAACACACAATCGCCCCCAATGTGGGTATCCCAAATAATATCTAACCTACAGATCCACCTCGAGCAACTTGTTGCTAACCAAACCAAAGTGATCCTCAGTAGGTTGGATAAAATATTAACCCTGGTTAAGACAAAGGGGTCGGTTGGCGGTAGCAATCCCCCCTCCCTGGGTAATAATGCAATGGGGGAGGGTATTAGCAGTGGCATAGAAACATCAACCACAAATAGCACCCAAAATGATCAAACCAACACAACCACACATCTCTTGACACCATCGAACACACAATCTGTAGGCTTGACACAGGCCCCCCCCCCGAGTTTGTCCATCATTAGCAGGGAAGCTCCCCAGGGAGTACCAAAAGGCATACACATGGTGATGGTCCATAGAGAAGTTTCATCCTCCCTGCTAGCCGGGGACAATTAGAGAATTGAGTCACGAAGGGGCACTTAAACATGTCAGTAACTCTCAACCTACCCCCTGACGCAGCCCCTTATGTGATTATACTTAAAGGAGTCCCAATGCTGAGACGAGACCAGTTGGAGACCTATGATGAGCTCAAAAACAAAACTATGTTTTGGTTAAATAAGCATAGGCCCCTAGTAGGCATGGAACAAGGGGAAATATTAATGGTTAGAAGGGTGAATTGGTTGGGAACTAGGTCCAAGGATAACATCGGGGATTGTGTGGTTGTAAATTTTAGAAATACCAGATTGTTGACCAGATATTAAGGTGGGGCCCAACCACGGATTCAAGTGACATTTGGTCGATGCCCCTTAGCATTTTTTACCCGAAGGGGGCCTATAACGGGGGGCATGCTACGGATGGTCTAAGAGGCAGGGAGTGGAACCTGGTTGGGCACAATCGTAGACCTCTCTCTGTAGCCATGAGGAACCAGGATGGGATTAATCTTCAGAATAGATTTGAACCCCTGACGAATTTAGAAGAACAGGATTGACGAGGGACAGATATAAACCCCAGGCAGAACCAAGATAGAGACAAGAGTCCAGAACAGAATAAGGTACCCCCGATGGAAACATCGAGACATGATTTAAGTCAGAGAGGGGAAGATAAGGGGGTAACTATTGCAGCGATATTACAACCATCCATTGTAGTAGAGATCGAGATAATGGGGCCTGATAGTGGTGCTTTAGACACCCAATCAAAACACCTACATACTTTGGCCTACCAAAATAAAACTTTTATAATGGAGGGAAATGTGGGTACTCATCCCCCCATGGCTGGGGCAAGAAATCCTGTCAAGCAGGACGGATTAAAACTAGTATCCTGGAACGTAGCAGGACTTGCTGCCAAATATGAGGATCAGGAATGGAGGCAATGCATCACCAGGTTTCATGTTCTATGTCTTCAGGAGACCTGGTTGATTGATTGTAACCGTTTCTCCCTGGAGGGGTTCAAGTGCTTCGCAGTCCCCGCACAAAGGTCAGCTTCAGGGAGAGCCATGGGAGGGTTGTTTATATACGTAGATCTTCTTATCGAAGGGGTTTGGTCTAACCTAAATTGGGCATCATACAACATGCAAGCTGTAGGTCTCGGCTAAAAAAGGGTAAACATTACCCTAGTTAACTGGTATAATGCGGTGGGAGCAAATGGGAAGGAAAATATAACAAAAGAATTGGACTCTCACCTAAATGCCCAGCTGTCGGTTGTGAAGTCGGGAGCAGTTCCATCTGTAGTTCTCGTAGGTGATTTCAATTGTCATCTGTGCGCGAACCTCAGAACACTTACGAAGGACTGGTCACGGTGCAAAGTGGAGAAAGGGCCACACTTTTTTAATTCACCGGACGGGGCGCATTTAGATAAGGTGTTGAAAGGCCACAACCTGGTCCATACCATGGACCTGGTAGGAATAGGCAGAGGTGGGGAGCCTAATCCCACCTTTAAGGGTAGAGGATGTCGATCTTATATCGACTACATTATGGTTTCACCCATACTTAAAACCTGGGTCAGTAGGGCAGACATAGAAAGGAGCATTTTCAGTGACCACAACCCTCTGGTGTTAGAGCTAAAAGGACCAATCATTAAATACGTATCACGAGGGGTAGGTGCCGTGGAGACGATATCAGACCAAGGAAGGAGGCTTAGATGGTCTAAAATAGACGGAGATAGCTTTTACAAAAGCTTAATAAACAGAGGGGAAGACGCATTTCATGCATGCCTCGACCCCAACATTGAGGGGGCCACGGTAGTAACCGCTTTCGAAAAGATAGCGCACCTCATTGATGGATTATTAAAGACCACCAAGACTAGGACATTGCCTACCACACCCAGATGGTTTGATAGAGATTGCTCAAAAGCACATAAAGAGCTTAAGTCTAGCCTAAAACTTCTACCCAGGGATAATTTGTACATAGCCCAATGTAGGCTGATATATAAAAAGGAACAAAAAAAACGTAAAACTAGTCTCCAAATGCAAGCCTGGGAGGACTTAAGGGAGGCGGCGGATAGAAGAGACTTGACTGAGTTCTGGAAAATTATAAACACACCATGTTTTCAGGACTCCAATGCCCCACAGATTTTAAATATTATTTTGCCGGAGCAGTGGCATTCCTATTTCAAAAATCTATATAATCACACTGGTGAAATTAATAACGATGAGGGGCAGAGGTTAAAACTGACTGTTGACCAGATATTAAGGTGGGGCCCAACCACGGATTCAAGTGACATTTGGTCGATGCCCCTTAGCATTTTTTACCCGAAGGGGGCCTATAACGGGGGGCATGCTACGGATGGTCTAAGAGGCAGGGAGTGGAACCTGGTTGGGCACAATCGTAGACCTCTCTCTGTAGCCATGAGGAACCAGGATGGGATTAATCTTCAGAATAGATTTGAACCCCTGACGAATTTAGAAGAACAGGATTGACGAGGGACAGATATAAACCCCAGGCAGAACCAAGATAGAGACAAGAGTCCAGAACAGAATAAGGTACCCCCGATGGAAACATCGAGACATGATTTAAGTCAGAGAGGGGAAGATAAGGGGGTAACTATTGCAGCGATATTACAACCATCCATTGTAGTAGAGATCGAGATAATGGGGCCTGATAGTGGTGCTTTAGACACCCAATCAAAACACCTACATACTTTGGCCTACCAAAATAAAACTTTTATAATGGAGGGAAATGTGGGTACTCATCCCCCCATGGCTGGGGCAAGAAATCCTGTCAAGCAGGACGGATTAAAACTAGTATCCTGGAACGTAGCAGGACTTGCTGCCAAATATGAGGATCAGGAATGGAGGCAATGCATCACCAGGTTTCATGTTCTATGTCTTCAGGAGACCTGGTTGATTGATTGTAACCGTTTCTCCCTGGAGGGGTTCAAGTGCTTCGCAGTCCCCGCACAAAGGTCAGCTTCAGGGAGAGCCATGGGAGGGTTGTTTATATACGTAGATCTTCTTATCGAAGGGGTTTGGTCTAACCTAAATTGGGCATCATACAACATGCAAGCTGTAGGTCTCGGCTAAAAAAGGGTAAACATTACCCTAGTTAACTGGTATAATGCGGTGGGAGCAAATGGGAAGGAAAATATAACAAAAGAATTGGACTCTCACCTAAATGCCCAGCTGTCGGTTGTGAAGTCGGGAGCAGTTCCATCTGTAGTTCTCGTAGGTGATTTCAATTGTCATCTGTGCGCGAACCTCAGAACACTTACGAAGGACTGGTCACGGTGCAAAGTGGAGAAAGGGCCACACTTTTTTAATTCACTGGACGGGGCGCATTTAGATAAGGTGTTGAAAGGCCACAACCTGGTCCATACCATGGACCTGGTAGGAATAGGCAGAGGTGGGGAGCCTAATCCCACCTTTAAGGGTAGAGGATGTCGATCTTATATCGACTACATTATGGTTTCACCCATACTTAAAACCTGGGTCAGTAGGGCAGACATAGAAAGGAGCATTTTCAGTGACCACAACCCTCTGGTGTTAGAGCTAAAAGGACCAATCATTAAATACGTATCACGAGGGGTAGGTGCCGTGGAGACGATATCAGACCAAGGAAGGAGGCTTAGATGGTCTAAAATAGACGGAGATAGCTTTTACAAAAGCTTAATAAACAGAGGGGAAGACGCATTTCATGCATGCCTCGACCCCAACATTGAGGGGGCCACGGTAGTAACCGCTTTCGAAAAGATAGCGCACCTCATTGATGGATTATTAAAGACCACCAAGACTAGGACATTGCCTACCACACCCAGATGGTTTGATAGAGATTGCTCAAAAGCACATAAAGAGCTTAAGTCTAGCCTAAAACTTCTACCCAGGGATAATTTGTACATAGCCCAATGTAGGCTGATATATAAAAAGGAACAAAAAAAACGTAAAACTAGTCTCCAAATGCAAGCCTGGGAGGACTTAAGGGAGGCGGCGGATAGAAGAGACTTGACTGAGTTCTGGAAAATTATAAACACACCATGTTTTCAGGACTCCAATGCCCCACAGATTTTAAATATTATTTTGCCGGAGCAGTGGCATTCCCATTTCAAAAATCTATATAATCACACTGGTGAAATTAATAACGATGAGGGGCAGAGGTTAAAACTGACTGCAAGGCCTGATATCACCGTGGTAGAAGTGGAGGGGGCCATCCTGGGCCTAACAAAAAATAAGGCGCCTGGCCCGGATGGGATTCCTCCAGACCTTTATCTCGGAAAAGTGGAGTTGTGGGCACCCATCCTCACGAGGGTCCTGAACGCGGCGGTGGTGGCAGGTCTGCCGCGTTCTTGGTCCTCGGCAACAATAGTTCCAATATTTAAAAAAGGAAATAGGGATGACCCACAATGTTATCGCCCGATATCCTTGATCGATGTTACGGCGAAGTTGCTGGGTCGTGTTGTCCTAAATCGTCTAACGGATTGGACAGACACCCACCAGTTAATAACGGACACCCAATATGGGTTTAGAGAAGGAAGGTCAACCACGGACCAGTGCCTGAACCTCTATTTGCTGGTCGCCAAGTCCACTATAGCTAGTAAGGAGGCGGTTTATTTGGGGTTCATGGACCTTTCAGCGGCGTTTGATCACGTGAATAGGGAAAAGCTATGGGCCCTGATTACAGGTCTTGGGGCGGACCAGGACCTAGTCAATATCCTCAAGGCACTGCACTGGAATACAACTGCGTCTGTTCGTTTTAATCAAGACGGAAGCAAGACTCCATCATTCCCATGCACTAGTGGAGTGCGGCAGGGCTGCATCCTAGCTCCCTTTTTGTTTTCACTTTACATAAATAACTTAGATAGTGAACTGTGTAAACTCGGAGGGGATTCTCCTCAGGTAGGCACCCGCCCAGTCCCTGTCCTGCTCTATGCGGACGACACGGTGCTCCTAGCACGGACTCCGCTGGGATTACAGAGGCTGATTGATGGATTTGTAACTTTTATGTCCTCACTTGATCTATCAGCAAACCTAGATAAATCGTATATCATGCTTGCGGGGGCCAGACCAGACAATTAATTTTTTTATAAGATAGGAACTCACAAAATTGGTCGGGTCCAGTCCTTTTCCTACCTATGAGTATTGTTTGACGGGCTTCTAAAGTTTAGACCTTTAGTGGACAAACACTGCTCAAAATTGGTGGCCTCATCTGGGGCTATAATGGGTTATGGGAGAAGGCTGGGAAGATGGTCCCCCGAGCAAGTGATGAATTTGTATAGATCAATATGCTGCGCTAAGGCAGTTTATGGGGCTGAAGTTTGGGGCTTTGCGGATATACATCAGGTCCAGATAGAGGAAAATAATTTTTTTAGAAGGATACATGAAGAACTGGGAGAACCGGTTATTGAAGATCAAATCAAGGTCAGGCCGCTTCTGTCCTGGGTGAGGATTTGGTCTAACCCCGAGGCAGGCCTCAGTAGACAAATTATTATAGATTGTCTGAATCGAGACAAAGGGAGCTCTATCCCATGGCTAAACTATGTAAAGTGTACTTTGGAGGCCATTGGTTGTAAGAACCTCTTCACCGAGCCTGAATCCCTCATTGCCCAGAATAAAACGTTAGTTAAGAAAAAGTTTGGGGAATGGACAACTGCCAGCAGGGCGGCCACTGAGCAGTGTAAATCTACAGTTGTGGCCTATAGATTACTGAAATGGGAGAGTGGAAGGGAGCCTTATCTTTCACTGATTCATAATGCACAAGACAGATTTTACATGACTCGCTTTAGGTTCAACCTCTTGCATCATTTATTATCTGATCCTCTTGGTTTTACCTTAACGGTGGAGCAGAAGGGTACCTGCGGCTGCGACAATAAGTCTCCGCAGGATACCCTTCATTTTGTTTTGTTATGCTCATTTTATACATCACCTAGGCGTAAGTTCCTGGTGGGAATTTTGAAAAGAGCTAAGTTTAGACATGCCAAGATTGCCTTATTGTTTTTGCAAAAGGCCAATGATGCATATACCTTGTCCTGTATTATGAGTTTTATTAAGATGGCGGTAAGGATAAGGAACTCGAGAGAGATGGGTTGATTGCAATGCCCTGTATATAGAGATCTGGGAAAATGAAAAGAAATGCCATGATTTGAACTGTCTTTTTAATGTTTTTTAATGCGTTGTAACTGTTTTATGAACTTTTATGGTATCTTTATAAGTGCCGAATAAAGAAATATATTGATTGATTGAAAACTTATCCATGGTTGGGAGATGACATAGCTCCAGTGTTGCATGAACCTGTTCCTTCAGTCTACCAAACTGTCAAACAAAATAGCATAGGCAAAAGAGGAGGTGGACTAACTATTATATTTTCAAAGAAACAATAAATCTCACCAAAGCTGATGATATTTCCATACAAGGTTGTGAGGTCCTCATCACCAGATGCGACCCTACACCAACTTCCCCCAGTAACTTCCTCCTTTTTCACAGACTACCACCTAGCAATGCAACATTCCCAAACACGTTTTAGACACAGTTTAAAGCCTTATGGAACTACGCTACAATCTATGCATCCTTGGTGATCTAAACACATGGTTTGACAAGCCCAATATGGCCATCACAGGGGAAGACACACTGAGCCTACATCAAATGATCTACAAACCCACACACAGCGCTGGACACATCCTAGAGGTCACTTTTGCAAATCCAGAACTAGTTACCTTTCAAATGATTACTCCAGTCACATGGTCGGACGACCATCTGGTAGCTTTCCAACACAAAACACCACACATAAGGCCACCTTACATGCAACCATATAGTGACAGTGGGACAAACTAAATTTTGTTGCCCGGCAACACCGTAGAGTCGCTTTTCCCATGCAAGAAGTGGTAGAGAAAGAGTTGGCAATATTTTTGCAACCCAACATTATTGAACGCTCTACAGGCCCTACGCCCTGGGTTTTACCCATAGGAGTTGTACCAAAAAAGGACAGTAGTGCAGTGTTGCACACTTGTGTTGATATGCACCGACCAAACCGAGCCATTGAAAGGTCCACGTATTGCCGCATGATCATACAACTGAAAGGGGCTAAAGTCTTCTCCCGTTTTGACCTAAACAAAGGGTACCACCAACACGAGCTGAAAGAGAACTGCCAATATATTACCACTTTTACTTTTTCTACCCATGTTGGGTTGTTCAGATACAAGAGAGACTGAGCTGTGCAGTATCCTTAGCTGCTGAAATATTTCAGGATGTTATCTGCAGTCATCCAGCCTGTTACACACGCTTTCAATTACAGTGATGAAATGCTGGTTTTTGGTAGAACTAAAAAAGAATATGATATATCCCAAGTATGCCAATAACTCGCTGATGCAGGTCTAGCGTCAATGCAGTGAAATGGGATTTGTACAAAAACAAACGTACGTTTTTTTAGCACGTATTCTCTGATGGGGGAATTACTTCAGACACGGTGTAAGCTCTGTTATCCATTTGTCCCCCCCTCAAGATGTTACCATGCTGCCATCCTTTCTAGGCATGGGCAGTTATTGCTCAAGAAGTGTAATAAAGGGGAGCTCCTAGGGCAGTGAAAATAGCAATAATGTATAAAGAACCCCAGTAACTTCTTACTTTCTAAATTTCGTCCTTTCTAATTTGAGGGCCTAAAGAACGTGAATTTAGTGCTAGTTCGAACTTTTATTGGCAAACAACATTAAAAAATTGTTTAATAATACAGGTAAGTGGAATGTTATTGTTTTACAGCTGTGCATCAGGCATTAATACAACAATGTGCATTAAAATATATATTCATTCTATAATCATCAATACATTCACACCATCATTCATTGGTATCACCCTTGATATTACATATTAAGTCTTATTGCAATGGCCATGCATGATACCTAACATCGATAATGCTTAATTTGAAGTAATACTTTCTCAACAGTACATCACTGTAGTTCATTGGATAGCACACAAATCTTTGCTCAGTGACTATACAATACCCTTTATTTCACCTAATACTCGTTGTGGATGTACCAGCTGTGGCTTGGATTCTCAATTATCCTGAGTCATTTATCTAAACGTGTTTCGGCAAAGCAATGCCTTCATCCGGACAGCCACCTCCATTATAAAATATTGTACAGTAACATGCTGCTTAGCGTTGTGGTAACAAGCTGCCGAGACGTTCATTAATATCACTTAGTGCTCTTATTTTCACTTGCTGTGTGTAACGATGCACACAAAGGATATGTTGAAAGATATAACTTTAATTGCGCAATAATCTTGTTACTTCAAACATACTCGAGCTTGCTCGTCGCAATGCTACTACTGCCTTCCTATCCTCAGACTGCTAACTTTTCTAAGGTTCTTACTTATATCACAAGGAAGGGGAGTATAGCATGGTGTCCTAAAAGTACAATATTACACATGCTATAACATACAGCTTAGTCTATAGGTATTCCTATGATATGCTTACGAAATAACTGCATTACGACACATCCCCCTCTTTTCACAAAAAACTAAATTTAGTTGAAATTCCACAAAGATTTTTTATACTGTGTAATATTAATAAAAATACTAAGTAAAACATTATTCCCCATAAATATACAGAATATCACTCAGAAATGTAATTGTTCAATCCTAGAGGTTTAAGCAAGGTTCTGCTGAACCTTGTCGCATCGGTATCATCAGAGGTTGGTGGTGGTTTGTTCTTCTGATCATCGATTATACAGTCTTGCTCCACATTATGTTTTTAATTATTGTCCTCCCATGGACATCTTTCCAGCCCCCTGGGTCTCCCACTCCCCGGTCTCCTGCAGGGCAAGTGCCAGAAGCTTTCCCCCTATGCCAGACTACTGATACCGCCCTGCTGGCGGGTGCCTCGGCAGGGACGTCCTAAGGATTTGGGGGGCCCCGGGCCAGGCTTATTTTGGGTGCCCCTGTTCAGAACAGCTTTTAATTTATGATCCAGTTTCAGCTCTTCCATGCCCTCTTTGGTCTGGTCACTCACAGTGCACAGGCACTCTTATCCACATTCTAAATGTGTTTACATCGAATATTCAGGGATAGTGGCTTGCGTTTTCAATATTGTACCACAGCAGCAGCTGACGAATATTACTGCAAATAATCTCTAGGTCACCCTCCCATTTCTCATATGTGAGGGCCTGTTTTAATCTAAAGGAAACTTTTTATGGATGTTGCATGAAACATAAACACAACATTTCTCTGCAAAATGTCCGTACTGGACTCTCACACATCACCCGCATTAAAAGCAAATGAAAGGAAAACAGTATTTAAAACAATCTGTTTAAGAATTATTCAAGGTCATTAGGACAAGACTCTCTGCAGAACAGAGCTGGCACTATCAGGGGTCCCCCTGAAAGGCTGGGGCCCTGGGCCAGAGCCCACTCTGCCCATGCCTTAAAACGTCTCTGTGCTTCGGGCACTGATGGTGCTTGACAAAGGTTTGCACCATCCTGTTTTACCTCAGCTGCAATGTGATTCACCGTTATATCTGGCACTGGTGCTATTGAACAGAGATTTGTCCGCCAGCCTGTATTCACTCTCTTGTATGTATATTTGTATGTGAATGAATGAATGATTTATTGTTATGCATAGTTATTAAAAAAAAGAGCTTTGTATGTCATATTATCGAGTACTCCTGCCTTTTTCTTGAGGTCATCCTGTGGTTCTTGGATCCTCCCCACCCTGGTCTATTTTCCCACTCACTACCATTCCACCCCCATAAACTCAATGTCAAGACTCAAACACAAGAATGGAGCACCTCGGTGACCCGCAAGTACAGCGCCTACTCCACGAACATAGGTCCCATTACAGCAGGCTTCTCCAACGAGTAGCTTGTGAGCTACTGGTAGCTCTCCAGGTACCTGTAAGAAGCTCTCCTGTGCGCAGCCCGGTTTACAAAATTAGAAGCTTTTCCTTAGTTGATTTATATATGTATGCAAAAATTAAAAAGCATGTAGTCGAGGTGAATATCTGTGTATTTTCAGAGCTCATAAGCTGATGTTTGGAGAAAAACGGTTACATTTCCAAAATATATTGGTTGATAATTGAGTGAGGTGTTGAGGAGACTTATTCCTAATAATATTAACTTGGTGCTACTGTCATTGCAGCACTGACTGTCACGTATTACCCATGTAAAGGCATTCCACATTGACACACCATTTTTAGGTCGAGCCTGGGCAGCGAATGCGCTGCTCTGCGAGGCATGCTGTATTGAGGTAGGGAATTGAAGCTCTGCTCACTCTCCGCCCACATTTTCTATTGGCTTGTGTCATTGTCCACTGTAAACTGTGGTCATTCATTGGTCAAAAGGCTTAGTTGTCCCTCCTAAATACCACCTTGTCTCATTTTCTAACCTCAAAAGGCGACACCCCTAGTACATGTGTTATGGCTCGGTAGGCTCTAATTACAGCCTCCAAGCACTATTTTCTCAAATAGCTTTGTCCTGCCTGCTTTTACAGGCAGGACACGCTCTCTCCTAACACCTTTAAAAAAAATTATAACAAGCATTTGCAATGTAGTAGGTCTCTCATTTGCAAGAGATTAAGCTATTGGCATTGTAAATGATAATGCCTTTTATTTATGTGTTAAAAACAATATATAAATAAAAGGCAGTGTTATTTGGAATGCCAATAGCTCAAACATCTCATAACGCAAAATTCCTGATTTCAGTAGATTTACATTTGAAATTTCACCCAGGCCTAGATGTGGCACAATCCATGCATCAAAGCAGGCTGTAAACCCACTTGAGAGGGCAGTTGTTGGGGAGTCTTATGGAACCTGCTCAGCAGTTCTCCAAACTCCTTATGCAAAACTAAACATTCTGCTTTCTGTAAATGACATCAACCTTACTAAATGGTGGACAGAGTGCTGAGGTTATGTATGAGTACAGCTGCCCCAGTGACCCTAAAATAGCCCCCTTTATTTCACCATATCCATGACCTCAGAATCAAAATCTGTCCACAGCATGCCGCGAGCTTGTCAGGCATTGCCCCTTCTCCCAGGATAAACCTGCAGTCAGGCGCTGTTTATTAAATACTGTATGTGTCCCCATTGTAAATCACAACATGTGTTGTTACTCAAGCTAGCACAAGGAGATGATGAACGGAGCGCTGAAACTTTTCAGACACTCTCCCCCAGTCTGACATCTGGGTTGAATCCATTATCATTCTTTAGCTCACTTCACCACCCCAGTTCAGACTCAGCTATATGCAAATCAGTCTTGACCCTGTGCCTCATGGGAACAGTCCAGCCCGAAATGCCAAGCCATGTCTTCCCTGGACCGGAAACAAGCATCCTAGGACCAGTTTCGGGATCAAAGCCCTTATCAGCCAGGCTAGCTTGAATCCAGTGGCAAAGTGAGCAAGGGACCCACGTCTGGGCATACCCTGCCAACTTAGGGCGAACAATACAAACACTAGGAGATGATGGACGAAGCGCTGAAACTTTTCAGACACTCACCCCCAGTTGTTACTCAAGCTAACACTTAAAGCAGTAGAGGCACCCTTCCTATTGGTTATCCCAGTCTGTGGACACTTACCATGATGACAACACATCTGTATAAGAATAATATCAGGCACGCGTGCGCAAAGGTTGCCCTTTTCGAAGGTTCAGGAAATCTTTGCAAATTCAAGAAGGTTTCGGAGTTTTTCAAACCTACAACTTAAGCATGAATCAGACAACTTATGTTTCATGTATCCTTATCGAATACTATGAAAATTGTTTTGCAAAAAGAGACATCAAAGAAAACACTGTTGTTTTCCTGTGCAGAGGCACTAAACATAGAAAAACTCTGCAAAAGGTAAACTTTCAAAGAAAATGTCTGTATTTATTTTTGAGCCAGGCTGCATTCGATGCCCCTTCCCCCCCCAAAAAAAACACTGGGTACTCATTTTGAGAAATTGAAATGAATCTGGGAAAAGGTGCATAGGAGAAAAGGGGTGTGCCCCCTGAATATTGAATCAATAATATCGATGGGACCGAATATAGGACAAAGTATCGAAAATAAAATATTGACAGGTAAGTCTAGATTTTCTATACCGGACTCCATATGTATGCACCTATGCAGTACATATATCTTCAAGGTACATAGATGTGGAGTCCTCAATATTAGTATGCTATATATATTATATTGTTACATATATTGTTCGTGTTGACATTCAGCAGTACAATCATTGCATATTGGTACCTTATATGTTAACTAAAGGCAGACGTTCTCTTCTCACCTGCCGGATTTCTTTCTCTTTGCTGAAGCCCTCGTAGAAGTTGGTCACCAGGAACACCCCGTGAGCTCCGCCCATGACCTCCTCCACGCTCTTCTCGCTGTCCAGGTCTCCTTGCACTACTGTGGCTCCCAGGTCACGGAGGGCCCGCGATACCGGTCGCTTGACATCTCGAGTAACGGCCCTCACCACAAAGTCCGGCTTCTGCAAGAGGGCGCGAGCAACAGACCCACCTTGAGCACCTAGGAGTACAGACAGGGTGCAGTGAAAGTAAGCGGGGAGTTAAAATATGCTTCCAATAGTAAAGGGACCCACTCTAACAACACCTGAGGTGGATGCTGGCAGAACAACAGAAAGTGGCGGGAGAAAAGACCATCAGCAGACTACAGTGTAATGGAGTGGACACAGGAAGAAAGTAACAGAGGCAGATGGTGGTGGGACAGTCTAGGGAATCATGTGCAAATGGCACCGTCTAATGAAGCACACCTACAAACAAGCATCAGAAGAGCCCATAGGTCTGGCCTTGGCTGTCTGCCTTCTGCCAATGTTTATTTTGTTTGGAATACTTTTTGTATGAAGACATGCAGGTAGCAGTGTTGACAGAGTTGCTGGTCTCTCTTCTAGGTGAAACAGGAGCTTCTTTTTGCTTATTGCAGGGTGGGGGCGGGAGGCACCAATGAGGGAGGAAGGATGGGGTGGGGAGAAGCAACACAGACAGCAGGTGGGAGGGGGGCAGAAGGGAGAGCGACTACAGGCAACAGGCAGCCAGAGAGGGACTGCAAGAACACAGACAGCGGCTGGGTAGAGGGGGAGCAACAACCCCAACAGTAGGTGGGGGCAAGCAATAACACAAACAGCTGGTTGAGGTAAGCAACAGAATGGACAGCTTGTAGATGAAGAAGCAATCTTGACAGCGGGAGGGGACAAGCAAAAACAAGGACAGAGGGAGGAGGAGCAAGGAGCACAGAGGGCACCACGGAGGATGAGTACACGAGAGAGGCTGCTGGAAAAGACACTCACTTTAGTTGAGTGCTTAGAAAAACATAAAAAGTAGTGCCCAATTAAGGGAGAAGTGGAAGGTTACAAGTACTGGGTCATGCTTCGGTGGAGGGACAAACACAACAACTGGAAGTGAATGCTGTGCGTGTCAACTTATGAAAAGCAAGGAAATGAGAGTGACAATGAACCCAACCAATGGGCAGCCTCTAAGCCCCCTGTAAGTAATCCAAATATCTTGCAAGTGACACGGATGCGCTGTCTCAGGCAAGACCTAATGACGTCCATGTACATTTCCATTAATAACCAACTGCTAAATTATGAATGCAACTCTCACTGTTCAGCACAATCCACCTATGTTAACAACCCTGATAAACAGGCATCTAGGTGTAACCAAACTGTAAACACAGCGCCATTGGGGAACCAGGCTCACAATAATACATCAGGACCAGAAACTCATGGTTGCTGCTCCTGTTTTAGAGGAGTTAATATTGTGCTAATTGGTGAAAACATAAACTTAAAGAATTCAAAGGAATGGTACAATATTTTAATGAATCTAGGTCTAAAATATACCTTTTGGGTAAGCTTTACAATTTTGGTTCCTGCTAATTTGGAATGACATCATTTTCAGTGAAATAATATGATGCGAAATGCAGATGTGGTTTTATTTTTATCTGGGATAAATTCCTATTAAAATATTTCACAGCTCTCTGTACACCAATACAGAGCACAGGAAGCTTGGGTATTTCCCCTGAAGGAGTAGGGACCTTTTCCCAGAGCTGAGGAAGGAAGGATGCTGCCGCTTGTATGTACACTGCCACGTGATCTGAAAACATATTCCTAAATTCACCAGAAGAAATGCAAAGGCTCAGCTGAGTGTTGCTGCGAAAACAAAACTGCGGGTAGACATACATAAGTCTACCTAAGACCAAAGTGCCAATGGGGCTGCCCTGCTCGACCCCAAGAAGAAACACACCATAACTGCAGTCACTGACGCTCTCTGACTCTATGGTTCCACGATAAAGAAAACAATCACCTGGTGGACATTCACTGCCAATTCTCGACTCTATGGTTCCATGATAAAGAGACCCATCACCTGGTGGACATTCACTGTCGCTCTCTGACTGTATGGTTCCATGATAAAGAAACCCATTACCTGGCGGACATTACATGCCACTACCTGACTCTATGGTTCCATGATAAAGAGACCCATCACCTGGCGGACATTCCATGCCACTACCTGACTCTATGGTTCCATGATAAAGAGACCCATCACCTGGTGGACATTCACTGTCACTCCCCGACTCTATGGTTCCATGATGAAGAGACCCGTCACCTGGTGTACATTCTCTGTTGCTCTCTGACTCTATGGTTCCATGATAAAGAGACCCATCACCTGGTGGACATTCACTGTCGCTCTCTGACTCTATGGTTCCATGATAAAGAGACCCATCACCTGGTGGATATTCCATGCCACTACCTGACTCTGTGGTTCCATGAAAAAGAGACCCATTACCTGGCGGACATTCCATGCCACTACCTGACTCTATGGTTCCATGATAAAGAGACCCATCACCTGGTGGACATTCACTGCCACTACCTGACTCTATGGTTCCATGATAAAGAGACCCATCACCTGGTGGACATTCACTGTCACTCCCTGACTCTATGGTTCCATGATGAAGAGACCCGTCACCTGGTGTACATTCACTGTTGCTCTCTGACTCTATGGTTCCATGATAAAGAGACCCATCACCTGGTGGACATTCACTGTCACTCTCTGACTCTATGGTTCCATGATAAAGAAACCCATTACCTGGTGGATATTCCATGCCACTACCTGACTCTATGGTTCCATGATAAAGAGACCCATCACCTGGCGGACATTCCATGCCACTACCTGACTCTATGGTTCCATGATAAAGAGACCCATCACCTGGTGGACATTCACTGTCACTCCCCGACTCTATGGTTCCATGATGAAGAGACCCGTCACCTGGTGTACATTCACTGTTGCTCTCTGACTCTATGGTTCCATGATAAAGAGACCCATCACCTGGTGGACATTCACTGTCGCTCTCTGACTCTATGGTTCCATGATAAAGAGACCCATCACCTGGTGGACATTCCATGCCACTACCTGACTCTATGGTTCCATGATTAAGAGACCCACCACCTGGTGGACAATCACTGTCGCTCTCTGACTCTATGGTTCCATGATAAAGAGACCCATCACCTGGTGGATATTCCATGCCACTACCTGACTCTATGGTTCCATGATAAAGAGACCCATTACCTGGCGGACATTCAATGCCACTACCTGACTCTATGGTTCCATGATAAAGAGACCCACCACCTGGTGGACATTCCATGCCACTACCCGACTCTATGGTTCCATGATAAAGAGACCCATCACCTGGCAGACATTCACTGTCACTCCCCGACTCTATGGTTCCATGATAAAGAGACCCATCACCTGGTGGATATTCACTGTCGCTCTCTGACTCTATGGTTCCATGATAAAGAGACCCATCACCTGGTGGACATTCACTGTCACTCCCCGACTCTATGGTTCCATGATGAAGAGACCCGTCACCTGGTGTACATTCACTGTTGCTCTCTGACTCTATGGTTCCATGATAAAGAGACCCATCACCTGGTGGACATTCACTGTCGCTCTCTGACTCTATGGTTCCATGATAAAGAGACCCATCACCTGGTGGATATTCCATGCCACTACCTGACTCTATGGTTCCATGATAAAGAGACCCATTACCTGGCGGACATTCCATGCCACTACCTGACTCTATCGTTCCATGATTAAGAGACCCACCACCTGGTGGACATTTACTGTCGCTCTCTGACTCTATGGTTCCATGATAAAGAGACCCATCACCTGGTGGATATTCCATGCCACTACCTGACTCTATGGTTCCATGATAAAGAGACCCATTACCTGGCGGACATTCCATGCCACTACCTGACTCTATGGTTCCATGATTAAGAGACCCACCACCTGGTGGACATTCCATGCCACTACCCGACTCTATGGTTCCATGATAAAGAGACCCATCACCTGGCAGACATTCACTGTCACTCCCCGACTCTATGGTTCCATGATAAAGAGACCCATCACCTGGATAAATTGATGACCGCATGAGAATGTGTA
Source organism: Triturus cristatus (assembly GCF_964204655.1). Taxonomy (NCBI): domain Eukaryota; kingdom Metazoa; phylum Chordata; class Amphibia; order Caudata; family Salamandridae; genus Triturus; species Triturus cristatus. The sequence goes on along the minus strand of NC_140587.1, from coordinate 141,150,795 downwards.
TCATACCAAAACCCAATAAAATATGTTTACAAAAGAAAAAAGAGACCCATCACCTGGTGGATATTCACTGTCGCTCTCTGACTCTATGGTTCCATGATAAAGAGACCCATCAACTGGAAGACATTCCATGCCACTACCTGACTCTATGGTTCCTTGATGAAGAAACTTGGGGGCATATTATCAAGCACGGCGTTAAAATTATCTCTGCTTTAGCGGCAGAAAACTGCCACTAAAGCGGCGATAATGGGCTTGATAATATGCCGCAGAGAATTCCAATAGAAGCCCATGTTGACACCAGAACATGGGCTTCTATGGGAATTCTCAAGGGCATATTATCAAGCCCATTATCGCCGCTTTAGCTGCAGTTTTTTGCCGCTAAAGCGGCGATAATTTTAACGCCTGTTTTTTGATAATATGCCCCTTGCTGCCTTGTGGTGCTGTGTCAACACAATGTAAGACAAAGGCTTGCCTGAGGTCCCCTTCCTATTTTTCACTGATCCTTATTGTTAACAGCCTCTTACGTCATGGGCCAACCACAAAGTTCTTCGTTCACAGCCCATCTGAATCTCAGTGTGCTGACTGGGAATGGGCCATGTAGAGAACTTTGTCTTGGCCCACACACCAGATGCACAGCACACTAGCCCACAACCCCGGAGCACGCAGGTTTCCCCTGTTCCTGACTTTCTTGTGCACACTAGTTTTTGTAGCTCTGCCCATGAAGGGAAGCCAGAGGGCCCCAAGCGAAAAATATATAACATTGACCTGACACTACCATTATTGCGTGCTGTCTTTGTGCTGCTTTTATGATGGTCCTAACCCACAAGAGTAATCCTTGTCTGTTCAACCTCTCCACACCCCAAAAGTCATGTCTCAAAAAGGAGGTCCTTGGCCGGGAGACCTGGCATTACATTCTGGCACTAGATACAACTTCTATAAAGGAGACTGAAATCACTCAAACTAAAAAGGAAGCAATGCTAAGATTCCTGGCCCTCAAAACTCCACTTAAGAAATTAACCAGGCCATTTGCTGCACCCCAACTGCGGTCCCACGTGCTGCCGAGTGCAGCTTCCCAAACAGACACACACACAATGGCCAATTTATGACCTACCGAAGCTTGTCAATAAGTAACAAACCAGTGCTAGTTGACTATCGCGCACAGTATGAAATGCGTACATGCTTGTTTGAAGAGCAAACAAGATCACACAGAAGCAAAGCAAGCACTGGCAAAGCCAATAGGTTTCGCCTATGCAAAATCTATTGGATTTGGCAGGGTCTTTTTAATGAAGGAAAAAAGTGAATAAGTTAAAAGCAAGGATAAATGTGTGTGAGGGGGCGGGTCCACTTTCTGAAAGCGTTATTTAAAACGGCTAAATAATCATGTGCGCTCAAAAAAAGCAGTTTCAGAAGATGGCTGTCTGTATCAAGTAACCAATGAATGGAAGTGTTGTTGCTTTACAACTCTTTGTGTCTGATCAGGGCAGAAGGGACAGGTTGGATTGCCAATGCCATAACAGAGGGGGCAGCAGGTCAATCTTCCTCTTGACAGTAGATAGCTCTCAATAAAGTTTAATTTGCATTTTAGCATTGTTCGAGTCAAGGTTTGAACAAGCATTGAAAATGCAATAGGTCTCGCCTTTAACTAAGTCAAAGACATTTGCTTTGCTAATGGTATTGTATAGCAAAGCAAATTGCTTTAACTTAATAAAAGGCGAGACCATTTTGCATTTGTAATGCTTGTTCTCTCTCCTCTCCCTTATTTCTAACACCTTTTGCCCGCCCTCCCTTCACGCGTCTCATGCTTCCTTCACTCTTTTCTTCCTTCTACTCTTCCCCTGGCCCTTCCTTCCCCAAATCACGTACTCCCTTTCTTTCCTGTCCCCCTCACCCTTCACTTCCCTTCTCTTCGCTTCTATCCCCCCCACCAGGTCCCCTGGATATCACCCACTTGAGGGAGGAGCTCGAGCCCCTCGAGCTAGAGGAAGAGGAGGGGCCGGGCAGCCCCCGCTCCCCTCTCAGTAGCGTTAGCAGCGTCACCACCCCCGCCTCCAGTGCCAAGCGCATCCCTTTCTTTAAGAAGGTAATGCCCAGGCAGGCGTGGGCAGTGCTGCAAGCCCGAGGGGGCATCTCCTAGCCGGCACCATGCAGGGCACAGTGGTGTGTAGCCATGTTTGTAGCTTTTAATGGACTACGTCACTTGAAAACAACCTTTGCAAAAAGAAAGACTCGAAAACAGACCGTGCACAAAAAAAATCGACCTGCACTTATCAAGCGCAAGTCTGAAAATATGCTGGGATTTGAACAGGGAGAGTAAATTAAACAAGACCTACCATATGGGGAAATGAGTTTGGCTGGATTAAAACATTAAATAGACGTCGAATTGTTTGTAGGGAAATATGTGGGCAAGATCAGGATTCTGCCACTCTGTGCAGCGAAGTCAATGTTCTTGCGAAAGATGGTTTTGCAATCTGTTCTGACGAGAGGGGCGGGCCTGGGATGAATAACCTGCTTTTGCAGCTTAGTGTCGGTAATAGATTCCCTTGCTGAGAACACACTTTACTGCCATGGGCTGGTTGGATCTTTAATAACTGTAAACAGTCGATTTCACAGACAATTTATGAGGAATGCGGTGCTGTTGAAAGAAAGGCCCACAATCCTCCTGGTTTTGACTTCTCCGCTCCCCCTCATATTTTACTCTTTCGGGGTGCATCATTCTTCTCTGTTCTACGTCGCACTACTTGAAGTATAACTGCTGCGCTAGGCTGCGAAGATTTTTTTGGAGTTACTTTGATTCGAAAAGAAATTAGTTCATTTGTTGGCATTTCATTGTATTTTGTGTGGTCTTTCAGAATAGACGTAACCCATATTTTTCTGGTTGAAAGGACACAGACGCCACAGGCCCCACATTTTGAAGGCGTTATCGTAAAGTCTGTACAATTGGGAGGAAATGATCCCAAAATCAGAGTTTGGGGGACTGTTAGTACCCTTCTTCGTGTCCTGTGCTGCACTGTTTACTTAATGTAGAAACGACATCAATGCACTTTGAAAATGCTTCCCTTGCCCTAAGAATTCCCATGAGGTGAGCAAGAGCCTACAATGTGCCATCAACATCATCCATATTTACACGACATCTACAAGGTTATAGTTGCTTATGTGTGGCAGGAAGACAGACAGACAGACACCCTGCTCCTGATGCTCTTCTCGGCAGACACTACTGCTAACAAAACTAAAACGTCGGCATGGCAACCAGACTCTGGCATCCCGAGAGAGGAAAAGACACACAATTGATGGACGGAATGCAGAACATATCAAAACATTCACCCCCACTCAAGAGATCTGAGTTAAAGCCATCATTCTTTTGCTCACCATGACATCCCAGTTTAGACCTGGCCATATGCAAATCTGTCTTGACCCTGTGCCTCATGGGAACAGTCCAGCCCGAACCGCCTAGCCAGGTCCTACCTGGACTGGAAACAAGCATCCTAGGACCGGCTTCGAGGTTTCCCCCCTCTTCAGCCAGGATAGCTTGATTCCAGTGGCACAGTGAGCCACGGACCCACGTCTGAGCATACCCGTCCCACTCGGGGTGACAAATGCAAAAAAAACTATTGATGGACAGAATGCAGAACAATGTCATACATTCACCCCAGTACAGATATCTGGGCCTAAATCCATCGTTTGTTTGCTCACCATGCCATTCCAGTTTGGACCCAGCCATATGCAAATCAGTCTTGACCCTGTGCCCAATGGGAACAGTCCAGCCCGAACTGCCTGGCCAGGTCCTCCCTGGACTGGAAACAAGCATCCTAGGACCGGTTTCGGGGTTTCCCCCCTCTTCAGCCAGGATAGCTTAATTCCAGTGGCACAGTGAGCCCAGGACCCACGCCTGGGCATAGCGCCGGAAACAAGCATTCTAGGACCGGGTGGGACGGGTATGCTCAGACGTGAGTCCCGTGCACTCCATGCCACTGGAATCAAGCTATCCTGGCTGAAGAGGGGTGAAACCCCGAAACCGGTCCTAGGATGCTTGTTTCCAGTCCAGGGAGGACCTGGCCAGGCAGTTCGGGCTGGACTGTTCCCATTGGACACAGGGTCAAGACTGATTTGCATATGGCTGGGTCCAAACTGGAATGGCATGGTGAGCAAAAAAACGATGGATTTAGGCCCAGATATCTGTACTGGGGTGAATGTATGACATTGTTCTGCATTCTGTCCATCAATAGTTCTTGTTGCATGCCGAGAGAGGGACAGCGGTACACAGTTTATTTATTTATTGAATGCATTTTTATATAGCGCGGACTTTAGCTGAAGGTTTCAGAGCGCTGTACAATAGAACCAGTTACGTTACATGAGAGAAAAGGTACAGAATAGAACAGTGGGGTGGATATTAGGCTTGTAAGTGGAATCACTTGCAAACTACGAGACGTGGTACTTTTGAAGACACGTGCACTTTAAAGACAGTTCGTGTAGGTGCACATTAATGTACTGTGCCAGCATCTTTAGTGTAAACAGTTTCAATGTGTCATTTTCTCACAAACTTACGTGCCTCACAGAAAGAAACATGTTGAAAGTTTCTGTTTGATAAAACCAAGAGAGATGGGGCCATGGCACAGCTCGAGTCACAGCAGGTGATCATGCCTACACCGAAGAATTGTTAGATCGTCCTCACACCTAACCAGCCTGCCCACATAGGGGGCATCGGAGGCTGCAACCTGGCATGGTGCCTAGAAGCTCAGGTGGAGCACATCCGTGAAAAAGAGACAGCAGAGGAAGGGGCCGCAGCCAGAAATAGAGATTGGGAGCACCATGATGCCCATCAAAAGAGTACCATGAACTTCATTCAAATGAAGGGGGTGAACCTCAGCGGATTTTGATTGGTCAGCCCAGCTTAGATCAACCAATCAGGACGACCTTGGGGCCAATGTGCCAGGGCACCTGGAGAAGGGAGCCAGAGTAGCAGCTGGCAGGAGGAGCCCCAGACAGAGGATTCCTTTTCACACACACACACTGCTTCTGCTGCAGACATTATCACAGGAGGTGCCAATCTACAAGCATCTCTTATAATAGGACCCAGTCCCCCTGAGAGCTCTCACTGTAGCGGGCACTTTAGCTTGTATGTAAGCAGTGCTTAATTTGAGCCGGTGGTTACCAGTCCTCGGCATTGGATCTTAATTGCCAACACCGGCGCTTATGTCAGTCTGGCTAATTTAAAGAAGTCCACAACAACAGTTAAAAATTAATTCAATATACATTAACAATGACTAATACCTGCCTCCCAAGCCATTGATCTAGCTGTGGGGGCCTGGAATAGTCTGGATTGACACTCTTGTAGGAGTGTGAGGGTTAGTAGCTGTGTTTTTACTATAATTGGCAATATGGCAGGGGCAGTGTGCGGTGCAAGCTGCGGTGGCCCCTAATGATTTTTTTTTTACAAATTAAGCACTGTATGTAAGAACCTTTCTTACAGAATAGTGTAAATGTTTGACTATTAGCATTAGCATTTTTAATGCATAGGTCTTGGCTTGAAAGAACTTCTCTGTTACCTCCCCATTACTGTGAAGCACCTTTGATACCTTCAAGAATGTGATCTTGCCATTTCAAACATGGCGACTGCCTATTTCTCCTGCAAAATCAACACAGAAGGCCCCATTCTTTGAGTGACACCTTATTTCAGATCTGGATTTTTTGCTAACAGAGCTTTGCATTCTGGCACTTGATCATTTTTATGGTATTGCTAATTAATTGGTGAATATTTACTTAGGATCACTGCTCTTTACAACCACCCCGCCCACACCTTGTTATCCCTTTTCCCACGCCCACTACTTTCTGTCCTACATCACATCACATGTTCGTATACTTTTTTGCACTAAGACCACGACATTGTGTAGACATAAAAGAAGGACTGCCTCCACTAAAAGCTTGGTGAGCCATGCATTGTTAATGCGGCTGCCCTCAGGAGGGCGGGCCTCTAGTGCCAGCAAGGCACCAGCCCACCCCCCTTCTTCTAAGTGTGGGGACCCCTCGGGGAGGAGTCCCCCTACCCTGGCAGCCAGGGGCTGCGGCGCGCAGGACACGTCATTTCCGGGGCGCTAGGAACGGGGGGGGGGGGGGTATATAGGCCTCCCCCACCCACTGGCTTTCCTCTTTGGCGCCCTGGACACGCCGTCTGTGTGGTCTGGTTGCTGCCGTCCACGCCATTCAGATTTCTTCGCGGGATCCCCAGGAGCTGTGCCGCGGTGAGTGTGCTACTGCCCCCCCTTCTTGTTTCTCAGGCACGATCGCAAAGCCCAGCCATTGCCGTGGCTGCGGTCCGCCAGGGGGGGCAGGGCAGCTCACGAGGTGCGTAGGGCAGCTCCCGGGGTGCACAGGGCAGCGGCCCGCTCCCCTGGTCGTGGTCAGCAGGAGGGGCTTCAGTGCCCCCTGTAGAGGAGCGTTCGCTCCTCTCCCCCTCCTTCTCAGCACGGCCTATACGCCCCCTCCACCTCCCCACCTCTGTCTTTCTGCTCCCGCGCAAGTTTCGGTTTCAGTTGGTGATGAGGGAGTTGGGGGTGGGCCGGGGCCAGCTCCCGCCACATCGGCAGCTATACTGGACTATCTTTGACTTTATGGGCTAGCGCTGAGAATCACTACAGGGTCCTACACTCTACAAATACCTGATACAAAGTTTTCCACTCCCTGGAAGCCTCTTCAGATGATTCTCGAGAACACTGGTGGATAGAGAAAGGGTAGGGGGAGGCAATTGTGCAGGTACTTTGGTGTTTCCGGTTGTCACCATGGTAGCAACAGTCGTTGTATTGTAGTGTAATTGCATTTATATAGCGCTTACTACCCCCGGGCGAGGCGTCAAAGCGCTTTTTTGGCGAGTAGCACGCTACTCTGGAACACATAAAGGATTAGGGTTGAATTAGTATAGTGAAAGATTAAAGTAATTTGAGCGGTGGAGGGGTAGAAGAGGGAAAAAAGGTTTACATTTATATAGCGCCTTTTACCTCTGATGGGGTGTTGGAGCGCTTTTTTCGGCATTGACAGAGATATAAATTTAAAAACAAAAATTCCCAAGAGAAGCCCAGGTATTTCTGGTAGAATAACAAACGGTCTGAAGCCCTCCCTTGTGGGGCCAGCAGACACATCAGATATTACAATCCCCATTTCTGTGTTTTGCAGCTTTTTATCAAATTTCCTTGTAGCGCCTTTCTGGAAGGCAGGAAAGCCAACGACTCTATTTTTAGCTCTGTTAGGACCGTTTCCTTCCTTTGAGTAAACACCTCTCTGGGTGTTTTCATGCAGCTTGCTTGTTTTTTTTTATATCACGAAATTGGCATTAGAAAATGTATGAAATAATTTTCGTGCTGAAATTGAAGGCGGAAGTGCAGTACGGCACGGCCTGAACCCTAGAGTGAACAAAAGAGTCTCCTCGCTTTAGGTAAACAGGATGAAATAATTGGCAACTTAACTCCCTCAGCCATCCTAACGGTAAAATAATTAAAGGGGATGGTACGTTCACGTGACGGGAAGCCCTCAAACGCAACTTTTCACAGCACACGTGGTCTTCTGATTTAGCATTCGTTCCCGTTTAATATTATGTCTGCCGACACTGCGCACCTGCTATCAACAGTGAAGTAAAATCTGGCAGAGTTTCTGAGGAGGGTGGAAAACCGGGACATTATGAGTGGGTTGGTATTTTTCGACTTCTGTACAAACGATTTTTTGTGCAGGGGTTGACATTCAGAGTTATGCAGTATTTATCACATCTTGTTAATTACTGAGAGTGTTCATAACCTCACCTTATATTAAATTTCGGCACATCAAACCTACCAGGATTTAATAAGGAAAATAGTGCAGTATTTACTGTTACATGCACATTTTGGTGCAGTCAGCACAAAAATCCACATTATTCCCCAAAACTCAGAATAGGTGCCATTTATTGCACCAAATGCATTTTGAACACTGGGGAGTCTAATTTTATTGAGTGCGATAAACAGCACCAACTCTCCAACACACTCATAATTAAGGCCTATGAGATTGCTGAGACTGGCCATGAGTGGGACCGACTTCCAGATTTGAGATGTCTGAGCCAAAATGTTCTCAAAATTACTCAGGATTCAATGGGTTATGGTGCACTCAGATGGACAAACCTTTTAGGTATGGCATTTGGCACAGCTTTAGCTATCTTGTCAGGCTAGTGCTTCCCCCCCCCAAAAAACAAAACAAAAAAAAACATATATTATAAATATACACACACAAAAAGAGGGGCTTTTGGTCAGTGGGCTTCATCCATTGGTCTGCTAATGTGTCACTCATTCTGGCTCCACCCACTTGCAGCATACTGCATGGGGCAATGGGTAAACCAATTTTTCCCACTGGCTCCCTCACCTTGGGTGACCGGACAAAGTCCGTGCACATTGTTCACATATGCCTTAGAATAGTTCCTCTCTCTTCAATGACAATGCTAGTTCAACATGTACTTTATTTAATTTAGAATTTTATATTAACCTTAAATATTGGCTAAATTTTGCATGAACGTTAACTGTCTAGTAGATGGTGAATAATTGTACTTCTTTTTAAAGTTGATGGAATGAAATGTTTAAGTGACATTGTAACGCTGTAGCTGTCTGCAAGTAATAGTGCTTGGTTTGGCAGTGATTTATTTTTGTCTCCTTCATAAATAATTATAATAAAACGCGTGGCATAAATGAAAGGCTTTTGGAACAGCCTTGAATGTGAACAGTCCAGCCCTTTCTTGCCTCCTTGGGGTAAGTTACGGTTGGTGCATGGACATACCCTTCCAATTTCTAAATGTGTTTGCATACAATTTTGGGGAATGGTGACGTATTTTTTCACAGTAACACAGCAACAGCTCACTAATATCACTGGAAATAATAGGTGACTCCACCCCTTAGCAGATAGGAGGTTCTGACTCGAGCTACAAGAAACATTTTAGTGATGTGGTAACTGTGGAACTCATGGCCCTAGCAGCGTAGGGTGAAGCTTTGCAGGTAGGCACACCGGGGTCGGTAAGCGGAGCGCTGTGGGTCGGTAGTGCGACCGTTTGATTATTTGCCTCTCACACTAAGAAGAATAAAAGGAATTTGCACCTGTGATCTACGACCTCTCAAACTCCCATGCTAAATTTTTAGTATTGGGAGATTTTAACCTCTGGCCCTCAAGATCTGGCCTATAGGGAACTCTGCCAAGCGTGTAATAACATTCAACTTACACAGCTGGTTCTGGTACCCACCCATATTAAGGGGCACACGTTAGACCTGATATTCGCCGAGAGGGCATTGGTCGTAGTAAAAGAAGTCTTGGATCAGTGTTGGACAGATCATTCATTGATTAATATGACCATTGCTTTGCCTGCTCCGTTAAAATCAAATAATTCAAGTGGCTTTAAGCTTAATCGTCAATGGGCTCGCCTTCTTAGGGAGCCGATCCGCCCTACTCTATTGCCTAGGGATTTTTGGTGGAGGATAGTGTGGACAAGAGCTATGCTGCCCGCTGTCAGCAAATTTTGACATCTCTAGATGAGTTGGCCCCTTTGCGGAGGGTGAGGGATAGACCTAGAGGAGATAATGCTTGGTTTAATGACGATCTTAGACAGCACAAGAACCGTTGTAAACAGGCTGAGCGTACTTGGAGGAGAGGATATAAGGAGTTGGATAGGGTAGCATATAAAGTGGCCCTGCAGGTATATAAGACCCAGCTAAGAGGTGCTAAGGCAAAGTTCTTAGAAGATACCTTGGGGAAGGCCACCAATAAATCGCAGACCCTATTCAAGTTGGTTAACAACTTATCTAATCCGTCCTGTACAGTCCCAGCCATTCCGGCTTCTCAAGATCTGTGTGATTCTCTGGCCCTTGCGTTTGAGGAGAAAATTAGGACCATTCTGAATGGACTTTCAGTGCCCGGACAGCCGGTGTCGTCTCTTCCTCTCCCCGTGAAATCCCCTTGCTATTTGACGCCTGTATGGGATAACAACAAGGTAGACCCCCCTCAGTTGCCTTGTTTCCCTATTTTCTCGTTAGAGGAATTCTGTGTTTTGGCCAATGGAGTATCCTCGGGTTCACCTCTTGACCCAATGCCTCATAAGATCTGGAAGGCATTTCAAGATGAGTTGTTTCTTTCACTCCACTCCATCTGCTGTCAGTCACTGATGACAGCGATAGTTCCTGATAGTTGGAAGTTGGCAGTAGTAACTCCATTACTAAAAAAGGCTTCTCTAGATCCTTTATGCTCGGCCAACTATAGACCCATCTCACTTTTACCTTTTGCGATAAAAGTTTTTGAGAGATGGGTCACGAGAGCCTTGTCTAACTTCCTGGAAACAAACTCCTGTCTGGATGCAGCCCAATTTGGTTTTAGACCGGCCCACGGTACTGAGACCGCATTGGTCACCGTGTTGGATGATCTACGAACGCGTGTCGACAGGGATAGGTCAGCTTTTTTAGTGCTGCTTGACATGTCGGCCGCGTTCGACAAGGTGGACCATGAGGTTCTCCTAGATCGTCTTCAAAGCGTGGGAGTAAACGGTCTGGCTCTAAGCTGGTTAACATCTTATCTTTGTAACAGACAGCAAGCTGTGGCATTACCGCCATTTCGGTCAGCCACACGACAGGTGAATTATGGTGTCCCTCAAGGGTCTGCGATTAGTCCGATCCTGTTTAATCTATATCTCCGTCCTCTGATAGACCTAATTAAGTCATTCGGCATATCAGTCATCAATTATGCCGATGACACTCAATTGATATTCTCATTTGAGGGCACTGAGGCGGTCTCGAAGGACACCTTTCACCGTTGTATGTCGGCCTCAGCAGAATGGTTACGAGCTAACTCACGCCAATTCAATGGGTCGAAAACGGAGGTTCTCCATTGTTCGCCTGATCGTCTTCCTCGCGCGCTACCTGATGACTTCTGGCCAACTTCTATCCCGGGCTCTGTGGAAGCCGCTGAATCGGCTCGCAATTTAGGAGTCCTGTTTGAACCCGGTCTACAGTTGGATGTCTCAGTAAATAAGACTGCAGCGACCTGCATGGGCCTGCTTCGTGCCCTGCGCAAAATTCTACCAATACTCCCTCGAAGTGCTAGAGCAGAAGTAGTGCGTAGTTCTATTCTCAGTAGGTTAGACTACTGCAACGCACTACTTCTGGGAGCTCCTAAAATCTTGATCCTAAAGTTGCAGAGGATCCAGAACATGGCCGCGAAATTGGCTCTGTCGTGACCACGCTCTGCCTCCTCTTCTGCAGCATTAGCTGATCTACATTGGCTGCCGGTGCAGCAGAGGATCGCTTTCAAGGCGTCATGCCTTGTTTTCAGAGCGCTGCATGGACTAGGACCAATTCCACTTCAGAATCTCTTCTCTTGGTATCAAGGTGCCCGACCTCTGAGATCTTCGTTGGCGTTCCTGGTGAGGATTCCCAGGATTACTAGAGTAAAGATAGGTGGCCATGCTTTTAGTTACACGGCCGCCACATTATGGAATTCCCTACCTCTAGCACTAAGGAGTAGTCAAGATCTGCTCTCCTTTAAAAGGGATCTTAAGACCTACCTGTTCCCAAGAGCAATGTAATTACATCCTTCCTGATGGCTTGATAAGGTCTCAGCGCCAGGATACCCTTTCGGGTGACAGCTGCGCTTAATAAGAAATAAATACATACATACATACTTAACTGTCACACCGGCGCTTGTGACAGCCTGCCACAAATTGGCACTGTCTGTCTATCTTAGAGATGACCGCAACAGGATTGTTCAATTCAATTTACATTAACATCACTATGGCCTGCTGCCCAAGCCATTCTTATAGCTTCGAGGGCCTTGGAATAGGCGGACTTGTCACGCTTGCACAGGTGTCAGGGTTAGTAGTTGTGGTGATAATAGGAGGGGCAGCACGGCAAGAGCAAGGTATGGTGCAAAGGAAGTGGCCGCCTGACATGAGTCAAGGCATATAGTGGCACTAATGTCTGTTGCACTGCCTTGCTGTAAGGTAGCGCAAGCGTATGCTGATTCTAGTTTCGCGCAATATTGGGCGTCTATGTAGGCGTCACCGCCAGAACTTGCTATGCTGCCTTCAGTTGGCGTTGCGGTGCGACCAGGGACATCTTAAGGGTGTTGGGGGCCCAGGGCCAAACATATTAGGGGGCACGTGTTCGGAACAGCTCTGAATTGGTGATCCATGCCCCCTGCGGCCAGGACACTGACAGTGCACAGGCACACTTGTCCAAATTCCTAATGTGTCTACAGTTAATATCCAGGCATAGCGAGGTATGTTTACAATTTGGAAACACCAGCAGCACCCCAATATTACTGCAAAAAATGTATTTTACACCCTGTTTCAAAGGTGAGGTCCTGTTTTGACCAGAAAAAAAAAAAATATGCATGGATGTTGCATGAAACAAACACATTTCTCTGAACAAAGTCTAAGTCTGCCTTCAATTGGCATTGCGGTGCGCCTTCATTGGTGGTAATTGGACAGAGTGCATGGGGTGGGGCTAATTCATTTATTTAGCTTTCTTGGCTGCAGTCCAGAGTTTTTTCATTTTCCGTTAGGTTCAGGTATAGCACGCCACCAGCCAAGGTCGCATGACCACAGATGATGCAAAGGCAGGTAAAGAAAGCACCTTATTTGAGGTTCCCTCTTACAGCATGAGCCTTTGCACCGCGGGGAGCTGCACAGTGCCTCTTTTAGGTCACCAGGCATTCTGTTAATGATTATCGATTCTCAGATGGAAGGGACAGGTTGCCTGGTATCGGTTACTTCTCTACAATGCCCCAGACAAACTACGTCTATGGTTTCGTCTGGCTATGGCTGGGTTCACACACATTTTACCAGTTTTACAGGGGGGTATGGTTGATTTACGTTGATTGGTGGTGTTGCTTAGTGTAATGGTCCCCATTTGCGGTTGAGATTGCTATTCATCGAAGGCGTTGTTCAGGGGTGGATCCTTCAGCGGTGCCTCGGTGAGTGACTCGCGCAGGGGTTTGGTTTGGGGTGCCTTTTCTTTGGAGTTGTGATGTTAGGGTAAACCTCGGTGTCCTGCTTGGCGACTGGGTGGCATGCGCCGTGAGGAGTCTGTTTCGTATTGTTGCATTGAACGAATATTTCGTCGCTGGGCCAGCAATGTCCTTTGGCCACCAGGAGTTATGCATGTGGCCCTTACCAATGTCCTATTGATTAATGTGCTACGGATGACAAATGGTAAAATGGTTTTCGGTCCTGGCCGGAGCTCGGCAAGTATGGTTTCATCTTCCACACCTATCACTTGTGCATTACCGGCCTAGAACCCAAGTATACTTCACGGGGCTCTGGTCACACCAAAGTGGGCCAAGATCACACTAAGCGCAGGCTGAGAGTGCGGTGTCAGTCATATATGGCGAATTATGAGAAACATGCCAGAGGTAGCAAAAAGGACATCACAGACTTGGGCAGTGAGAATAGCATGGTTCATCTTTTGTGCCTATTTAGGCAAAAGATATGGACAGGCTCTGTTTTGCTAAGAATAGTTATTTTGTCTCCGCATGTGCCTCTTTCGCAGTACAACGAGGTCATTTGTGTCTCCAACGCGGGGATTGTGCGCCACTATTCTGTTTCCAAAGGGCTCCCGCTTTCGGTACCTGGCTCACGTGCAGGTGATCTGTCTGGCTGTTGTGGAAGTTGATTAGTGGAATGGTCCCAATTGCGGGTAAGCTCACTACTCATCACAGGGAGACAATTCATGCTTGTTCAACACGTTAAGGTGACAGTCCCACCAGTTCTGAATGGAGGCATGTTCAATATGCTACGCAGTGAAGCCGGAATTGTGACTTCAGTTACCTTATGCAACTAACAAGCATTGTTAAAGCCAATGGTACTGGCGTGTTGTAGGTGTACTGTGGTTTTGTAGTAGTTACACAGCGGCAATGTCAGAAGCCACTAATTAACAGCCAGCCTTTGCCACCAGTTTCCTGCCCAATGGTGGGAAAGTATAATTTTACACTTACTCAGGAAATTTCAACGCAGAGAGAGGCACTTACAAAATAATGTTTGCATTGTGCAATTGGCAACGAGGGCCTTCATGGGGAACACCTGCGGGCACCTTATAGAATAAGGTACCATGCTCACGGGGTGGGCATTCGGCTGCAGCCAAGGGCAGGTATCAGGTCGCTACAGTTAAGATATATTCACCCGTGCTTTAACCAGGGCAGCAGGCGGGTGGTGGTAGTTGTCAGCTAATAAGTGTGCTGTGGCGCAGTAAAGTTTGGTTAACACTGCGTTAGTGCCAAAGGGCGACAGTGTATCATAGACCTTTTGGCGTCCCAATATTCAGGAAAGGGCAGGTTTTGCACAGTATGTGCCCCCCCCCTTGCTCCCACAGACTTGTCCGCTCTGGTTATCCTTCTAGGGGCTAGAACCTGAGACTAGATGGGGCACCTTCTGTGACCGGTGTCCCAAATATGTTGATAGTCATTGCTGGGGTAGATGTACCGTGAAGGGCATGATTTGTTCTTGGCCTGTCCCAAGTTTTGGGGTCACACTGGGTTGGAGTATTCAGACCGCAGTCCTTAGGAATCATCCAGCTTTCCTACTATCCAAATAAGGGCAGTTAGCGATACATCAGCAAATGGGTAATATACCCGGTTATCAGTGACTGCATGCCCCGCGGGCACGCGCGCTTCACATAAACACAGAGCTGCAACCAGTAGGGTACCAAGTGGCAGAATCCAGTAAATAGGTTGAGTATTGTGTCTCTCTGGCCTCCAGCTGTGTGGAGCCGGTCTCATTGAGGGGTACGCCCAGGTGGTAATTGTGTGCTTCTTGAGGTCCTTATTACCAATACGGTTTGTGGCAGCACACAGATTGTTTAAGGGTCATCCTGGGCCGTAGTTACTCAGCCCAGCAGGAGCGGTACAGCTGGGTGGAGCCAGTCCCATTTAGTGGTACGCCCGGGTGTTAATGGTGTGCTCCTTAAGGTTCCCATGACCTAGGCAGTGTGTGGCATCTCCCACATCAAGTGTTAGGCACAGGATTTCGGGCAGTGCGCCCTGTATGGAATCAGACAGATTCTCTGAGCGGGTATGCCTAGGGGGCTTCACCAGTGGGAGCTGAGTGTTGGAGGGCAGCCGTGCTCATTGTCTCATACGCCTGTTATGGACATTCCTGTGCGCATGGATTTAGCAAGTAAAGGGACCGTGCCAGGGTTAAGCATAATCTCAATCGCCCGTATAGACCAAGCTGGCAAGCGGAGGTAGGAACAGTCTTCTAACATGTGAGCTGCTGTCCCAGAGATGGGAGACACATGTGCCCAGTTACACACTGTGCTAGATGGGCGGCTGCCAGTGTGATCAGCAAATAGGTGGGGCATCGGGTGCCAGGGTGTCTGAAACTGTCCGGCCCAGAGCGGGAGGGGGCTGAGTCATGTGACGCAGTGGAACTTTGCGGCGTGAGGTGAATAGTGCTTGGCACAAACTTCACAGGCATAAAGGGCATTTTTGTTTCAGCAGACACTAGCTGATCCAAGCTAACGTCTAGGGATATTGGGATATAGATGGGGCATCGATAACCAGTAGGGATGTTCTCTTTCATCTAGATTTGCAAGAGGCTCTCGACAGGAGAGTTACCAGGCAAGACTATAGCTATTTTGGTGGGGGGCTCCGGCAGCGATGGTGGCTGCCTCCAGAGCTGTGGCGGAGTTACAGGGCGATCTGGAAGCAAATGGGTCCCAAAGGGTACCTCTGCGCGGCACCATAGGGGGTGCCAGAGCCCAGGAGCCTCATGGGAGGGTCCTGGAAAACCGTGTCAGCGCCCCGTTAGTCATTCGGGTGGTTGTGGGCCTGAACAACCGGGGGCTTGCCTTGCTACGCTCCGCCCTGAAAGGAGCGTGAGTAATAAGGGACCGTGATTCGGGAAGAGGATCACCGAAGGGGCAGCACTGATGGGGTTCACCCCAGTGCTGCTTGGCTCATCAGGCGTGCAGGCGGCCAGATGGTTGCCTGCCCTTCGATCGCCCCTAAGATAATCCACCATATTACATAACGGTGTTTTTAATAAACCTGCAGCAGGTTTTTCCCAAAACAAATTGGGTGCTGTGTTTTATTTATGCGTAGAACATGCATGCTATTGTGTTGGGGTGGGGAGTGTTGCCTACTGCTGGTGCTATTGAATTTAACCGCACTGGACACTGGCAGCAGATGGGAGCTGAACAATGCCAGAGAGATGTAATCTCCGTGGAAAAATGTCAGAAGAATTGAAGCCGCAGCATTCTGATGCCACTGTAGACGTCACTACACTTCCAAGGGACGCCAAGACGCACGTCACTAGAACAGTCCAGGCAGGCGGAGTAAAATGGTTTACACCTGGGACCTACTGGGAGAAAGGTGCTGTCACTGGGCGTAGCCCACATTGAGAGCTGCAGGGGCTATTTGGTCTGCTTGATTCCACCTTGATAGCCCTTAGGTTAGCCTTTCATTCTGTTTACTTTATAATTTGCGTGGCGTGGAAGGTCAGTAAGTAGGGGTCGAAATTCAAAGGGGCCACAGCTTGGTACTCACATCCTACTGGAAGACTCAGGAGTACATTACGGAAAACAAAGACGGACTCAGTTTAAAATAGGTATATGTGTTGCATCCTGTCTTCTTGAAACATAACATGCCCATTCAATAATATTCAATATACCCCATGTTGAAAAGTGTGCTTTGTTACCCAGAGCAATGAGATTCATTTTATCAATTGTCTAGGAATTCTGGATTAAAATATTTCTGTAAGGATTCAAACAAATTCCAACCAGAAGTATTTCCATGACTGCAAAGTGTGACGTGCGAGGGCAGAAGAATATTTGCAATAACCACATGCACCCACCGAGCTATCTCACTAAAGTTTCAACCTGGCACCTGGTAGTGTACAGGTAGTGCTATTGCGATGACATTTTGTTTTCCTGTAAATGTAAATGTAATGTAAATTGATACTTGTATAGCGCACTACTCACCCGCAAGGGTCTCAAGGCGCTTGTACAAATACCGCTGTGGAACCCATCCTGGCTTTCCCTGTGAGGCGTCCACTCCTGGGCACCCCCAAGGTGGAGGCCAGGCATCCTTAGCGTTGTGGGGGCCGTTGTGGAGATTAAGCAAGCTATTGCCCAGAGTTGCAGAGTGGGACTCCATGATTGGAATGGCACCGAGGCGAGAATTATCAGGTCCGTGAAATTTTTGAGCCCAAGACCCGCCGAGGCGGGGAATTGAACCCTGGTCCCGGGCTAGACCTCTGCATCAGGGTCTGCCGCTCTAATCATTGAGCCCCACTTCCTGCAGCGTTTAATACCTGCATTTCTGCCATTTCAAAGAACTGTGAATAACAAATGCTATTACTAAGTTTTCTGTTTACTGACATTGGAAGTAGTGAAGTCTGAGTCTGTCTTGCCAGGATTTTGATTCATAACCTTCAGATAAATCAATGCTGATGTCAGTGGAGAGTGGAGAAACCAAAATCTGTCCCGCCTTGCCTGAGGCTGGGTGAGGGGTGGGGCAGGGGACGGGGTACATAACTAAGCAATTACTGGGCAAAGGTTTCACCTGCCCACCTTGCATGACTGCAGTCATGCCCGGCAACTACACCCTGCTGCACACAGCAAAATGCAGTAATTTCTCAGGGGAACATGGGCTGGACAAAGAAAGATATCGTTAAAGAATCTAGGAAAAATCAATAAAACACTTTGTTACAGGGAAATTACTGTTAGGCACTCTGACAAGAAAAAGGTTTGTTATGAAAAAAAAATACGGAAAATCCTATAAACAACTCCAGCTGAAGGGACGTTATGGTTACGACTAAAAATATAAACATTTGTTATGGCACAACTATATTTCTCATCCATTACACGGCATGTGTCTCATATCTTAAGCCAAAGATAAGATCAACAAGCATTGGCCGTGCACGAAAGTGAAAGCAGCGCGACGCGGCGGGGAAGGGGTGGAGGAGCATGAAAGCAATCAAGTGAGAGGAAAGACAGATGGCGCCTGATCGGGCGCTGAAAGCTGGCGGATGCGCACGTGAACGCAAGCGCTAGGCCAGCCAAAGCAGCTTGTGGTAGCACTTTTTAAAGCCCCTACTAAATGTCTCGCAGAGCAGCGCATGCGCTGGCTCTAGCGAGACCTAAAAACAGCCCTGAGCATTTCACCCGAGCAAAATCAGTCTCAGCCGTGAGTCCCTTGCTCACTTTGCCACTGGATTCAAGCAAGCCTGGCTGAAGACGGCTGAAATGCCAGAAACCAGTCCTAGGAAGCTTGTTTCCGGTCCAGGGAAGGCATGGCTTGGCAGTTCGGGCTGGACTGTTCCCATGAGGCACAGGGTCAGACTGATTTGCATATGGCCATGTCTGAACTGGGGTGGCAGAGTGGGCTAAAGAACGGTGATGGATCAAACCCAGATCTGTTGACTGGGTGTGAGTGTTTGATTGGTTCTGATGCTCCGTCCATCACCAACCCCTTTTGTACTGCTCAGCCTCAAATGCCTCCATAAAAATAAAAACAGGGAATGTATTGCCCTAAACTGTCTAACAGTAAAGATCACACGTCCCCATGAAGTTTCATGGTGGTATAGCAAACAGTAAGAGATAAAAAAGAGCGTAAACTCCTGGCTTACCTCAGCGCATCTCGGAGCGCCAGCTCACCACGGATGCTGCGGCTGGAGCCAGAGGCAGGCATCGGAGGTGGCTTCAGAGCACAGCATGGCTTGCAGACCATAGAGATCGCCTGGCACAGATGCTGCAGGCCCCATATTTTGAAGACGTTATCGCCTTTCCCGTTGGTTGGTATTTGAAGCGAGTCACCACCAGACGCTTAACATAACCCGAAGATTCTTCTCCGAGATTGCCATGGGGGGGGGGGGAACTTACGGTCAGAGCTGCCATATAAATCTACAAACAAGCATTTGCAATGCAATAGGTCTCGCATTTACACGAGTTTAAGCTATTGGTTTTTATAAATGACAATGCCTTTTATTTATGTTTTAAAAATTAATCAAAAATAAAAGGCATTGTTATTTGCAAAGTCAATAGCTCAAACTCGTGTAAATGTGAGACAGAGTACAGGTCTGCCAAACTCTAAATTAGTCCCAGAGGCCCGCATTCTGCAAATCAGAACTGACCATTGTTCCTCATGAGACTAGTCCATCCCACAACGTGGTCACCCCACACATTCTCACCCTGTTGCCCACTGTTTTAGTTGAGAAATGTGAGCCCCCTTCCCGAATCTTACTGAGTAAACTACGCCTCTGGCTCCTTAACGTTTATATGAGCTCTCTGGCACCAGTGATTTGGGCTTCTGTCATACCATGACCACACTCAACTACCTAACCGGGAAGAACACTGCTAACCAACCTAAATCTTGGGGTTTCTGCCTTTAGCCACAGAAAAGAAAACCTGCAATCCATGCTCTAATCACCTCCAGACTTGACAACGCTAGCTCATTTGTACCTGGTTCTGCCTAAATAGGAAACTTCCGTTGGATCAAACCTCGGCGGCTAGGTTGCTTCTGAATCTACCTTTTATTGGTGCTAAATTATAGAACACGCTGCTTCGAGAGGTTTGTGCTACTCAATTAGGACAGCTCGCGAGTCTTAAATATGAACAATTATTTTTTTTATCAAATTTAGTCGTCTGTTTTTTTTTTTAATCCCTTCTCCCAATACCCCAGATCTGGTAACCTGAGGTATCTAGCGCCTAGAAGCTCTTTTAGCTGACCTGACGCTCTATAAATGCACTTTATATTTACATGACATTAATTTTCTCGACCTCAGATGGTTGAGGAGCTCGGCACCAACAGAGGCCCATAGATGGTACACACACAATTCACAGTGTTTTGCAGGAGGCACGTTATCCTTCTGACATATCAAACTAATGATTGAAAATGATTGAAAATGTAATCTTCGTATCACATCTGTACTGCAGGTGCGATTCCTCCCTATCAACTCACTTTAAAGTAAAATCCCTGCACCAGGTGAATTAACCCACCAAGCTATCTGCGTCGACGGCTGGATACTTTACAATGCATTGTTAAGGAAGTGACTTCCCCCTGGCTACGAAAGAGGAGGAGAAAGACGACAAGCTGGCGCAGCAATGCGTGAAAAAGTTTTCTCTTCAAGATAGGGTGGTGAAAGAGGGAGGGGTCAGGTGAGTCTCAGACAAACGCCACAGTTCAGGAAAGAAGACCGATTGGCGGGCGGAGAGACGGGAGGACGAGAGAACAGGGGAGGCAAGAGTAACGGAGGGTATAGAAAGAGAGATAGAGAAGTGGGCAGAGAGAGTATAGGCGCAAAGAAAAATAAACTGATGCGAAATTTATATTGAAAGAGAAAGTAGGGCAGAACAAGAAAAGGGCGCGGACGCAAAAAGTAAGGAGAAAAAGACGATAATTACAACATGAAAAAGAAAGTAAGAAGATAGCAGGGGGAAGAAAGACGGTACCGAGAGAGGGAAAGAAAAAAGGTAAAGGGGGGGGAAGTGACAAACAGCCCAGCACTAGAGGAGAACCAGTGGGAAAAGAGACTTTTGGAGGAAAGGCGAAAGACAGCAAGCAAGAAGGAAAAGGAACGAGGCAGCGGAGAAAAACAGTATGAATGAAGGAGAGAAGGGGGGCTTGTGCTGGCACACAAGAGCAGCGGACTGGGAGGGTAAGAGACGCCTCCCATATCTTTCTCACTGACGTTTTGTGTAGCGCTGGCATGCCATCTTCTGAGCGCTAGTCATGAGACTGAGCAGAACGCCTGGATTTCCTATCTCTGCGGTGGAGTAACTCGCCCAGGAGGTTTTATCGTTGCATTCGGATATTTTTAGTCTTGATTTTATCGTGCGCTAAATAGGATGTCCAGGGAAGTCCCAGAATGGAAAGCAAAAACACGGGTCCGATAAACTACTTACACAGGAATCTCATACTCTTGATTACACTGAGGGAGTTTTCCCGCACAGTGTCTGTAATTGCGGGGGGTTGGGCAGCAGCTAAACTGGGCAGACACTCGCCCTTGCCTTCGAAGTTTCTGCATTTGAAAAGCAGCCAGTCACTGAGTAAGGCACCTAGATGCAGCTCCGCCTAAAATAACATGAAAAAAAATAAACAGAGCGCCGTGTCCCTGAAGTGGACGCCGCGCTCAACATAAATGTAGAACAAGAAGTGCGAGCAACAGTTACAAGCCTGGGAGATGTGTGTGCACGCATGCGCCAAAAAAACACAAGCCCGGCGGAGCGTGGCGCGCGCGCGCTTGGGGGCGGGGGAGCGGACCCTTTGAAGTGCTCCCAAAAGGCGGATTGCATGGCGGCACGATGCGCGTGATTGTGCGCGTGCTAGCCATGCAATCCGCTTTTTGGGAGCACTTTTCAAACCCCCTTACAATAGTCTCGCTTTGCGATCGCTTACGCAATAGCAAGGTCGAGACCTAAAAAACAAAGCTGCCACCAGCAAAGAGAAAGGCAAGGGTGGGAAGTCAGCATCTCACAGGGGAGTTCAATCTCAAAAGAAACTTTTCTCTCTGCCTTAACTCTCTCTGCGTCAAAATTAACTCTCGACGCGTGGCCTCCAAATTAAAATAATAAAACTGCAACGGTGAAAATGAAAGCGGGCATGTAGTTAAGCCCACAAGTGGTGTGCGCGCGCTAGAAAGTACGGAATCACAATGCAGGAACACGTTTTTTTGTGGGGGGGAAATGCATAGCTAGAGCGTGCCCTTTATTTCATACTGATTTTTTTAAGCAGACAAGAGACACCCTCATAATATGTTCTTGATAAAACTCAGTCGCTTTTTAAATCAGAATAACATTCTGTCTCGCTTATTGCACAGAGTTTTCTTACAGAACTAGTCCTGTGCCACTTGGGTGTGGAAAGTGAGCCACCAAGTGCTCAGATATGGCATACCTATGCTTTCAAAGTGTCTATGGAGTGATGCACAATGACATTGAAAGTCATCTATGCACTGAAAGATGTGTAAACAGATATCAAGTGTACAGACTATATAAAAAGGAACGTATTTGAAAATAGTTGTTGCCAGAATAAAAGCTGCAAACAGTGTATCGTGAAGTCAATCTCGACATGCTGTTGTCATAGAAACCACCTTAAATGATAGCTAAACATTTCCCTGCCAGGCCTTCAACGAACTGTAAAATACATAGCGAAAAGAAAAATAGTAATCATGCCACCTTAACAACATACATCCAGCCAATTAAATTGCCTTCCATTTCCAAACGGCCAAAACGCAAATCATCAATAACTGCGATTAATACAAATTTCGGGCATTTTCCCTAAATACATACGAATTATCCAGGCATTGTTTGAGCACAGTTGCTGGAGTATGCCTTTCCTCAGCATTCGTCTGTAAACATGAATTGCTGCACCTCCGTGTTTTTGAAAGAGTGCCACAGATGGCGTCTGGCCGAGCTACTGCTTCGAACGTGGCTTGGCACGCAGTAGGACTATTAAACAGGCTTACTCTGGGGCAACCGAGGCGGGTTGTCGTTGACGTCGGTCAGCGTGATGTTCACAGTCGTGGTGCCGGATAATCCCCCCATCTGGCAGCCCATGTCCTTGGCCTGGATGACCACTTGGTACTCTTCCCTGTTCTCGCAGCTCATGTTGGTCAAAGCGGTTTTGATTATGCCTGTATCTGGGTCCACAGAAAAATATGGCTGTCCTTGAAGAATACTGTAGACAACCTTGGCACTGTTTCCATATGAAGAATCATCTGCGTCAATAGCTGTTACCAGGATAACAGAGGTGCCGACTTCAGACATTTCGGGAACACTTGCGGTGTAAATATCCTTTGTAAATTTTGGCTCATTGTCATTGATGTCATGGATTTTAATGATGAATTCCGACTCGGGTTCCACTTGCATGCCGGTCTTTTTATTTATGGCCTTGGCACGCAACACGTACTCAGGAACATGTTTTTAATTTAAAATGAATGCGGGCTTTTAGTTAAAAGACGCGTGGACTCCAAATTAAAATAATAAAACCGCAACGGTGAAAATGAAAGCGGGCGTGTAGTTAAGCCCGCGAGTGGTGTGCGCGCGCAATAAGGACCAACAAAAACAAGCACACAAAAGAAAGTGCGGCAAGCTAATACTAAACCTTCTGTGTCAAGCCGCGGTAAGAGATCCAATCCCGCTGGGCGTGGCTAAAAGGAGACAGGGTGGCAACAAGCAGCGATTGACATGCCTTGCATGCAGTCATTGCACTGCCTACGGCATAATTCGTGACGCCAAACGACGCGTACAAATCAAAACTGAAGGTGGAGCTGGGACAAGGCTTCTGGAATCGTATTGATTCCAAGAAGCCTCGTAAGACGAGTGCAGCGCATGCGCTGCTTACGTCACGCCCAGACCTAAAAACTAGCTGCAGGTCAGAAAACATGGCGTGGAGACTTCTCCGTCCCCAGAGCTCCCAGTGAAAGAAAGGGGAGCCGGTATAGAGGTGTCTCCGCTCTCTTCCCAAGTTACGCTCTAGAGTTTTTGTGGTTGGACCCACCCAACTCCAATAAGGCCCATGTGTTTTCCCCTCTCATACAGTATCGGTGTGCGCTTGAAAAGTGAGTGTCTGGTGCGTAGTTACATCGGGCAGTAAGGCCTTGTGTGTCTGGGCCGGGTTAATCTCCTGCTCGGCTTTTCACACAAAATTGTTTGTCTCATTAAATCTGCTTCATACAATTGATTATAAACCACATTGTGTCACTCATGGCTTTTATTGCACTGTGTGCGTTGTAACCAGTGCCTGAAATGGAAAAATAGTAGTGTGGGTACTCTGTGCCAGAGTACCTGCTTGTTTCTGAGAAGTGCCGGTACTCCCCCATTAAAAGTATTACGTCACTCTTGAGAAGTGCATACTCTCCCTCTCAAAATAAAAAAGTGCCGGTACTCAGTACCGGTTCATTTAAAGCACTGGTTGTAACATGAGATGTACGCTGTGACCCAGCGCTTACTTTCTAAAATAATAAGTGCCAGGGCCCTGACCATGAGACCACTGCTGCTTGCACCACCCATCGCCCCGGTCATTGCTGCCAAAACAACTTCTACCCATCTCTCTCGCCTGCAAGTGCAACAGTCCAGATTATTCCAGGTCCCCAAAGCTAAAGAAATGACTGGGGGAGCCCCTTTTAAGATTTTATTTTCTTTACAAGAGATTTGGCAAGCACTTTGCAGGTGAAACCTAAAAATGGGAAGCTACAATAATTTAACGTACATTAGTAAAAGACTTTGTTCTCCGTTCTGCTGATGTTGCTGTCATTTCTCAGCCTTTCTGTGAAAAAAGGGCATTAGAGACCTGTTGGAGGGAGGACCACCGGGGAGTCGTGGAGACTACTCCGGGGCACCTTCCTACCGCAAAGTTATAGCCGAGCGCCGCTGAGAAGCCCCCTAGGGGAGGTCCTTCTCCTATGATCGTACTAGGCCCAGTAATACCACCACACAGGACTCCGTATCAGTTGCTTAACTTGGTTCTTTATCAACAGTAGTACGTTCAATATTTACAGTGGGATCGAGGGATCCAGTAAGAGTCTCAATGTCTTTAGAGGGATAGGGTAGCGGGACAGTCTTAGTACCAGCCAGGTACGGAAAGGCTCTGCGCCAGACCTTGAGTGCTGGTCTCAGAGCGGCTCGGACGTGGGGAGCCGCGACGGCGTCTGCAGGGCTCGGGTGGTAGTTCCGCTTGGGTCGAGCCGCGACACAGTCAGCAGGGCTCCGGTGGTAGGTCCGCTTCGGTCGAGCCGCGACGAGGTCAGCTGGGCTCTGATGGTAAGGTTCAACAAGGTCGGGCCGCAAAGGCGTCAGCAGGGCCCCAAAGGTTCGTGAAGGTCTTTAAGCACGGTGGAGCCGCGACGTCGTCAGCAGGGCTCAGATTGTGGGTTCAGGATGAGTCTTCTTCCGTAGGGTCAGCCACGATCAGATCAGCAGGGCTCTTGACTCCGGGATACAACTACTGTCCTGTTGTCGGGTCGCCCCAGATATAGGACTGGAGCCCTTTGATGTCCGGACCCTTGCGCCCGGAGGGGGCGGAGAGGCCGGGTGGGGGGCGGCCAGACGCCCAGCAGGAGAGGCGCCAGGCCCCAGAGAGCTGTGGGGCGATCGCACCTAGGTGTGGAAGGACGGTTGGGGGTCCCATCGATACTGCCCTCCGCCGGGAGTGGGAAGGGTTCACGTGGTATCCCCCGGGCCAGGGGTTGGCGCCTCGATGTCGGGCCTCGCTGGGACAGAGGCCGGGTGAAGCGGGGTCACGCAGGTGGTCACGTGGAGTGACGTATAATCCAAAATGGAGGAGCCCCGAGGTGCATGGGACCTCGTGCGGCTTAGCGAGGGGGAATAGGACCACGCCACGAGGCCGGCTCCCACATGCGTCCCCCCCAGCTGAAGGCAGGGAGAGTCACCCATCTCCTTGGGGGTTCTCCTCGCCGAGGCGGAAGAATCGGGACAGGCCGTCAGCATTGGCGTGGTCGTTGCCGGGCCGGTGTTCCACGGTGAAGTCCATCCCTTGCAGCGAGATGGACCATCGCAACAACTTGGGGTTCTCGCCCCGCATTTGCATTAGCCACCGCAAGGGCCGGTGGTCAGTTTGGACTCTGAAGTGGGTGCCGAAAAGGTAGGGCCGGAGCTTCTTGAGAGCCCATACCATGGCGAAGGCCTCCCGCTCGATGGTGCTCCACCTCTGTTCTCGCGGCAGCAGTCGGCGGCTGATAAAGGCCACAGGTCGGTCGAGGCCCTTGGCGTCCATCTGGGAGAGGACCGCCCCGACCCCGTACTCCGAGGCATCGGTCTGGACTACAAATTCCTTGCTGTAGTCAGGGGCCTGTAGCACAGGGGCCGCGCACATGGCCGCTTTGAGGGCCTCAAAAGCGGTCTGACAGCGGGGCGTCCAGTGCACCGCCTTGGGCTGTTTCTTGGAAGTGAGCTCCGTAAGGGGGCCCACAATTCTGCCATAATCCTTGATGAATCGTCGGTAGTAGCCTGTGAGGCCTAGGAAGGCCCGGACAGCGGTTTGGGTTGTGGGGGGCTCCCACGCCTGGATGGCGTCGACCTTTAACTGGAGGGGTGCCACCTGGCCACTCCCCACCTGGTGGCCCAGATAGGTCACAGATCCTTGACCGATCTGGCATTTACTGGCCTTAATGGTGAGCCCGGCTCTTTGGAGAGCGGCCAGGACTTCCCCGAGGTGTCCTAGGTGCGCGGCCCAGTGGTCGCTGAAGACTGCAATGTCGTCGAGGTAGGCCGCGCTGAAGGCTTCTAGTCCGGCCAGGACCTTGTTCACGAGCCTCTGAAAGGTCGCTGGGGCGTTCTTCATACCGAAGGGCATTACCCGAAAGTGGTAGTGCCCATCGGGGGTGGAAAAGGCGGATCGTTCCTGGGCGCCGGGAGTGAGCTTGATCTGCCAGTACCCAGCGGTGAGATCAAAGGTGCTTAGGTAGCGGGCGGCCCCTAAGCGATCGATCAGCTCGTCTGCTCGTGGCAAGGGGTGGGCATCGGTCTTGGTGACTGCGTTCAGGCCCCGGTAGTCGACACAAAATCTGAGTTCCGGGGCAGTGCCGGGGGCGGCGGCCTTCGGCACCAATACTACCGGGCTGGCCCACGGGCTGTCGGAAGGCTCGATGACTCCGAGGGCGAGCATCTTGGCGACCTCGGTCTGTATGCAGGCTCGGACTCGGTCAGGTACTCTGTAAGCGCGGTGTCGCACAGGGGGGCTGTCCCCAGTATCCACGTCGTGGACGCACCAGGGGGTCACCCCGGGCGTGAGAGAGAAGAGGGCGGCGAAGGGTTGCAGCAGCTTCTGGCAGTCATGGCGCTGTTCTGGTGTCAGGGTGGCGGAGAGGCGGACGCCCTCCAAGGAGCCGTCTTGGCCCGAGGATCCCAGGAGGTCTGGTAGGGGCTCAGAGTCACTTTCGCCCCCAT
The DNA here is from genome assembly GCF_964204655.1 of Triturus cristatus. Lineage (NCBI taxonomy): Eukaryota > Metazoa > Chordata > Amphibia > Caudata > Salamandridae > Triturus > Triturus cristatus. Next base: position 141,123,919 of record NC_140587.1, on the reverse strand, counting down.
CGTCGGTAGCCAGCAGTAGGCTTAGTTCAGTTCGGGCAAAGTGGGGCTTGAGCCGGTTGGCGTGTAGGACCCGGAGGGGGTTCCTCGGGGACTCCATGTCGACCAGGTATGTGACGGGGCTCTTCCTCTCAACTACCTTGAAGGGCCCGGTCCACTTGTCCTGCAGGGCGCAGGGGTCCACGGGTGACATGACCCAGACTTGCTGGCCCGGCTCGAACTCTATGGCTGAGGCATTTTCGTCATACCAGCGTTTCATGTCTTCTTGGCTGGCTTCAAGGTTGGCTTCTGCCAGGGCCCGGAACTTACGAGTCTGGTTCCGCAGGGTCAGGAGGTACCGGAAGACGTCAGGAGGGGCATCTTGGACTTGCGCCTCCCAGCCCTCCTTGACCAGGCTGAGGGGCCCTCGGACGGGGTGCCCATACAACAGTTCGAAGGGGCTGAAGCCCAGGGATTTCTGTGGTACCTCCCGATAGGCGAACAGGAGGCAGGGCAGCAGGACATTCCATCTCCTCCTCAGGGGCTCTTCCAGGCCCTTGATCATCCCCTTCAGGGTTCTGTTGAACCGCTCGACCAGTCCGTTCCCCTGGGGGTGGTAATGGGTGGTGAATTTATAGGTGACCCCACATTGTTGCCAGAGGGATCTCATGTACTTTGAAATAAAGTTCGTACCCCTGTCGCTCACCACTTCTCGGGGGAACCCCACCCTGGAGAAGATGCCCATCAGGGCCCGGCCCACCACTGGCCGGTTCGGGGGTCGAGGGGCCCCACGATGTCGATGCCCACTCGTTCGAACGGGGTGTGGACGGCTGGAAATGGTTGGAGGGGGGCTTTCACTCGCCCCCCAGTCTTCCCGCTAGCTTGGCAGGTCGGGCAGGACCGACAGTGATGGTCCACGTCTCTTCTCATTCGGGGCCAATAGAAATGGGTCACTAGGCGGCTGTAAGTTTTGTCCCGCCCGAGGTGTCCGGCGAGGGGCACGTCATGCGCCAGGTTCAGGAGGAACTCTCGAAATCGGAGGGGGACCACCAGCACCCGGCCGGCCCCTAGTTCGGCGACTTTCTGCTCGCTATACAATAAGTCATTGTCCCAATAGACCCAGTGGGTTCCCGTGGTGTCCCCTGCAGCCTGGGCGGCCGCTTGCTGTCGGGCCCCCTCGAGGGACGGGCAGGCCTTCTGCTCTTGCTGGAATTGTTTGCGGGTGGGGCCCCCGTCGTGGCGCCACTGGGCCAGCTCGGGGATCTCGCTGAGGGAGGCGGCCTCGTCGGGAGAAAGTTTGGATGGCCCGGTCTCCTCGTCAGGTTCCTCCGTGCCGGAGGAGGGTGAGAGTTCGGGGCCCGTCGGCTTGTCAGGGGCCGCGGCAGCAGCTGGTTGGGCGGTCATGGACCGGGTGGTGGCGCAGGCCCACTCGGGCAGTCCCAGCATCCCCAGATGCTCTCGGCGTTCCACCTGGGCCCAGGGTGAGCTCTCTAGGTCGTTCCCCAGGAGGCAGTCCACTGGGGCATCGTCGCGGACAGTTACTTTTAGGGTGCCGGACACTCCTCCCCACTCGAAGGGGATCCTGGCCATCCGGCACATGCTCTCGGTGTTGTCCGCGGTCCAGACAGGGCATAGGACATGCTGCAGGATTTGTTCGGGGGCCACCAGGTGGCAGCGGACAGCGGTCACACTGGCCCCAGTGTCCCGGAGGGCCTCGGCCCGTCGTCCATTGATGGTGACCCACTGTTGGTACTTCTGGGTGTTGCTTGGGATGGCAGCTCGGGGCACCATTTCTCGGGAGCCCAGGCATACAAGCGACATGGCAGCTGGTTCCCACTCGGGGGACCCGTCGTCGTGGTTTTCCTCCTCGTCTTCTCCCTCCCCCAGGGCCGCGGCGGCTATTTGTCGGGGAGGGGGCCCAGCGGTCCCGTTCCGTCGGTTCATGGGGCAGGCCGGGTCGCTCGCATAGTGGTCGGTCTGCTGACAGCCGAAGCAGGTCACTGTCGGTCGTGGTCCAGGCCGTGCGATAGGGGTCCCCCTTCGGCCCAGGGTCGGGGAAGTGTGGTTGGTGGCTTGGCCTCGTGGCGGGCTTCTGGGCGGCCCGGCCGGGAATTCTCGACTGCGGTGGGACCCCCCTCCTCCGCCTCGCTGGCGGGGAGGTCCCGTGGTACTCCGTTGGTAGTCCCCCACTGGGTTCCGGGGGACCCGGGTGTTGACCCATCGGTCTGCTTCGGCGGCGAGCTTCCGGGGCTCGGTCAGTTTACTGTCCAGGAGGTGTTGCCTTAGTTCAACAAAGCAGTTGTTGGCGAGGTGCTCCCAGACAATGAGGTCGAACAGTTCATTGTATGAGGTGACCTTGCTTCCTTTTATCCATCCTTCCAACGCTCAGCTGAAGAAGTCCACGTATTCGACCCATGTGGTACCGGGGAGCTTCTTGCAGTCCCGGAAGCGCTGCCGGTACATCTCGGCTGATAGTCCGTAGCGTGTGAGTAGGGCTTCTTTCATGTGGTCGTATGATGTCATCACCGCGTCGGGGAGTTGCAGCAGGGTATCCCGGCCCTCGCTGAGGAACCTCCCCCATAGGCCGGCACCCCAATCCTTCCGGGGTACCCGATGGGAGGTCATGGCTACTTCGTACGCTCGGAACCATTGCTGGATGTCGTCATTTTTATAGTACTCCTTGACGACATCCTTGGGGATGTGAACCTTTGGCTCGGTCAGGGGCAGAGCGTCCCGGGCTCCGGGGTTGCTGGTCTCCCCCGTTTTAGCTTTTAGTTCAAGTTCCTTAAGGCTCCTCTCGTGCTCGAGGGTTAGCCGTCTCTCCTCTAGTTCCCGATGCCGTTTCTTTTCCTCGATTTCCTCTTGCAGCCGTAGTTGCTCCAAGGCTATTTTCTTCTCCGCCAGTAGGAGCTCACCGTCCAGCCGGAGTCGGGCGAGGTCCATTTCGTGGGTCCGGACCCTCTCCCGTTCTCGCATTTCTTCGTGGGAAAGGCTGGTTTCTGGGACGGTTCGCCCCCCGTCTGTCGGGGTTGGGAGGTTTCCGTCCCGGGCCGAGGTCCCTTCGGCTCGGGGTGGAGTGGTCTCGGGTTATGTCCAGGCTTTCAGGGCTTTCTGCATTTCTTCCTTGGTGCCCAATCCTGTGGTTGGGATCCCTTTGTCCTTGCAGAATTGTTTCAGTTCTTTGTGGGTGTATTCTTCCAACCTTTCCGGCTGGAAGGTTGCGGCCACGGTTGCCTCTTGGCCTTCCATGGTTCCCTTTTCTTTTTCCGTCTGGTTAGGTAGTGGGTGCGTTACTTTGCCTGTACGATTGCGTCTGGCTCGGATCCCGTCGCTGGCCACCAAATGTTGGAGGGAGGACCACCAGGGAGTCGGGGAGACTACTCCGGGGCACCTTCCTACCGCAAAGTTATAGCCGAGCGCCGCTGAGAACCCCCTAGGGGAGGTCCTTCTCCTATGATCGTACTAGGCCCAGTAATACCACCACACAGGACTCCGTATCAGTTGCTTAACTTGGTTCTTTATCAACAGTAGTACGTTCAATATTTACAGTGGGATCGAGGGATCCAGTAAGAGTCTCAATGTCTTTAGAGGGATAGGGTAGCGGGACAGTCTTAGTACCAGCCAGGTACGGAAAGGCTCTACGCCAGACCTTGAGTGCTGGTCTCAGAGCGGCTCGGACGTGGGGAGCCGCGACGGCGTCTGCAGGGCTCGGGTGGTAGTTCCGCTTGGGTCGAGCCGCGACACAGTCAGCAGGGCTCCGGTGGTAGGTCCGCTTCGGTCGAGCCGCGACGAGGTCAGCTGGGCTCTGATGGTAAGGTTCAACAAGGTCGGGCCGCGACGGCGTCAGCAGGGCCCCAAAGGTTCGTGAAGGTCTTTAAGCACGGTGGAGCCGCGACGTCATCAGCAGGGCTCAGATTGTGGGTTCAGGATGAGTCTTCTTCGGTAGGGTCAGCCGCGATCAGATCAGCAGGGTTCTTGACTCCGGGATACAACTACTGTCCTGTTGTCGGGTCGCCCCAGATATAGGACTGGAGCCCTTTGATGTCCGGACCCTTGCGCCCGGAGGGGGCGGAGAGGCCGGGTGGGGGGCGGCCAGACGCCCAGCAGGAGAGGCGCCAGGCCCCAGAGAGCTGTGGGGCGATCGCACCTAGGTGTGGAAGGACGGTTGGGGGTCCCATCGATACTGCCCTCTGCCGGGAGTGGGAAGGGTTCACGTGGTATCCCCCGGGCCAGGGGTTGGCGCCTCGATGTCGGGCCTCGCTGGGACAGAGGCCGGGTGAAGCGGGGTCACGCAGGTGGTCACGTGGAGTGACGTATAATCCAAAATGGAGGAGCCCCGAGGTGCATGGGACCTCGTGCAGCTTAGCGAGGGGGAATAGGACCACGCCACGAGGCCGGCTCCCACAAGACCCTTCAAAAAGGAGTATTTGATTATTGATTGCTAAGCACAAGAGCACATAGTTCATAGGTTAATTACAGACGGGCGTTTTTGTGCATTAGGTTTTATACGTTTACATGTTTATAGGTTAGACAGCGTTTTATATGTTTTGTTTTATATGTTCTGGCAGCTTTTTAAATGTAATCTTTTATATGTATATAGGTTAGGCAGCTTTTTATATGTTTTTATATGTTATATTTTTATAGGTCAGACAGATTTTTATATATTTGTATGCTTATGGGTTGGGCAGTTGTTTTTATGTGTTTTTATCTTTCAAGGTTGGGCAGTTGTTTTATATGTTTTTATGTTTAAGGGTTGGGCAATTATTTTTAATATGTTTTTATGCTTATGGGTTGGGCAGTTTTTTAATATGTTTTAATACTTATGGGTTGAGCAGTTGTTTTATATGTTTTTATGTTTATGGGTTGGGCGGTGGTTTTATATGTTTTTATGCTTATGGGTTGGGCAGTTGTTTTATGTGTTTTTAGGTCTCGCCTAGCAGTGTGCATGCGCTACTCTGCGAGACTTATTGTAAGGAGCTTTCAAAAGCTCACCACACGCGGTTAACCGCAAGCAATAGGCCATACACGCACGAGCGTGGTCTATTGCTTGCGGTTATCCGCAAGGGCGCCATATGTTTTGAATTATCGTGCCCAGACACGGGCACGATAATTCAAAACATATGGCCTGGTGCTCGCTCTCGCGCGCACCACTCGCGGGACGCTGCTTTCCTTGTTCCAACATGCTTGGAAACCGGCCGCATATGGTGCGAGGCTGATCTGGCAACATTTCGAGGGAATCAGTCACTGTGTGCGATTTGCAGCGTGTGCTGGAAAGAAGTGCGGCGTGTGGAGAAAGAAATGCTGCCTCTCATAGGCCACAGAGTGATCTCTCGTCGCGACAAATGATGCACGTACAGCAAACAACTCAAGAATGTTTTTGAGCAAGGGATACAAAAATGTTTTCGTTGTTTATGTGACATAAACCAGAACCCTCCACACTGTAACAATGTCGTTGGAGCCCTCGCCACATGTACACACCATATTTCACTTGCGCTGCTAAACAAAATTTAAAAATAACGAGTAAGTTGAAAATCATGATAGCATTGTATTTGGCGTCTGTTCAAGAGGGTTGAATAAAAACACCTCAACAGATTTTAAGGAAATTAAAGAGGCACCATTTTGTGGGGGAGAAACCAAGAAAATAATAGGAGGGGGCACTGCGTTAGGCCAGCATGTGCCTCCATGTACACACCACAGCTTCAGGTCGCAAATGGAAATAAATAGATATCCCATCTTCTCAGAAGCACTGGAAAATTACTGTTCCTGCACCCATTTACAATTTATTTTGAATGTTCCACAGATATTCTGCTTGCATCCTTTAATTCCAGAGGCCACACGAGTGTACAGCCCAACTTCTCGTTTAGCCAGAACAGTATTTTACTCCTGGGGACCTCCTGGAATTCACTTGTGGCTGGTCTGTGCATCTCATGGAGCACGAGCTTCTATGGGTTGTTTACCGGAGATCAAGTTTTCCTGTTTCTGTTCGAATATATAAGCTGCGTAAACACCATCAGAGGTGTTTCAGACCTTAAACCCCCTCACTTTTGCTGACGTATGCTGGCCATGTCCTCTACTTAACTTCACTGCCCTTCTGGATTCCTAGGGAGGGGTATGTGATGCCGAATAACTGCTTATCACTTTATTTGCTTCATTTGGATTGTGTTGCAGTTTTGTTTTCATAGCACAAACCTGGCTAGACTGTATGAGCACTTCACAAGAGAACCAGATGTTACCCTTTATAGGTCTCGCCTACGCAGCTAGGACCTTTAGCCGTCGTTCTTCACTTTTTCAAGCACTGCACTCGTGCTTTTGGCGGCGTCCACCTTGCGGTAGTGCGCAGTGGCGCGCCACAAGCACGAGTGCAGTGCTTGAAAAAGTGAAGACTGCGCGCATGCATGCGCACGCACGCACCACTTCCGGGCTTGATAAGATAAGAGTTTAACGTGTTTTCTCAGGTGCGTTGTAATCCTTACCTGATGTGCTGTCTCTCTGTCCTTCTTGAAATGAAATTGATTAATAAAAATTAGCAATGACGAGCACGAGTGCTTTAAAACAGCTGCTGCGTGTGCTCTTTTGAAAGATGGGAAATTACAGGTTTTCAGAACATGCGGATTTAAGTCTTCGCTATAATTGTTTCTTTTATTTGTTCTGCATGTATTTATTTGCATATAATAATGTAGTATCCTCAGAACATTAGAAATAGCCACAAATCGTTAAACTCTGCAAACATGTATGGGTTTTATATTCGAACCATTGTCACAATGAAAGTTGAGCTTTAGAGTACTCACCCTAACTGCAAATGCCTTGCATTAATGGCTGACTCACTCTCACTGACTATCACACTCTCACTGACACTCTCACAGACTCTCACTCTCTCACTGACACTTTTACAGACTCTCACACTCTCACTGACACTCCCTCACACTCACACTCTCACTGACTCTCTGACTCTCTGACTCACACTGACTCTCACTCTCACTGACAGACACTCCTACTCACTCTCTCTCACTGACAGACTCTCACTGACATACTGACTCACTCACTCTCACTGACAGACTCTCACTGATAGACTCTCACTGGCAGACTCTCCCACTCTCTCACTCATTGACTGACTCTCCCGCTCTCTCTCACTCACTCACTCACTCACACTGACTGACTGACTCACTCTCACTGACTCACTCTCATTGACAGACTCTCACTGACACCCACCCACTCTCTCTCACTGACTGACTAACTGACTCACTCTCAATGACTGACTCACTCACTCTCACTGACAGACTCTCACTGACAGACCCTCACTCTCTCACTGACTGACTCTCCCACTCTCTCTCACTGACTGACCGGCTCACTCTCACTGACTGATTGACTCTCTCTCACTGAGTGACTCTCTCACTGACTGCCTCTCTCGCACTGACTGACTCTCTCTCACTGACTCTCTCTCACTGACTCTCTCTCGCCGACTCTCTCTCACTGACTGACTCTATCTCACTGACTGACTCTCTCTCACTGACTGACTCTCTCTCACTAACTGACTGACTTTCGTTAAAAGACTGACTGACTCTCGCTAAAAGACTGACTGACTCTCGCTAAAAGACTGACTCACCCTCACTGACTGACTATCCCACTGACTCACTCTCTTTCACTCACTAACTGACTAACTCTCTCACTCTCATTCACTTTCACTGTCTGACTCTCACTCTCACTGACTGATTCTCTCACTCTCATTGAGTGACTGACTCTCTCACTCTCACTGACTGATTGACTCCCTCACTCTCACTGACTGACTCTCACTCTCACTGACTGACTCTCTCACTCTCTCACTGACTCTCACTCTCTCACTGACTGACTGACTCTCACTCTTTCACTGACTGATTGACTCTCTCACTCTCACTAACTATCTCTCTCACTCTCTCACTGACTTGAATCTCTCTCACTGACTGACTCTCTCACTCACTCTCACTGACTAACTGACTGACAGACCTTCACCCTCCTGTTATTTATGCCGCCCCACAACAAAACAAGCATTGGCATAGCCAATAGGTCTTGCCTTTGGGACCTTATAAGTGTTTAGCCTTGCAACAGTTGATGCTACTGTACCAATGATACTGTGCTGCATAAGTAAATACTTATAAGGTCCCAAAGGCGAGACCTATTGGCTATGCCAATGCTTGTTATGTTTGTGGGTTGGGCAGTGGTTTGATACGTTTTTTATGTTTATGGGTTGGTCAGTTGTTTTATGTGTTTTTCTACATGGAGTCTGGTATCTTGGATGAATAGAATAGCAAAGGCTGCTTGTTTTAACCAAAATGGGTTTAACATGTTAAGGGGCAAGGGAAACAAGTGTGTCCAAGAATGCATTGGTTCTAGGCTTGTGGTTAGAAATGACACAGCGTTGACCGAGTTTACCTTAAGGCAGAGCTCAGTATTGTCAGAGTGCTGTTGCCAGTCAGTCATTCGTTTTAGATGGTTCTCCCTGGGCCTCTAATAATTAAACAGCTGGGGAGTGAGGCTAGAAGCTGGCAGCATTAAGAGTGTTTCATTTGTAATAATAATATAAGTGCAGAGAACCAAGGAGCCTGCCACTGAATGCTGCAGTTGCTGAATACCAAGGCTCCGTTGTCTTGCTTTCAGCTCATGCCCCTTTCTTCCTACACCCTACACTTTGTCTTGATCTCATTCTCGCTGGTTCTTTTTTTACCCTGCTTCTTTCCTTTGTCGCTGTTTTACTATATTTCTCTTCCTCCTTTTTGTCTCCCTTTGTTGCTGCTTTGCTATCTTTCTGCCTGTCTGTTCTATCTCTTGCTCTGTATCAAAGTCTGATGATGAAAAGTAAGTCCCTATTCCCAAAAGTGATTGCTGGCACCCAGCACCTGCGACCACCGGCACAAATTAAACACTGACTGGGCATGGTGTAAGAGGCAAGTGCAGTGGTTGTTCATGTGAACTTTCATTTTCTGTGCACGGAAAGGATAGGAACAACACAACGTCCCCAATGACAAGCATGCTTTGCAGGATATTGTGGTTCTAGTGTATTGTGGTTCCTTTATGTGATGTTAGGTTAAGGGGCTTGTAAAGAGCATAGTTGTCCCAGCATGGGGTCTTCCTAGAAGACATATGAGCTACAGCTGCCACCACCTCATGGGGTGAGGCGAGGGCTAGATGGAGAAGAGCCAAGTCTTAAGAGATTTCCTGAAAAGCGGGCAATTCTGGGTTTTCCTGAGGGAGAGAGTTCCAGAGAGAAGGAGCCACCGCACGAAAAGAGCGACCACCCGCTCTTGCTTTCCTGACTTGGGGAACGATGGACAAGTTGAGATGGGCAGAGTCCAAGGGTGTTGAGGCTGGTGTGGTGATATAAGTTCAGGGAGTTCAGGGTCTTATCAGCGATGCACAGGGTCTTGAAGTGAATGCGTCCATCCACAGGGAGCCAGAGCAGCTTGCAAAGAAGACCAGAGACTGAGCGGAATTTGGGGAGGGAGAATAGCCGCCTAGCAGCAGCGTTTTGGCACAGGTAGAGTCTTCTAGTGGGCAATTTGTTGGCTCCCAGATAAAGAACAATGCAGTAATCTTGCCGGGACAGGATTACTGCCTGAATAATGGTTTGTGGGGTGCATAAACATACCAAAAGATTAACTCCTGCCCCCTGGTATACTCCGGCACTCAAATCCCTTCGACAGGAATGTAAGAGAACAGAACGCTCCTGGAGAAAGGATAAATCTAATGAAAAGAAGGCTGCCTATCACACCGCCTTACAAAACTATAAAACCACCCTCCGCAATACCAAAACTCTATTCTTCCAAGAAAGAATAGAACAATCCGCTAGCTCCAGTAAGGAATCTTTCACCATCTTAAACGAACTCCTCAAAATCCCGGACCCGAGACCGAGAGACCCCCAAACCCCAAAGGTGATGAGGAAAAGTGCTACAAGTTAGCGAATTTCTTCAAGGAGAAAATCCAAAAAATCCGGGACTCTATTCCATCCATAAGTCCGAGCGAGGAAAAAGAAGCCTACAACTTTCCTACCCCCCCATGTCTCACTTCCTGGGGACAAGTGACGGCAGATGAGGTTAAAGATACGCTGAACATCATTAAAAGCGGGTCTCCCAGGGATCCGGCCCCCTTACGTATTCTCAAAAAGGTAGCGCCCACGATCGTTCCCCCCCTTACCCACCTTATTAACGCCTCCCTTCAACAAGGAGTCGTCCCTCCCAGCTGGAAGGCGGCAGTCGTCAAGGCACTTTTAAAAAAAAACTCCCTTGACCCTGCCGACCTAGCAAATTACAGACCAATCTCCCTCCTCCCGGGAACTAGTAAGATCGCGGAAAAGCTTGTGAACAGAAAACTTTCACAATTTCTGGAGAACAACAACCGTCTAAAAAGTTCGCAGATGGGATTCCGCCCCGGGCAGGGCACCGACATCGCCCTCCTCATGGCGGTGGAAGAGGCCAGAGCACTCCTAGACGAAGGAGGATCAGTGGCAGTGATCCTCCTCGACCTGAGTGCGGCCTTTGACACCGTCAATCACCAACTTCTTATCCAACGACTCATGAGTGTCGGTGTTGAAGGAACTGCCCTGTCCTGGCTATCGTCCTTTCTGAGTCAACGCTCCTTTCAAATCTGGGAGAATAACACCCGCTCCTCCGACACTCCCCTCCAATGTGGCGTGCCTCAGGGCTCCTCCCTTAGCCCCACATTATTTAACATCTACATGTCCCCATTGGAGGAGGTTATTACTCCGTTCGGAGTGAGCATCGTTAGTTATGCTGACGACACACAGTTAGTGGTGTCCCTTTCACATCCCAGACAACAACCTGCGGACCTGTACAACTGTCTGACACAGATACAAGGATGGATGAACAGATCGTCTCTGAAACTTAACGGTTCAAAGACTGACATTCTCCTCCTTGGTCAAAAGGGACCCTCTCCACTACAAAACATCTGGCCACCCAGCTTAGGCCCGCCCCCAGACCCGAAACCAGAGGTAAAAAGCCTGGGTGTTTGGCTAGATAAGGACCTCTCATTCGTAACACAAGCAAAAAAGGTAGCCGGGACGTGCTTTGGGCTGCTTAGGTCAATTCGAAAGATCTTGCCCCTGCTCCCTCACAAATCCCAGAAACTGTTGATTCAAGGCCTGATACTCTCCAGGCTCGACTTTAGTAATTCCATCTACTTAGGGGCCCCAGAGGCAACCATGAACAAACTACAAAGGGTCCAAAATGCAGCTGCCCGGATCCTCACTAACACCCCTGCCAGAGCTTCGGTCAAACCAGCTCTGAAGCGTCTCCACTGGCTCCCGGTGAGAGAACGTGTGACGTTCAAGGCCCTCTGCCTGGCATATAGACTGCTTCAAAACAATGGCCCCCCAAGCCTGGAAAAATTTATCAAACCCTACAAAGCTCCTAGATCCCTCCGTTCCGATCAGGAACATCTTATCTTCACTCCCAGAGTGAAGAAGGCACGAACAGGAGGAAGACGCTTCTCGGTTCACACCGCACGTCTCTGGAACGCCCTACCTCACCTCCTGAGAACTGAACCTAATTACCTACGGTTCAGGAAGCAATTGAAAACCCACCTTTTCCCTTAACCGACCTCCCTCCCTGCCTCCGCTGACTCCCCAGTTGTACTGATCTTAGCGCTGGGATACTTACGGGTGACTACGCGCTCTATAAAAATAAATAATAATAATAATAAGTCGAAAAGGCCCGGGATGGGCTTGAGGCTTCTCAAGAGTCCAAAGCAAGTACCAGCTACAGTTTTGCCTTCTGCCTCAAAAGCCAAGGGGCTATCCATCCAGACTCCTACATTTTTGATGGCTGATTTAGGCTTAAGGGGAGGCCTAATAGCAGTATTTCTGTTTTATTCATGTTCATACGAAGACAGTTGTTGTTCATCCACTCTACCACCGAAAACATTCCTTTTTAGGTTGAGCCTAGAGTCAGCGCACATGCGCTGCCCTACAAAGCATGCTGCATTCAGAATATGACTTCAAAGACTTCCCATCTTTTTGATTGGCTCTTGTTAGTGCCACAGCAAATGCCTGATTTTCATTGTTGGGCATGGTTAATTAGTCCCGCCTTTTGGTCTTTCAGAGACTCCCTCTGTTACGTATCCCCCTACATTTTTGTTTATTTATGGCGTTTTTGGCGCTCTCTTTATTTATTTTTTCCTTTGGCTGGCCCTTGTACGAGCGCTTTTAGCCTTCTGTACTACGCTTCTTTAAAAGCCCAGTCTCTGAATCAGGAAAGCACAGACAGATTTGAGGGGGTGGCGTCTCTCTCAGTGCCCTTCAGTCTGTGGTCCGGAGTGCCTGGGATCATGCACAGGAACTCTTCGGCACAGCCTGCACTGCATAGCAAGCAGGTGCTTTGCCTGCAACAATGCCCCCACACCATGCCATGTGCACAAATGATCGATCCTCTTTACACACTATCGAGTTAGCAGTTCATAAGTAAGGGATGAAAAACACAAGGCACGAGTTGTGGATCCAGAGCACAGGGTGGCGGGACAGGGGTCAGTCATCACACTGTGCCTGCTTAGATTGAGGACCAGTCTAGCCTTCCTGTGATGTATTACTTGTGAGGTGTGCACTATTTACCACCTGTACTGAATACTTGTACACCATTGCATGCTTACTGTACAAAGAGCCACTGCACCCTCTCCCCGCAACACACCACACTCCACACCCTTAAAACATCCCTCACCGTCCCGCCCTCCTACACAAACAAATATGCCCATGTGCCACTCTTTAGCTTTCAGCACCGCACCCGCTTACATATATTGTTCCCGTACCCCAACAGGCTGCTCCATTGTTTCACTTGGCCAGCTGTGCCCATCGGTTGCCTTCCCGCTATGTTCGCTTGTTTCTTTGCTGCTGAAACGCATCTTTCATCACAGCTCTATGGTGGTACACTAGAATGACCCATCCTCCTTTCTCATCCGGTACATTTAAAAAAAGATTTTGTTGCTTCAAAGTGCACTTTTTTGTGATGGCTCTGTAACCCCTGAAGGCCAAATTATGTGACAGTCTTTCTCGACTTTATGATACAAAAAATAAAACTTGGGCATGGGCATTTTAGAACGTACGCAACACTGAACAGTGTTAGAGGGGACTGCTGAGAGGTTCAATTGGCAACTGTTGAACCAGGCAAACTGGGCCATTGGCACACCTGTGTTTCCAAATTGTGTCATTGTGGGAAAACTACATGCTGCATTCACCCAGTGTTAATAATGGGACACATCCTGGATTAGTACGGTGCAACCGCAATGGCAGCGGTGTAGGCACTACTAGTACCACCTCTGCTTTCTGCTGTGCCCACTCCATCCCGTTTCCTTCCTATCTCTTTAGATAGGTTGAATAATCAGTCCACTGCACATAAAAAAATAAACAAAAAAAATGTGCAACACCAATTGCTCTGGTTTTCACTAATGCGAGACCTATTGCATTGCAAATGCTTGTTGAAAATGGCCCGCCATGTCTTTCATAGAGTTTTCAGACAGTGAAAAAATGAGCTGGGTATCATCAGTATACGACACCAGCACACGCCACAAGGATTTAATGACCTGTGCCAATGGTTGAATGGATATGTGAAATAGGTTACGGCTCAAAGAAGAGCCCTGGGGGACGCCATAGTGTAAGGCATGCGATTGGGCCATGAGGTGGAGAAATGACCTGAAATGAGTGCCCAGATAGAAAAGAGGAGAACAAGGACAATGCGGACCCACCTATACCGATATCTTGTAAGCGCTGGAGTAGAAGTTTGTGAGATGCCGTGTCGAATGTGGCGCTAAAATCAAGCAGGATCAGGGCTGCGGATCTGCCTCCGGCCACGGCACTGCACAGTTTCTCTGTTAATGCAAGGAGAGCAGGTTCCGTGCTGTGCGGAGGCCTGAAGCTGTTTTGGGATGTGTCCAAATTATGATTTTCTTCCAGTGACTTAGTGAGAATGTCATTGACGTGTTTCTCTGTAACTTGGCTAAGAAAGGCAGGAGGGAAATGGGGCAGAAATTGACTTTGAGGCATCCAGGGATGGCTTTTTCAGAAGGGGGGTAACTTTGCCGTGCTTCCATGAGCCGGGCACATAGGCGGATGACAGAGAAAGGTTAACAGTCTCTACCCAAGTCGGGAGCAGAAAATCCTGTAGCTTGATAAAAAGATCAGGATTAATAGGGTCGTCAGGTGACCTGGATTTCACTCGGCTACTTAGGGATAGAAATGAAGATGGGCACCGGGAGGGCAGCGAGGTCAGCACGGCTGGAGGGCTGCGGACTGCTGACTGCACCACGCGATCTGACCACGGAATGCCACGGAGAGGTCGAACAGGACAAGGAAGTGTTGAAGATGAATCTCAGGACACAAGGACTAATGACCACCATGGGCGTCCGCAGAAATTTTTCCAGGGGGGGGCGAACCTGGCAAATGAAGGGGCGTGGCTAATGTTAATGGGGGCGGGGCTAAAATGGCAGACAATCCGGATCGGGTAATGTTCAGGCCAACCTGAGAAAAACAAGCATTGGCATAGCCAATAGGTCTCGCCTTTGGGACCTTATGACTGACTCACTGACTGAAGAACTTATATAGCGCACTTCTGCCAAGGCGTCTTGGCGCTGGGTAAGTATGATGCCGGCAGTATAAGTATTTAGTTCTGCAGCAGGTCCCAAAGGCGAGACCAATTGGCTATGCCAATGCTTGTTGTTATATCTGGGCATGTTGAGAGGCTAGGGGACTGGGTCTCGATGTCAGGTTGGGAGCACAGCAATGACCTACTCAATTTGAATGCGTAGATAATACAACCGGAGGGGTGAAATGAAAGGTTCACTACCAGGAATAACAGGAAAGTAGAAAGTTAGGCTGGTTAGAAAGGTAAGGAGGGGTAGAGGCAGGCATGGTGGTGAGGGGAAAAACAGATGCATGCTAGGAGAGCGCTGTGAGGGAGTGAGGCGAAATGGGAAGAGGCAATGAAGGTGGGTCGGGTAAAGACCGTAGTGAGGCAAACAGAAGGGTAGCGAGGGGTGAAGGGTAGACAAAGAAGTGAGGTGTAGAAGTAAAAGATTCAGGAGCAGAGACAGGTAAATCAAAGCTGGAGAGGGGAGAATAACGCAGTCGTAGAACCAGAGAGGGCCAGGTAGAGAGAGGGAGAGGTGTGTCAGAGACGGGTAGAGACAGCTGAGGAAGAGGGAATAATAACGACTGAGGTAGACAGGCGAGGTAGAGGGGTGCGTTGATATAAAGGAAGTGCAGAGATGTGTCACAGATGTTACTGAAGAGGAAAAGAAGTAGAGATATTGAGAAAGAATTAAGGCACAAAAAGAAGTAAGGGGTGAACAGAGGTAGAACGAGTGGAAGGGGAGAGAACACGTAGAAGATGAATGGCAGGGTAAAATGAGCGATCAGGCAGTGAGTGTGAGGAGTGGGATACAGAGGCATATGTGGCAGTGAGCGCGAAGTGCGGGGTACAGAGGGATATGTTGTGGCAATTAGCGCAAGGTGTGGGGTACAGAGGGATATGTCGTGGCAGTTAGCGCGAGGTGTGGGGTACAGAGGGATATAAGGCAGTGAGCGTGGGCAGGGCCGACTTTAGCGCTCGTGGGGCCCAGTGCGACAATGCTTTTTGGCACCCCCAATGACCACCTCCACTACAGGTTCTTCATAACCATCCTTTCACAGCGCCCCTCAAGCCTCCGTAACCATTCAGTCTCAGGTGCATTTAATTCATTTTATAGCGCCGCTCCTATCAGTGTAAGGTGTCACAACACTTTACATCACACAGATTACATAGAGACAATCAATCATAGGTGTGTAAATCAGTGCATAGGAAATGTTACATAAGAGAGAGGACAAGAAGGTGTAGGAGTCACATGTCATCCATACAGGTAGGCAGGATAGTTTAAGAGTGCTTGGTCAGGAGAATCAGAAACCTAGAATTTAAAACCTAGCACCATGGATGGGGGGTTCTCTTTATTAATAAGAATTGATTTCTACCCAAATTAACCCATTTTGCCACATTAGGATAATGAAAAACTGGGGGGAAATCATAACGCTCTAGCCCAGTTTGCATCTTTGATAAGTTACTTGCTAACTGTTCCACATTAGGTTTTTAACTCATAAAGAGTTATCAACAATATGGTCTCTCTGACAAAAGTGTGACCCACTGACCTATTTACATTACATTATACGCACTTTGTGAGCTGCACGTTCTTTGCAGCAAGCATAGTAACCCTCTGCGCTACCTTAGGATGAGTAGAAACTTCCACTACACAAAACTTTGATCTCTCCCTCTCTCTAAGGAAGTGCATTAATCACTGCCGTCATTTAGACATTTTTATAGGTGGCTGAAAGTTTCTAGGAGTCCAGGAAAGAAGCAGGTGCTTTTAAAATCATCATATTAGGGCCCCCTACACGAAGTCAGCAGCCGGTGCGGTGGCACCGGTCGCACCGCCCTAGAGCCGGCCCTGAACACGGGGAGTGGGATACAGGGGGATATGAGGCAGTGAGCGTGGGGAGTGGGGTGCAGAGGGATATGAGGTAGTGAAACACAGGGTCGGGACGTCCTGCCAGACATGATAGGGTGCATACTGGCAGATAGATATGTTATTGACACAAGTCTGTGTACGTTTTAGTGGGATCTGAAATCCGGTCTATGCTGCAACCTCAGTTTTTGACTTGGGAGAATAATGCATCGACCCCCCCCCCCCCCGAACTTCATTCAGAAGACCCCTTGCTCTCAGGCTACAGAGTGTTCAGGGCCGGCTTTAGCGCTGGTGGCGCCCTGTGCGACAAAGTTTGTTGGCGCCCCCCACGGGCGCTCCCCACAGACTCCCACACTACTACCCTTTAACAGTACAGTACCCCCTCAAGTCTCCATAACCACTCTCTCTCAGATGTATTTAATAGTGCCACCTGTACCAGTTTAGGGTGTCAGAGCACTTTACATCGCAAACACTACTCAGATGCAATCAATCATAGTTGTGTAAATCAGTGTATAGGAAATGTTACATAATACAGAGGACTACAAGGTGTAGTATTCACAAGTCATCCATACCGGTAGGCAGTATAGTTTAAGAGTGCTTGGTCTGGAGAAGCACAGACTCAGAAAGTAAATCAGAACCCGATGGTTGGAGGTTACATTTCATAATGATGATTTTTTTTTACCGAAAGGATCTCTCTGACAAAAGCACTGACCTATTTAAACTATATGCATTTTGTGATCTGCATGGTACACATTCTTTGCAGCACACACATTAACCCTCTGTGATACATAAAATGAGTTAAAAATACCACTTGACAAAACTCCTTTTCTCTCCAGGAAGAACATTAATCACCAAGTTATCTTGA
This sequence comes from Triturus cristatus, assembly GCF_964204655.1. Lineage (NCBI taxonomy): Eukaryota > Metazoa > Chordata > Amphibia > Caudata > Salamandridae > Triturus > Triturus cristatus. The sequence continues at coordinate 141,106,614 of NC_140587.1, read as the reverse complement.
CATTTTTATTTTTGTATGACAATTTCGGAGGCCGGCAATGCAGCAGGTGCTTTTAAAACCATAAAATACTTCCAAATAGGCGCCCCCTCGAAGAGTCAGCACCCAGTGCGGTGGCACCGGTTGCACCGCCCTAAAGCCGGCCCTGAGAGTGTTAAAAGGAGGTCTTTGTGTCCAGACCTAACCACTTGTGCTTGTGGCGCGCAGCTCAAACCGGCCATTGTCATTCTGTTTGTGGCAATCAGCCGCAGACAGAATGACAATGGGCGGGAGGGGCTGCGAGGAGGAGTGCAAGGCGCCCCATCAGAGAGTTGAGGCCTCTGGCAGGGAACACCTCTGCTCCCTGCAGGGCCCGTATTCCCGGACAAAAGGCGTCCGTAAAAGCATAAGTGGCCACAGGCAGTGGCGTAGCTAGGGGGGGGCGGTGGGGGCGGCCCGCCCCAGGCGGCACTATTTCAGGGGCGGTAGCGGCCTTTTGTAGTGGTTCTTTGCTATATTATTTCTTCGATTTAGTCGCTAGTTTATTTTATTTGCTGTCCCCGGCTTCATTCAGCTGTCCCGGAATTACCATTAATTAGACAGACGGGTCCGAGTCTGTTCGCACTTTGGAGCATTTTTTGACCTGATAGATATCTGCCCGTAATATCTGTTGTTTATGGCCATCACGTAGGTTACGCTTCATGCAGCACGTTTACTTTCGCTTTACGCATTGTTGGCGCCAGTCTCCACGGATGTCGAGGTTATGCAGCCATTGAATTAATCTCCCGGTAAGCCGAACTTTTACATAATTTTCTGTGTTTTCACAGATAGAAGTCCAGCCGTTTTAACTCTGACACCCCGGCCTATTCTGTTTCCCTTTTCAGATAACCCCGTTCGGAATAATTAACACGGGAAGCAAGTACAACTTCCGTGCTTGTGATTAGTGGAGCAATTAAAATGGGACAGCCAGTGAATGTTTTCACTCGGGACAAGTCAAGGAGTTTTTCCCTCGTTGTAAAATAAGTACTATGTACAGAGGTTATGAAAGACCCTTTTTGCTTTAAATTTCTTTAGGTTTAAATTACTTTTGGTCATACCTTCATGAGTTGCCTTTATTGCTTTTCAGAACAGCACCTCTCTAGTTGTGTCGTGCCCCTGGAACCTTCCCGTATTTGCATACTCTTAACAGTACCAGTCCTGGTATGATATAATTAATTTATTGTTAACGCTCACCTGTACCCGTTTTTAAACTTATTAACGCATAATCTATACGTGACTTAGCAAATGCTGTTAAAGTAAACTAGATCAGCTTCAAGTTTCAAAACCGATGCACAGCTTTGTCTGACTGTTTGCCTGTTTATGACCCCATATTTTAAACGCATATTCGAAATTCTAGACACTACGCATGCAACTGTTGAGGGAAACCTGGCATTAAGAAAAGTCTGTGTGCCTTTGAAATCTCTTCTTCGCTATGGTTTCCCACCATCCATGAAATAAATGTGACGAGCAAAGGGCGATTTCAATGCTCATTACTGAGGCACGTCCCGTTTAATGTCAACACAGAGGCTGCTTGATGACATGGAACGCAACAACATGCATGGCTGCTGCCATCTCCAGGTCCCATCTTTCTGTAAAGTGCCAGTATGTTTGTGGGATTTTGAAGTTGCATGTAATTTAATTGCTGACTCGGTATTGTCACGTGCCTGTAATCGAAAGGAGCTGCATGTCTCTAGCCTTTGTGCTCCTTTGGCAGGGCTAATTGGCAGACTTTCAAAACTCCAACTTGTTTCTTGCTTCAGTGCAGACACAGGTGTCTGCAATAGGCCCAAATAAAGACTAGAAGTAATATCAAGTCTGCAAAAATAAGCTGTATAGTTCAATATACTTGAGCTGGCAGCCAATGCGCCTTTATTGTGATTTGTCGGACTGGACACAATGAGACAGCAAGGAAGTTTATTCCTTGCCTTCTCGTGTTCAGTCTGACAAATCACAACTTGTATTTCCTAAGTAGATTTCGGGCCTTATTTATGAGGCCTTGCGACAGTTTTGCGCTTCCGTTGCGTCACTTTTTGTGACGCATCGGCGGCATAAAACATGCCTCCTGTTGCGCCCTATTTACAAAGTGACGCATCTAAGCAGATGCGTCACTTTGCAAACCCCTGCGCTACATTCTACCCGAGTCAGGTATAATGGGCCTTATTTATGAGGCCTTGTGACAGTTTTGCACTTCCGTTGCGTCACTTTTTGTGACGCATCGGCAGAGTAAAACATGCCTCCTGTTGCGCCCTATTTACAAAGTGACGCATCTAAGCAGATGCGTCACTTTGCAAACCCCTGCGCTACATTCTACCCAAGTCAGGTATAATGGGCCTTATTTATGAGGCCTTGCGACAGTTTTGCACTTTCGTTGCGTCACTTTTTGTGACGCATCGGCAGAGTAAAACATGCCTCCTGTTGCACCCTATTTACAAAGTGACGCATTTAAGCAGATGCGTCACTTTGTAAACCCCTGCGCTATGTTATACCTGCGTCAGGTATAATGTATGCCGGGTGGGCGTTCCCACATCAGTAAGCCTTGTAGAAGTGACGCAGCAAAATCTACGAATACTTCAGAAATACTGACGTATCTGTAACTCCTTGCGACATGATGCGTCATACAGTAAATATGACGCATCCATCATGTCGCAAGGAGGGCGCACTGAGAAGTGACGCATCACTGCTTTCACGCAGCAATGCGTCACTTCTCATAAATGAGACCCTTCATTTGTAAAGGTATATCAATAAATAAAGAAATCTGTGAGGTACTCAGCATTGTTATCTCAAAGTCTGCTATGAAGTTCTGTGGTTATGCTGAATAAGCAGCTACCTACTTCATTATCATATGAAATCTCTTTTTTGATGTCATAACTACACTTTTACTATTGCTTTATTAAGCTTCTGGCTTTCTCAAATTTGCTTGGAAATACACCATTTGCCCATTCTTTTTTTTTCAAAAACACTTCGGGCGAGAACTCCCCCGAACCGCCCTTATGATGGTCGGGTTCGCTCGCTTGCCACTGGGGACTCATCACAAACTTTTACTCCTCACCACTTTCAAATGTCACTAGCCACAACTGGGGTACACTTTTTTAATTAAAGATATTGCAGTTATGCTAGGATAGATTCTTTTAAGGAAGAAAAATAAGTATTACACAATGTCAAAGAGATTAAGCACATTCCTTTGTATTGCTGAGATCATTTAGCAGTGTTTTGGCGATAGGTTTGCCAGAAATTCAGGTCAAACTTAGGTGGACATTGAATAGAACACTACTTTTAGATACAGACATACTTAAGATATTAAGGGAGGAGTCAGCAGTATTTTGGAAGTAATCTTGACACTGCTTCCCTGAAAATGATATGGGATGTATACAAAGCAATTGTCTGAGGTATTCCATGCAAGCAGGGGGCTTGGAAAGGAAGAAAAGTGCAGGAGGACAAAAGGTTTGAGGAAGAAATTAGCATGTTAGAAATGGACCTACAGTAGTCAGAGGAGGAGGTGGAAGCAGCTGAGCATAGGCTGCTGCTTGAGAAACTTGAGGGTTTCGGTCAGGTAATAGAGAGGAGGAACAGAGAAAAGTGGCAAGCGAGCAAGTTGGTACACTTTAAATACAGGAAGAGGAGAGGAAGATTGCTTGCCTGGAAGGCAAGAATAGACAGAGGATGGAACCACATTGAGGCACTAATCGTGAATGAAGAGGGAAATACTTCAGAAGATCAAGATCAGATAGAAGTGTGTATAGTAAAGTTGTTTGAAGACCTTTACACAGAGACAACTAACTGTAAGCAAGCAAAGTTAAGAGTGGTTAAGGAGGGTGCAGCTCCCAGTTTTCTCTGTAAAGGAACAACAGCCCTCTTGAGCCCCATCTTAGAGGAAGAAATCCTTCCACAAATAAATAGAACCCAGAGTGGGAAAGCAGCAGGCACTGATGCACTCCCGGGACAGTTCAATAAAGCTTTGAAAGAGGTTATAGTTGCTATATTGAGAGAGTTGTTGTCTAGGAGATCACATACCCCCTGTTGTGGAATGAAGTCATAATCACCTTACTCCTAAAGCTGAATAAGAACCCAAAGAAGGTGGATTCATATAGGTCAAATTCCCTGTTGAACTATGAATATAACATTTTTTACTGGTATCTTATCAAGAAGACTAGCTAGGGTAGCAGGTATAAGACATCCAGACGAGAAGTGATTTGTGCCAGGAAGGCAGTTGTTTGTCCTAACCCGTTTGTTAATTTCATCAAGAGACATATCTATTGCAAACTCAGACCCTTTGGCTATAGTCACAATAGATGCGGCTTACGTATTTGATAGGGTCTTTTGAGCTTACTTGTGGAAAGCTTTAGCAGTGGCTGGCATTCAACCCGCATTCATAATCTGACTAGGAGAATAAACATCTGGAGGGGAACCCAACATGGATGTCCACTATCCCCTTTACTTTTCGATCTATACATGGAGCCCCTAGCTCAGGCTTTCAGAACAGACATTGACATTCTTTCCTTTGAGTTTCTGGGATTTGAAAATAAGGTTGCTTTGTATGCAGATGACATTATTTTGTACATGAGTTTTCCCAGCAGGACAGTCACACGAATGAAAGAAATTACTGATGCCTTCGGTGATTTCACAGCCTACTCTATCAATAAGAATAAAACAGAGGTGATGTTTTGGAATCAGAAAAGTGGCACTGTGTTTCCTCAGACTAAGATCAGCTATCTGGGTATTAAAGTTGTGCAGGAATTAGATCAGGTGCCGAAGCATAGTTTAGATAGGGTGATTAAGGAAATTGACAGACTTTTAGCAAGATGGGACCATCTTTTACTACCCCTATACGGTAGGACGAATCTGGTTAAGATGAAGATCCTGCCCAAGGTAACATGCCTATACAATAATGTCCCTCTTCTATTCCCTAAGGAATGTCTAGCAAGGATACAAGTCAGACTAGCAAATTTAATTTGAGCCTCCAAGGGAGCCAGACTCAGTTGGAAGAAACTGAGAAGAAAATTAGAAAAGAGTGGGGTTTCATTCTCAGATCTTCTATTGCACTATATGTCCTTTCAATTTGGTAACTCTAGAATGTTGTTATCTTGTCCGGATGACTTCAGCAGGGGGGGTGCTATATACAACTATGCTGAGCTCTGTAGGGAAGGATGGTTTCCTCTATGAATTTGGTGATTCCAGATGTTTCAAGAAGGTGAGATTGAATGGGCTGTGGGCTTTCTCAGGGGTTTGGTACTCAATCTAAAACATCTTAGGTATTGAGTACTATTCTGGGTATGCCCCTATTTTGGGAATTGCCTGGTTCTCCCTTACTTAAGGATAAGCTAAGCCTACCATTGACCAACGAGGGTATTAGGCGCTGGGAAGAATTAAGGATAGGCACTTGTATGATTTCCTGTGAGGCCATACAGGAGAAAACTAAAGGCGCTCTCTCTGGGTAAAAATACTTGCAAATAGTTTCATGGGGGTCAAAGCAGAGGTGGGTTAGTCAGTGGATTCAGAAATTCGATGAGAAGATGTTGGACTTAAAGCCCTTAAGAAAGGAAGTTTCTGTATGGTATTGGGAATTGGCAAAGGAAGGCAACAGAGAGTAAAATCCCTCTCCACCCATGGGAGGGCTAGTCACCAGTAGAGGAGCATCCGGAGGTAGGGCATCTCTCTCAGTTTCTTCTCTACTTCACAGTTAAGCTGGCTGCCATAAGGAGGAATCACTTATTTACGTTGCATAGACTCTACCTGACCCCGAGGAAGATGGCTAGATTTATAAAAGGGGTCACCACCATGCTGTCATCGCGAGAAGAGAAAATGGGTGCCCAAAGATTCCAGAAACATTCTTGCCATGCCCGCAAAATCAAAAAAGCAACATCAACTTAAACTAATGGGAACAAGACTAGATGAATGGTTGATAAGCTCATCGTACAAAGGATCCTCGACATCGCAGTTGAGTAACGATGAAGAAGATGGGTGTGTGTTAATGGTAGCTACAAAGTGCGGCATGAACATGCAGGATTAGTTGCTTGTACAGAAGACTACAATTCAAAAGAAGTTCACCAAACAAAACAACAAACTTCATTTGGATGTATCACAAAATCACACTGAAAGTGAATGATCAACCAGTAACTTTTATCATAGACAGTGGTGCCTCAATGAACATCATGCCTGTGTAAACGTTTAACAGCCTGTCCCCTGTGCCTCATCCCATTCAATCAGGCACACAGGTATACACTTGGGCTGTTTCCGAACCACTGCAAAGCCAAGGGTCCTTCACAGCAACCATGCGACACAAAATTACATCAATGCAAGTGTCTGTCCATGTCCTCCAAGGAACTTCATCCACTGCATGCCTGCTCAGTTTTGCCACTGCTGCTGACATGGGACTGATATCTCTCAGTTACAACCTTCTAACTTAGTCTGAAATTGTAAGTGAGTTCCTGTTGTTGTTTCATGGTTTAGGAAAACTCAAGAAAATGCTTTTGAAGCACGAAATAATTGAGCAATCCACTGGTCCTATGCAATGGATTTCGTCCATAGTGGTGGTTTTCAAAAAAGGACAGTGGAGGTGCAGTGCACATTAGTGTTTATATGCGACAGACCAGCAAAACAATCAAGAGAAAGACATCCTGGTCCCCAAATAGCGGACATGATTATGCAATTAAATGGAGCCAAAGTCTTGACTTGAACAAGGGATTCCATCAACTCGAGCTGGAAGAGAATTTAAGGTACATTACCAATTTTTCGACTCATGTTGGTTTGATCAGATACAAAGGACAGAGTTTTGGAGTGTCTTCGGCTGCTGAAATATTTCAGGATGTAATGCACCAAGTAATTCAACCTGTTGAACATACTTTGCATTACAGTGATGACATACTGGAATTTGGGACAACACGAAAGGAGCGCATGGCAAGGCTCTCACACAAGTGTGTCAGTTACTTGCTGATGCAGGCCTCACTCTGAATGCAGCTAAGTGTGAGTTTCACAAGACCAAGCAAATTCTCTGGGCACATATTCTCTGATGGGGAATGACTCCTGACCCAGATAAGTTGAAAGCAGGGGCGTGGCAACAACGTTGAAGAAGGCGGAGGCTTAAGCCGATAGCTTCGCTCCAGCCCAGTAAACATCCTGGCGAATCAGCCTGATATGGTGGCTGCAACACCACTAAGAGAGTGCGGAGCTTACCCTGATGCCTCTGCCCAATGTTGTGACTGGAGCTGAGGGGTGTCTGCCCCAAACGGCACAAGTGTGTAATGCTCAAAATGTGTTGCACGTACTCTTGCGCCAACTATCAGTCACACAACCTTTGGAAAAAATCTTCTTCCTCGCAATAATCCAAAATTCAACCATTAACCCCTTGTGTGCCCATGAGGTGCTGGACACGTCATGGAGCACAGTCGCGCTGTGCCCATGACTTGTCCAGCACGTCATGACACCCACCCACGGGGAAAGCGCTGGCGCTCCCCCCGTGAGTGGTTGATTTTTTTTTTTTTTTTTACTGGGAAGGCAGGGGAAGACCTTCCCCTGCCTCCCCCCGCCCCCGCGTCATCAATAACGTCAGCGCGCGAGCCGCGCTGACGTCATGGAGGTTTCCCCTTTGTTCTCCGAGGCGCAGGAAGCCATTTGCTTCCTGCGCGTCGGAGAGGAAAGGTGAGTTTTGGGGCTGGGGAGGGGGGTATTTTGCGATCGGTGGGTTAGGTAGGGTGGGGGCACAATGTTGGGGGGAGGAGAAATGTTTTATTTTAGGCTCCGCTTGGTTCGTGCGCTTGGTTCGTACTAATTGCAGTTGCTTTCATGTGAAATGGATCCAAAAAACAAACACGCTTGCGAGAGATGCCCTTTTTCTCTCGTTTTCTCTCTGAGGGGTGCTGCTAGCGTGGGAAAGGGAGGTGGGGGGTGCGAAATAAAGTAAGACAGAGGGGTTGCAAAGCGGCCAGATTGATTTTATTTACATCCAAATACACCAGAATCACAGAGTTTGCCAGTGAAGCGCTACTTTTGTTTTCCCTTCTTTCTTTGAACAGCATTGTTGTTCCCAGGTTGGGAGAGTGTACCATTCCTGGAGGTACTGCAATACCTGGTTGTTGGTTGGATTGGAAATCACAATGTGTACCATGGCTCTGTGTTTATGGATGTGGTCTTTTTATACCATACTGCTTACGTTTTGTAAGGATATAAGCAATGGACATTGAAATTGTTCCCTTCAGGGCCCTCTAGTCAGGTCCATAACTTTTCAGGTGAAACCACTCGCTGATTTCTGAATAGTGAGTGAGAGATCGTTAAGGTAACCATGTTGTTTCTGCTTACATTTCACATGCTGTACTTAATCTTGCATTCCCTATGAGTGGTTGCTTTAACTTTTTTTTTTAGGCAGTATATTACTCTTATCAAGTGCATAATCTGTTTTGAGCCACACCCAAGTGTTTATAGCGGGCACAA